>NC_133325.1:733239105-733839105 GCF_042186555.1 Aquarana catesbeiana | reverse complement strand
GCAGATCTTCATAATCAATTTTAACTAGATTTGAACACTGTCTGCCCTAACAAAGGGTTAAAGGTGTAGAGGATGGGCATCTTGCATTGTATGTTAATGAGGACCGACTTGGGACAGGCTCACTCTAATGCCCTGTACACACGATCGGACTTTCAGACAACAAAATCCATGGATTTTTTCGGACGGATGTTGGCTCAAACTTGTCTTACATACACACGGTCACACAAATCTTGTTGGAAATTTCACTCGCCAAGAACACGGTGATGTACAACACGTACGACGAGCCGAGAAAAATGAAGTTCAATAGTCAGTGCGGCTCTTCTGCTTTATTCAGAGCATGCGTGGAACTTTGTGCGTTGGAATTGTGTACACACGATCGGAATTTACGACAACGGATTTTGTTGTCGGAAAATTTGAGATCCAGATCTCAAATTTTGTGTGTTGGAAATTCCGATGGAAAATGTCCGATGGAGCCTACACACGGTTGGAATTTCCAACAACAAGCTCCCATCGAACATTTTCCATCGGAAAATCCGACCGTGTGTACGGGGCATAACATTGTTCAAAAAACACTGCAGTCCATCAAGACACCTATTCCTGGGAAACATCTAAAAGGTAAAAAAATGTAAAATAAAAAAAAATTAGGCATGCTGTGTGAATGGGAACACAACAAACCTATAGTGGGTTTTTCTCAAACTTGACTGCAAAAGTGGATATATGCTTTAAGGCTGCACTTACATCTAGGCCAGGTTCACATATGTGTGGCCGCGGTTTGCAGCCCCGGGTCCAGTGCTCTTCAAAACTGCATCCAATTCGCACATATGTGAACCCGGCCTTAAAATAAACTTATCATGAGAGAAACATGAAGGTTGCCATTGCTTACTTTGTGTAGTTGCCTAGTTGTCAAGCTGATTGCCTTGCTTCAATATTTTGACCTTGAACAGTTAAGAAGTTAAGCTCTTCCAATTCTACTCTGACCTTGCTGATCTGATCATTGCTTCTTGGTTAGAAACTCAGGTTAACATAGAGTTTTGTGTTATACTGGAACCCTTTTGCAGCATCAATCAAACATTGAATGAATTGAATAATTACAATTTCTTTGCTGGTATTATGTTAATAAAATGTAATTCCTTTAAAAGGAAAAACAACAGAATAACAATTGTTATTTTTGCTAAAAAGGAAGAATGTTGTTAAGAATGAAAAGCTAATTTCTAAAGACTTACATGTGTTCCAATATATTGTTTCTGGTCTTTGTATGCATTGGACTTATCAGAAATGAAGGTGAAAAAGCAGCAGTTAGGGATTAGTCACAGAAAGCAAGACATAGATACATCAAAGGACTCACTCTTCGTCTGCTAAGCTGAAGGCATGTTTGTACAGGGAGAGCATTAAAGGCTAAGTTCACGTTAAAATTAAAAAAAAAAAAAATGCTAATTTTTTTGCAGGTAAAAAAATGTGCATTTATTATTTCTTTTCTTAGAAGCCTTTAACGCATTGCACTTGTGACCAGCAGACACAGGTGCAATGCCAGGCTCCTGCAGACACTCCGTACAGCTGTCTGTCCATACCTCCCGCACAGGCAAACAGTTATTGAACTGCAGGAAGAGTAGTGAACTATGAGTGACCCACGGTTTATTAGTGTGAGACTCAGGCTCGATCACTGTGGGGAGTAGTGTGGGTGATGCCACGTCCGGTGCAGGAGTGCCAGCAAGGAAGGAGCTCATCCCAGCTCCTGTACTCACTGAAAGGAAGAGAGGAAAGACACACACATTCATGGAGTCCTATAATGGTATAAGAGAGAAAACCTCAGCCTGGGCTCCCACAGGCTACACCCCAACATGTTTCGCTCTGCCCCCGGAGCTTAGAGACTTAGCTCTGGGGCAGAGTGAAACACGCTACAAGCATGGGCTGGCTGGTGCCCAGGCTGAAGTTGTCACTCTTATACCAACAAAGGACTCCATGGATGTGTGGCACCAGGGATTCTTCCTCTCTTCTTTCTAGTGAACTATGAGGGTGCTCATTGTCTCGCAGTCTCCGCTCTAATTCATCCCAAAGGCGTTCTGTCGGGTTGAGGTCAGGACTCTGTGCAGGTCAGTCAAATTCCATCACCCCAAACTTGCTCATCCATGTCTTTATGGACCTTGCTTTGTGTACTGATCCAAATCATTTAAAGGAGGGGGGATTATGGTGTGACGTTATTATTCAGGGGTTCGGCTTTGCCCCTTAGTTCCAGTGAAGGGAACGCTTAAAGTGTTACTAAACCCAGGACCCTGCATTCACTATATCTGATCTCCCACAATACACAGAACATGGCAATGCAATTATTTTAGTAAATATAAACTGATAAATACCTTTTCTCATCAGCAGTATATAGCAGTCTTGTGACATCTATCAGTGTCTGGTTAAAGCTTGTAGGAGTAGTTTTCATTCTACTCTGACTGACCCATGAGGCTGCAGGACCCCTGACCCTCTGTCTGGACAGTGCTGATTGGCCCTGTGCTGATCACATGCACCCTCCCAAGAAAAAAAACTCTCTAGCAATACACACCAAACTGAGCATGTGCAGAGTGACTCCAAAGGGTCTATCTTATCAAGAGATGCATTGAGGACAGTGGAATAAGGGGAGGATCAGAAAAGACAGGATCAAACAGCCTTTTTACACAATGCGGAGGATTAACCCCTTAGGTTCCACAGTGAGTATAACAAGCATGCTTTATTGCATATACAGACTGATTTCACCGTTGCAGGTTTAGTAACATTTTAAGGCATTAGCATACCAAGACAATTTGGACAATTTCATGCTCCCAACTTTGTGGAAAGAGTTTGGGAATGGCCCCTTCCTGTTCCATCATGACTGCGCACCAGTGTACAAAGCAAGGTCCATAAAGACATGGATGAGTGTGTTTGGGGTGGAGAAACTTGACTGGCCTGCACAGAGTCCTGACCTCAATCCGATTGAACACCTTTGGGATGAATTAGAGCGGAGACTGTGAGCCAGGCCTTCTCATCCTCATCAGTGCCTGACCTTTTTGCAAGAATGATCAAACATTCCCATAGACACACTCCTAAACCTTGTAGACAGCCTTCCCAGGAGAGTTGAAGCTGTTATAGCTGCAAAGTGTGGGCCCACTCAATATTGAACCCTACGGACTAAGACTGGGATGCCATTAAAGTTCATGTCCTTGTTAAGACAGACGTCTCAAAACATTTGGTAATAGAGTGTATCTGCAGAGAAGTGACATGGAAGCTCAAATATATGGAAATCTAATGGTTGCAATGTATAAAAGTGCCCCCACTACTTGTCTATACTGTCCTTTTGTTGAATACTTGGGCCCAATTTTTTCAATTGTATGCAGAACTTCATCTTTGCTGTGTAACAGATAGAGCACAGTACTCTATACAGTAAGTAGTCATTAACAAATGTGAGAAAATAACCTCCATTTTCCTGGAGTCTGGCCTTTCATAGGACTACATAGATCTGAGTAAATTAAGGGCCCTTTCACGCTGCGCAGCATAGTGTACCTGCAATTTTTGTGTGGGTTACCCACTGTTTCAAATAAACTTTTTATTGTGTCCCACGTTTTTGATGCTATTTTTGAAAGCTGTGTCCGTCCGTGAGGGCCTCAAGTAGCAGGAGAATACTGGATTCACAAGCCTCTTCTCCTCTTCTGCTTCCAGGCATTTGCAATGAGCACATGCAAAGGCATCCTCAATTGCTCAGCATGCACCCTCCCCGGGCCCCAGCCTGGGAGGAAGAGAAAGCTCACAAGGTTCACCCCAAATATTTATGCTTGCCCCAACATGCACCAGTGGCAACAAACCTAATAATTGTGGGTTAGAGGAAACATAAATATGTCTAACTCAGTCTTACTGTAGCATCTCACACTATAACCAGAGTTACCAGTGACACCTACTGGCAGCATGGAGAAGCAGCAGCAATACTATGCCTAGGGGAAAACTAAACCCAGCATGCCTTAATTTAGAATGTCTGTTTAGGACAGGGTGGCTATATGCTGTATGTGTGTTTTATGCATGTGTATGTAGTCATATGTATGCTTGCATGTGTGTGTGTGTGTGTATGCAATATGTATGTGGGGTGCTGTGCACTGGGCTGTATGTAATTCTAACTCCTAAACTATGTACATTAAACACACATGCTCCCCACATTCTGTACATTACAAACCTGACCCCTGCACTATGTATGTTACACATACCTGATCTTTTCACTATGTACATTACCCAACCCAGAGTGTTGCACTATGTCCCTACAAGTCCTAGCTTTAAGCCTGTCCCACTGTTAGAGCAATTTTGCAACACCAAACATTTGCCACTGAGCACTATGTGAGCCACTGTTGACCCTGCCCACCACTCCATCCTCTGTTCCACTCCCATTCTCAGGATTTGGCATTTTCCAAAGTTCCCAGGTATGTGTATGTACCAGACAGGCATTAGACTGACCGCAGAATTTAACTTGAGGGCACAGCCCATAAAGCAACATCAGTCAAAACTGCCAATAAATCTGTGACAAAACATCACAACGGGTGGGATGGTGGGCAACTCTTGTGACAGCTGAATCTCCTCAGAGCAGTTGGATGTGCCCCAGCGTAGTCTTTTCTTAGAGTTCAGGCTCCACCCAGTCACCTCAGGCCTTTGTAGACAATCCTAAGGGAGACATTTAAAGCGTTTGTTACCCTAAAAAATAAAAATAAAATTGATCCTGTCCCTTTAAATCATGTTATACAGCACAGTGCTTGTGCTCTGTAATTTGGCCCTTTGTATCACCTGAAATACCTGGCTGATCCTGCCTGGTTCTGCCCTCCCCCCTGTAAACTCACCAGGGTTTATCATGGCTGCTGAGCCCTGACACTATGGTCAGTTCACGTGCCTCCATCATCCGCAGCTCACCTCTGTCCTCCTCTCCCCCATCCCCTCCTGCTGCTGAAATAACTTTAGCATTTTCTGGCAATCCCCTGTGTTAGATAATGCATTGTCTCCAGTATATATGCTTTATTAAAAAAATGCCTCTGAATACCTTTGATTCCGAGCACCGCTTGGCGCTCACGTGACTGGCCTCCTCTCTCCTCCTCTCCTCTCCTCCTCCCGAATGAAGTTAGCAGGGGATTCTCAGCCCCGCCCGCCGCGTTGCTCGGGACCCGGTGCGTGTGCCCGGCGACCGCGATGTCCGCCGGGCACCCGCGATTGCCCGTTAACCGGGCCGGACCGTGGATCTGTGTGTGTAAACACACAGATCCACATCCTGTCAGGTGAGAGGAGAGCGATCTGTGTTCCCAGTACAGCGGAACACTGATCGGTCTCCTCCCCTTATGCGTCCCCTCCCCCTACAGTTAGAAGCATTCCCTAGGAAACACATTTAACCCCTCCCCGCCCCCTAGTGGTTAACCCCTTCACTGCCTGTCACATTTACACAGTAATCAATGCAATTTTATAGCATTGATCGCTGTATAAATGTGAATGGTCCCAAAAATGTGTCAAAAGTGTCCGATGTGTCCGCCATAATGTCACAGTCACGAAAAAAAAAATCGCTGATCGCCGCTATTACTAGTAAAAAAAATAAATAAATATTTTTTTTTAAAAATGCCATAAATCTATCCCGTATTTTATAGACGCTATAACTTTTGCGCAAACCAATCAATATACGCTTATTGTGATTTTTTTTACCAAAAATATGTAGAAGAATACGTATTGGCCGAAACTGAGGAAACATTTTTTTTTTTTTTTTTTTTAATTGGGATATTTATTATAGCAAAAAGTAAAAAATATTGTGTTTTTTTCAAAATTGTCGCTCTTCTTTTGTTTATAGCGCAAAAAATAAAAACCGCAGAGGTGATCAAATACCACCAAAAGAAAGCTCTATTTGTGGGGAAAAAAGGACATCAATTTTTTTTGGGTACAACGTCGCACGACCGCGCAATTGTTGTTTAAAGTGCGACAGCACTGAAAACTAAAAATTGGTCTGGGAAGGAAGGGGGTGAAAATGCCCGGTATTGAACCGGTTTTAAATAAAGCATATACAGTGCAGACATTGCATTATCTAATACAGTTGATTGCCTGAAAATGCTAAAGTGGGTTTACAACTACTTTAACTTTCCCTTTAGGTTGACACCCATAGTGATGCCAGGCTTCCAGCAGTCAAGGCTCCCTTTCCATAAAGGAGGTGCCTTCATTTTTCCTTTAGCTAGCATGTGACTTCCTTTTGTGATAATACAACTGTAACCTCTGAATTTCAACACATAGCCTTACTTGGTGAACTTCTTCACTGACAGGAGTTTTTTCAAGAGTAGGAACATATAATACATATGGCAGCATGGTGGTGTAGTGCTTAGCACTTTCACCTATCAGCAAAAAGGGTCGCTGGTTCGAATCCCGACCACGACACCATCTGCCTAGAGTTTGCATGTTCTCCCTGTGCCTGCGTGGGTTTCCTCCAGGTACTCCAGCTTCCTCCCACACTCCAAAGACATGCTGGTAGGTTAATTGGATCCTGTCTAAATTGTCCCTAGTATGTATGAATGTGTGTTAGGGAGGTTAGATTGTAAGCTCCTTGAGGGCAGGGACTGATGTGAATGTATATTGTATATGTAAAGCGCTGCGTAAATTGACGGCGCTATATAAGTACCTGAAATAAATACATTTCATAGCAGGGCCAGATCTAAACTATCAGATCTGGAGATGCAGTAAAAAAAAGTCAGGTGGGGCATAATGTCATCATCTCTAACTTACTTCCAGGTAGCACAGAATTGGTGCAGGAGTGAACAGGGACCACTAGTTCCCTGTGTCTTTACTTGGATGCCACAAAAAGCATATGTATTAGGTTGTCAATAGATGAAGATGTTTACACAAACCTAAGTCGTCCCTTACAACAGGAGTCCACATCATTGCACCCCCCCCTTACATCAGGAATCCCTATCAGAATGCCCCTTTACATCAACTGTCTCCATCAGAGTGCCCCTTTACATCAAGTATACACATCAGAGTGCCCCTTTATATCAACTGTCCCCATAAGAGTGTCCCTTACATCAGTTGTCCCCATCTGAGTACCCCCATACATCGATTGTCAGAGTGCCCTTGTACCTTTCAGCACCAGGCAGGCAGAAGGTGGGTGCTGGGAGGCAGAGCAGGCTGCAGGCTGCAGGTCTGGACAGAGGAATTTTCACTTCCATGCTAAGGCAGAGCTTGCATATGATATCATGGGTTGTTAGTAAGTTGGCAACACTAGCAACCAACCACTGCAGAGGAGGGGGAACATACTTTGGGAATTGGAAACTAGATCATGGCTGGCTGGCAGGGGATGTGGCAATCTCAGAGACCTGAGAGAGGGTACGACTAAAATCTAGGGGGTACAGCCCACCCCAGTACAACTTTAGATCCTCTTTGATAGGACAAGTATATGTCTGATGACTGTTTGGTATAGGGGGGCAGTGTTCACTCTGGGGCCTTACACTGTCCATTACCCATTACAATTCTTTGTGTCCTGCTTTGATCCAGCTGACTGAAAACATTTTTATCATTGGTAATATGACTTGTAGCTCCAAAGCCAATGCACCAAGTGAAAAATGATGAGGCACCCCTTTTTGAATTAGCACAATCATTATCTAAAGCATCTTC
This sequence comes from Aquarana catesbeiana, assembly GCF_042186555.1. Classification (NCBI taxonomy): domain Eukaryota; kingdom Metazoa; phylum Chordata; class Amphibia; order Anura; family Ranidae; genus Aquarana; species Aquarana catesbeiana. Next base: position 733,831,479 of record NC_133325.1, on the reverse strand, counting down.
AAGTGTAATTCTGTTTTTTAACACTTTTGGTCTTTTGTTGTTTCACTTGCAGCTTATGCTAATTCATGGTATCTTTCTAAATTCTGCAGTTGCATTTAAGTGACTGTCTTTTTTAACACAAAACAATTATGTGTATTATGCTACATATTACTATTATTGAAGCCATTGGATTTTATTGCAGATTAATATAAGAAAAAGGTGCTACTACCCCAAATTATGTAGAGATCCTCCTGAGCTGTCAGGTGACGGATGTGCAGTCACTCAGCTGCTAACGAAGTAAATGGATAGAAGACAATCCGCAACTCCATACATTCTCTTCAATAAGTCCAAATTTATTGTAACTCCATAAAAGATAAATATGTACAGCAGAAGTTAATGCGTTTTAGCCATAATGGCCTTGTTTACAACTCAGTGCAGATTCTGCTGTAGGAGCATTTTCAGTATTTGCACTTTCTGTTTTTTGTTTAATGTTCATCCACAAGATTGCCTTTAATGTATTCCAGAATAGGCTACTCATCTTGGCAACCACCAAGTGCTGTCAGAGAGACCACTGAGCAGCAATGCTGCTATAATAAAGTTTTTTTTTTATTTCTTCCCCTGTAGCTTAAAGGCATTCCACCATTTCTAAGTGTAGTGATCACTCCCGGAGGGGCAGCTGAGAAAATGCCCAGATCTCCACTGCTAGTACAGAGGCTGCCTGTCACAGACATAGTTCCATGCACACTGACAATACAAGCTCAGTCTAGGAAATGTCTTTTTTTGTGGATTTTATTGCAGAACTTGAATAGGAGGCAATTTAGGGGATCAGGATACTCCAAAATGATAACAGAAATCAACAGGATAAACTTCTTACAAAACCCACTTTAACAGCCTTGACTGTAGTCAATAGGGAATGGCCAATATAGTAACCTCTAAAACCAGGCCTTAAGCTGGTCATAAATGGATTAAGTCTTGGCCATTTTAGCAGGGACCAGCTGAAATTCAATCCATCTTTGGGTAGGCTGGTTGTACTGAAGTTGATCCATCAATCGACTTCAGTACAACCAGCCTGTCGGATTTTTTGCATGCAGCCAGAAGTGATCATTTTGTTCTGCAAGCAGGGAAGGCTCTCTGCCGGCAGAACACAATAGTGCTGTAGGAGGGGTTCTCCAATCAACAATGGCTGTGTTAATGGGGGGAATCGAGTGATTTTCGTTCATTCCATCCCTGTTAGAAGGAAAGAAAATTGTATAATCTATGGATTGGCTTACTAATCTGCCACCCAGCTTTCACGCAACACTTTTAATTGAGGAAGACAAAATATCGTTCTCTAGACAAGATTGCAAGGTGATGCCCTCTAGTAAAAATCCTTTTCAGCATATCTTCTCGAGGCCTTCAGCTCGACACTTTCTGAGGCCCAAACTGCAAATCTTTTCTCACACTAGCTGCCTCATAGTGGTAGCAGCCCTAAGAGAACTGGAACCCTCCCTGAAGAGAAAAAACACTCTGGGCAGGTCTCCTAAATATGTATCACCCCTGTAGCCACCTACTAGGCACTCCCTTCCCAGGGATTGGCTGAGATATGAAAAGTCAGTGATCGTTCCTCCTATTCTATTTTCTTGAAGTTTCCTCCAGACAGGAGCAATCTATCCTCCTTAGGGAAACCCCTACCAGACCAAAAAAACTGATGATTTATCCACCAAGTACAGTGAAGCCAAAAAAATAAAGATAGCCTAACTTTTGGCAGGGCACTACCTTACCACTACCACATTAGGTACATCTTTTATAGTCCTGCTTGCACTGGTCTTTATCAGTTTAGTCTGGTATAGCTTTCTACTTTGAGTACAAATTGTTGCTAAGGTTTGCTCTCTTATGTACTTTCTGTAGCTCTTCTACAGTTTTACACTTGCATATGTGCACAATTTGATCATCATCCATGCAGGGATATAGAACTCTGTCCTTTTTTATTTTTCTATGTCCACCTATCTGTAGGTTGGCTTGGTCTGGACTGTTGTATACACATCTATCTACCACCTCTTATCAGCAGCATCTTCATTTTACTTTTTCAGGACTTTAATAAAGCACCGTTAGGCTGCATTCACACCTGAGCGACGAGATGTATCCCATTTTTGCGTCACCCGGAAGCCCACTGACTTGAATGGGCTGCCTGTCATGTGACAAACATGCAAAAAAAAAGCTCACGTACCGTTATTTGGCACTGAACCATTTTTGTGCGTTTCGTCACGCAGAAAACACCTCAAAAAAAGAACAGCTCCCTGCATCTGGGATACTATTTAGAAATAAAGCACAACACGTTTTTACACATTTTTATGCATTTTCAGAAACGCAGGCAGAAGCTCTTGTTTCTGTTCGAGTTTCCTTGTTGCTCAGGTGTGAATGCAGCCGTCAAATATGTTTTCTGACTTCCCGAGAGACAGGAAATGTATAACCTTGTAGTTTGACTAGGAAAAAATTACACTATAAAAGGAATGAAAATAGCACATACTGCCAACTAGTGGTAGAACCAGCAATCACAAATAACATATGGGAATGGTTGATGCGCCTATATCTTTATAAAAAGCATGCTGACACTGAGGTAAGAAATTAAAAACTCCCTTGGATTATTCAGTAAATGATTATTTAAGGGGTAGAATCAAATGCTGATGCAGCATTTTAAGGTACTTAAGCAGCATCCCTATTTCCCTCACTAATTTCCAAGATACATTTTTGTGTTAATAACTAGTGCTTCCATTACAGTCACAGCTGCTATATTATCCTAGACTGCGAAGTTTAAATTAACTGATGGTAAGACCCTTGCATTTAAAAGAAGGAGGATCTGGACAGCCGCACTCCAATAAAAACAAATCTATTGTATAAAATAACAAAAGCTCAAACCACAGCAGGGTACAGGATAGAACACTGACGCGTTTCACACTCTCAACAGTGCTTAGTCGTAGCTACACAGCCACAAAGTTTTGCCACAAATATATACTAGTGTATAATGAGTCATGTTATCAATTATGTGATCAATTAGAATTAATTGATTAAATGGAATTATTTAGGTAAATAGAAAACAAGTGTGATTAAGTATAGAAGGCACACAAATATCCAGGAGAAAATGCGGAAGAATACCAATATATGTGAAAAAAAGAGATAATAAAATTTGAATGAATCAAAAGAATTCCAATTGTATAACCGCAGCTCCTGGATAAATGTGCATGTATAGTGCTGTAAAAAAAATATTTATATATAATAATTTTAAAAAAAGACCTTGCATTTACCAGCTAGCCTTGGTAGTTTCTTTAGCACATAGCCCTGGCACACATTGGCTGCCATAGGGTTATTTTGCTCAGAATTCCAGAGAGTACTGCATTGCTAGCAAGTTAAAAGAGCTGTAAAGCTGCAGCCAACTGTTCCACAGTTTGGCATGTATTATTTTAACATTGTGGTATTAAGATCCAATCCTTTTTATCATAACCTCCAACTTTCCTTCAAGTGCTGCAGTCAAACATTTATTATTCACATAGAATACAAGCTCTGTGTATATAATTTTACATGTCACAAACTGTGCGGGATGGACTACTGTGAAATGTAAAGCTTTGTCAAACTGCAGGTAACAGAAAATGCTTTTCATGTACTTACTTTTAGAGAAGCATTAGTATGAAAAGCGGAGTCACACCTGAATAGCGGTTAGAGATGACAAGGGAGGCTGTCTTTCTCCATTATGCAGAAAAAGTTCATGTGAAAAAGGTTCCGCACAGCATGTGAAAACCATTGTGAATGAAATGATTGGCATTTAAATCTGTTATTTCATTTATATACAATCTCTTCATAAAAGCCTTTCACATCAGTTTTACTTATGGATCTACAGATGCTGTTGGTACTTGCATTAAAGGACAACCCTAGTTAAAGTGTACGTGAGGGCAAACTGCTAAATTCACAGATAAAATACATCACTGTGAACTGGCCTAATGGCCAAAAATGTGTAATTGTGTTTAGTCAGTTTCCTAATCCAGGTATCCTTGTCAAGCAGCACCACCAGAATCTGACATCTGTAAGGAACACCCAAGCCGTGGCTATCCATCCGCACATGTGGATACTTAGGGGCTCCTCCAACTAATGAAATGTTATTGTGCTCTTCTGTGGGAAGTTGCCAACAACATGAGCATCCTTCTACTCCTCCTTCCCATATGTAATACCATCCTAGTTTTGGCTGCTAGGTAAATTTAGTTTGGTTCCCCTGTAATCAGTGAAGCAGGGGTTGATTATTCAGGCCTGCATAATGTTTCACAGACTGCTGTTCTGTTATTTTTCCTTGTCTTCTAGAGGGTTATAGAAGTATTGTGGGAGGAAGTCCAGAGCAGGCAGCCTGAATAATTATGGAACTCCAGCCAATCCCTGGGGAGGTGTGCCCAGAAGGTGGCGAGAGAGACCATAAATAGTCTGAGGCCTGAGCAGCAGTGTGCAGAGTTCTTTGGTAAGGTTCTGCTGGAGGAGACCCCTGTGCGGGGGCTCTGCCCCTAGGGCAGCTTTCTGGAAAGACCTGTGAACACCCAAGGATCAAGTGGGGTCTAGGGAATCTCACTGGAGAGCCAGGAAGAAGTTGGTGGGAAAGAGTCCAGCTGTCCTTTGGTGGTTAAAGTCTACATCACCCTCACTAGAAAGAACCTGGTGGATATCAACAGGAGGCAACCGATGATCCTGGGGCTAAGTGAGTAAGCAACCCTATTGCTGAGGAGTTAGTAACTGTGTGTCTCTTTTAAACTTTAGAAGTATAGGTCACCATCATCATTGAGATCCTCTGGGACATTTAGTGTGTGTAGTGCAGCCAGCAGTTTGTGAAGTGCAGCCAGCAGTCTGTGAAGTACAGCCAGAAGTTATTCCTCAAGTTATCCAGTTCACCGTTGGCATATCCCATGCTCACTCTCCCTATCTCAGTTCATCCTTTTCTTTAAAAAACCCAAAATGAAACCCATTGCCAGTGGAAGGATGCAGGAAATGCTGTGTGCCTGGCTGTTTGTGCTCTGAGGGGGAAATAGGACTAAAACTTCCAGTGGCAATATAAGGGGTGTGCTATGCATACATTCATTTGGACTTGAACGGTTTGTTTTCTGGCGATGATGAAGAGAAAAGGGACAAATATTGCTAAGAAATCACACTAGATTTCCTAATAGACATCTTCGCTACCAGTTCATATAGCCTATAGCTCTCTCTTTCTTTCTCTATCAAGGAATGTGTAGATAAGGTTCATTCCTATATAACCACTCATTGCAAACATAATGCCCATCTGGCCAAGCTGGGCATTTCCACCCTATAAAAGCTCCATCTTGGATTATGAAGTGCCCCGCTGGAACATACTCAGTTGCCATCAAGGCTTCAACTGAAAGCCACTTCTGACACATGTAGCAGCAATGGCTACTGGCAGCATATGGGTGTCAAGATAAGCCCAGTAGTCAAGAGGTTCACTCAACAGTACCTTTTTGAATGAAGACATAAAAATAGTCGGTGCACAAGTAGTTACCCTGTATGGAACATCAAACCTGGCTGTAATTTACACTACACTGTTGTAATAAGAGCAATGGGGTAATAAGATAATGGTACCAACATTGTCTCTGTTCTTCTGTAGCACCCTTTAGGTAGGTAGGTGCTAGGGTAGGATTTTTTTTTGTCTTAGGGTAGGTAAATGTAGGCAGGCTTGGCTGCAAGCCAGACTGGCCTGTTTGTTTTAAACTGGGCTGGGAGTGGCTCAGCATAACAGCTGGTGACTCACAGGCAGCATCACTAAGACCTCCCTCTTCTTTCTAGAGCTTTCTGGAAGGTACTGTAAAGAGAGGAGGAGAGGAGAAGTGGAGCTGCCTGGGGTATTCTAAGGAGCCCCCTTAAATACCCAGGGTCAGCCCTGCTGGGGAGGAGTTTGAGTTGTTCAGAGCAGAAGATGGAATGCTAGGCTGTTGGAGAGGGTTTGAGGAATCTCCCCAGTCTGGGGGGGTGACCTTGGGCCCGGGGCTCCGGTTTCCACTGAGGCCCTTTAAGAAACCATGAAGGCGTCTTGAACAGGAGGCACAGAAGGAGCAAAGAGGACAGCAGGAGAGGGCATTGCCGGGCAAGTCTTCAAGAAGAGGAACAACTGGTCGCAGCCAGGGGGGCTGGTGAGTGACAAGTGACAAGCTGGTGGCTAGGCCTGTTTGTTTTCATTCTGGGCTGAGAGTGGCTCAGGGCAGGGCTGGGTGACTCACGGGTAGCATCACTGTCAACTCCCTCTTCTTTCTAGAAGGTGCTAGAAAAAGAGGGGGAGAGGAGAGGTGGAGCTGCCTGGGGTATTCTAAGGAGCCTTGACCAATCCCCAACTTGGATTGGCAGGGGGCAGGTCTCCTTAAGTACCCAGGGTCAGCACAGCTGGGGAGGAGTTGGAGTTGTTCAGAGCTTGAAGATGGAATGCTCGGCTGTTGGGGCCTTTGAGGGAGCTCCCCAGTCTGGGGGGGTGAGCTTGAGCCCGGGTGCGAATGAGCCCTTCAAGAAACCATGAAGGCGCCTTGAACAGGAGGTACAGGTGGAGCAAAGAGGACAACAGGAGAGGGCATTGCTGGGCAAGTCTTCAAGGAGAGGAACAACTGGTCGCAGCCAGGAGGGCTGGTGAGTGACAAGCACAGTCAGGAGGACTGGGGAGGCACGCCTCAGAGGACTGGGAGCATGCAGTCTGGGATGGGTGCAGAGCCAGTGGAGTGGACTATGTTGTCAAGGGCAGTGGAGAAAGGCAGCTGCAGCCAGGAGGGCTGGCAGGGCCTGAAGATGGGTTATTGGGCTTAGTAAACAGAGATAGGACAGCTACACTATAGGGGCCCGTGGTCCCTGCCTGCAAAAGGCTGCTGCTAAAGGCTTGGCTGAGTCAGAGCCAGGCCTAACTCCATTGTGCTAGCTGTGCCTGAATAATTAGAGAGGAAGCGATGTGCAGGAGGAGAATGGAGCGAACCTGCTGTACTCTACATAGTTGTCCCAAGCAAATTGCTATTATTACCACCAGGCATCCTATATTTAACCATACCTCATCCAAGTTCAATTCCCTCAATAAAATACAAAAAAACAAAGCTAACGGACTGTTCATTGTCTTGGAGTGTCTGGAAGTGAATGCCGGGCTGGGCAGGGTGACAGGTGGGCCACATCACTTAGCAGCCCCTATAGGGGTACCGCTACATTATATTTGGAGAACTCAACCATGTTTCCTTATTTGCCCACGTTTTCAATCATACAAAAAATCTTCAAGTTGTATCCAAGCCAAAAGGACCTTTTGGTTAAAGCAAAGGGACCGGACTGAGCCACACTTCTGATGATCCTATAGTTAAAAAAGCACTATCTGTTCTATGATCATTCCATTCACTATTTTCAGGGTCTATAGTACTGCTGTATAACTGTTTAGATATGAAAGTGAAAAAAAATGCAGGTATTTTGCAAGTATGGTTTTGTAAATGTACCATGTGTGTGCAGAGACAGAATGCATAATGTTGTATATGTAAATTGTTTTGGCACCAAATTTATCCAGTATAATTATTTTAAAATATGCATGACTTTAAGAATGAATTACGAGGAGAAATAGCAGTAGATGGATTCAAAGGTACTGATAACAATATTAGGGCAAAAATAAAGAGTGCAGCGCTAAAATTAAACTGTAAACTTAAATGACATAATGCCTAACAGCATGTGATAAATAAAGTGCAATGTGCAATAATTAGTATGCAATATCACTGTAGCTAATATGCAATATTTGAAAAATAGTTAAATTATCAAAAGCAACCAATAACTAACATCAAACAATGTAGCATATTATTATATACTGTAGTATTCAAACGTGCAATAAACAAATGTGCAAATTGTGCAATATAAAGTGACAAAGTTCATGTGACCGATATGCAGATATAAAAAAAACTAATAAAAAATCCAAAAGAAGAAAGTGAGAAATTATTGAGCGCAAATGTTCACTGAGGAAGATCCCAATGATATTCAATGGAGGAGAACCCACAAGGAGTGGACAGCGTTGGTCAGATATTTGGCAGCGTGTCACCCATCACCATAGTTAAGATAAAAGGCTTACCAGAAAGCCAGCGACCACCCTTACTCAGGAGTGTCACAAAGCTCTTATTTGGATTCCAAGATCCACTGGAAGGATGTCCAAGCGTCTCTCACCAGAAACCTCTATGTGTACCGGATGGTAAACAGCAACCAAAATGCCAGATGACCTCAGCAGCAAGGAGTATATAATATATAAAGAGACAAAAGACCCAAGGTAGTGTAGTATTGTCTCTTAAGTGGTTTTATTTGGCAATGCTGCATACATCCACTTAAAAACTGGAGACACAGCTCTAGTGCAAACAAGCCAAAAAACTTTAGCAATTTTAAAATTCCATGGAAGGGATCGCACATGCACAGAGCATGTGAGCATGGCGTCTCGACGATCATTTAGTCAAAGGTGATGTCTTTAGGGGTACGCCCACATGCCTGCATCCACGCTATAAGTACTCTATTAGTAAAATAATGGAGCACTGTTATTGGTCAAACAGGACGGTCCAAAACCGCTGATTAGACAGCAAACCCTGACCAACCATGAATAAAACAAGAAGCAAGTCCCGCAGCCATTGATGGAATGACATGTCTAACATCCCTGATGGACGGAGATCAAAACCCTATGGCAGTAGAGGCACAAATCGTCAACTTGTGGAAAAAATTAAACCCCTATAGTCAATATTAATCGGGGAATCATGGTCATCAGGATTTTTGGGAGGGAATCAGAGGGGGACACAAAAGAAATGGAGACGCAAGAGAGGGTGCAGAGGGGGAAGGCGCCTTTACCCCGAAAAGAAGGAAGACATAGGTGAAAATGGCATCTTTAATCTTAGCACCAAAGAACTCTCTAAAGAGGAGATTGCGATCCTAAATAATGGACGAAAAATATGCACTACCATGGAATCTTAACAAATTCTAGACTTTCATAGCTATACACAAGTATACATGAAAGTTAAATATTAAAAGATACCTCCTAAGTAACTCCACTAGGCAGCTAGCTAGCGATCAATCAGTTATTTCCCATTCGGGCTTGTCTAATGCATCACTTTTTAATCCTCCTGGGAATGCAGCTCCCAATGTTAATGTTTTTCGCGATTTGGTGACAAAGGATTTGGGTAATCTCAGATTAAGACCTGTACAACCTCAATGCCATATAAGGATAGGATTGGACACAATATGTAAGAGGAGAGACATTGTTGTCCGCCCAGCGGACAAAGGAGGTGCTATCCTGATCATGGATAAGGAAATGTATTCACAACAGATGATGAGAATTTTGTCTGATTCTGACACGTACTCCCATTACCCATGGATCCCACGATTAAATTTAAAAGAGAAATATAAAATCTTATAGAGAAGGGTTTTTATATGGGGATACTAAGTAAAAATGAGAAGGAATATTTGGTACCTCTGGCTCCCTGATTGCCAACAACTCGCTACCTAAAATCCACAAAACTTTGGATAATCCCCAGGACGACCCATTATCAGTGGTATTGATTCCATAACTTCTCATATTGGAAAATATGTGGATCATTATCTGCAACCACTGGTGATGGGTACCCCCTCGTTTCTCAAAGATACCAAGCATGTTATCAATATACTAGACACTGTTGAGTGGAAACCAACATATCTATCGGTAACTGCAGATGTTGCATCTTTATATACGGCAATCAAATTGGAATATGAGGGAAGACAACATTTTCTTCTTCGTGATTCCACTATCTCAATTACACAGAGTAATTTTATTTTGGGACTGCTGGATTTCTCAATGACACATAATTATTTTTGGCATGATAGGGCATACTATCTGCAAATAAAGGGAGTGGATACGGGGGCAAAGTTTGCCCCAAGCATTCCAAACCTTTTTATGTCAAAATGGGAAGAGGACACAGTTCTACATAATGGCCGATAAGAGCTTGTTATGTGGAAAAGATTTATTGACGATGTCCTCTTCATATGGGATGGTGACCTTGAATCTGTTCAAGCTTTTTTGGCCCATTTAAACAATAACAACAGAGGTATAGTCCTCAGCCACAAGATAAGTCCAGTAGAAATTCACTTTTTGGACCTAAAGATTTCGATAAAAGAAGGAAATATTGTCACTTCAACCTTTTTCAAAAAAACTGACAGGAATGGATATATTCCTTTGGACTCCTGTCACTATCATTCATGGTTGTTGGCAGTTCCCAAAGGTCAGTTCTTACGTCTGAAGCATAATTACACCAACTTAGATAACTATTTTAGGGAGGCATCAGTTTTGAAAACAAGATTCATAGCTAAAGGTTATGATAGGGAGGTTCTAGATTTCCTTATAGTGGAAATCAGCAATAGAGATCATCAGGAGCTATTGGCAGACAAACCTCCCCAAGGGGGCAAAACAGAGAGTTTTGGTCTGGCTTTTTTTTACAACATACTATAGCCAACATTGGGCTATTAAGAGAATCATTAAGAGGCACTGGCCAGTGAATAAGAATGATCGAGTTCCCGGTCCTTTATTATTTGACCAACCTCTGGTTATTTTCAGGGTTGCTTCTAATTTACGGAACACAATAACACCCAATGTGCCCAATCCCCCTACTAGACCCACTTTTTTGGGGGATCTAAAGGGGTACTATCTGTGCGGCAAGTGCCAGGCATGTAGGATTAACATCCATCAAGGGTAGGAAAATGACAGAGTTTACCTCAGTAGGCACAGGAGACACTTATCCCATAAAGTCATTAATTATGTGCACGACAAAATGTGCTGTATACCTCCTTAGGTGCCCGTGTGGCCTAGAATATGTGTGACGCACCATTCGAATGTTACACATAAGATTGGGAGAACACATAACTTACATTCTAAAAAGTTTTGATAAGCACAATGTCTCAAAACACTATGACTTGAAACACAATCGGAATACTAGTGGCACGACCTTTGTTGCTGTTGAGAATTATGTCCCTCATTGGCGTGGTAGCAATGGTAGGTGGAATATATCCAGAGCTGAAACTAACTGGATATATAAATTGGGCTCTCATGTGCCCAATGGTTTGAATGCAGAGTGGGACATGAACTGTTTTATTAATAATAGTTGATGTCCCCTTTATTTCATACCGCATATTGCTCCTCTCCTCCTTTTCAGATTTTTCATTTAAAAATTAAAAAAAATTATAATTTTTCATAAAACAATTTTCAATATTACAGTTTACCTATTTCTATTTTTTATAAACTAATTTTATTTTTTATATTTTAACATTGTTTAATACTAATTTGGATGCATTAAAGAAGTTTATTTCTAACTATTTTACTATAGCTTTATGCTCTAATTAGTCCACATACACATGTGCCCAACATAGGATTTGAATGCATATATACATGTTTTTGTAATCTTTATAAGAATTTATATGTACTGATCTATGGTGATTTTTAATGTAGTTATTAATTTTATAATGTTTAAATTTTTGCTGATTAACTCAAGGTCTAATGGCAAGATAGAGAAGCAAGCCTGTGTAATCAACTATGTGTGTTTTCTGTCTTTTTATTTTTCATTTTTTCCATAAGATGACAATGTGTGCCTCTGCTGCCATAGGGTTTTGATCTCCGTCCATCAGGGATGTTAGACATGTCATTCCATCAATGCAGGGCTTGCATCTTGTTTTATTCATGGTTGGTCGGGGTTTGCTGTCCAATCGGCGGCTTTGGACCATTGTGTTTGACCAATAACAGTGCTCCTTTATTTTGCCAATAGAATACTTATAGCGTGGGTACAGGCGTGTGGGTGTACCCCTGATGATGTCACCTTTGACGAAACGATTGTCAGGATGCCACGCTCACACGTTCTGCGCATGTGCGATCGCTTCCATGGAATTTTAAAATTGCTAAAGTTTTTTTGGCTTGTTTGCACTAGAGCTGTGTCTCCAGTTTTTAAGCGGATGTATGCAGCATTGCAGCATTGGCAAATAAAACCACTTAAGAGACAATACTACACTATCTTGGGTCTTTTGTCTTTTTATATATTATATAAACCTTGCTACTGAAGTCATCTGGCGTTTTGGCTGCTGTTTACCATCTGTTGAACATAGAGGCTTCAAGAATTTCTCATTATCTTCTTTTGGATATTTTATTAGATTTTTTATATCTGCATATCAGTCACATGAACTTTGTCACTTTATTTTGCACAATTTGCACATTTGTTTATCGCACGTTTGAATACTACAGTATATAATATGCTCCATTGTATGATGTTAGTTATTGGTTGCTTTTGATAATTTCACTATTTTTCAAATATTGCATATTAGCTACAGCGATATTGCATACTAATTATTGCACATTGCACTTTATTTATCACATGCTGTTAGGCATTGTGTCATCTAAGTTTACAGTTTAATTTTAAGCGCTGCACTCTCTATTTTGGCACTAATCTTTTATGCCCAATATCTGGGTTATAGTGTTCAGCTGCTGATTCTTTAACCGAGCACAGATATATACATTTTTATATACACTGATAAGAATATAAATTGGTCCCCAGTGTGTAATCCATCCTTTATCTCCCTAAAGTTTTATAATATTAGTGATATCAGTACAAGGATTTTTGTATTATTTGAAAACATTCAGTGTTATCTGAAATTTCCCATTTGCGTAAAATAAAGAGATAAGATTTCTAAGGCATTATTTAAAGTAAGCTGCAGCTTTTACAGTATTCTGAGATTGACTCATTCGTGACTTGTGAGTGACTCAGTTGTGACTTTTGGCACCAAAGGTACAGAGAAGCAATAATCTGTATCACAGGGTGAGTCAGAAAGCTGTCTTGATTATTAAAGGTAATGCTAATGGTATCAGTCCATTAATCTGATCATTCTGTATGTCTCTTCTTTGCAGCACATATACTAACATTGACCATCCTTTGTAATATTTCTAGAAGGCCCAAAGGAAAATGATCATAAAATCGAATGTCTTTTTTCATTCAGCTCATTATTTATTATAATATTACTCAAAGGAGATCTATGGTCACCACATACACTTTCATTTTCAGCATAATAATGGCAATTTAAAAAATATATATATTTTTTTACAATCCAATGTCAGTGCTGCCCATCTCTTTCCACAACTTCTTGGATCCCCGGCAAACTTTGTAGCTTCTCCTCTGCTGTTTACTTTCAAATTCTAAAGACTACATATCCCATGGCGCATGGCATAGTGAATACGTATCACAGAATTCAAAGAAGTAAGTGGGTGGGGATCTTCACTCAGCAGGACAAGAAAGAGGAGTGTAGTTGCTAAGAGTAACCAAGTACAAGTTAAAAAACCACAAGCAACCAATTGGTAGGCCTGGTGCCTGGTAATATGACAGGTCCTCCGATAGCAAGGGGGTCGTTGTCTGGCTCCCCCCTAGCAGTTGGTATGCAATAGCAACCAGATCTTACCCATGTTATAGAGATCTATGGCCTGGTTACGAGCTACGGGAAGTGAAAGAGGTAACAAGGGCACACATGAGGTCTGCAGTAGGTGGACCCCATTCTCTTACTGGGAGAGAGGTGTAGTTAGGTAGGTGCTAGAGGTTAGATTTTTCTATAAAGTAGGAAAATTTAGGCAGGCCTAGCTGGTGACTCATGGGTAGCATCATTGTCACCTCCCTCTTCTTTCTAGAAGGTGCTAGAATGAGAGGAGGAGAGGTGGAGCTGCATGGGGTATTCTAAGGAGCCTTGACCAATCTTCAACTTAGATTGGCAGGGGCCAGGCCTCCTTAAATACCAAGGGTCAGCCCAGCTGGGGAGGAGTTGTCGGGTAGAAGAACTGGAGTGAGAGAGTGTGGAGGCTGTTGGGGCCCACAGGGAGCTCCCCAGTCTGGGGGGTGACCTTGGGCCTGGGCTTGGGTGCATCCAGGAGGAGAAGAGATCCTGGAGGAGAGGCACATGAGAGATCAAAGAGAGGACAGCGGGAGAGAACACTGCTAAGAGACTCCAGAGAGGACAATTGGTCACAGCCAGGAGGGCTAGTGAGTGAAGCACAGTTGGGAGGACTGGAGGAGCATGCCTGAGAGAACTGGGAGATTGCAGTTTGAGATGGGTGCAGAACCAGAAGAGTGGACTGTGGGAAGGGCAATGGAAAGAGGCCTCTGCAGTCAGGAGGGCTGGCAGGGCCTGAAGAAGGTTTACTGGGATCAGTAGCTGAGCTGAGGGCAGTTAGCACTATTTAGAACTATTCCTACATCATAGGGGCCCGGGGTCCCTGCCCACAAAAGGCAATTCACTGAGGCCTGCCTGAGTTAGTGTCAGGCTCAACCTTGTGGTGCTAGCTGGTCTGGGAATCTACAGCAAGTGAAGTGCTGGAGGAGTAACGGTCTACAGCAAGTAAAGTGCTGGAGGAGCAAGGGAAAGAGGTCCTAAGCAAGAGTTGTGCTGGAGAGAAGACGGGAGTGTATATACAGAAGTGTATATAGAAGTCCAAAGCAAGTTACACTGAATCTTTCTGGGCATCCCATAATTTCCCATTCCCATCCAAGTTAAATGCCCTCAATTAAAAAACAAAGCTTATGGACTGTTCTATGTCTCTGAGTGTTTGAGAGATGAATACCGGGCTGTGCAGGGTGACAGGTGAACCATAATATCCAGCAACCCCTACGGGGGCATGGCTACAGAGGTAGGAAAGGTATGCTGGACTGGTGGAGTGGGCACTGGCTCACCATATCAATCCTAATGCAACATCTACTGAAGTTACAGTGTGTAGTGACATGGGACAGTACTTTTCAGAGGAATTCTGCATTTTTACTGCACACAGTGAAGGCTCTTCTCTAAGTCGGTGAACTGCCTTAATGTTAGATTCTTCACATGACCACAGTCTCTGCCTGGTCCCGGGCATTGATGAGAGTGCTCCGTGCGGAAGAGACCCCCGCATGCAGGCCCCACCCACATGTCCTTAAAGTTATCAGCAGGGATTTTTTTAATCTAGCACAGGCCATTTTATAGGGCTATAGCACCAGAAAAGTGTCGGTAGGGTTTTATTGAATTTCTAAGAATATGTCTAGTGAGAGTGACAGATATATCAGTCTGAAAAAAAGGAGTCAGTAATAAATCAAGTTACAAAACTTATGTAATTCAACAAAGTATTGAAAAGTACAAGCCGACGTCAAATCCAAATCATTATGGAATAGTGTCAGACAGAAGGTAATGTTCACAGGCAGACGGGATGTGAAAAACACGGGAGATACACAGCAGTCACAGAATATTAGATCTAGAAGCCAGAACTGCGCTCTGTCACGGGTAAAGTGGCATTAACTGGAAAGGTCTTTTAAAGAACAGGCAAACAATCAGACGAGATTTTGTGTGAGCTTCATCAAATATTTTAGGTTGAAGATTCTGTGTTGTTTTCTCAACTTCAGTAGCTGAGTACTGAGATACATTTTTTAACTAAGATAGCTACTGTGTATCCCTTATTTTTTACAGTTACAATGGATCACTTTTCAGAGGGTGTTTGACAGGCAGCAAGGAAGCAATATATTGATTCCTTACCACCTGATTTCATCCCTAAAAACCTGCACCACCTCATTGCAACTGCATTCATTGTACATGGTTGCGAGGTGTCCCACTGAACATGACGGGGGGGGGGGGGGGGGTATTATTTGCAAACCTCTATTTGCTGCCTTTGCTGTTACCCCTCCTATCCACTGCAGTCTGTACATTACATGTTCCAGGCCCCTGCATTCTATGCATTACCCACTCCTGACCCCTGAACTACGTACATTACCCACTCCTGACCCCTGAACTACGTACATTACCCACTCCTGACCCCTGAACTACATACATTACCCAATCCTGACCCCTGAACTACATTCATTATCCACTCCTGACCCCTGAATTATGTACATAACCCACTCCTGACCACTGAACTACGTACATTACCCACTCCTGACCCCTGAACTACGTACATTACCCACTCCTGACCCCTGAACTACATAAATTATCCACTCCTGACCCCTAAACTACGTACATTACCCACTCCTGATCCCTGAACTACGTACTTTACCCACTCCTGACCCCTGAACTACGTACATTACCCACTCCTGACCCCCGAACTACGTACATTACCCACTCCTGACCCCTGAACTACATACATTACCCACTCCTGACCCCTGAACTACGTACATTACCCACTCCTGACCCCTGAACTACATACATTACCCACTCCTGACCCCTGAACTACGTACATTACCCACTCCTGACCCCTGAACTACGTACATTACCCACTCCTGACCCCTGAACTACATACATTACCCACTCCCGACCCCTTTACTACATACCCACCAACTACTTACCCACTCTGATCCCTAAACTACATACATTACCCACTCCTGACCCCTGAACTATGTACATTATCCACTCCTGACCCCTGAATTATGTATATTACCCACTCCTGACCCCCGAACTACGTACATTACCCACTCCTGGCTCCTGAATTATGTACATTACCCAATCCTGATCCCTGAACTACGTCCATTACCCACTCCTGACCCCTGAACTACGTCCATTACCCACTCCTGACCCCTGAACTACGTACATTACCCACTCCTGACCCCTGAACTACGTACATTACCCACTCCTGACCCCTGAACTACATACATTACCCACTCCTGACCCCTGAACTACATTCATTACCCACTCCAGACCCCTGAACTACATATATTACCCACTCCTGACCCCTGAACTACATACATTACCCACTCCTGACCCCTGAACTACGTACATTATCCACTCTTGACCCCTGAACTATGTACATAACCCACTCCTGACCCCTGAACTACGTACATTACCCACTCCTGACCCCTGAACTACGTACATTACCCACTCCTGACCCCTGAACTACATAAATTATCCACTCCTGACCCCTAAACTACGTACATTACCCACTCCTGATCCCTGAACTACATACATTACCCACTCCTGACCCCTGAACTACGTACATTACTCACTCCTGACCCCCGAACTACGTACATTACCCACTTCTGACCCCTGAACTACATACATTAGCCACTTTTGACCCCTGAACTACGTACATTACCCACTCCTGACCCCTGAACTACGTACATTACCCACTCCTGACCCCTGAACTACGTACATTACCCACTCCTGACCCCTGAACTACATACATTACCCACTCCCGACTCCTTTACTACATACCCACCAACTACTTACCCACTCTGATCCCTAAACTACATACATTACCCACTCCTGACCCCTGAACTATGTACATTATCCACTCCTGACCCCTGAATTATGTACATTACCCACTCCTGGCTCCTGAATTATGTACATTACCCAATCCTGATCCCTGAACTACGTCCATTACCCACTCCTGACCCCTGAACTACGTACATTACCCACTCCTGACCCCTGAACTACGTACATTACCCACTCCTGACCCCTGAACTACGTACATTACCCACTCCTGACCCCTGAACTACGTACATTACCCACTTCTGACCCCTGAACTACATACATTACCCACTCCTGACCCCTGAACTACATTCATTACCCACTCCTGACCCCTGAACTACGTACATTACCCACTTCTGACCCCTGAACTACATACATTACCCACTCCTGACCCCTGAACTACATACATTACCCACTCCTGACCCCTGAACTACATACATTATCCACTCCTGACCCCTGAACTACGTACATTATCCACTCCTGACCCCTGAACTATGTACATAACCCACTCCTGACCCCTGAACTACGTACATTACCCACTCCTGACCCCTGAACTATGTACATTACCCACTCCTGACCCCTGAACTACATAAATTATCCACTCCTGACCCCTAAACTACGTACATTACCCACTCCTGATCCCTGAACTACGTACATTACCCACTCCTGACCCCTGAACTACGTACATTACCCACTCCTGACCCCCGAACTACGTACATTACCCACTCCTGACCCCTGAACTACATACATTACCCACTCCTGACCCCTGAACTACATACATTACCCACTCCTGGCCCCTGAACTACGTACATTACCCACTCCTGACCCCTGAACTACGTACATTACCCACTCCTGACCCCTGAACTACATACATTACCCACTCCCGACCCCTTTACTACATACCCACCAACTACTTACCCACTCTGATCCCTAAACTACATACATTACCCACTCCTGACCCCTGAACGATGTACATTATCGACTCCTGACCCCTGAATTATGTACATTACCCACTCCTGGCTCCTGAATTATGTACATTACCCAATCCTGATCCCTGAACTACGTCCATTACCCACTCCTGACCCCTGAACTACGTACATTACCCACTTCTGATCCCTGAACTACGTACATTACCCACTCCTCACCTCTGAACTACGTACATTACCCACTCCTGACTCCTGAACTACATAAATTATCCACTCCTGACCCCTGAACTACATACATTACCCAGTCCTGACCCCTGAACTATGTACTTTACCCACCCCTGGCTCCTGAATTATGTACATCCACTCCTGACCCCTGAACTATGTACATTACCCACTCCTGACCCCTGAACTACGTACATTACCCACTCCTGACCCCTGAACTATGTACATTACCCACTCCTGACCCCTGAACTACGTACATTACCCACTCCTGACCCCTGAACTACGTACATTACATACTCCTGACCCCTGAACTACGTACATTACCCATTCTTGACCCCTGAACTATGTACATTACCCACTCCTGACCCCTGAACTACGTACATTACCCACTTCTCACCCCTAAACTACGTACATTACCCACTACTGACCCCTGAACTACATACATTACCCACTTCAGACCCCTGATCTACATACATTACCCACTCCTGACCCCTGAACTACATACATTACCCACTTCTGACCCCTGGACTATGTACATTACCCACTCCTGACCCCTGAATCACATACATTACCCACTTCTGACCCCTGAACTACATACATTACCCACTTCTGACCCCTGAACTACATACATTACCTACTCCTGACTCCTGAACTACGTACATTACCCACCCCTGACCCCTGAACTACATACATTACCTACTCCTGACCCCTGAACTATGTACATTATCCACTCCTGACCCCTGAACTACATACATTACCTACTCATGACCCCTGAACTACATACATTACCAACTCCTGACCCCTAAACTACATACATTATCCACTCCTGACCCCTGATCTACATACATTACCCACTCCTGACCCCTGAACTACATACATTACCCACTCCTGACCCCTGAACTACATACATTACCCACTCCTGACCCCTGAATTACATACATTACCCACTTCTGACCCCTGAACTACATACATTACCTACTCCTGACTCCTGAACTACGTACATTACCCACTCCTGACCCCTGAACTACGTACATTACCCACTTCTGACCCCTGAACTACGTACATTACCCACTCCTGACCCCTGATCTACATACACTATCCACTCCTGACCCCTAAACTACGTACATTACCCACTCCCGACCCCTTTACTTCATACCCACCAACTACTTACCCACTCTGATCCCTAAACTACATACATTACCCACTTCTGACCCCTGAACTACATACATTACCCATTCCTCACCCCTGAACTACGTACATTACCTACTCCTGACCCCTGAACTACATACATTACCCACTTCTGACCCCTGAACTACGTACATTACCCACTCCTCACCTCTGAACTACGTACATTACCCACTCCTGACCCCTGAACTACATAAATTATCCACTCCTGACCCCTGAACTACATACATTACCCACCCCTGGCTCCTGAATTATGTACATTACCCACTCCTAACCCCTGAACTATGTACATTACCCAATCCTGATCCCTGAACTACGTACATTACCCACTCCTGACCCCTGAACTACGTACATTACCCACTCCTGACCCCTGAACTACATACATTACCCACTCCTGACCCCTGAACTACGTACATTACCCACTCCTGACCCCTGAACATGACCACAGTCTCCGCCTGGTCCTGGGCATTGATGAGCATGCTCCGTGCGGAAGACACCCCCGCATGCAGGGTGAGTAGGCCCCGCCCACATGTCATTAAAGTTATCAGCAGGGATTTTTTTAATCTAGCACAGGTCATTTTAAAGAGCTATAGCACCAGAAAAGTGTCGGTAGAGTTTTATCAAATTTCCCAGAATATGTCTAGTGAGAATGAAGGATATATTAGTCTGAAAAAAAGAAATCAGTAATAAATCAAGTTACAAAACATATGTAATTCAACAAAGTATTGAAAAGTACAAGCCAACGTCAAATCCAAATCATTATGGAAAAGCGTCAGACAGAAGGTAATGTTCACAGGCAGACAGGATGTGAAAAACATGGGAGATACACAGCAGTCACAGAATATTAGATCTAGAAGCCAGAACTGCGCTCTGTCACAGGTAAAGTGGCATTAACTGGAAAGGTCTTTTGAAGAATAAATAGACAAACAATCAGACCGAGTTGAGTTTTTTTGTGATCAAATATTTTAAATTGAAGATTCTTTGTTGTTTTCTCTACTTCAGTAGCTGAGTACTGAGATACATTTTTTAACGAAGATAGCTACTGTGTATCCTTTATTCTTTGCATTTACAAAACTCACTTTTTCTGCTATTTGATTGAGGTTGGTGGCACTCAAAGGAGTGGCAGTTAGCATATATAATGCCAAACAGTTTATTTGGCTGGAATGTTGACAGCAACAATATCACAGTTGATATGATAGCTTTTAGAGCATGACGCCATGGTATGTTTTGGCATTCCTATGGCCATGATGGTATAACCTTCACTGTGATAATATTATGTGGACTAGGATTTTGGCTGAGCTGGGACGTAAGGATTAGTGGTCAGACCAAAGTTAGATTTTGAGATTGAGTTCATTTAAACAGGGCCACTGATAAGGGGGTACCACCAACCCTCCTGTACCGGGCCTAGCTAGGGGGGGCCCAGAGGTAGAGCAAGGACTCCCAAATTCTGAGCATCAATGTGGTAATCCCCCACTCTGCAGCTATTTTTGTAAAGAAACTTCCCCGGGCCCCCTGTGTTCAGTGGGGGCTGGGGGCAGAAACTGGACTATTTAACTACGTTCAGGTTTAGGCGGAGTAATCTGCAGCAGCGCGCCTAACAAATACATTGAAGCTTTGCTGTATCAATACACCAGGGTCAGACGTGACTTAATTTTCAGGAGCGTTGCTGCAGATTACTTTGCCTAAACCTGAAAATGGTTAAAGAGGAACTGCAGTCTGCTCACATAATTTGTAATAAAAACATCTTTACCAATCTGAAGCTTCCCTCCAACCACTTTGCATAATATTGTATACAGTATATACTGTGATTCTGTACTTTCCAAATATGCTGCAGAAATCTCCCTCCACTGAGTCTGGCTGCAACCATTTTAACTGTGGGCAGCTGAAGCTGATGCCTGTTTACTTCTTGGATTTACACAGACACACAGAGGCACACCTCCAGCTCTGCACCTTTCATTGTTCCTCTTATGACTCATTACCCCTCCCTTCCTGGCAAACTCTCACAAGAGTGAGAAAGAGAGCTGTCCATGATGTCATAAGCCTAGGCCAATGACCAAACAAGAAACAAGAAGTGGGCTGTATAAAGTATTTACTGGCAGAAAAAAAATGTTTTACTATCCAAAGTTAAAACAACAAGGACAGAAGATTTAATTGATAGAAAGTTGAAAAAATTACTAAAGTTCCACTTTAAATAGTACGGGCTCTGCCCCGACCCCAACTGAACACAGGGGGGAAGCTTTTTTTAAGAATAGCTGCAGAGCGGATTACCACATTGGGGCACAGAACTTGGGAGTCCCTGCTCTATCTCTCCCCCCCGCCCCTGCAGAGTTCCCACCAGCTCCAGTTGCCTGGGTCGGTGCCCAGAAGAAAGGGATGTTAGCAGTAATCGGCTCTTGGCCACTCCCAGGCTCCTAGCTCCAGAGGATCCACCTGCAAGAGAAGCACAGCATCAGGCCCCAGGTAGAAGAAGCTGGCCAGACCAGGTGCTGGGGGGATGGGGGAAGACGGACAATGCTGCATTTGAACTCTTGTTCAATACCCAGCCTGTTTGCAGTAACACATCTGAGGGGCATTATTGCTGTGGATTATCCACAGTGGATCACTTTTCAGGGGGTGTTTGACAGGCAGCAAGGAAGCATTATATTGCTTCCTCACCACCTTATTTTATCCCTAAAAACCTGCACCACCTCACTGCAACTGCGTTCATTGTACAGGGTTGTGAGGTGTCCCCATTAAGTGAAATGGGTTGCATTTGGGCACTCAATGTAATGAGGGGGATATTTGTATACCCCCATTTGTTGCCTTTGCCGTTACCCCCTCATAACCACTGCACTCTGTACATAACATGTTCCAGACTCCTGCATTATATGCATTACCCACTCCTGACCCCTAAACTATGTACATTATCCTATCCTGACCCCTGAACTATGTACATTACCCTAACCTGACCCCTGAACTATGTACATTACCCTATCCTGACCCCTGAACTATGTACATTACCCACTCCTGACCCCTGAACTACATACATTACCTACTTCTGACCCCTGAACTACATATATTACCCACTCCTGACCCTTGAACTACGTACATTACCCACTCCTGACCTCTGCACTCTGTTTATTAAACAAATATAGTTCTGATCCTGCACTCTGTACATTACATATTCTTGATACCTGCATTTTGTAAATTTTATACATACACCTGATATCTACGCTTCCACTGGTAGTGCAGTTTTGCCACACCCACATCCCTCCACAGCACACAATCCACACTGCCTCCTTCTTCTTTACTTGCTGCCTGTAGGCTATGGGAAGGAGTGGTTGGGCTTAGGCCCCAGCCCTGTCAGGTAAGCAGTACAGGGCCCCATGATTTCTATCAGCGGCCCTGCATTTAAAGGTGAAGGTTTTGATAAAATCTGTATTAAAGAGCACCTGATGATAGTATGTCTAAAACCTATATAGAAAAAGATTGTATACTCCTTACCTCATCTTCTGGCCATGGCACCTAGGCAAGGGTAGCATCACACTCATTCCAGTCAAATTATAAAGAGATAAAGAACAGCTTAAAGTGAGTACTAAAGCTTTTTTTTTTTTTAAATAACAAACATATCATACTTACCTCCACTTGTTTTGCACAGAACATCCTCTTCTGGGGTCCCTCGGTGGCTTTCGCGGATCCTCCCCACATTAGGTAACCCCTAGGAGAAGCACCCCCCTGGGGGGTTACCTTGTGGGCATGCTCCCGAGTCATTCATTCCGCGTCCATAGAAGCTGAATGTATGGTTCGGCCCTGCCCCCCTGGCGCCAGGGTCATTGGATTTGATTAACAGCAGCAGGAGCCAATGGCTGCGCTGCTATCAATATATCCAATCAAAGCCAGGAGAGAAGGATGGCGCATTCCCGCTGAAGAAGATGAAGGGGCTCAGGTAAGTAAGGGGGCTAGGGGGCCGGTGACTGCCAGGTGTTTTTTCACCTTAATACAAAGGATGCATTAAGGTGAAAAAACATGACCCTTTACAACCCCTTTAAGACTAGCAAGAAGATGTCCTTTCAATGGACTGGAGTGTCTTCTCTTTGGGCTCCCCTGCATTCCCGAGCGGGAAAGTAATTTTAAACTCTGTATATATGAGGGGTCTTCAAAAAGTTTCCGCACTTTGCTATTTTTGTTGGAAACAGTCAGGGTGGGAAGAGTTTTGCTGATGGCATTAAAACGCTTGGAAAAATGCATTGCAAAGGAAGGTGAATATGTAAAACAAAAATGATGTAATTTGTTTTGAAATTCTTAATAAAAAAAGAGTTAGAAGAAAGTGCGGAAACTTTTTGAAGAACCCTCGTACACGTATTTCATTTTGTGTGCTTTGTCTACTGCAGCCAACTTGGCATCATACTAACAGTACACATATTCACATTCCTAAGACCTTGATGAGAAAGTAGCCTGCCTATATACTGCTTACAATTGCGATATTAATGGGATACCTACGTAAGCATAGTTATTTAAAAAAAAAAAAATGTGCCCAATAAACAGAACAGCTTTTGGGAAAGATGATGACTGATTCTTTTTGTATCTGTTCCCTACAGAAATAGTTATTATTAATTTGGAAGCGCTGATCAATTTTAAGATAGGGGTTTCCTATCAATAAAATTTCCAAGATGCCAGGAATCTCACTGGATGGATAGTGACATATACTGTAATAATGGTCAAATAAAGTTTTGGACATACTATCATCAGTTAATTTTTACAGGGAGAAGGGTACTGGACAATAAAGGCAGACTTTGCATTATACTTTAGAGTCCACTTTAAATAACTTAAATACTATTAGTTTGTTGGGGAGATAAGCTAGTTTTTCACTTGTGATGAATGTGCAGTGTAGCGCTACCCCATGAGGGCCGCTGGTTGAATTGGTACCCCACTGGTGGTCCTGACCCTTCAAGTCCTCCGCCACCTCTGGGTTCAGACATTTTCTATCAATAACAGTGATAAAAATAGACACACTCAAAGCTGATGAACCAATAAAGCATTGTTTACTGATATGATAAGGGAATTTAAAGTGGTGTCCCGGCCGAAATTATACTTTTACAATAACAATACCCCTATAATGCACAAGCTTAATGTATTCTAGTAAAGTTAGTCTGTAAACTAAGGTCTGTTTTGTTAGTTTATAGCAGTAGTTTGTTATTTTATCAACTTACAGCAGGTCGTGGCCATCTTAAGTGTGGGCATCTGAAGCCAGACTGTATTTCTTCCTGAATCTCATCCTTGCAGATCTCACACATGCTCAGTGCAGCACAAGCAGTGTAATAGGTTTCAGGCCAGGTTTCCATGGCAACGGCAGTGTCAGAGGAAGTTGCCGCCCCTTCCCAGAAGGCATTGCAAACAGGAAATGATGCGATGGGCCAAGGCCAGGGAGGAGGAAGTGAAAAATGAATACAGCAGATATACAGTAGGTGCTGAGAAAAAAAATTTAATAACATCCAATTCGTTTACAGTGCACAGTTTAGTGAGGGATGCTGAAGAGTTGTAAAAGTGGGTGGAACTCCACTTTAAGTGTAAACAACATAAACTTGCATTATTGCTATACTTCAGGTGAAATGTCATTGGTGGTAAAACAGCAACAGCAGAGAATAATGTCAGATAATCAAATATAAAGAACAATCAGACATTGGCAACCCTTATTCCAACATATACAGCCTGGCAGAAAAAAGGGCGGGGTAATGCCTTTTAGCTATGTCAGACTACTTCCTTCTGTACTTCAACCCACAGGCACCAATAATAAAAGAAGTGTCATAACATTCAGCAAACTGTTATAAGTTGTGGAATTTAACCTGCTCCCTAAGAGCCCTTTCACATTGGCTGTCAGCGGTAAAGCATCGCTAGTTTTAGCGGCGCATTACTGTCATTTTAGCAGCTCTTTTTGGCTGCTAGCAGGGCACTTTTAACCCTCGCTAGCGGCCTAAAAAAGGGTTAATAGCGCCTGAAAAGCACCGCTGCTAAAGTGCTTCTTAGGTGCTTCGGCAGCGCTGCCCATTTATTTCAATGGGCGGGGGTGGTGGAGGAGCAGTGTGTACATCGCCCCAAAGACACTGCTTGCAGGACTTTTTTAATGTCCTGCAAGCGCACCGCCCCAGTGTGAAAACACTCGGGCTCTTACACTGGGGCTGCGGGGGAGGCATTTTTCAGGCGCTTTACAGGCGCTATTTTTAGCCCAAATGTGCCTGAAAAATGCCCCAGTGTGAAAGGGGTCTTAAAGACAGAGTTCCAGGCAAATTCAGGCTCTAGGAGTGGAGTAAAGAAACCCCTTATGGATGGGGGGAGCTTAGGTGTAGTTTCGTGTTAAAGAGTTGAAGTCCTTTGGGTTTCAGCTAGCACTTAGAAGAGTTGTATTGGAAGAAATCCTGAACGGCAGAGCAAAGCAATTCAACTGACTGGTTTTAGCAAGCAAAGAATGCAGAATCGTCCTGTGTTGTTTGAGTGCATCACTGTAATTGTTGGCCTAAAGGTATTGTATCCTGTGGTACTACAAGTACCAGCAAGGGAAATGAAAACAATGGTGTCTGTATACAGTGGACTTATCCTGTGGTACTACAGGTACCAGCAGGGTGAATAAAGACAATGGTGTCTGTATACAATGTCTATGTAGTTGGATGGGCAGGTGCCCACTCACCAATACTTCACTTGATGTTGCTGATGATGATGATAATGGCTTTACAGGCTCTCCCTCAGGGTCCTGGCTCGAGGGTGGCTTCCAACCTCCATCGCACCGTGGCGCAGCCCACCTGGATCAGCTGCCAACGTGATATAAATGAAGCATGGCTTTACAGGCTCTCCCTCAGGGTCCTGGCTCTGAGGGTGGCTTCCAATCTCCATCGCACTGTGCCGCAGCCCACCTGGATCAGCTGCCAATGTGATATAAATGAAGCAGAAGCAGCCTCCAGGCTGTCGCTGGACAATAAGGCGGTTCTGTCCGCAGATGTCCCAAGGATACACGTGTGGTGACTCTTCTTTGCACAGACTGTTACTCGGCCGCAGCACTTCCAGACACAAAGTCCCATCCAGGCTGGGGTCCCAAGAGAGCGATCTAGGCCTAGCACAGCCTTTTTTATAAGTTCTCCCAGCAGTCTGCTCTTCCTTCCCAGCCAGATGGTAGTTGTAGTTCCAAACAGTCCAGCTCCAAATGGTCTACTACACGTCCCAAGATCCTTTGCTTTGGTTTGCTTTGCTTAGTTACAACATTCAGGAAATGCCAGTTTCCTGACTAAACACTAGAGGGAAACATCTCCACAACAGTAAGGCTGCGCAATGTCTCCTGATTGCAGGTAAAGATAGCTGGCTTCTGGCTACAGCAGCAAAATAAACACACCCATTATTACCACATACACATTGGCAATAAAGTTACCATTTCCAAAAATGTATGTGCTGGAATTTAGGCCATTAACCTCCCCCATTCAAAAGTAATCTTAAAAAAGGCTGAAACTAACATACAGCCAGTGACAATGAGCTGTAAGGAAGAGGGTATGTCCCTTAGAATGTGTCAGCTCTTGCAACTACCTTTGAGTGACCCTCAGGCATCTACATTAGTCATCCATTTCTTCTATTTGGACTGTGATATGGTTCTGGTCATACTATATGCTTATATCCGTTGTGAGTACACACCTTTATTGCTTTTAATCAATAAATAGTTTTTGACAACTGACAATGGGAGCCTCAAGATCATGATCACTGCCCACCTGGGTCTATATCAACCTACTGGTGGCCCGTAGGGTCCTTCTGAAAGCTTGGACATCCCCAGAAGTCCCTGCTATTACTACCCTCAAACAGGATTTAGGAGTCCTCTTTTATATGGAAAAACTGGACACTATGTAGAGTTGCCACCTCATCCCTTTAAACCCGAACACATATGAATTACACAAGTTCTGTGTCTGATTAAGGTGGAAATTAAACTCACTTGGTGCCTTATCTGCGTTTAATTAGCCTCAGAACTTGTGTAATTCATATGTGTTCAGTTTTAAAGGGATGAGGTGGCAACCCTAACACTATGGTCCAAAACTTCGGACCCACTAAGCGATTCTTTCCCCGCTGGAGATCTTTTATGGAGTCAACCTTTACAGCTCCTGAAATACAACTAATAATGCCTTCTTTTCAATTGATGGAATGGTATGTGAAGGCAGACCTGCTGCACTCACTAGGGAAACTACAGATTTGCTCTTCAAAACTTCTCATGGTCACTAATCCTTCTTGCATTACACCCGACCCTAACCCTGGTCAGGGCATTAGACCCCAGGTTTTCATTGTTATAAAGGGTTTTTTTTATATATTTGGTTTTGTGCCCTCTAGCTCAGTGTTTTTCAACTCCAGTCCTCAAGGCTCCCTAACAGGTCATGTTTTCAGGCTTGCCATTATTTTGCACAGGTGATTTGATCAGTTTCACTGCCTTAGTAATTACCACAGCTGTTTCATCTGAGAGAAATCCTGAAAACATGACCTGTTTGGCGCCTTGAGGACTGGAGTTGAGAAACACTGCTCTAGCTAACGGTCAGGCATCCCTTTATTATCCCCGTTTTCATGTCGTAGTAATGTGTTAGTGGTAGATTATGCTATGACATGTTAGTAGCATTTCTCTGGGTATAAATGGTGCACTTATTTAAGATTGTGTATAAACCTATTAATATCAAACCATATAATAAAAAAAATTGTTAAATAAGAATATATAGTCCACAAAAAGACAATAAATAGTCCACATCCAATATGCGATTTCAAAATCAAACACATTTATAAATGTCCAAAGAGAAAGGGTTTTATAGCGATTCAGCAATATGTGCAGATACTGCATCCACAGAAACCTCTCCTCTGCTATTAACAGTGCCAAAGCGATCCTTTGTTTTATTACATATTCTCAGTGTGATCGGTAAAAGAGTCTAACGGGAGGCGTGAGGAGCGGATCCAATTAGTCCCAGCAGGGGGATCTCTGATGAGACGGGTAAAATTAGATGAAAGGATAGAGAACTTTAAGATGCCTATTTATATATAAAAAGGCGTTATTTGACCGGTTGGACATATCTTAAGGTGAGCGGTCAATTCACTCCATGGTGGCTGGTGGCGGTTACATGTTCAGCAATAAAGGATCACTTTGGCATGGTTAATAGCAGAGGAGAGGTTTCTGTGGATGCAGTATCTGCACGTATTGCTGGATCGCTACAAAACCCTCTCTCTTATTGGACAATTTTGATTGTGTTTGATTTTGAAATCATATATTGGATGTGGACTATTTATAGTCTTTTTGTGGACTATATATTATTATTGAACCATTTTCTTTATTATATGGTTTGATATTAATAGGTTTATACACAATCTTGCAAAAGCGCGCCATTTATACACAATTGAGATTTTATTTTAGTGTTAGAGTTCACTTATTAATGGTTGCACTGCTAGATTAAATGGAACTTGAATTGTTCGCATAGCAGCGTAAATTAGTCTTCTGTCACGGTACTACTTACAGTGAGCCCACAGGCAAGCAGATGACACGGGATCCCCCAGGGCGTGGAGTCTAAGGGCCAGCCGGTATTCTGCCAGGGCTTAGCTGCATGCTGACCCCAGGTCACGACCCCCAGGTTCACCCCGCTTGCTAGGGAAGTACCAGAAGACACTGTCAGACAAGGATGGGTGGATGAAGCAAAGGAGAGCCGGATAGCGAGCCAAGTCAGGGCGGGCTGCAGACACCATAATCAGAACAAGCCGAGTCGGTACACAAGAGATCAGTTCACGAGAGGTCAGGTTAAGGCAGGTTACATGAAGGGAGCCCAGAAACAAATGTTGCTCAAGCAACCAGAACTAGTCAGAGAGGGATTAAAATAAAGAATCACATGAGGGGCTGGACAGGAAGTAGCAGGAAGAAATCATATATTAAGCAACAGGTGAGGCCGGTGACCCATAGCTGCAGAGTGCAGCAGAGCTGAACACAAGCTAGTGGAACAACAGGTGCCAGCCGGCCTACAACAGTAAAGGTGAGACACAGATCAGCTCCGCAGCTGATCTGTGACATCTTTACTATAAATTTCTCTGGGTAGATGTTGTAATTCTTGCAGCAGTGTGCTGCTCGGGACATTATATCCTGTTTTTCTCACGTTTACCATCGATATACCAAGTAGCCTAACTTTTTTTTTTTTTTTCTTCATTACTCCTCTCCTTTGTCCTTTTATTTTTGTATACAACGCAAAACTCAATAAAAATATATATTTAAAAAAATGTTTTTTAAGGTAATGCACAAGGCTGTTTCACCCATCTTGCTACTTTGACATTTACAACCAATGACATGCCTGGAAATAGAGTGTGGGCCTCTCATGATGCCTTCTAAATAACAAGGAAAAGAGCATGCTATGTCTTGCCATAATGCCCCAAAGGAGGTAAAAGAGGGGATTTTGGGAGCAGGTTCTGTGTCACATGTAGAGTTGCCACCTCATCCCTTTAAACCCGAACACCTATGAATTACACAGGTTTTGAGGCTAATTTAATGCCCCAGGACGATGTAATTTGTGATGAAACGCGTGGGAAGGAGCGGCGTGCTGATATCACCATCTCTCTCGTGTCCTGACTGACGGGCTTGTTTATTTAGTTGTGTGTCGGCCAACACACCAAACTTAAGGTGCTTATTTTTATTCATTGCTGAGAGTGTTACTTTTTTTACTATACTATTACTTTTAATAAACCCACCAAGGATTTTACACTATGTGGAGCCTTTATTTCATTTTGGTGCCTAATTATGATCCAACTTACCGAGTGATATCGGAAGAGTGGAGAAGCCCGGAGATGAGGTGAAAGGCTGGGTTTTAAGCCACAGGCATACCTTGACCCCCTATAATAAGGGGTCTAGAGGAGCTGGTAAGCAGTTTCTACAACTGGTGGTGGATTCACTGCGGTTTTTGGTGATGGATGATGGACACTGCTATTGATTCATTATCACATTGTTTGTGGTCAATTTCACACAGATGAACTTAATCTATATGGATTCATTTATGGACTTTATATTTATTATTTAGCGCAATTAAACTTTTTCTTTATTTACTGTTTGTGCCAAAAGAAGTGCTGCTGACTGTTCATTTATTTATTTGTTTATTTTTTAAGGATAGATGATTTGTATCTTTTTTTTAATACTTTCTATATTAATTTAATGCAGATACGGCACCAAGTGAGTTTAATTTTTTTTCCTTTATTGGAACATTAAATAACACATATAAAAGGCAATATAATGAGAAAAGCATATACATACATATTATACAAATATACTTTATAATTAAAATAAATTAAAAATCCCCTTTTGCCAGTCTGGCATTTGTTGTTACTCTGTCAGAATTACCAAAGCATTACAAATTATTACCCAGTCACTTACGGCTATCATTTTGGAAACTGCATCGCAGGTGCTGCCTGTCTTCTTCTCTAGAAGGCCAAGAGTGTGGCTTCTTGTAAGCCTCTTGACACTGGATTCTGCCTTTGGGGGAATGGGGATGGCCAATGGAGGCTTTTGGATCACTTATTCTTTTTTAAACCTCTGGCTATAGCACCGTTTCCAAATTCCATTTGGCGGTAAATATACCATTGCTATGTATGTAGATTCTTATATATCATGACATGTTACAATTTTAAGTTTTAATGTATCTTTTTAAAATAAAACCCCTCTGAAGAAGACCATGACCACATGGGTCGAAACGCGTTGAGATATCATTGTGGTTGGCATTCTGTAATGTTTTGCTCCACTGTATCAATATTGTCATGCGTGATAAAATCTATCCTTTTATATGTGCAACCAGAGCTCATATTTTTAAATTAATGAATTTAAATTTCCTTTTTGTACAATAAAAACATTTTTTTTAAATCACTACTTCTGATTAATTCAGTTTACTGCAAAAAAAAAACCCTTGAGGGGGAATCATCCTATCTTCCAAGTGAGTTTAATTACCACCTTAATCAACCACAGAACCTGTGTAATTCATATGTGTTCAGTTTTAAAGGGATAAGGTGGCAACCCTAGGTCACATGACATCGAGTAATGCAGGAATTTGCAGCATGGCATTGTACACACACTGACAACTAGACAAGTGCAGAACGAAAAAAATTAGTTTTGTTTCATTTTGTTTCGTCTCGATTCATTATTTACATAAATTATTTTAGTTAAATTCCCTTAATCCGTTTAATTTGTTTTTCGGAGTTCATCTTGTTTATTCATAATCGAATTGATTCAAATTCGGATAGATTTGAAAAGTTTTCGATTCAATTTCGAACAGTTTTCGAATTTGATAACGCTTCAAATTCTAATAGTTTTCCAATTTCCAAAGAGAATAAAATAGAATAGAAAATAAAGGAATATAATAGAAAAAAATAGAATAGAATAGAAAAGAATTTAACAGAAAATAAAAGAATAGAATAGAGTAAAACAGAACAAAATATTATAGAAAATAACAAAATAGAATTGAATAGAATAGAATAAAAAGGAATAGAATAAAATAAAATAAAAAGATTAGAACTAGATAGAAAGATTATAACCATCTTCTGAAATTCAAATCTAAAAGAATGGAATTAAAAACAAAACAATAGAATAGAATAGAATAGAAATGATATAACCATTTTCCAAAATTCAAAGAGAATCAATTTGAATTTGAATAGAATAGAACATAACACAATAGTATAGAAAAAACAACAGAATAGAATAGAATGAATACAACCATCTTCCTATTCTAATCTATTCTTTTCTATTCTATTCAAATTCAAATTGACATTATTTGAATTTTGGGAAATGGTTATATTCTTTCTATTCTATTCTATTCTATTCTTTTCTATTCTATTCTATTGTTTCTTTAATTATATTCGTTTTCCATTTGTTTATACTATTCTATTCTTTTCTTTTCTATTTCAAATTAATTCTACTCTTAATATAATTCTATTCTTTGATTTTAATTCTATTATTTTCTATTCTATTGTAGTCTATGCTATTCAAATCTTTTTTATTCTATTATTTTCTATTTTATTATTTTCTTATGTATTAAAAATCACATGTATTCTATTTTAAATTCGAATTTCAGAAGATGGTTATATTCTATGTTATTCTATTCTATTTGTTTCTATTATATTCTAGTCTATTCTCTTCTTTTATTTTCTAATCTATTTTGTTTTATTTTACTCTATTATATTCTATTCTTTTATTTTCTGTTATATTCTTTTCTAATTTATTTTTTTCTATTCTATTCCTCTATTTTCTATTCTATTTTATTCTCTTTGGAAATTGGAAAACTATTTGAATTCAAAATCTTTTCAAATTCAAATTTGAAAACTATTCGAATTAGAAAAATATTCGAAAACGATTCGAAAATGATTCAAATTCGAAATTTCATCTGAATTTTCTGTTTCCATTATTTCGGATTAATTTAAATTCTGTACTATTGTAATCTGGAAATTTGGATACATACGAATTTCTGAAAAATGAAAATTTGTCTGACTTTCAATTCAAAATGAACCGCACATGTCTACTGACAACATGGCATTTTCTGTACATTGGTAATATGGCATCAAGTTCATACTGTTACTATGGCATCAGACAGACCGGTGCATAAAGCATACTGTCGCTTTTCTATATAGCCTAAGGTTGCCTGGGTAACTTACGATGATGACAAAAGATTGCAGCTCATTGTTACATTAAATATAGAAATTATTTATACAGGAACAATACTGCGAATAAATGCCAAGGACCCGAGATGTAACTATAAAGGTCATAGTACTCTTGTTTCAGAAGCAGCTGGTTAATGATGACGACTGTATTATGAGAATTAAAAATTTGTTAATTTTTGATTCAACAAAATATTTCACATGCAGATTGGTTTTGGGAAATCACACATTTCTACAAACCAGTTAATCCCATCTCTTGCAGATTGGAGACATCTGTATGCATATATTCAGGCAAATTGAAAATTCCCAATTTGTCCATTCACTTGATTTGTGAATCGATTTGCTCATCGCTACAGCTGAGTTGACGTGAATGTGTCTAATTATTCTACAACAAACCTCAATGCAGCTCAACTATAAGGAAGCCAAATTGCAATGGGACCCCTGTGTAGAGCCTTGGTCCAGGCAGAATAAAGATACCCATTTGAGCTCATTCCACTACTTTTGACTTCTATCAAGTTGATAAAGAAAAAGATGGAAAGTTCTCAGAATATTTGTTCTCTGGGAAGAAAGAGAAATGTGCTATGAAAATAAATGTGAAGGAGAAATCAATCAGAAAAACACTCAAAATAAAAACTTACATTTAGGACACCAACAAATGATAATCGGGAAAAAAAGACTTCATGTTAGAAAAAGAAAAACATTTTTGTTTAATGGCCCCCATACTCCTTCCATCATTCTGTGAATCCTTGCGCTATACTGTGCTCAATCTCCCTGCAAGAGTATGAAGCACTTTCATTTGATTTTGTGTATTTTAAATAATTGCCTATTTATTTCCTTTCTTCCGCAGTGCACAAGAAAAATCAATCTGTATTTGATGCTGCTTTATAAATGTCTTCTACATGTAGCGGTACCCCCGTAGGAGCCGCTGAGTGTTGTGGTTCACCTGTCACCCTGCCCAGCCCGGCATTCACTTCTCAGTCACCTTAAGACAATGAACAGTCCATGTGCTTGTTTTGTTTATTTTATAGAGGGAATTTAACTTGGATGGGGTGAGGGAATTATGGGATGCCCGGTGAATTGTATAGCAATCAATTGGTGGATTGTATATCAATCAGTTGGTGGATTGTATATCAATTAATTGGTGGATTGTATATCAATCAATTGGGACAACTATGTACACTTCTCTGTACAAGTTACTACTTCAGTCTCCTCCAGCACTTTCCTTGCTTGCAGACTATTCCTCTTCCTTCCTCCTGCACAACTCTTAATCCTCAGGACCAGCTAGCACATGTAAGGTTAGGCCTGACACTGGCTCAGCCAGGCCTCAGCAATTGCCCTTTGCAGACCGCGGGCCCCTGTAGTGTAGCATAAGTAGAAAGTCTTTAGTGCTAGCTGTCCTACTGATGGGCTACTGCTCCCAGCCAGTCCTCATGGCTGCAGTTGCCTGACTCCACTGAACATGACATTGCAGTCCTCACTACTGGCTCTGCACCCATCTCTGACGGTTTGCTCTCAGTCCTCTCAGGCATGTCTCCCCAGTCCTCCTGACTGCACTTTTTATTCACCAGCCCTCCTGGCTGCAACCGGTGGTTCCCTCCTGAAGACTTGCCCTGCAGTACTGTCAGGAGACGCAGGTCACCTCCGTCCGCCGGGCTGCGGGGCGCATGCGCAGCGGGCTGGTGTTGAGATGTGCACCCGTTCGCGGGCCGATGGTGCTGACGCGCTCGCCGGGAGGCTACTTCAGACGACTCCAGCGCCCAGTCGGGTTGCTGGTTTGTCGTCAGCTGCTTCCGTGTACCTTGCCCTGAGAAAGTTCCCTGTTCCTGTTTGCTTGATCCCCCTGACCACTGCCTGTTTAAAGACCACTCTACCTGCCTGCTGGATACCCCTTGATCTCTGCTTGTTTAAAGGACTATTCTACCTGCCTGCCTGATACCCCTGACCTCTGCTTGTTTAACGACCACTCTACCTGTCTGCCACATACCCCTGATCTCTGCTTGTTTAAAGGACTATTCTACCTGCTGTTGTAATATGTTCACCGATTTATGTGGGACATTGTTGTGTGTATGTACACATGCAGTCAATGTTGACCGAATGGTTGATTTGTCCAACTGAATTTTAACAGCTGAAGACTCTTTGATGTGTTAATCTTATGCAAGTCTATTTGAACATTTCAAAGGGTATTCAGGTGGTATGTTAATCTAATCTAATTACATATATCTAAAGGGGACTTGTTGATGTTGATATGCGGGAGTGCAAATTGGGGTGGTTTATGACTACAGCTGTTCACGGCTGGGGGTTGTTGTCTGTTTGAAAGACTAAAGCTAATCAAAGTCCTAAATTGAAAGGGCCAATCAAATTGCTCAGCCATTCAATGCCTGGTGAATATAACACGGCATTCAGTCTATAGGTTTGGTAAGTGAGGCTTGTCTGTATGGGTAAGTGAGGCTTGTCTGTATGGGGAAGTGAGGCTTGTCTGTGTATGAGGGAGGCTTGTCTGTGCATGGCTGGGAAGACTGAATTATATGGGAAGACTGAATAATATGGGTCTCTGAATTATATTTCCTCTGTCGGATTTCTTTGTCATCTGTGGACTTTGGACTTTGTTCTGTGTTGGAAGTCAATAAAGTGCATCTCTCTGGAAGAATTGGGTTGCTGCGGAAGAGTACTTACATCATCATCATTATAATAATACTTACTAATTAATTATCATACCCACTCTACATCTATACACCCAGTACATACATATATTCGATCACTACATTTGGTGCCATGACCCATTCTTTGAACTTAAATTCGATCACTACATTTGGTGCCGTTCAAGTGACCAGAAGAGCATTTTCGGACTTAGTAACAGAAGTCGGTGGTGACAACAATCCTGTGAGGTGGACAGAAGTCTGATGAAGAACTAAGGCTGTGCTGTGATTCTAATGTCTGGTTGTGACATAAGAGAGTCTGGTCTACAAATTTAAACAAGTTGGGAACCCCAGAATTATTCTCTGGAGACTGGAAACAACAAAAAAGGACTGTGTCGTGTACCAGAAGACCTGAACTGGAATCTGAAGGAGTAACTAATGCGGTGAGTAAAATATTTCCTTTTTTTAACTATTAGTAATATAGTCAAAAAATGCTTACTCAGTGTGAAGCCAGTGTCAGTTCTGATAAAGTTAACAGATGGGTATTAAAATGTATTAAGCGCCATGGCGGTCCTTATGAAATTCCAGAAAAATGTAAGCAGACATGGACGATGATGAAGGAATTTTTAGAGAAAAATGTTTTTGATAGCAAAATTTCAGAAAGTAAAAGAAAAGGTTGTATTATACAGGGCTTGTTATCTTGCTGTTTAACAATGGAAAGTTCTTTGAATAGTAAGGTTGAGGAAATTACCCAGTTACAGAAGGCAGTTGATAATAGCAACAATGACACTGAGACAGTAAATTTAAAATTGCATGCGGTTACCATTGGAGAAGCTTTACTTGAGAAATCTAAACGTTGTGATGAATTATCAGAGGAAAATGAGAGATTAAAATTAAGAATTATGGAATTAGAGAAGAGATCTCAGGAATGCAGATATGCATCAAATCTTGGATTCAGCAATCTGCAGCGAACAGAACCTCATATTAAATCTGATAATTCATTACCAGCTGCCCCCACTGTGACTACCACAGTTTATAACAATAATAATAATACAGGTGAAGTTCAGCTTGTAATGAAGCCATTGAAACCAAAATTATTAGACGCAATTCTTAAAGAAATAGGAATGGTTCCATACCATGATTTAAACAGATTTTTAAAATGGTTTTGTGACGTGCAGCAAGTCAGAGATATGTACAATCTCAACCCATCTGACTTAGAAAGAGTTTTGCAACATTCTGTAGGAAGTGGTCTTTGGATGAGAATTAAACAAATCTGTATTCAGTCTCTGAGGACAAGGGACATATTACTGGAATTATTATGTGTTTTGTATGGTGTACGTTCTGATGTTACTATTCATGGGAGGATCCAACAAATGCAAAATGAATCTCCCTATGAATTGTCACACAGGATAGCAACTATTATGGAATTATTGGTCGGTAATAATCTTGCATTTGAGCGTGGTGGCTTGATTCATATGAGTATGTTTCTAGATGCATTGCATGAAGATATCAGACAAAATATTTTATTAGTTACCCCAAATCCTCATGATTTAAAAGACATATTGTTGAGAGCAGACCATTTATGGAGAAAGTCAAATGAGCAGGCTGTCAAAATTGATTTAGCCACATTGTTTAGGACAAATACTGAACATAAAGATCAGAAGATAATATCCTATGATAATAGCCAGAGAGGAGACATCGGGTCAAACATAGGTGATATTAATATGAAAAACAGAGCTGACCAAAATAATAATAAGAAAAGGTCCAAGACTTGGATACCGTTTTCTCAATTAAAACAGAAATATGACCAGCTGAAAATTGAGTATGATAAGATGAGAGGGGAACGTGATAAATTATTAGAGCAGTTAAAGGGGGTACAGGGTGTCATAAATGCAGAAGATGTACATTCTCCAGATCTGTCTTTGAATGCAGATGACACTTCTCTAGCAGTGGGGGTGAATTAGCTCCAAACTGTAAATGTGTAAATAGTGTTTTGTTTTAACTTCAAACAATGTTTAAGGACCTTGCTAATTAGTTTTGTTGGAGAGTTTTTTTGTCTTTCAGATATTGAAATTTAAATGACGGTGAATAGCAGAAGCACAGTCTGAAATTGCTGGCTAGTGGGGGAGAAACGCTGAATAAACAAATATATCACTATACAAGGAATTATAAAAAATTCATGGACTCTCAATATTCATCAAGCAATGGACCCTTTTTTTTCTTTTTTCTTCAACGCCCTAATTTTTAATTTTTCTCCCTTTTTCCTGATATATTTTGCTTTTCATTTTTTTATTTTCTTTATGTTTTATTTCTTGAACTTTATCTTAAAACCAAAGAGAAGCATTTTAACCTAAAATAATTTTCATAACATCTGTACATATTACATAATGCGTATTGATCAATATATTTGACATCTAAGGTGAGATGCTGCACAATGGCTTGGCATAGCATAAATTTTAGTATGTTGGGTGGTTTTCCTAAATTTATAAGAGGGGTGAGTGAAATTCATCACTCTAGTCATGATTTGAAACTTTGTTGATTCAGTTGTTTATAATATGCTAAAGGCTATGACATATATGGATGAAAAAGACCTTTCTACCTTTCATGGTGAAGATACTGGCAAGAATTTCCACTGCCGCTTTGTCTGGATAGAAGATCTGATAAACACTGATGTCAAGCTGATTCTATCTGAACCATCGTGTGGGGGTATATCTATATGTATATGTTGGTATACCATTCAAGTGTAATTATGGACTGAATGATCCAAGTAACTTCTCTATTGAAAGTAATGAGGGGTCGGCCTACAGCAAACTACAAAAGCAAATTGTGGCTGGCAATCAAAAAATTCTGATACTTGACAGGTACACATCCCAGTCATCATTGTTCAAATAGGAAATGGAAAGAAGCAGATGTGAATTGTAAAATGCTTGCAAGATGGACTCATGAATGTCAAGTGCAAGGAAATAGTTTGCAGTACAGTTAACCTTTTGACCTTGAAAGTGAGTGCTGGTACATTGATGGTTCTTCTTACTATAAAGATGAAAGTAGAGTGTTTGCGTAAAAGCATCTTTAAAAATGAAAAGCTTGAGCCTGGAGATGAGAGAATCCTGGACTTGTGGATTGGAGTTCCCAGAGCATACCAAGTTTACTTTCAGTGAGATGGTGAGAGATGTGATGAAGTCAGACCGAAGAATGGACTGTGACATCAGCTCGTCTTTGCGCAATTTTCAAGATCTTGAGGTGATATAATAAGGCCTAACAGCTATATGGGCCACTGATGTTTACCAAATCCTTTTCTAGTCATGGTCTAAAAGTTATATTATCTAATAACTGTTTCATGGGGATATTTTAGAGGCTGGCGAAGAGAGATGTAACCAGTTTCAACTTCATATTTTATATGAGCCATTGTAAAGCATCCAGTACCTTAAATCGTAATGATATTTTTTGTTGTTTGATTTATGGGTCAGTTCTAGTAGTTAGAACCGACCCAAGTGGGGGTATATGTTGTAATATGTTCACCGATTTATGTGGGACATTGTTGTGTGTATGTACACATGCAGTCAATGTTGACCGAATGGTTGATTTGTCCAACTGAATTTTAACAGCTGAAGACTCTTTGATGTGTTAATCTTATGCAAGTCTATTTGAACATTTCAAAGGGTATTCAGGTGGTATGTTAATCTAATCTAATTACATATATCTAAAGGGGACTTGTTGATGTTGATATGCGGGAGTGCAAATTGGGGTGGTTTATGACTACAGCTGTTCACGGCTGGGGGTTGTTGTCTGTTTGAAAGACTAAAGCTAATCAAAGTCCTAAATTGAAAGGGCCAATCAAATTGCTCAGCCATTCAATGCCTGGTGAATATAACACGGCATTCAGTCTATAGGTTTGGTAAGTGAGGCTTGTCTGTATGGGTAAGTGAGGCTTGTCTGTATGGGGAAGTGAAGCTTGTCTGTGTATGAGGGAGGCTTGTCTGTGCATGGCTGGGAAGACTGAATTATATGGGAAGACTGAATAATATGGGTCTCTGAATTATATTTCCTCTGTCGGATTTCTTTGTCATCTGTGGACTTTGGACTTTGTTCTGTGTTGGAAGTCAATAAAGTGCATCTCTCTGGAAGAATTGGGTTGCTGCGGAAGAGTACTTACATCATCATCATTATAATAATACTTACTAATTAATTATCATACCCACTCTACATCTATACACCCAGTACATACATATATTCGATCACTACACCTGCCTGCCTAATACCCCTGACCTCTGCTTGTTTAAAGACCACTCTACCTGCCTGCCTGATACCCCTGATCTCTGCTAGTTATAAGGACTATTCTATTTGCCTGCCTAATACCTCTGACCTCTGCTTATTAAAGAACCACTCTGCCTGCCTGCTTGATACCTCTGACCTCTGCCTGCCCTACGGACTTCCCTGCTCTCAGGCACACCAGTCCTGCATGGTACCCGCCAGGTGTCTTCCTACTTCTACAGCGAATCCAAGTCTACCTTCCTCAGCCACCGGAAGACGTGACAGTACAAACCAGCCAGATGTCCGAGGCCGACAGAGCGCGCTCCCCCTTGGAGATCCTGTGTCGGCAGGTCTCCACCCTGGCAGACTCGGTGCAGAGACTACAGGAGGGATATACGCAAATTGACAGCCGTCTCCAACAGCTGACGGGAC
Source organism: Aquarana catesbeiana (assembly GCF_042186555.1). Taxonomy (NCBI): domain Eukaryota; kingdom Metazoa; phylum Chordata; class Amphibia; order Anura; family Ranidae; genus Aquarana; species Aquarana catesbeiana. The sequence goes on along the minus strand of NC_133325.1, from coordinate 733,790,963 downwards.
CACTCCCTTATGCCGCCGCAGCTCCCGCACCCAGCAATGAAGGCCCGCTTCCCCAGGCTACCGCCAGTCCTACAGTTGTAATGGCACTTCCGGAACCTAGGGTCCCCACACCGGAACGGTTCTCAGGGGACCGTAAGAAATTTAGAGCTTTTAAGAATGCATGCACTCTTTATTTTGCTCTGCAGCCCCGAACCTTTGCATCAGAAGTGGTTAAGGTGGGATTTGCGATCTCACTGTTGTCCGAAGAACCCCAGGCCTGGGCCCACGGCTTGATGGAGTCGGGAAGTCAGGTGCTTAATACAATCGATACGTTCTTCGAGAGTATGTCGCAGCTTTATGATGACTCACAACGCATGGCTACGGCCGAAGCTATCCTGCACCACCTAGCCCAAGGAAGGAGACCAATTGAAGATTATACGGTGGAATTCCGTAAATGGGCGGCCGATACAAATTGGAATGAGCCAGCCCTACGCTATCAGTACCGCCAAGGCCTGTCCGAACTCCTCAAGGACGAGTTGGCCAAGATGGAGACCCCCGCATCTTTGGAGGAGTTAATCCAGGCAGCCACTAAACTGGATAGACGTTTGCGGGAACGTCGTTCAGAACGGTTCCAAAGTCCACGCCCTGTGTGGACGACATCAAGACCTCAACCTACTCAAATACCGTCTCCTATGACAGCCGGGTCTACTACCCTTCCCGATACCGAACCTATGCAGCTTGGTCTGGTACGGCCTCCACTGACCTCGGAAAAAAGACAACGTAGACGGCAGTCCAACTTGTGTCTCTATTGCGGGGGAGCCGGACACTTCCTGAGCAACTGCCCGATAAGGCCCAGTAAGTTTTTTCAGCCAAAATCAATGAATTGCCAAGACAACAATGCTCCTAAATCTTACGTCATGTTGTTTATTTCTCTACAGCTACCGGAAGGGGAGTCCCGCCTGCCAGCGATCATTGATTCAGGTGCATGCAGTTGCTTTATGGACGCTGCTCTGGCCCGGAACCTGCATGTACCCTTGCAAACCAAAGCTCAACACCTACGGGTTCACTTGGCTGATGGGTCTCTTCCCAGTTCAGGTCCAATTACCCAGGAGACCCAACCCATTCTAGTAACTACTGACTCCGGGCACCAAGAGCTCCTACGCCTAGACCTTATTCACTCTCCCATGTTTCCAGTCATTCTAGGCATACCCTGGCTGCAGGCTCACGATCCTCTGATCCAATGGAGTAATAAGGCGGTTTCGTTTCCCTCTTCATACTGTTCTCAACATTGTCTTCCTTTGGAGCCCAAGATCTGTGCCACAATTACGGCTCCTTCAGTTAACCTCCAACATGTTCCTCAGGAGTATCTTGAGTTCCAGGAGGTCTTCAGCAAACAAATGGCTGATCGCCTTCCGCCTCATCGACCTTATGACTGCCCAATCGACGTACTGCCAGGGTCAGAGATTCCATTTGGTCGTATATTTCCCCTCTCAGAAACAGAGCTGGAGGTTCTCAAACAATATATTGACGAAAACTTGAAGAAGGGGTTCATCCGTCCCTCATCTTCACCCGCTGGAGCGGATATATTCTTTGTCGGGAAGAAGGACGGCTCCCTTAGACCCTGTGTGGATTATCGGCAGTTAAATAACATCACCATCAAGAATCGGTATCCATTGCCGCTCATTCCAGAGCTGTTCCAACGGTTCCGGTCAGCTAGAGTCTTTTCCAAATTAGATCTCCGGGGGGGCATATAACCTTGTCAGAATTAGGGCCGGGGACGAATGGAAGACGGCCTTCAGGTCCAGGTTCGGGCATTTCGAATACTTGGTGATGCCATTCGGGCTTTGTAATGCTCCAGCCACCTTTCAACACCTAGTGAATGACATTTTCCGCAAATACCTTGATGATTTCCTTGTAGTCTATTTGGACGATATACTAGTTTTTTCTTCCACGATTGAGCTGCACAGGGGGCACGTCAAAACAGTTCTTGCCATTCTGAAGCAACACAAACTCTACTTAAAAATGGAGAAGTGTGAGTTTGAGAAATCAGTCGTGCAATTTTTGGGGTTCATCATATCGGCAAATGGGGTTGAAATGGACCCCCAAAAGATACAGGCTATCCAAGAGTGGCCGGCTCCATCTGACAAAAAGAGAGTCCAACGGTTTATAGGATTCGCCAACTTTTACCGAAAATTTATCGTTGGATTCTCTGCTATAGTGACACCTATCACCCAGCTAACCCGCCAGCACGGCTCATTCCGGTGGTCCCAAGCCGCACAGGAAGCCTTCCTGAAACTAAAAAACCTGTTCAGCTCCGCTCCCATTCTCCGACACCCTGATCCTTCTCAACCATTTGTATTGGAAGTGGACGCATCAGAGATCGCAACGGGAGCAATTCTTTCCCAAAGACAAGGACCTAAAGCCATTCTACATCCAGTTGCATTTGCATCCCGGAGTCTCAGCTCAGCGGAATTAAATTACGATGTAGGTGACAGGGAGCTGCTGGCCATAAAATTCGCCCTGGAGGAATGGAGATATTTACTTGAGGGGGCACTCCACCCAGTGATGATCTTCACAGATCACAAGAACCTTGAATACCTCCGAACAGCAAAACGACTCAAACCCAGACAAGCCCGTTGGGCTCTATTCTTCTCTCGCTTCAATTTTCATATTTCTTATAGACCTGGTACAAAGAATGGGAAGGCAGACGCCCTTTCTCGGATGTTTTCAGCGGATCCCCAAACTCCGGAACCAAGCACAATCCTCTCTCCTCAAAATTTCCTTGGGCTGGCACAGACGGACTTAGTATCATCCATCAAAACCTCATCCAATTCATGTACGGAACCAGAGGTACAGTCTTTGAAGAAAGATGGGGGGTTTTTTTTGGATCCGGGGTAAAATTTTTGTACCTCAGGAAACCCGGTCAACAACCCTCAAAATGTGCCATGACCACAAACTGGCCGATCACTTCGGAGTTAGGAAAACATCTGACCTGATCTCTCGCTCCTTCTGGTGGCCGGGGTGGAGACGGGATTGCAGGGAATACGTGGCCTCCTGTCCCCTGTGTCAATGGAACAAGGGCCAAAACACCAGGTCCTGGGGTTTACTTAAACCGCTACCTATTCCAGAACGACCATGGACCGACGTGTCCATGGATTTCATCGTGGACTTGCCGGCCTCAGGAGGCTTTACTACTATTTTTGTTGTGGTCGACCGTTTATCCAAAATGGCCCACTTCTTGCCCATGGAGGGTACCCCTTCTGCAGTAGAGATGGCCAATATCTTCCTGAAAGAGGTCATAAGACTCCACGGTGTACCAAAGAGTATAGTGTCGGACAGGGGCGTGCAATTTACGTCCAAATTCTGGAAAGAACTCTGCAAAGCCTTGGATATCAAAGTGTGCCTCTCGTCAGCCTACCACCCTCAGAGCGACGGTCAAACGGAGAGAACAAACCAGACCTTAGAGCAATACCTCCGTTGCTTCTGCTCAGGATCCCAGGATGATTGGGCAAATCTTCTTCCGTATGCAGAGTTCGCTTATAATAACTCCATTCACGCAGCTACTAACCAAACGCCTTTCTGGGCGAACTGCGGATTTCATCCCACATTCCTGTCTAATGACATTCCTGAAATGGCAGTCCCTGCAGTACATGACAGAATAACCTCCTTGCAGGCTAACTTCCAGAGGATCCAAAGCATGTTGCAGAAGGCTCAAAGGGACTACAAGGAGCAGTATGACCGGGGTAGGAAGGAGAATCCAACGTTTGATATAGGGGAAGATGTCTGGTTATCCACCTCTAACCTTAAACTACAGGTGCCATCTCGAAAATTGGGACCTAAGTTCATTGGTCCTTTCCCTATCAAAAGGATTATCAATTCTGTGGCCATTGAACTAGCACTGCCAAAGACGTACAGGATCCACCCTGTCTTCCACGTATCCCTGTTGAAGCCTGTTGTGCCCAGTTCTTTCCCAGAAAGAAGAGAGGTCCCTCCCCCGCCAATCAGGGTGGATGGGGAGAACGAGTTCGAGGTGGAGGCCATCCTTGGTTGTAGAAAGAGGGGCAGGCAGCTACAGTACCTGATCCAGTGGAAAGGATACCCACCTGAGGACAATTCTTGGGAGCCTGCAAGGAATCTACATGCTCCTCGTTTAATACAAACCTTTCATTGAGACCATCCGGAGTTGATGTCTAGCTTGGGCGTCCAGTGTCCGCCCTTAGGAGGGGGGCACTGTCAGGAGACGCAGGTCGCCTCCGTCCGCCGGGCTGCGGGGCGCATGCGCAGCGGGCTGATGTTGAGACGTGCACCCGTTCGCGGCCCGATGGTGCGGCGCGCGCGGTGCGCGGCGGTCCCCGTGTGCGTGGCGTCGCCCGTGCGGGTGCCCGGTAGCGCGTCATGCTGACGTGCTCGCCGGGAGGCTACTTCAGACGACTCCAGCGCCCAGTCGGGTTGCTGGTTTGTCGTCAGCTGCTTCCGTGTACCTTGCCCTGAGAAAGTTCCCTGTTCCTGTTTACTTGATCCCCCTGCCCACTGCCTGTTTAAAGACCACTCTACCTGCCTGCTGGATACCCCTTGATCTCTGCTTGTTTAAAGGACTATTCTACCTGCCTGCCTGATACCCCTGACCTCTGCTTGTTTAACGACCACTCTACCTGTCTGCCGGATACCCCTGATCTCTGCTTGTTTAAAGGACTATACTACCTGCCTGCCTGATACCCCTGACCTCTGTTTGTTTAAAGACCACTCTACCTGCCTGCCTGATACCCCTGATCTCTGCTTGTTATAAGGACTATTCTATTTGTCTGCCTAAAACCTCTGACCTCTGCTTATTAAAGAACCACTCTGCCTGCCTGCTTGATACCTCTGACCTCTGCTTGCCCTACGGACTTCCCTGCTCTCAGGCACACCAGTCCTGCACGGTACCCGCCAGGTGTCTTCCTACTTCTACAGCGAATCCAAGTCTACCTTCCGCAGCCACCGAAAGCCCGTGCCTCCGCGTGTTTCCGATCCCCTGTATCACCTTCGGGGGTTCGGGTGCGCGTGGTCATAAGGGCGAGCCGATCTCGGCATCTCGGCCTCGGTGAGTATTGACGTGACAAGTACTGGCTCCTGCTGTCCTCTCTGGCTCCTCCTGTGCCTTCTGTCCAGAACCCTCATGCTTTCCTGAAGGGCTCCGTCCTGCACCAGAGCCCCAAGCCCAGGGTCACACCCCCTCCCCAGACTGAGGCGCTCCCTCAAATGCCCAGACAGCCTAGTACTCCACCTCTAGTTCTTCCACCTGATAACTCCCCCTCAGCTGGGTTGACCCTGGGTATTTAAGGAGACCTGCCTCCTGCCAATCCAATTTGGGGATTGGTCAGGGCCCCTCAGAACATCTCAAGCAGTTTCACCTCACCTCTCCTCCTCTCCTTCTAGAATCCTCTAGAAGAAAGAGGGAGGTCTCAGTGACGCTGCCTGTGAGTCACAAGTTGCTAACTCTAAGCCACTCCCAGCCCACACAAATCAAAACAAACAGGCCTGGCTGCCAGCCAGACCTGCCTAAATTTATCTTCTCTACAGAATAAAAATCCTATTCTAGCACCTCTCTAAGTAGAGGGTCCAAACATTTTAAAAAACACTCAGGTGACATGTCAAGTTTTGCTTTTCATGGTTTGGAGAACAAAATCTGCCTTGGGGAGGAGATCTGCATTGCAGACTCCTGGAACGAGAAGTTTGGTGGACTTTAAATTTAAATACAAGGATACCCCATGGAATGAATCTGAGATATGACGTAGACATTTTTATTAAGTAATTACATCTATATAATCATGGTTTTATAGTGACTTTTTCATGTTTGTGAAGTGTGCAATTTATTATTTTTTTAATGCATTTTTCATGCATTTTTAGCCTTTTTTTCTTCACAGATCCATTTTCTATGTTTTATGTCTATTTTAATTTGCGTGTCTTCTTTACACTTATTATGTATCGCACCTCCTTCACAATCGTGCAGCAATGTTTCCTATTGATTGATATCATCTTATTAATTGGTTGATTGGAGGAGGGATTTGGGCATTTTATTGTGCATATATATGTTGTGAATGTCATTTTTGGACAGAGCTGTGAACAAGACGTGTGCCAAAACGCGTCTGCTTGTCCTTTTTATACTTGTCATGATACAATAAAGATCACAGATGTTATATCCAGGGGCGCCAGCTCTTCCTTTAGTTTTTCTCAAGTTTGCCTATTTGGATGTAAGAAGGACATCCTGAGCACCTGGATTCTGGGTGTGCTGAGGTTACCAGTTACCTGTTATCCGGATATCGTAGTTCAGAGCTGTGTTATTTTTGTGTTGCTACCTAATTAGAAGGTGCTACATACATGTTTACATTTAAATGTATTTTCCTGGCTAAGTAATTCAAAACATAAATGACTATGTAAGGGGGCTTCTGATTGAATCACTGTGGGTGACAAATTGCTCAGGCTCCTGCCCTGCTTCCTTTTTGAATAAGACAACAACCCATTGCTATTAGCTGATAGGCTCCACTATCTTGTGCCTAACTCCTTGCTATAGGACTACCCACGATGTTCCCAGACACTAGCCAGTATATTCATAAGAAAGGACTGTTCATACAAAAGGCATATTTTCTGTACTTTAACATTCCTCTTTAGAGATGGCATTGATATTTTAAATTCTCATAAACATATTGACAGGTTTCTTTGGCATACATTGTCATACACAAAAGTGGACAAGCTGTAGCAGTCATTTGTGAAAGCAGAAAACACATCACTTATAGGCCATCTTCCACTTACAGTGCTTTGCAAAAGTATTCACCCCCCCCTAGCTTTTTACCTATTTTGTTACATTACAGCCTTTAATGTACATGCCGTTCAATGTTTTTTTTTAATCTGAATTATATGTGATGGATCAGAACACAATAGTTTAAGTTGGTGAAGTAAAATTAGAGAAATATATACATAAAACTATTTTTCAGAAATAAAAAACTGATAATTGGCATGTGAGTATGTATTCACCCCCTTTGTTATGAAGCCCATAAAAAGCTCTGGTGCAACTAATTACCTTCAGATGTCACATAATTAGTGAAATGATGTCCACCTGTGTGCAATCTAAGTGTCACATGATCTGTCATTACATATACACACCTTTTTGAAAGGCCCCAGAGGTTGCAACACCTAAGCAAGAGGCACCACTAACCAAACACTGCCATGAAGACCAAGGAACCCTCCAAACAAGTAAGGGACAATGTTGTTGAGAAGTACAAGTCAGGGTTAGGTTATGAAAAAATATCCAAATTTTTGATGATCCCTAGGAGCACCATCAAATCTATCATAACCAAATGGAAAGAACATGGCACAACAGCAAAACTGCCAAGAGACGGCCGCACACCAAAACTCATGGAACTGGCAAGTAGGGCATTAATCAGAGAGGCAGCACAGAGACCTAAGGTAACCCTGGAAGAGCTGCAGAGTTCCACAGCAGAGACTGGAGTATCTGTACATAGGACGACAATAAGCCATATGCTCCATAGAGTTGGGCTTTATGGCAGAGTGGCCAGAAGAAAGCCATTACTTTCAGCAAAAGACAAAATGGCACGTTTTGAGTTTGGGAAAAGGCATGTGGGAGACTCCCAAAATGTATGGAGGAAGGTGCTCTGGTCTGATGAGACTAAAATTTAACTTTTTGGCCATCAAAGAAAACGCTATGTCTGGAGCAAACCCAACACATCACATCACCCAAAGAACAGCATCCCCACTGTGAAACATGGTGGTGACAGCATCATGCTGTGGGGATGTTTTTCAGCAGTCGGTACTGGGAAACTGGTTGGCGTTGAGGGAAAGATGGATGGTGCTAAATACAGAGATATTCTTGAGAAAAACCTGTAGTACTCTGTGTGTGATTTTAGGCTAGGACGGAGGTTCACCTTCCAGCAGGACAATGACGCCAAACACACTGCTAAAGCAACACTTGAGTGGTTTAAGGGGAAACATGTAAATGTGTTGGAATGTCCTAATCAAAGCCCAGACCTCAATCCAATAGAAAATCTGTGGTCAGACTTAAAGATTGCTGTTCACAAGCCCAAACCATCCAACTTGAAGGAGATGGAGCAGTTTTGCAAGGAGGAATGGGCAAAAAGTGGTAAGATGTGGCAAGCTCATAGAGACTTATCCAAAGCGACTTGGAGCTGTGATAGCCGCAAAAGGTGGCTCTACAAAGTATTGACTTTAGGGGGGTGAATAGTTATGCACATTGACTTTTTATGTTATTTTGTTCTATTTGTTGTTTGCTTCACAATTAAAAAAATCTTCAAAGTTGTAGGCATGTTCTGTAAATTAAATGATGCAAATCCTCAAACAATCCATGTTAATTGCAGGTTGTGAGTGCAACAAAACATGAAAAATGCCAAGGGGGGTGAATACTTTTGCAAGGCACTGTATACCTTCTCTCAGGAACACCACAGTGTTGGGACCCAGATCCCTGTATTCTGTATGTAGGCAGGTGCAGTCTGTTTTCTCCACTATAGGTGGCGCTCAACCACAGTGGCAGTGCAGAGGGAGAGGAAGTCAAGAGGAACTTGCTTCCTTTATGGTTTCCTGAGTCACTAGGACAGTAATCTGGTTGGATTCTGGTTGCCTATGTGACCCTGGTGGCCATCTTAGGTGTGGCAAAGTCTATTTAAGACCGTGGCTCCTGGGTTTGGCATGCATTCCTGTTTGGTTAGTGTAGGGACAGTTTTTCGTCTGTCAGAGACAGTATTAGTGGTAGGGAAAGCTTAGGGCTCTACACTCTTTTGGGACACCTTATAGTTTGGGTTTGGACCGGCCAGGTCACATTCCACCACTTCAGACAGATGCTGTCAGTTCAGCTGAAATTTGCTCCACTGCATGCTGTTGGCTTCTATGTGTGTTCCCGGTTGGGCCTCCTTCCACCGGGTTTGTTGTGAACTTTTCTGCCTTTACTTCAATACGAGTTCCATTATGTGCACCTGGACTATTTGTCATTATTGCTGCTGCACCATACTGCACCTACCCTCATGTAGCATTCTGCTTTTTTCAAACAGAGGTTAATAATGTGAAGCATCCTGCTCTGTCAGCCAAGATTAACAAGGTGCATTCTGCACTATACCAGTCTTTATCTATGTCCCACTCTGCCCAGCCAGGCATGCTCCCAGATGTTGTTCTCTTTCTCCCGTGATCATTAGCTCTGACCTGGCCCATTAGGCTCTATGCATCCAGCTCACAACTCCCAGCATGTTGTATCAGAGACAGGACTGCTGCAGATGCAGCATACTGAAGACTGTACACTTCTACAGCACTTCACCCCAGATTAGGATCCTAGCAGTAGCTAACTACATATACCTGGCTCTGAGGTGTTTGGCTTCCATGCCCCATATCACAAGGCTCCTCCTCTTCTGGCATGCATATTGGCACTAAATGCACCCATTGCATCACTACAAAAAGGCTTGGTCTAAAAGGAGACCTAACACCCACTTACATGATTTCCTATTACTACATTATTTTGGGACAGAACTACCTAGTGGCAGACTAGCTAACGGCACCTGCTTACAACTATATCACTTTAATAAAAGGAGAGCAGCTATAAAGTGTGGACATCACAAGGTGCCTGCATATGTCTGCAACAGTTCTCATTCCTCTCTGTAATGGCTGAATGCAGAGCCATTCTGGATAGGCAAGAGATAAAACTCTGAAACTCCCTGACAGTAATGGAGCTTGCCCTCCTCCCGTCATCTCCATCCATTCTTTTTGAACAACACTACTTAGAAGTGCTGAACTAAACCTATTTAGTACAGTCCAGCCTTTGAACATAGCAGAGGGGAATGAGAGTTGTCTCAGGTATGTTCTCTACAGTTTTTACCTAATATCTACCACCTTAACCATCTTTTATAGTGATGGAGTCTCTTTAAGAGTGCCTGACAGCATGTCTCTTATTTGAGATCAACCCAGCATGCTTGTATAAGTGTCAGGAATCTCTTGTCTTGTCAAAGAGCCTGTGTGCATAAGCATGCCCATGTTTTTGGGCATTGAAGCCTAAGTATGCAAACATATGCATGTTCATAGGAACACACTCAAAATGGCGTGCCCGTGGATGCACAGGAACGTCCAACACAGATTCTTGCACTTAATAGACTATTTAAACCTGAGGCCTGCATGGAATGGTCCTTCAGCTTGTATCTCTGTTATTCTTGATCCTGAATCCTACTTGACTCTGTTATTGACCCAGCTTTCGCCTTACCTACGTCTGGATTACCCCTATGTCTGCTGCCTACCTGTGTTACTGACCTCAGCCTGGACTATTGACCAGTGTTCTGCCTATTGATACTGCCTGCATATTGCCAACCTCGGCTATTCTCCCACCTTGATGCTGCTTGTGATTTGGTACCTACCTGCACAGCTGTTACCAAACTGAGCTTATGACCCAGTCCTGCTTTCTACTGGTCTTGGTAGACTAGGGGTGCCCTCATCACTGCATTTCTGTTTACCTGACACCAGTGCTCCCAAGTTCAAGTCTGTGGTTCCTTCCCCCTGGCCTAGCAAGCATAAACTACTGCACACATCTTTCCAGGACACAACCCAGGAAGAAAGAGACCTCACCAAGACACTCCCAACTGCAATGGTGCAGGAGTCCAAAAGGATCATTTATTTAATCCTAAAAAATCCAAGGTAACAGGTCAACAGCTTTCAAAGGATATAGGCCAACCAAGTCCCACATACACTTTTTCAAAGCTGTAGAATTATATGAAATATATTAAAATGTAAGTTATTTTTAAAAAGAGGAACACAAAAAAGGTGTGCTGGTAATCAAGATAAAATTGCACTGTACTGTACAGTATTAAATCTTTAGACAGTTTATATGACTAGTCTAGTCATACAAGCTGCCTGTAGATTAGTTCTTTGGTAAAACAAATAATAATAATAATAAAAATTTAAGAACATTTTGGTTTCAGATTGAAATAGCTGGAGGTAATAGTTTTGCAGTAACATTCCAATATTATTTCCCATACTATAGCATAGTGTTTTTAATGTACAGGCATTGTTTTTATATTGTTATTTATTGCCTTGTGATATTGGACATTGCTGGTTGAGATTCCAGGGATGATATCATGATTGGCTCCATGTTATAAACTTGCAGCTGTCCTGAATTGTTTTATTCATTGAGCCACCTGCTTTTTGTCTATCCACACACCATGTGACCTCTTCGAGCACACAAATTAGGTCACAGTTACTTAGATTTACGTTTTCATATACATGTAAAAATTGTTAAAAGTCCACCAACAATTGCTTCACTAAGCTGTATAAAATATTTTATGGAATAGGTGATGAGCTGAGTGATCCGACAAGGGGTAACTTTAACTTGCAGTTTGCTAAACAGGTGCAAAGTTAGAAGTATCAATTCAAAACAAGGCCAGGAGGGCAAAAAGCATGCATACATTATGATATAATAGATAACAGATCAAGAATAATAAACTGATTGTAATAAACAGATTGTGAAAGCTGCACAAACATGGACTCTTCACACCAATGTCTCAATGAGGTAAAGTGAATGTCCAGGTATGAAAAATTGATAAATAGTTACATTTAGTCCAGTTTTGAGGTGAGAAGATGCTGATGTATTCCCCACTTCTTAGCTGCACATCTACTATAGGTGCGTATTTGTGTTACTGCTCAGTTGCTTATGGTTGGTCATGGGTAGTGACAGTTTTCCTGGTGGGATCACTCAGGTGGATTTAGACTGAGATTAGAACACGCCTAAGTTCATCCCTACAACTGGCACTTATGCACTGCATGGTTGACTACAGAAAAAAGTCCCCCTTCCACCTCCAATTAGCAGATTAGCCAAGGAGCAGCAGAACTTTTATTGGATCATCACTGTGCTCTTCCGTATACATGCTCAGTAAAAGTGTTGTGCAAAGCAATTAAAGGAGTTGTAAAGTCAGAAGGTTTGCTTTATCTTAATGCATTCTATGCATTTGAAATTACAACAACTCACTGTTCTCCACCATAGGGTAACCACCAAAAACCTGTATTCAAGGAGTACTGCTCCATACACATGAGCAGAATTTCCATCGGAAAAATGTTTTTCCAACGGAATTCCGCTCAAGCTTGGCTTGAATACACACGGTCACACAAAAGTTCTCTGAACTTTCGACCATCAAGAACGCGGTGACGTACAACACTACGACGAGCCGAGAAAATGAAGTTCAATGCTTCCGAGCATGCGTCGAATTGTTTCCGAGCATGCGTGTTTTTTTGCGTGTCGGAATTGCATACAGATGATCACATTTTCGGATAGGAACTTTTTCCAACTGAAAAATAGAAAACCTGCTCTCAATCTTTTGCTGGCTGGAATTCCGCCAGCAAAAGTCTGATGGAGCATACACACTGTCGCATTTTCCGACCAAAAGCTCACATCGGTCTTTTGCTGGCAGCATTTCCGATCGTGTGTACGGGGCATTATAAATGGTTTTGGTTTTTATCATATAATAAATATTTTTTGATACTTTTTATAAAAATTGGGTACCATTATAGTCCTTATATTTAGTTTGTTAGGATCCATTATTTTGTATATGCATTAAGATAAAAAGCCTTCTGTGTGCAGCAGGTGCCCCACCCCTCCCTAATACTTACAGGAGCCCCATCTCTGTCCAGCGATGTCCACAAGTGTCACGACCTTCCAAGACTCTCCCTCCTGATTGGCTGAGACACAGCAGCGACGCCACTGGCTCCGGTTGCTGTCAAAGTCAGTCAGCCAATCATGAGAGGGAGGGGACGGAGCCGGGCTTCAGCTCTGTGTCTGAATAGACACAGGGAACTGTGACTCGGCTTGGGTGCCCTGATAGCAAGCTGCTTGCTGTGGGGCACTCAACAGGAGCACAGAAGAGGGACCCGAAAAGAGGAGGATCCGGGCTGCTCTGTGCAAATCCACTTCACAGAGCAGGTAAGTATAACATGTTTGTTATTTTTATTGAAAAAACAAGACTTTACAATCACTTTAAGGCCTGATAGGTGGAGAATGTTGAGCTTCCATCTCCTGGAAGGGCTGGTGGGTGGCAGGAGAAATTCAGAAGACGGAGCTGGCCTTTAAAAAGCGCAAAACAGCAGCATAAAATTAGACAAGGAAGGGGTCTTCAGCTATTGCTGAAGTTTGCCTGAAATGTTAATCTGATATAAATGGGTTGAAGACAGGGTCTCTTTAAACAAGGCGTTACCATCTTTTTACTACTAAAACAAACTTTTTTAATGGTGCAAATTATGTAATGGTAGATATCAGTTTAGCCTTACTGTATTTTACAAACCAATCAACTTTAATTTATGATCTTATTTTTACAATGACTTTCTCCTGATGCTGCATACATAATGCCTTTTACATAATGAAATTGATGTTTCTGTGGGTGCAGAACACCTGACACCATCAATAAAAATTCATTATTAATAAATAGCTTCTGAATGGATCAGTAAGAAGACTCCACTTTAAACGACAAAACTTTTTTTGTTGGCCCCTTAAAATTTCATCTCCAACCACTTCTGCCTCATACAGATTACAGTGAATCATTTGCCTGATTGATAACAGGAATAGATAGGACTTGATGCAGGTTTTTAGGAAGTGGATTGGTAATTACATTCACTCTACCTAATAGTTTGCAGCTGTATGCTAATAACTCATCACTGATCAAATATGATAATTTTCTCATGAATAAATGCTTCTTTTCTACTTTTTAAAACTTGCCATCCACCTGTGATGAAGAACCATACAGTCTAACTACAAGGTTTTGAATTCATTACAAAATTAAGGTTTTTTTTCGCTCTGAGGCTTTTTAAATAAACTTAGCTAAAAATATCCACTAATATAAAAGAACTAAAATGTACCTTGTAATGGAAAATATTACAGTTGGGAATTTTGAGAGTCCTTTTAACTGAATAGCTGGAATATAAACACCCACCTCTCCAACACCTGTTCCTTTATATAAGTGAGTGAATTTTCCATTAAAAAAAAATCTCTAGGTCCACAGCTTAACCACTTCCTGCCCGCCGTATGCAAAATGACAGCCGCAGGGTGGCTATATTATCCTGACTGGGAGTCATATGATTTCCAGCAGGGTAAGCTGCACGAGCGCGCCCTCGAGGGCGCTCAACGCGGTAATCGGTAGTGCGGTGTGTCGCTCTGACACACCGCATCTCCGATCTAGGTAAAGAGCCTATCAGTGCCACCTATGAGTGCCGCCTATCAATGCCCATCAGTGCTGCATATCAATGCCCATCAGTGCTGCACATCAGTGCCCATCAGTGCCGCCTATCCGTGCCCATCAGTGCTGCATATTAGTGCCCAGTATCAGTGCCCATCAGTGCCACCTCATTAGTGCCACCTTATCAGTACCCATCAGTGCCACCTTATCAGTGCCCATCAGTGCAGCCTCATCAGTGCCTGTCAGTGAAGGAGACAACTTACTTATTTACAACATTTTATAATAAAAAACAAAGAAAAACTTTTTTTTTTTTTAAATTCGGTCTTTTTTTTTAGCAAAAAATAAAAACCCCAGCAGTGATAAAATACTACGAAAAGAAAGCTCTATTTGTGGGAACAAAATGATAAAAATTTTGTTTGGGTACGGTGCATAACCGTGCAATTGTCATTTAAAATGCAAAACTGAAAATTGTCCTGGGCAGGAAGGGGAGAAAGTGCCTGATATTAAAGTGGTTAAAATGATACTAAACACAAACTGTTTCATTTACATTACATGCAGGTGAGAGTAAACAATCCTCCATCATTGGTGTCATTTGGAGGAATTGTGCTCCATCATTGGTGTCATTGATCCCCATTGTTAAAGTCATTTTGAGGAACTGTGCCCCATTGTCGATGTTGGTAGAAATTTTGCCCCATTGTTGGAGGAATTGTGCCCTTCATTGGTGTCAGTCAATAAAACCCAAGGCAAGATAAAAGCAAGCAAAGATTAAATTCTCTTAGATTGTAAGCTCTAAGGAGCAGGGCCTTCTGATTCCTACTGTATTAAAGTGTATTGTATTTGTACTGTCTACCCTCGAGTTGTAAAGCGCTGCGTAAACTGTTGGCGCTATATAAATTCTGCATAATAAGAAGCAAAGGGCCGCAGTTTTGAGACTACTGGTCTAAAGCATAGCTAACCCACAGTTTTCGTGTGGGTTAGCTTTGATTATCTATAGACTTCTATAAGGACCCGTGGTTTTGGTGAGGTTCTAGAAAGCACACCAAAGATGCAGCATGCAGGAACAAGACCACAGGTCCTCATAGAAGTCTAGGGAAAGGTGCAGGTTAGCTGCACTTTGCCTAAAGCACAGAAGGGCAGTGTGAAGTCTCCCTTATACTTGGTCTTAAAGGAGAAGTCCAGCCTAAGCTCCTTTGGCTGAGCGTCTCCTCTGGATCACAGGAGTGCAATTCGTTTTGCACTCCTGTGACCCAATTTCAGCAGAGAGCAGCCTGAAGCTCGCTCTCTGCTGACGTCACAGAAGTCAGTCCAGGCACCGCGTCATCACTACAATAAAGTCTGGATCCACCAGGTGCCTGGACTGACACCCATCTTAACCTTTCAGCGAGCGGCTGAGAGGCTGAGAGGGTCGCTCCCCGCCCCTCCACAGTTTAGCGCTCTAGTGAGCGCACGGGGGGGCAGAGTGGAGAGCTGCTGATGGACAGTCAGCATCTCTCTGCTCTGGGAGCGATCGGCAGTGTCTGGTCACTCAGTTCTCAATGGGGACCGATGCTGCATCCACCTAGGTAAGTATGATTCTGGAAAAAAAAATAAAAAACATATTTCTCTTTTAATTACCTCCAGTTTCATTATGTACAAATTCAAGGAATATTTTTTTTTTTCTTACATTGGTGCATTTTACAAAGTGGAACTATTAATGTAATAATAAAGGCAATGTGGTGTTGCTCATAGCACCCCAATCCTCTTCTTCTCGGGGAGCTCTTCACCAGTGCTCCTGGCTCCTCCCTCCTGCCTAGCGGCCCCAGAGCAAGAGGCTTGCTATGGGGGGAACCAAGCAGGCTCGCCCCCGAGCCATTGCTCTGTGTGTCCATTCACATACAGAGCCTTGGCTGAGCCCCACCTCCCTCTCTCCTCATTGGCTCACTCGCTGTGATTCACAGCAGCAGGAGGCAATGGCTCCCTCTGCTGTCTTGGCCAATGAGGAGGTAGAGTCCCCGGACAGTCAAGGCCCCCATGCACAGAGCTGGATGAGGATTGGGCTCAGGTAATTATTAGGGGGGCTGGGGGGGGGGGGCTGCTGCACACAGAAGGTTATTCACCTTCATGCATAGAATGCATGAAGGAAAAAACCTGGAGCTTTTAAAAACCACTTTAACTACTTGCCTACTGGGCACTTTCACCTCATCTTGCCCAGGCCAATTTTCAGCATTCAGCGCTGTCGCACTTTGAATGATAATTGCGCGGTCATGCAACACTGTACCTAAACAAAAAAATGTTGTCATTTTTTTGAGACAGATAAGCTTTCTTTTGGTGGTATTTAATTGCTACTGATGAGACAGTACTAAAAGGCACTGATAGGCAGCACTGATGGGTGACACTGATAGGCGGCACATATGGGCAGTGGGCACTAATAGGTGGGACGGATAGGCTTCACTGATGAACACTGATTGGCAGCACTGATGGGTGGCACTTATGAGCAGGCATCGATGGGCACTGAAAGGTAGCACTGACTGACATCCCTGATTGGCATTACTGATGGGCACTGTTGGGGCTTCACTGATAATCAGGGCACTTGTATTTATCAGACTAATATAAATGAATGTAAATCAATGTGCAATTTATCATGGATTTGAATGAATCATCATTATTTATTTATTTGTGTACTTGGGCAGCACAGTGGTGTAGTGGTTAGCACTTTCACCTAGCAGCAAAAAGGGTCACTGGTTCAAATCCTGACCATGACACAATCTGCCTGGAGTTTGCATGTTCTCCCTGTGCCTGTGTGGGTTCTCTCCGGGTACTCCGGTTTTCTCCCACACTCTAAAGACATGCTGGTTGGTTAATCAGATCCTGTCTAAATTGGCCCTAGTAAATGTATGAATGTGTGTTAGGGACCTTAGATTGTAAGCTCCTTGACGGTAGGGACTGATGTGAATGTACAATGTATATGTAAAGCGCTGCGTAAATTGACGGCGCTATAGAAGTACCTGAAATAAATTAATAAATACTTATGATGGAGTTTTTTGATTTGGAAATAGATTTTTGACATGGATTTTGTCATTTTTACATTAGTGCAACTATATATATATATATATATATATATATATATATATATATATATATATATATTATTCAATTTTTTATTAATCATTTCTTATCAACAATTTATTTTTATTTTTTTTCTCGCTTTCCTGCCCCTTTGAGGGCATGGCTCTTTTTGACACACAATTTTCAATTCCACCATTCCCTATAAAAGCTCTTGCCTATGGTGTACGAGACTAGCCTAGCTCTGAGGAAGGGGGTGTGCCCCTGAAACGCGTTAGCTGTACCCTGTGTTCTGTGCATGTCCATGCACTGTGTTTATGGCCTTTTGTCAGTTGTATTTTGTGAGTACTCACTTTTATACAAAAGTTTCTTATTATTAAATTATCTCTGGTAATACACTAGGTGTGAACGCCTTCCATTTCAGTTTTTTTTGTAGTTCCACTGATAATCAGTACCCTAAATATCTGTTCAGAACTCCCCTGTGAGGAAATCCCGCTGCTCGGCTCTTTTCTCCTCACACACTGTCAGTGTGAGGAAAGGAATGCTGATAACAAGGATTTCTTTGTTTACATGTGATTGGACACAGCTGATCACATGGGTAAAAAGCCTTGTCATCGGATCGGTGATACACCGTGTCCCATGGACTGCCCGGCAAGAGTGGGACAACGTCATATGAATGAGAGAGCTGCTACTCGCCCGTCATTTGACAATACAGTGGGAGGGAAGAGGTTAAGAACTACCTGAATCTGCCACACATGTCAGTAAAGCTACCAAAACAGGCGGCAGGGATTTTTGAATCTGGTGCATTTCAAAGGGTTGTTTAACCATTTAGCGCAAATCGTCGTACCCGTATGTCGGTACTTTGGCGCTAAATACCGGGGTTATGGTAGCAGCTAGCTGCCATAATCCTGGTATTTTCAGGAATGGCGTGCATTTCTCTTTAGGATAAAAGTGGTCTCCGCGGCGGATTCACCACAAGATCATTTTTATCGGAGGCGGGAGAGGTGCCCACCCCCCTCCTGCCGCGCTGCGGTCGACCCCCGATCTCATATTTAAGAGGTCCTGTCATGCTTTTTTTCTATTACAAGGGATGTTTACATTCCTTGTAATAGGAATAAAAGTGATCCAAATAAAATTGAAAACGCCCCATCCCGACAAGCTTGCGCGCAGAAGCGAACGCATACATGAGTAGCGCCCACATATGAAAACAGTGTTCAAACCACACATGTGAGGTATCGCCATGATCGTTAGAGCGAGAGCAATAATTCTAGCATTAGACCTCCTCTGTAACTCAAAACTGGTAACCTGTAGAATTTTTTAAACATCACCTATGGAGATTTTTAAGGGTAAAAGTTTGTCGCCATTCCACGAGCGGGCGCAATTTTGAAGCGTGACATGTTGGGTATCAATTTACTCGGCATAACATTATCTTTCACAATATAAAAAAAATGGGCTAACTTTACTGTTGTCTTTTTTTTTCACAAAAGTGTATTTTTTTCCAAAAAAAGTGCGCCAGTAAGGCCGCTGCGCAAATACGGTGTGATAGAAAGTATTGCAACGACCGCCATTTTGTTCTCTAGGGTGTTAGAAAAAAATATATATAATGTTTGGGGTTCTAAGTAATTTTCTAGCAAAAAAAAAATTATTTTAACTTGTAAACAACAAGTGTAAAAAAGAGGCTCGGTCCTTAAGTGGTTAAAACTTATGAATTTATTGAATTCCCCCAATTACTGATATATCAAAACCTGGTTCCTTATTTATTGGAGCTGACTCCTAGATTCTTTTCTGAAAGTTTGTCCAGACCTTCCCCAAGACGCATTAAAACCACAAAGAAAAGAAGCTGTTAAACGTCCATTTTTATGACCATAAAAACTCAGGCAATCTTTATCTTGATAGCTTACTACTCATCACAAATTTTATTGACTGATACACTGATTTTAAAGGTGGTAGTCTGACCATGAGCGTCTGTGAGGCATTTGATAAGATGACAATGAGATAATTGTAAAATTTACATGGAGGTTGGCAGCTCTGTATTGCTTGTGACAGTTTTATGGTCATTGCTGAATGAGCTGCGCTAAATATATGGTCGATCCCAAGAAATGTCACTCCTTAACCAGCAAAATGAACAGTATTACTATACCCCAGCTTTTGGATGTTTCATATCAACAGTAAACCACTCATTTCTTACCGTACAAAAAGTAATTATTACGCATGAGCGAAGTGCTGCAAAACAATAGAGAACTTCAGATTTCATTCAAGACCTTATTTCTCTTCAAAGAACGTTGAATCTTGTAGAAAGGATGCAATGAAGATGACACATGTTTTCTTCTGGAATGATGCCTCCAATCCTAATTACAGGCTGTTGTCAAGTTGTAGAAATTTCTTTCTCCTGCTGATAGTTAGCACTCAACATGCTATACAAAGGGGTGGGGAATACAAAGTTGCAGCCAAATAATAAGAAAACAAATCCTTAGAGTTGAACTTCAGGCAAACAGCTAAATCCAAATTTAAAATACACTTATTATGAGTTTTGGATTTTGTAAATGGAAGATTAAAAAAAAAAAATTGTAATTCTGCTCAGAAAGCCTTGCGAGTAATGCCGCGTACACACGGTCGGACTTTCCGGCAGGAAAAGTCAGACGGAATCTTTTCATCGGACATTCCTATCGTGTGTATGCCTCATCGGACTTTTTTTTTTCGAAAATTCTGACAGACCTAGAAATAGAACATGTTTTAAATCTTTCCGACGGAATCAGTTCCTATCGGGAAAACCGCTCGTCTGTATGCTGTTCCGACGGACCAAAAACAACGCATGCTCGGAAGCAAGTACGAGACGGAAGCTATTGGCTACTCGCTATTGAACTTCCTTCTTCTAGTCCCGTCGTTTGTGTTGTACTTCACCGCGTTCTAGACAGTTGGACTTTGGTGTGAGTGTGTGTAGGCAAGACAGTTTCAGCGGAACTCCGTCGGAAAAACCTTCAGAGTTTATTCCGACGGAAAAAACGATCGTGTGTACGTGGCATTACACATTTTCCTGAACAGCCATACAAGTGACACTTACAGATCCTGATTACTGGTCAATCCTAGGCGGATTTTTAAACATCACCAATGATTGCAAATGTATATTTATTAACTCATACCTAGCATAAATATCTGATATGATTTCAGTTTCTTGTAATCTTTTGTCTAGCAGCACTGAGGCTGGTAGATGAAGGGCTGGCGTCGGTGCTAATAAAGTGTTGTGCATTCACATGTGCATACCTCCCAACATTTTGAGATGGGAATGACGGACACCTACTAACTATCGGGAACTATGAATCAGACTGAGAGGTAAAGGTAAACAGAGTAAGCGTAGTCAAAACAAGCCAAGATTCAGTAACCGGATCAGGTAGTCAGCCAAGCAAATGTCAGAGAGCCAGAGATAAACGTAGTAGTACAGCAAGCAGGATCAGGAGCCAGAAGGAATGTCAGCCGAGCAAGTCTTCAATAGGAACACAGGAGAAAGTCTCTGTGATATTGACAAAGACGAAGGCAGAGATCAAGTGAGCTAGACTACTTTAAGTATGCAGGACTGAGGAGCAGAATCAACAACAGCTGGGTAACTGTGGAGAGAGATGGGAGCTGGCAATTAGCCGACAGCTGAGCCCAGCCCTGACACTACGTATGTAGGCATAGGACACACCCCCTACCACACTCCCTTAAAGGAGAATTAACCAAAAAAAAGGTTAAATAAATCCACAAGGACTTTTTTTTACTATTACAATTCCTTTATATTGGCTTTTAAAATGTACAAATGCAGCAATTTAGAAATTGGATGAAAGGTTTAGCACTGGGAAACACTTTTTGAAAGATAAAAGTGCATTTTATATACAATTATATAGATCAGGCCAAAATGAGGGACGAATGAGGAGGAAAGAGGGAAGAGGGACATTGCTCGAAATCAGGGACAGTCCCTCGAAATCAGGGACAGTTGGAAGCTATGCATGTGTTGACAAGGAACATGCCGACAGCAGGAGAGAGCAGAGGGACTACCTCATCACATTGTTTCTGCTCCTGGGCGGGGAGGTGACCCAGCTCTGTTGCATGATTGCAGCAGAGAGAAGTCAGGTCACCAGGCTAGCTGTGATATGTGGAAGGGAAATGTAAGCCCAGGACTTAATGGACTGAAATAAAATCCTTTTGCAGCTAAGACAGCTCATATATACTGTATATATATTTCAACGGTGTATTTAGCTGTTTGACCGAAGTTCAGCTTTAACTGCTTGATGAGCAGCCACCGTCATTATACTGCGGCAGGTTGGCACGGCTGCGCAAACCACTGTAGGTGTAAGACGGTCGCTTTAAGAGCTATAGAAGGCGACGCCGTAGCCGATGCGCGTGGCCAGCGGCCACGAGGTTCGACGACAACCCGCGATCACTCCTCAGAGAGCAAGAACGTGGATCTGTTAATGTAAACAGACAGATCTACATTCTGTCAGGGAAGTAGAAAGAGAGATCTGCTGTTCCTAGTAATCAGGAACAGCGATCTTTCTCTACTCCCAGTCAATCCCATCCCCCACAGTTATAAACACCTCCCTAGGGAACATTTAACCCCTTGATCACCCCCGAGTGTTAACCGCTTCCCTGCCAGTGACATTTATCAATGGCTATTTTTAGCTCTGATCGCTGTATAAATGTCACTGGTCCCTGTCTGCTGCAATGTCGCAGTCCCGCTAAAAATCGCTGATCACTGCCATTAGTAGTAAAAAAAATAATTAATAATAAAAATGAGGGGGGTGTGCCCTGACGAGGCATGTGAGCAGACCTTTTGCACGGAACTCCTGCTGATGATCTTGTGAAAAATCCTTTCCTCTCAAGCGATTCTCCCCGGATTTTGCCGCAAATACTGCCTGCTGACACCCTGACCCATCCGGACCCGCTGGCTACCCGAACCGAGCCGATGATGACTCGGGAGAACCCTGGAGACGCCGCAGCGCCCCAAGCTGGCCAAGATGGCACCTGGCAGTCACAGCCTCCTAAAGCACCACGAGGCATGGAAAGGTAAACCGAGCAGGGGGGTAAGTTAAACAAACCCCGGATGCCCAAAGAGCAGCCCAGGGATATGCTTTATTATACCAAAAGCTGTCGGATATTGCTAATTCACCCTTGAATGCTTCACAACGGCACACATACTCCCCTGAGCCTGCAGACAGGGAGGATGCAGGCCTGTTAGATTACACAGTGCCATTAGACTCTCATAACGACCCTATGCCTGATATATTTGATCTACCTTCAGAGCACAGTGTTCAACCCATGCTTAGTGAGATCCTGCTTGCAGTCCACAAGTGCACTAGCTCTGTTGATGACCTGAAAGAGAAGTTTGGAGGGCTGAGGGAAACAGGGTCTCTCCTCTGCCAAGACCTCCAGAGGATCAGGGAAAGAACCAGAGCAGTGGTGGGCAGGGTGAGCGATGTGGAAGATCAGTTGAATAGGGATGTTAGATTGGCTACTCAGCAATCATTCCAAGCCCTTAACAAAACAGATGACGTCGAGAACCGCCTGAGACACAATAACGTGCATACAGTGGGGCTCCCAGAAAAGGTGCAGGGCAGGGACCCCACAGCATTTGTTGAAGGTTGGCTACAGGAAGTGTTCGGCAAAGAAGCCTTCTCATCTATCTATACTGTGGAAAAGGCACACAGGGTACTAGCCTGGCTTTTGAATTACAAGGATCGAGAGGTAGTGCTGCGCCTGGACCGGGCAATGTTACTGTGTTGGATACGTGCGAACCATCTGTGGGTATGGGATACATGGCCCTTGTTTCAGTGCCCAGTTGGCACGAGAAGATTTAATGGAACATACACCTTACAACGCCTTGGAAGTTCTAGCTATGTCCAGTTGATCATGGCTGTATTCAAGAGCATATTTTGCACCAGTTTAGCCCCATACACACTATCAAATTTTCTGATGATTTTTGTCTTCAGATTTACCAAAACCATATAAAATGAGGAGTTTAAATTTGTAGGCAATCAGGCAGGCCCTTGCACTACATGGTTTTGGTAAATCTGAAGACAAAAATCAGCATAAAATCTGATAGTGTGTATGGGGCTTATGTGTTTTTTTTCCTCAATTTCCACAAATTCCACCCAGTCATTATTGGCCTGCAGGAGACTCACCTCCTGGGGGACAATGTGGAGTTCCTGCAATACGCATGGGTTGGCGTATCACTCCACTCACTCTGCTTACTCCTACGGGGTGAGTGTACTGATACACAAAGCGCTGGCCTATCAGCAGCTTGACTCACTGGCAGACGCCTCTGGCAAATTTGTATTTTTATACTGCAAACTGTTCACCATAACCTTGCTTCTAGCTTTTGTAAACATTTTGCGGAAGGTGTTGCAGTTGCTGCTGTCGTACCTGGAAAACAAGCCTGATGTTCCGGTGTTGATTATGGGGGACTTTAATTGCTACCTAGACCCTAGATTGGATAGGCACCCCCCAATCCCCCCCAGGGGGGGCAGGGGTACAGTTCTTAGCCGCCTGCTTTCTGAAGTGGGCTGGATGGATATATGGTGCATACATAACCAAGACACAAAACAATTTTCATGTTTCTTCAAAACCCATGGCTCTCTGTCATGTATTGATCTGTGTGTAGGCACCCCTAACATAGTTGACTATACCTCCTATGGCTGATTACCCAGCCCCCCACTTCACTACCCAAGGCCCCTTGGAAGCTTAACACCTTCTAGCTCAAACTATTCACCTCACCAGAACAGATAGCTGCCAAAATCAATGGATTTTTCCAATCCCATAATCAATACACCAATACAAGATAAAAGTGGGAAACTTTTAAGGTATACCTCAGGGGGAGTTCATTACAGAAATCACAAATGTCAAACAGAACTCCTCCACTTTGCTGGAGCAAGTGGGAGACCAGGTGCGACAGCTGGAACTATCCTATGTTACAGACCCAACGGACTCTGCAAGGGAGGCATGGATGTCGGCCCAGGACTCCTTGGATCACCTGAGCTCATCCACTGCAGAGCATAATAGGTTCTTTACTAAGCTTGCTTTCTATGAGGAGGGGGAAAAAATGGGTCGCCTACTGGCAAAAATTGCCAGATCTCAGCAACAATCCCCGGCCATCGGGGCAATCCGCTTTGCTAGTAGCCGAGTGGTCAATGATCCAGAACAAATCATATCTGAGTTGGCATCCTTCTACACAGACCTCTATACCCAGATACAGATCTTGAGAATTACCTCTCTGGTATTGACTTACCCTCCCTGTCTGAGGGGGCCAGACAACTGTTAGAAGCACCCCTAACTTTGGAGGATCTACAGAGGGCAGCAAGCTGCTTTCCCACATGCAAGGCGGGGAGGATGGTCTCCCCATGGAAGTCTTTTCCCAGTACGGTGAACAGGTACTGCCAAGGTTGCTGGACGTGTTCAATGCCTCCATTGGGGAGGGGCCCCTCCCACCCTCAATGGCCAGAGCTAATGGGATACTATTGCTTAAGCCTGGGAAGGATCCGGTTTACCCGGGTTTCTATAGACCCATCTCCCTCCTTCAGAGCGATGTTAAGATCCTGGCTAAGGTCTTGGCGCTTCGGGTGAACGGTATCATAGCCTCTATATTACATCCTGACCAGGCTGGGTTTATGCCACAAAAGTCCACAGCCACTAATCTCAGATGCCTTTTTCTGAACATGCAAATACAGGCAGACAATACGGGACACAGGGCTCTCCTGTCCCTAGACGCCAACAAGGCGTTCGCCAGTATTGGCTGGTGATGCCTGTGGGCGGTGCTATCCAAATTTGAATTCGGGATCAATTCATAGCTTGGGTCAGACTGTTATATGCATCCCCACAAGCAACAATTAGGATGTCGGGTAGAATGTCTCACTCGTTTGCTCTGGGCAGGGGTACAAGGCAGGGTTGCCCCGTCTCCCCTGCTCTTTGCTCTCGCCATAGAAGCGCTGGCGGCACTGATGAGGGCCAGCTCGGGGATTACAGGGTTGAGATCTGGTGATCTTCATGAGAAGATCATGTTGTATGCTGACGACATGATGCTTTTCCTGGGGGACACCACTACCTCTCTAGCCGAAGTGACGGACGTAATTTCCAATTTGGGCACTACTCCGGTCTGACCATAAACTGGTCCAAATTGGCCTTAATGATGATTGACGGGGATCGGGAGGTGGATCTGCCTGATTCTTGTCCAATCCCAGTAGTGACTTCATTCAAATACCTAGGAATACAAATATCACCCAGACTTGCGTACTACTGCCCATTAAAAGTATACCCTCTACTATCTTGATTTTGGGACAAAATTAACACGTGGAATAATCTTAAAAACGCTGGCGGGTAGAACCAACTTAATAAAAATGATCATGATGTCACAATTGTTATACTTTCTCCACAACTCCCCTGTTTTCATTCACTTGAAAATATTCAGGGTGGTTAACACCCTCTTCAGATGCCTACTGTGGAATACAGGCCCCCCCAGGATCAAACTAGAACAGTTGCAACACCCCAAGGACAGTTGAGGACTGGCAATGCCCAATCCTGGGCTGTACTATATTGCAGCCCAAATGCAGCATCTGACTGGGTCCATGACCCATGATCCAGCAGGCTCATCAGCAAGGTTGATGCTGATCTGGAGAGGAGACTGTTCTGATGGGCCTGGAGGCACAGATATTCCATAAATCTAATAAACAGACGCCCACCCTTACTCTACTCCAAAAGATATGGAACAAGGGCAGACAGATGCAGGAGGTGCTGGGATTCACTGAATATAGCCTGATATGGGAGATATCTCTCCTATGTCAAACTGGCAAAACTTCAGCAGGGCCCCAAAGTGGCGATCTTTCAGTGTAACTTTGCTGTCACACATATTTCAGGACGGCAAGTTGCTGTCTTTCCCCGAGTTAAAAAATAGGTTTAATTTGCCCTCCACCATGTATTACTCCTATCTCCAGCTCAGATATGCTGTGGGCGCCCAAAGGGATGCTAACCACTGGATTATGTCCATATCCCTATTTTCCACCTAAGGCAACATCCCTATGGGAAAGAGACGTAGGCCCACTCACGGGAGACCAATAGGAGGAAGTCCTGCAATCTATTACCACCTGCTCTCTTAACATTGCCCAAAAGGTCTCCCAACTATCCATTGTACTTCGGGTGCACTACACCCCACTTCGACTACATAAGATGGGTAGGTGGCCAGACCCCCTGTGTGGCAGGTATTGGAAACACCAGGGGATTTAATTAATCTGCTCTGGCGATGCCCACAGCTCCACCGTTACTGGAACGCGGTACTTGGGACGCTTAATCAATTGTTCCAAACGACCGTTCCCCTAGACCCAATTCACTTGTATCTTGGGAGTTCTGGAGGAGGTTATTCCTGAGGAGAAAGTTAGAATAGCATTCTCTAGGGCACTGTTTCAAGCCCAAAAACTCATCCTTATGGGATGGAAATCGATCTCACCGCCCACAGTTGCTTCATGGATAGCGCACATAGGACACACCTTGGTCATGGAAAGGTATATCTATCAACACAGGGGAAGCCCAGGTATATTTGAAAAATTCTGGTCACCATGGCTGGATACCCCTGGGCTAAGTCCCAGAGAACTGGTGATGTCCAGAATCTTACAGTGCCTTACGGGAGGACCCTAACTAGCTAGGGTTGCTCAATACCAGATGTAATGTATATGTGCTTCAACATATTGTGGTCTTGTGGACTTAAAGGTCATGATGATTGGATTCAAATTAAAAGGCACCAGGATAGCCACAAAATGTAACTATAGATATACACAAATGCATTGTTTGTACATTGGAAACTGTCTTAACTTGTTCAATAAACACCCTTTTGATTAAAAAATAATAATAAAAATGCAATAAGTATATCCCCTATTTTGTAGACGCTATAACTTTTCCACAAACCAATCAATATACGCTTATTGCGATTTTTTTTTTTTTTTTACCAAAAATATGTAGAAAAATACATATTGGCCTAAAGTGATGAAGAAATGTTTTTTATTATTTTGTTGGATATTTATTATAGCAAAAGTAAAAAATAATTATTTTATTTCAAAATTGTCGGGTTTTTTTGTTTGTTTATAGCGCAAAAAATAAAAAACCACAGAGGTGATCAAATACCACCAAAAGAACGCTCTATTAGTGGGAAAAAAAAGGAAATAAATGTTATTTCTGTACAATGTCGCATGACCGCGCAATTGTCAGTTAAAGCTACGCAGTACCGTATTGCAAAAAATGACCTGGTCAGGAAGTGGGTAAATTCCTCCGGGGCTGAAGTGGTTAAGCAATTCATCTGCTTGGTTTGTCAGTTTAGCTTCTTATGTAACCTTATATTCTATCATCTCCAGCCTTCTCATTGGACAATAAATCGGCATCACCTCCCCTGTTTTGTGAGCATGAGTTGACCCAAGTCACATTAGGATGAAAGAACCTGCATAACATGAGATTGCATGTCTTTCCATGCTGACTTCCAAAGCCCATAATCATTTCAGTTTGCAGTATATAGCCCCTGCTGCTTAAATTGTTTGTAAAGGCAAAAGTTTTTTTTACCTTTATGCGTTCTCTGCATTAGGGTGGTTGTAAACCTCAGACATGAAATATTAACAAAACATATCCCTCTATAGTGTGTGTATATGTAGATGTCCCTATAACCGCACATCAAAGCAAGCCCGCTCGTGGTGTGACAACCCCAGCCTGGGTTCCCACCAGGCAACATCCCCAACGCATTTTGCTCCACTCCTCGGAGCTTAATCATGGGAATTAAGCCCTGAGGGGTGAAGAAAAACACATCGGGTGTGGCCTGGTGGGAGCCCATACTCGGGTTGTCGCATACAACCACGAGCAGGTTTGCCTCGATGTACAGCCAGGACAAGCTCCCGCCCCAACCGGAGCAAGAGAATGTCACCAGCACACCAAGAATCTCCAAAACAGGTCCCCAGCCAGCCCTCACAGGAGTGGACTAGGACCAGCACCCCTTCCCAAGCCTGAACGGCTCACACACAAGGTTTTTTTGGTCCTCTATAGTGTGTACTTGTCTCACTTAAGAGCACTAAGTGTCACTTTTGTCTGCTGCTTTGTTCCTCTGCTACCAGCACTTCTGACAAATTTTCCTGACACCAAGAGAAAATGGTGACGGGGGGACCTCCAGCTGATTGACAGCCTCCACTCTGTGTCTGTGTGCTGTGTGAAAGGAGGGGGGTTTGTCCCTTCCTTCCAATCAGCTGTCAGAGCTCTCCTCACTAAGCTGTGCAAAGCGTAATGTCAGCTCTCAGCCCCTTACTTACTTACAATTCATCGGGCAGTTCAACTTTTAGGAATTTGGTGGTATTTAGGACCAACTCTGATTTGGTGTACAGGGGTATGCCAGTACTCAGAAAGGGCCGCGCCAGTGCTGGAAAGCTGTCATTTATGTGACAGCATCCTCACAGGGCTCTATAACTGGCCCCGTGTAGCTGTCAGACTGCACAGCAGTGGACAGGTTTGAAAACTGCTATCAGTCTGAATGGCAGCTATGGATCAACCCACTCCCATGCACTGTCAGTCAAAAGTGGAGCGAACCTGATAGGGAAATAGTCTATCAGTTCCCCATCAAGCTTCATCCACCCCTAGTACAAAACTTCTTGCCCAAATGCCTGTCAGTGCAATAGGTGCAGTGGCTGGGGAAGGCGTGTCCAGTGTGGACATTCTTTCCCCAATGCAGACATGGACAAATTCATGTACCTGTGACAAGTACATGATTCAGGCGCACGCACTGACGCTTTCAGGACTGCACCCCAACAGAATTTTTAAGGGTGTCTACGACATTGTCTATAAATTCCCCTGACTGCATTCTGTGTAAAAAAATCCATAGTCATGTATTGGCCAAGCTCCCAAGCAGCTAGTAAAACCCTATATACACTAAATTACCAAAAGTATTGGGACGCCTGCCTTTACATGCACATGAACTTTAATGACATCCCAGTCTTATTCCGTAGGGTTTAATATTGATTTGGCCCACCCTTTGCAGCTATAACAGCTTCAACTCTTCTGGGAAGGCTGTCCACAAGGTTTAGGAGTATGTCTATGGGAATGTTTGACCATTCTTCCAGAAGCGCATTTGTGAGCTCAGGCACTAATGTGGACGAGGAGGCCTGACTCGCAGTATCCGCTCGAATTCATCCCAAAGCTGTTATATCAGGTTGGGGTCAGGACTCTGTGCAGGCCAGTCAAGTTCCTCTACCCTAAACTCATGCATCCATGTCTTTATGGACCTTGCTTTGTGCACTGGTGCGCAGTCATGTTGGAACAGGTAGGGGCCATCGCCAAACTGTTCCCAGAAAGTTGAGAGAATGAAATTGTCCAAAATGTCTTGGTATGCTGGCGCCTTAAGAGTTCCCTTCACTGGAACTAAGGGGCCAAGCCCAACCCCTGAAAAACTACCCCAAACCATAATCCCCCTTCCACCAAATGATTTGGACCAGTGCATGAAGCAAAGTCCATAAAGACATGGATGAGCGGGTTTGGGGTGGAGGAACTTGACTGGCCTGCACAGAGTCCTGACCTCAACCCGATAGAACACCTTTGGGATGAATTAGAGTGGAGACTGTGAGAGAGGCCTTCTCATCCAACATCGGTGCCTAATCTCACAAATGGGCTTCTGGAAGAATGATCAAACATTCCCATAGACACACTCCTAAACCCTGTGGACAGCCCTCCCAGAAGAGTTGAAGCTGATATAGCTGCAAAGGGTAGGCCAACTCAATTTCAATGCCATTAAAGTTCTGTCTGTGTAAAGGCAGGTGTCCCAATACTTTTGATAATATAGTGTATGTCACATCTCGCACAGTATTCACAGATCGTGGCTTTTCCAAAATGGAGATGCAGCTGAAGCTGTTTGCTTTCAGGCTATCTCTCTCTAATTAAATGTCTGCATTGAGCAGGATCCTGTGCAGGAAATCCTGGAAAGATAGTGAGCCAGTTGTGAAGCGTTTGCCACACTCTGACAACTGTTAGTGCCTACTAATACCCCCAGTCAATTTTTCAGCTGAAGATCTTTTTTCTTGTGCACTTTTTCTTACAAGTAGCGCTTCAATAGATCTTTTTCCAAAATCAACCCTTGAGCTTTCTATTGTTCATGTTACGCTTATTCCAGATAAAAACTGCAAAATGAATGTCTACAAGTAACGTATTTAATTTGATGATACTTCCAAGCTGTCAAAATAATTTAGCTCCTTCATTGTGTTTTCGCGGTGAACCCTCTTTGAAGCTCAGATATTGCTAAACAATAGCAATTATGAGCACCAAGTTTGGTGATACAGATACTTATCCGCGCTTACACATGACTGCCGCCTGATTCATTTCCACACAATCCCATTCTCACTGATCTATAGCTTTTGTCTGGTTACTTTGTATTTTGAGATGAATTCGGCCTGACAGTTTTAAGATGAGAGCATATGCTTCCAGTCACTTGACTTATCCCCTCAAATTATTCAAGATAAAAGATTCATTTGTGCTACATGCTCCGATGCTCTTGTACATTACATGAAACAAAAGATTCCGTAGTGCCTCGTGGGTTACCCTGCTTAGTTATTCAGCAGCTAGAAATGTAAACATGGTCCTGAAATTTGAGGTGACATGTTTCGGTTTATCCAATAAGGCAATAAAAAGGGTAATATTTGCTTTTCAAACAGCAGTAACCTGTAGCAACCAGACCAATATCAAGTTTGATCATTTTCTTAAGTGGCTAGGGTTACTCTGTGCTGTTATATAGCATATATACTCGAGTATAAGCCGTGTTTTTCAGCACATTTTTTAGGCTGAAAAACCCCCTCTCGGCTTATACTCGAGTGAGGGTCTCGAGTGAGGGTGCAGCTCACTGTGCCCATCTGCAGCCTCATTGTGCCCATCTGCAACCTCACTGTGCCCATCTGCAGCCACACTGTGCCCATCTGCAACCTCACTGTGCCCATCTGCAGCCTCACTGTGCCCATCTGCAGCCTCACTGTGCCCATCTGCAGCCTCACTGTGCTCATCTGCAGCCTCACTGTGCCCATCTGCAGCCTCACTGTGCCCATCTGCAGCCTCACTGTGCCCATCTGCAACCTCACTGTGCCCATCTGCAGCCTCACTGTGCCCATCTGCAGCCTCACTGTGCTCATCTGCAGCCTCACTGTGCCCATCTGCAGCCTCGCTGTGCCCATCTGCAGCCTCACTGTGCCCATCTGCAGCCTCACTGTGCCCATCTGCAACCTCACTGTGCCCATGTGCAGCCTCACTGTGCTCATCTGCAGCCTCGCTGTGCCCATCTGCAGCCTCGCTGTGCCCAGCTGCAGCCTCACTCTGCCCATCTGCAGCCTCACTCTGCCCATCTGCAGCTGTACCTTTGATAACTAAAACAGCGGGTAAAAACAGGGAACAATTAGCGCAAACAAATATAAAAGCACAGAGGAATGCAGGCTGAACACATTAGGTAATCACATATGCCTAAAAAATATTATAAAAAATGGGGTTAAGTGCAGCGCAATCAATCAGACAAAGAAAAAGGCAATAAAAAAGCAATAATAAAGTCCAATACACATCCTAATCAATTGATGTCAAATTTCCTCGTAGCAAGAAGGGATGTGTGGACTCCAGTGCTGTAATCGGTCATAATAAACTTCACCAAGTAAACAAAACTGCGCTTACCAGATTCTGTGGACCTCTGCGAACAGAAGGTCAAACTCGCATGTGTCCCCGCAGGGATGGTGGTAACTCCTGGTGCTGTCTCAGAAATCCTTGATCCAACACGATAAACCAACAGCCCAGCAGAGGGATTCGGAAATGTGAGCCTCCAGGTCAGCACTGAGGAGTATTGGAGAGATGGAGACCGCCCCAATGGATATGTAAAATATGAGGACACAATCTAAGTGCACTCCGTAAGTTTATTAAAAAAAAAGTTAAAATAGTCTGTTACAAAGTAAGGGTCTGACACCCATAGTCCGTGTATAGGCTCCTCCCCCTTACGCGGCGTTGAATCCTAGCGGGATTTCATCAGCAAGGGGTGGAGCAAAACAGTCACCCAGCAGCTTTTTAAAGAGAACGGAAGGTGTCCGCACAGAATGCGGCGGAACTGGAAGTCAGAGGAACTTCCATGACCACCTGACTGTGCGGGGACACTCCCTGACACTCCAATGCTGGGAAACTGTATCAGTGTTCCATCTATCACGGACAAGGAGGAGGTGGGGCTTTGTTACAGTGGATGGCCACCGAACAGACTGTATGGCACAGCGGGATACACCCGCTGTTTTAATTATCAAAGGTACAGCTGCAGATGGGCACAATGAGGCTGCAGGTGGGCACAGTGAGGCTGCAGATGGGCACAGTGAGGCTGCAGATGAGCACAGTGAGGCTGCAGATGAGCACAGTGAGGCTGCAGATGAGCACAGTGAGGCTGCAAATGGGAACAGTGAGGCTGCAGATAAGCACAGTGAGGCTGCAAATGGGCACAGTGAGGTTGCAAATGGGCACAGTGAGTCTGCAGATGGGCACAGTGAGGCTGCAGATGAGCACGATGAGTCTGCAGATGGGCACAGTGAGGCTGCAAATGGGCACAGTGAGGCTGCAGTTGGGCACAGTGAGGCTGCAGATGAGCACAGTGAGGCTGCAGATGAGTACAGTGAAGCTGCAAATAAGCAAAGTGAGGCTGCAAATGGGCACAGTGAGGTTGCAAATGGGCACAGTGAGGCTGCAGTTGGGCACAGTGAGGCTGCAGATGAGCACAGTGAGGCTGCAGATGAGCACAGTGAGGCTGCAAATGGGCACAGTGAGGCTGCAGATAAGCACAGTGAGGCTGCAAATGGGCACAGTGAGGTTGCAAATGGGCACAGTGAGTCTGCAGATGGGCACAGTGAGGCTGCAGATGAGCACGGTGAGTCTGCAGATGGGCACAGTGAGGCTGCAAATGGGCACAGTGAGGCTGCAGTTGGGCACAGTGAGGCTGCAGATGAGCACAGTGAGGCTGCAGATGAGTACAGTGAGGCTGCAAATGGGCATAGTGAGGCTGCAGATAAGCAAAGTGAGGCTGCAAATGGACACAGTGAGGCTGCAAATGGGCACAGTGAGTCTGCAGATGGGCACAGTGAGGCTGCAGATGAGCACAGTGAGTCGGCAGATGGGCACAGTGAGGCTGCAGATGAGCACAGTGAGGCTGCAGATGAGCA
This sequence comes from Aquarana catesbeiana, assembly GCF_042186555.1. Lineage (NCBI taxonomy): Eukaryota > Metazoa > Chordata > Amphibia > Anura > Ranidae > Aquarana > Aquarana catesbeiana. Next base: position 733,757,551 of record NC_133325.1, on the reverse strand, counting down.
CAGTGAGGCTGCAAATGGGCACAGTGAGGCTGCAGATGGGCACAGTGAGGCTGCAGATGGGCACAGTGAGGCTGCAGATGGGCATTATTTACCCAGTAGCTGCTGCATTTCCCACCATAGGCTTAGTCATTAAGTCGAGTCATTAAGTTTTCCCAGTTTTTTGTGGTAAAATTAGGTGCCTCGGCTTATATTTGGGTCGGCCTATACTCAAGTATATATGGTACTTTGCACTTTCCCACTTTGTACACTGCACTGTACATTACATATATCACACCACTACATACAACACATCACTTCACTCTGTACACTGTGCTCTACATTATTTACAGTGCCTTGAAAAGGTATTCATACCTATGATAAATGGTTTTCAACATTTTTTACATATAAATATTTTAAAAAGTGTGGCGTGCATTTGCATTCAGCCCTCTTGAGTCTTCCGCTGCAATTACAGCTGCAAGCCTTTTTGGGGATGTTTCTACCAGGTTTGCACATCTAAATAGTACCATTTTTGCCCATTCTTCTTTGCAAAATAGCTCAAGCTCTCTCAGTTTGGATGGAGGGTGTCTGCGAACATCAATTTTCACAACTTGCCACAGATTCTCAATTGGATTTAGGTCTGGACTTTGACTGATATTCTAACACATGAATAGGAGTTCTGTCATTTTTCAGGTTGTCAGTAAAACATGTGTTCCGTTAGTAAATTTCCCATGTTTTGTCAGTAATAAAATGTAGCTGGAGGTTGGCAACCCTGCCACAGTGCACACCGCTGTACATTATTTACTCCACATGCTCCATTCTGTAAACTATGCTGTGCATTTTGTTGCACACCCCACAATTATGTATACTGCACTGCAGGTTATACTGTATATTACCTCTCTCTGTACACTGTGCCATATAATCCCCACCTCTCCACTGGGTACACTGTGCTGTAAATTTTTTGCTCCTCATGTTTCCACTCTGTAATCTATGCTGTACATTATGTTGCACACCATTCCACTGGGTGCCATGTGCTGCACATTATTTATGGTGGTATATATTGTACAGCATATACTGGTCCACTGATCTACATTTCCTACTGCACATCACACTACTCTGTACAATGTGTTGCTCACTATACACTTCGCTGTGTATTACATAATCCACACTTCTTTCATTATATATACACACAGACTTACCAGACAGCAGATTGTATAAATTGTTATGGCCTCTTTAGTGAAAAAATAGGTTCCCATAGTATAACAAGAGCGTTTAAATTACAACACTGGCTGAACTGAATATAAAAGTCCCTTTGCCAGGTACAGTGTATGCATTAGAACTACACTTACCAGCCACTTTATTAGATACACTTGTTCATTTGCTTGGTAACACAAATTGCTAATCAGCCAATCACATTGCAGCAACTTATTGCATTTAGGCATCTACAGTGCCTTGAAAAAGTATTCATACCCCTTGAAATTTTCTACATTATGCCATGTTACAACAAAAAACGGAAATGTCATTTATTGGGATTTTATGTGATAGACCAACACAAAGGGACACATAATTGTGAAGTGGAAGGAAAATAATAAATCGTTTTCAATTTTTTTTTACAAATAAATATCTGAGAAGTGTGGTGTGCATTTGTATTCAGCCCCCTTTACTCTGAAACCTCTAACTAAAATCTAGTGGAACCAATTGCCTTCAGAAATCACCTAATTAGTAAATAGAGTCCACCTGTGTGTAATTTAATCTCAGTATAAATACAGCTGTTCTGTGAAGCCCTCAAAGGTTTGTTAGAGAACCTTTGTGAGCAAACAACATCATGAAAGTCAAGGAACACCCCAGACAGGTCAGGGATAAAGTTGTGAAGTTTAACGCAGGGTTAGGTTATAAAAAAAATATCCCATGCTTGAAACAGCTCATGGAGCACTGTTCAATCCATCATCTGAAAATGGAAAGAGTATGGCACAACTGCAAACCTACCAAGACATGGCCGTCCACCTAAACTGACAGGCTGGGCAAGGAGAGTATTGATCAGAGAAGCAGCCAATAGGCCCATAATAACTCTGGAGGAGCTGCAGAGATCCACAGCTCAGGTGGGAGAATCTGTCCACAGGACAACTATTAATCGTGCACTCCACAAATCTGGCCTTTATGGAAGAGTGGCAAGAAGAAAGCCATTGTTGAAAGAAAGTCATAAGAAGTCCTGTTTGCAGTTTGTGAGAAGCCATGTGGGGACACAGCAAACGTGGAAGAAGGTGCTCTGGTCAGATGAGACCAAAATTGAACTTTTTGGCCTAAAAGCAAAACGCTATGTGTGGCGGAAAACTAACATTGCACATTACACTGAACACACCATCCCCACCGTGAAACATGGTGGTGGCAGCATCATGTTGTGGGGATGCTTTTCTTCAGCAGGGACAGGGAAGCTGGTCAGAGTTGATGGGAAGATGGATGTTGCCAAATACTGGGCAATCTTAAAAGAAAACCTGTTATGCCATGTACACACGAGCTGACTTTCTGGCAGACTTGGTCGGGCGGACCGGACTCCGTTGGACAATTCGATCGTGTGTGGGCTCCAGCTGACTTTTTTTTCCCAAAAGTCCGGCAGACCTAGAAATAAAACATGTTTCAAATCTTTCCGATGGACTCGAGTCCGGTCGAAAAATCCACTCGTCTGTATGCTAGTCCGACGGACAAAAACCGAAGCTAGGGCAGCTATTGGCTACTGGCTATCAACTTCCTTATTTTAGTCCGGTCGCATGTCATCACATACAAATCCGTCGGACTTTGGTTGAACGTGTGTAGGCAAGTCCGTTCATTCGAAAGTCCGTCGGAAAGTCAGTCAGAAAGACCGTCGGACCAGTCTGGTCGAAAAGTCCGCCCATGTGTACACGGCATTAGAGTCTGCAAAAGACTTGAGACTGAGGTGAAGGTTCACCTTCCAGCAGCACAACGACCCAAAACATACAGCCAGAGTTACAATGGAATGGTTTAGGTCAAAGCATAGTCATGTGTTAGAATAGCTGAATCAAAGTCCAGACCTAAATCCAATTGAGAATCTGTGGCAAGACTTTAAAATTGCTGTTCACAGACACTCTCCATCCAGTCTGACAGAGATTGAACTATTTTGCAAAGAATAGGCAAAAATGTCACTCACTAGATGTGCAAAGCTGGTAGAGACATCACCAAAAAGACTTCCAGCTGTAACTGCAGGGAAAGGTGGTTCTACAAAGTATTGACTCAGGGGGGCTGAATACTAATGAACGCCACACTTTTCACATATTTATTTGTAAAAAAGTTTGAAAACCATTTATCATTTTCCTTCCACTTTACAATTTTGTGCCCCTTTGTGTTGGTCTATCACATAAAATCCCAATAAAATACATTTACGTTTTTGGTTGCAACATGGCAAAATGTGGAATATTTCAAGGGATATGAATACTTTTTTAAGGCACTGTAGATGTGGTGAAGACAACTTGCTGAAGCATCAGAATGGGGAAGAAAGGGGATTTAAGTGACTTTGAACATGGCATGGTTGTTGGTGCCAAGCGGGCTTGTCTGAGTATTTAAAAAACTGCTGATCTCCTGGGATTTTCATGCACAACCATCTCTAGGGTTTACAGAGAATGGCCTGAAAAAGAGAAAATATCCGGTGAGAGACTGTTGTGTGGATGAAAATGCCTTGTTGATGTCAGATGTCACAGGAGAATAGGCAGACTGTTATGAGATGATAGAAAGGCAACAGTAACTCAAATAACCACTCATTACAGCAAAGGTATGCAGCGTAGTATTTCTGACCACACAACACATCGAACCTTGAAGCAGATGGGCTACAGCAGAAGAGACCACACCGGGTGACGTCAGTGAGCTGTGAGATGGGCAGGCGATGGCTCCTGCATCCTCCATGGTTCCTGTGCGTCTCCTCCTCCATTCCACGGGGTGTGGGGCATGCACACCGGCAGAACCTCGCGGTAGGAAGTCCGGCACTTACCCGGCTGTTGGGTCCTCTCCACTCCTGTGTCTCCTGTGTCAGCAGCGGTGGCGGAGGAGTCTGTTGGGTACTCTCCACTCCTATCTCTTCTGTGTCAGCAGCGGTGGCAGAGGAGTCTGTTGGGTCCTCTCCACTTCTGTATCTCCTGTGTCAGAAGCGGTGGCGGAGGAGTCTGTTTGGTCCTCTCCACTTCTGTATCTCTTGTGTCAGAAGCGGTGGGGGAGGAGTCTGTTGGGTCCTCTCCACTTCTGTATCTCTTGTGTCAGAAGCGGTGGCGGAGGAGTCTGTTGGGTCCTCTCCACTTCTGTATCTCTTGTGTCAGAAGCGGTGGCGGAGGAGTCTGTTGGGTCCTCTCCACTCCTGTGTCTCCTGTGTCAGAAGCGGTGGCGGAGGAGTCTGTTGGGTCCTCTCCACTTCTGTATCTCTTGTGTCAGAAGCGGTGGTGGAGGAGTCTGTTGGGTCCTCTCCACTTCTGTATCTCTTATATCAGAAGCGTTGGCGGAGGAGTCTGTTGGGTCCTCTCCACTCCTGTGTCTCCTGTGTCAGAAGTGGTGGCGGAGGAGTCTGTTGGGTCCTCTCCACTCCTGTGTCTCCAGTGTCAGAAGCGGTGGCGGAGGAGTCTGTTGGGTCCTCTCCACTTCTGTATCTCCTGTGTCAGAAGTGGCGGCGGAGGAGTCTGTTGGGTCCTCTCCACTCCTGTGTCTCCTGTGTCAGAATCGGCGGTGGAGGAGTCTGTTGGGTCCTCTCCACTCCTGTGTCTCCTGTGTCAGAAGTGGTGGCGGAGGAGTCTGTTGGGTCCTCTCCACTCCTGTGTCTCCTGTGTCAGAAGCTGTGGCGGAGGAGTCTGTTGGGTCCTCTCCACTTCTGTATCTCCTGTGTCAGAAGCGGCGGCGGAGGAGTCTGTTGGGTCCTCTCCACTTCTGTGTCTCCTGTGTCAGAAGCGGCGGTGGAGGAGTCTGTTGGGTCCTCTCCTCTCCTGTGTCTCCTGTGTCAGAAGCGGCGGTGGAGGAGTCTGCTGGGTCCTCTCCACTTCTGTATCTCCTGTGTCAGAAGCGGTGGCAGAGGATTCTGTTGGGTCCTCCCCACTTCTGTATCTCCTGTGTCAGAAGCGGTGGCAGAAAGTCTGTTGGGTCCTCTCCACTTCTGTATCTCCTGTGTCAGAAGCGGTGGCGGAGGAGTCTGTTGGGTCCTCCCCACTCCTGTGTCTCCTGTGTCAGAAGTGGTGGTAGAGGAGTCTGTTGGGTCCTCTCCACTTCTGTATCTCTTGTGTCAGAAGCGGTGGCGGAGGAGTCTGTTGGGTCCTCTCCACTCCTGTGTCTCCTGTGTCAGAAGCGGCGGCGGAGGAGTCTGTTGGGTCCTCTCCACTTCTGTATCTCCTGTGTCAGAAGCGGTGGCGGAAAGTCTGTTGGGTCCTCTCCACTTCTGTATCTCCTGTGTCAGAAGCGGCAGCGGAGGAGTCCAATCCTTCATCGTCCTCCCCTGTGTGTCTCTTCGGCCAAAGCGCCGGGTATCCAATAGGAATGCCCGGTGCTTTGGCCAATCGGGTAACAGGTCTTACTGACCTGCCTCCTGATTGGCGGGGAGGCACTGTGATGTAAAAATAGCGAAAATGTATTCGCTATGGTCACACAACAGGGTGGGATCAGGGCGCACTCTCTCTGCCCCCCGAGCCCACCCTTTTTTGAAGCCTGTTGGAGCCTCAGGCTCTAATCAGGTGCCTCAAAAAAAACCCACAGCACTCCCACGCTGCCATAGGAGTCCATGCGTCCAGCGTCCTAAAAGGGGCCGGGTGAATGGATAGGGAGGCGGTGGCAGGGATTGGGGGGGGCACGGGCTGCCTTTTGGGTGTAGAGAACCTTGCTGTAAAAAAGTACTCTTCCCTTTAAAAGTCATCATGCAATACCATATATGCACACAAAAAAATCTTCTGTTGTGTTTTTCTAAGAAAAGCGTAGTCATTTCAGTCAGTATCTAGTCATATATTTTTCAGCATCTAATGAGACGTTTTTAAGAGCAATATTATATGACATCTGTTTATTGTGTGTATTTTCAGATACAGTGTATTAAACAACTTGTTTATATTGTGATTTTTTACAATCTCATAAAAATCAATTTCCCGGAAGACTCGACATATTGTAAGTAATAAAAGCGAATAAAGACAAAACTAAATTATTTTACATTTTTTACGATAAGAATCAGTTAAAATGTTTAGGAATTCTCAAGTATCGAATTGTTTTTTGATGCTAGTGGAATTTTCACTGCCTACATTTATTACATCAATATTTATTATCCTGAAGATTACCAAGTGCCACCTTTAGTTATATCTTCAATAGTTTCCATTATGATAATCCAAACTTTTTTTTTCATTATTGGTTAAGTGATAAAAATGTTCACAGGAAAACTCCCTTTCAGATCTGTAAAGTAGGCTCATAGAAATTATAATTTTATCTTTTCAAAAGCTCTTGTAATGTTTTTGCAACAAGTCTCAGAAATAATGTTATCAGCTTTGTGTATTATTACACTATCACAACATTTAATAGCATATTTTAACAGCGTACATTTAAATCCCATCAAAAAAATGCTTTACAATATTAACCCTTTCCTCAAAAGAAAAAAAATTAGTGCATATGGAGCCTTAATTTCGCAATTTGATTTATAAAATACTCAAAATATGATATGATTAATTTTATTTCATTATTACAGGTACTTATATAGTAGCCTCAATTTACACAGCGCTTGGCCAAAAATGTGAAAAAAAATGCAGTTTATTTTGTAAATTATTTTGTTATTAATACTATTTTAAAGATTTTTGCTAAATAATTCTGTTCAATTTATCCTGAGGTACAGGGACCAAAAATATATTTAGATTTTAATACATATGTCAGTGCTGTATAGCCAAATAGGAAATGCGTACATTTTAAATTTCTAGATATTAGGTATTGTCAAGTATAATGGCTGGCATTTATCAGCCAGCCTGGGGCAAAATAAATGTATTGCAGGTTAGATTAAAAACTGTGTCCACATAACAAAAATAAATATTTCTAAGCTATAAATGCACTTGCAAAATGGAGAAAAACAAAGATACCCAAAATTGTAAATAGGCAATGTATTAACATTTGTTACCGCCTATCAATTTACATTTAAACTAAAATCACAGCCCTTAAGCGTATTCTCTCTGACATCTGTGGTGCATATGTGAAATGTGTAATCTACAGATTATTATTATAATCTACAGATAATGTATCATTATAGGATGATTTAGTTCCACTTTGAGTAAACTTGACATTGGATTTTTTTTTCATACCAGCAGTGATTTAGAGAGTGGTGGTAGAGGGTGACTTATATCCTGATGTTGGGCTTTAACATTTTTAGGCTTATATGAAATTTTAGTGGTTGGGTTTACTTTAAATAGACCTGAATGTTACCTGAAAAGAAGAATGCAAAAAAAAAAAAAAAAAATGTCCTCCAAACAATGGACCATACCACCAGAATCCTGTGTTACAATGTTCTGCAGGATGCACAATTGTAGAACAGAAGCGGAATGTTGTCACCCTATACCATGAATTGCCTAGATAAGGACCTTCATGGCAGGATCATCAGTTATTATTATAATGAAAGCTGCAGATTTAAAAACATGAACAATTACTGTTAAAATTACATTAACATGCCTGTGTTAAATCAAATCCCAGCATTCTAAGATTGGAACTAGTGGGAATCCACCTCAAAGCAATGCTCTTTGCTGATGACATCTTACTGAGTCTTTTTGACCAAATTTACTTTCTACTCTCACAGTTCTTGTAGACACCCCAGGCTTTTGCCTTAAGCTTGGTACACACTATGAGTTTTTTTTTCGTTCAACCCAGCGGGTTGAATGAAAAGAAACTATCAGCTCCGGTCGGAGCCACTGTACTAACTATGCAAAGTTAGTACAGCAATCTCCCCTGCTGAGCTGTTGTGTCCTGATATGGGGACATCTCTCCTTCCAGAACACTCCAATCAGCGATCTCCACCATTGGCTGATCGGGATCCAGTTGGCTGCTTGTTTTCAAGCATGCTCTTCCGGCAGAAGCCGGCCTAATGGCTGGCTTCTGTCGTACAGGGTGGCATACACACGGGCCAAATGTCGGACATTTTTTTTCTAACCAGCCAATGTCTCCCGACATTTGGCCTGTGTGTACAGGACTTTAGAGACCAAATCAAAATCCCTAATTATAGCCCTGGAACAACAGATCTTTCTCAATGTCCAAGCCAATTACCAATTTATCTTGACCCCTAAACTCCCTTATCTGGGAATACATATCACCTTCATCTCCACCTTGCTGTACAGTGCAACCAATCCCATTGGGGAACTCTCATGTCTCCTGGATGCATATAAATTCATACTTATTTCTTGGTTTGGCAGGATCCATGCAATAAAAAAGGCCTATCTCTTGAAAGTACTATACTATCTACAGAACCTACTAACCTGCAACCCTAGCTACATCTTGAACTTAGAACCATGGTTAATATTAAGATTCATAAGGGAAACTATGAGACCAAGGCTGCCAACTGCAACTTATACCAGCACATATTATAAGTTAGAATGAGAGTAATTGTTGCTAAAATATTACACTGTAGTGCAAATAGCTCCTTTGGGATCTCTCCACTCACAGTAATTCCCCCTATGGACCTCTCGGAAAATTGAGTCCCCACCCATTTCAATATACAGCTTAATCTTGCTTCCTCCAGAACACCACTGAGACAGTTAGGACCCAGCACTACACCAATTCCTGAACAAATGGGATGCCATCATGTTCTCTGGAACATTGATATCTCCCTATTTATCCCTTGTAGGGATACAATACATCTCAGGTTTATACAATGGTTCTCTAAAATAATACTATAAGGGGAATTAAAACATTTTAATACCTTTTGGACTAATTTTATGGAAAATCATAAACTCTAAATATGTCTAATTCCTCTAAATATAAAATTTTCTTGATTAGTTAGAGTAAAAGCAAAGCAGATACACAGCTACAGATAATAAACTCTAAAAATTCTTTAAGTTTATTTCCACTTTTGCGGTCAAAACTCAGCATACCTAAAATCAGTGGTGGTTGGTGGTTTTTTTATGGGGGGGGCGGCAAACAACCCCCCCTGCTGTCTGTCGGTCAGTCCTTACCCCATCTAGGTGGCAGGGTGCGGGCAGCTGCTCCTGTGTCCCCTCCAGCATGGCAGGCCGGCCCGATCGAGATGACAAGGTGCGGGCGGCAGCTCTGGTGTCCCCTCCAGCACGGCGAGCAGCGGCTCCGGTGTCTGCTCCTCCAGCGGCTTCCGCCATGCTTCTCTACTTCCTTCCTCCTAAGCGCTAGGCGTCCAATAGGATCGCCTGACGTTTTGGCCAATCGAGAAACAGGTCTCATGACCTGCTTCCTGATTGGCAGGGAGGAGATTTAGTGTGAAGATAGCGAATATTATTTCGCTATCTCACACATCTGGGTAGGCTTCACCCTTTTTTGAAGCCTATTGGAGCCTCTGGCTCTAATTACATGTTTCAAAAAACACCCCCCCATTGGAATCCATGGTCCAGCGCCCTGTATGTAGATCAGGGGACCGAACGCAGGGATAGGGGGTGGTGCCCGTGCGCCCTCTATGGACGGGCCGCCACTGCCTAAAATTAAAAAGTATATTATTATTATAATTATTATTATTATTATTATACAGGATTCTTATAGTTTGCACAGTGTTGGTGCAATGTAGAGGGGGACAGGACAATTACAATACAGGTAAATACAGAAGGGACAGGAGGGCCTATGGCAGCCCATGCACTGTGGGCGCACGGGCGCTGCCCCCCATCCATGCGCCCGGCCCCTTTCAGGACGCCGGACGCATGGATTCCTATTGCAGGGGTGGGAGGGGGTGGTGCTTTTTGAAGCACCTGATTAGAGCCAGAGGCTCTAATAGGCCTCAAAATAGGGTGGGCTCAGGGTGCAGAAGGTGTGCCCTGATCCCACCCAATTGTGTGAAATTAATTTTCGATATTTCCACACTAACCATCCTCCCCGCCAATCAGGAGGCAGGCGTCAGACCTGCTTCCTGATTGGCCAAAGCACCGGGCAACCCTATTTGATGCCTGGCGTCTAGGAAGAGGAGCGGAGTGGAGGTGGCCGCCGCTCTGAGAGAAGCTGCTGCAGTGCTACGGTAAGTCCCCTCGGCTCTGTCGCGCGCAGGGGGTGCTCCCAGAGCCGCGGGACGTGATCCACGCCTGGGGGGGCTTGCTGCCAGAGCTGCAAACCCTGTGAGTCGGTGGACACAATGGCTGCATTTGATGGGCTGGTTGGCTGCATATACTGGGCACAAGTGGCTGCATTTGATGGGTAAGTGGCTGCATATGATGGGCACAGGTGGCTGCATATACTGGGAACAAGTGGCTGCATTTGATGGGCACAGTGGCTGCATTTGATGGGCACAGTGGCTGAGTTTGATGGGCACAAGTGGCTGCATATGATGGGCACAAGTGGCTGCATAGGATGGGCACACGTGGCTGCATATGAAGGACACAGTGGCTGCATATGATGGACACAAGTGGCTGCATATGATGGGCACAAGTGGCTTCATTTGATGGGCATAAGTGGCTGCATATGATGGGCACAATGGCTGCATATGATGGGCACAATGGCTGCATATGATGGGCAAAAGTGGCTGCATATGATGGGCACAGTGGCTGCATATGATGGGCACAAGTGGCTGCATTTGATGGGCCCAGTGGCTGTGTTTGGGCACAATGGCTGCATATGATGGGCACAAGTGGCTGCCTATAATGGGTACAAGTGGCGTCATTTGATGGGCACACATGGCTGCATATGATGGACACACGTGGCTGCATATGATGAGCAAAGTGGCTGCATATGAAGGGCACAAGTGGCTGCATATGATGGGCACAGTGGCTGCAAATAATGGCACAAGTTGCTTCATTTGATGGGCACAAGTGGCTGCCTATGATGGGCACAACTGGCTGCGTTTAATGGGCACAGTGGCTGCGTTTGATGGGCACAGTTGCTACATATGATGGGCACAAGTGGCTGCATATGATGGGCACCAGTGGCTGCATATGATGGGCACCAGTGGCTGCATATGATGGGCACAAGTGGCTGCATTTGTTGGGCACAGGTGGCTGCATTTGATGGGCACAATGGCTGCATTTGATGGGGGGGTTCAGTATTTTTCAGTTTGTTTGCGCGCCCCCCCCCCCCCCAAATTTTGAGTGCCAGCCACCACTGAGGAGGGCCCTGCTAATGGAGCTTACAATCTAAAGGGAGGGGCCAGGTTCTTAGGTGGATGTGGGATTGACTTCCTTGAATAAATTGGTTTTTAGGGATCGCCTAAAGGCGGACAGGGTAGGGGCTGACTGGACATACTTTGGCAGGGAGTTCCAGAGCATGGGAGAGGCTCTAGAGAAGTCCCGGGATGAGCATGGGAGGAGGTAACAAGGCAGGTAGAGAGCAGGAGGTCTTTGGAGGACCGGAGAAGAAGTTTTGAGCAATATCTGCAGATGAGGTTGGTGATGTAGCTGGGGGCGATGTTGTGGATGACCTTGTTGGTTGTGGTTAGTATTTTGAATTTTTTACAGTGGGGTAGTGGAAGCCAGTGAAGGGGTTGGCAGAGAGGAGCAGCAGTCACGGATCAGTTATTAAGGTGTATGAGTTTAGCAGCAGCATTCATGATAGCTTGAAGGGTGAATCCTCCTGTGTAAGGGTAACCCGGTAAAGAGAGAGTTGCAGTAGTCGAGGCGGGAAATAACCAAGGAGTGAATAAAAGTTGTTTTGCTGTGTCGTTAGTCAGGAAGGGGGGGAATTCTGGAATATATATTTCTTACATTTTAGATGTTTTTTAAGGAAAGGTGTCATGGTAGACTGAAAGCATTTCTGAACAAGTCTAGAGTAATGCACCGTACACACGATCAAACTTTCCGACAACAAAACAGTGGATTTTTGTTCGAAAGGATGTTGGCTCCAACTTGTCTTGCATACATATGGTCACACAAATGTTGGCCAACAATTACGAACGTAGTGGCGTACAAGACGTACGTGATATCTCCATTATGAACGCTAGTTATATCTCCGGCTCGTACTTGATTCCGAGCATGCGTGGACTTTTGTCTGAGGACTTGTGTACACGACGCACATGATCGGAAAGTCCGACAACAAACATTTGTTGGCGGAAAATTTGAGAACCTGCTAGCCAACATTTGTTGGCGGAAAGTCCGACAACAAATGTTCGATGGAGCATACACACGGTCGGACTTTCCGCCAACAAGCTCACATCCAACATTTGTTGTTGGAAAATCCTATCGTGTGTACGGGGCATAAGTCTGCTCCAATAGAATAAGAACAGGCAAAGCTTTCTCTTTGTAATACAATTGAGAAACCCAGTTTCTAAATCTTTATCCCTTAGGACAGACAGGGTTAAAATTTAGTTTATAACAAATAATGAAATCTGCCACACAATAAAAACAGGGTTAAATATGCCAAACACAGCTCCCTCATAAACAAAGAGAACTAAGTAGGATTTTCAGTGATGGAGTTATCAGACAAGATAATTTAAACTGCAAGTAACATTTTTTTATTTTTTTAGTTCTGCTATGTGAATGAGAACATGTAACAAATATAACATATTTTGAGTGCTATCCAAATTTTGTCGAAAAAGTCAAAATACAATTTAAATAAAGCTCAATTTACAGGCCTCATCCCTTCCCTATATAAAGAGCTCAACTCCTAGAGCAGAGAAAATGTTAGGTACCAACTGGAGAAATAATCTCCAACTGTCTAGAAATGCAGACTACAGTGGCACAGCACAGCAAACGCCATATGTGCAGGGAGACAGAGCCCTATATACCCCCGCCGTGAGAGCACCGTTGCGAGGGATCACACATAGTGATGACATCTTCGTGCGACGTACACCCAGTACCACGCATGCAGTACTCCTAGAGCAGTTTCAACAAATTTTCATACATAACCAAGTGGGAAGAAGACCTGGTGGGTCCCTGGGCAAGCAGATAGGGACACAATCGGTTTTCAGTTTTCTAAAAGCTTGCCCAACTTTATAGTCCTAGGACATATCTATTTCTACCCTTGTTGCTTTTTAATCTTTCTGATGATACCAGCTTGTTCCTGTTGCAAAATTCTAAAAACCACTAACAGAGATGACCCAACTTCAGAATAAGGAGCAATCACTCAACAACCTGCCGTTCGACTGCTAAAAAATGAAATGAAATGTTCTATGTAGTTAACCTACTAGTTGAAAAGTTTGATACAGCTATCAATGACTTGGATTGTGACTTACTGTAATATTTTAGCTCTGTAAAAACAAAATTAACATTACCATGTTAAAACCTATATGAGAATTAAGTATATACAGTATCTCACAAAAGTGAGTACACCCCTCACATTTTTGTAAATATTTTATTATAACTTTTCATTTGACAACACTGAAGAAATGACAGCAGTGGCGGCTGGTGTGCGCAAAATTTATGGGGGGGGGCGCAAACAAACTGAAAAATTCTGAAAAAACTGAAAAAAAAAAATTAAATGCAGCCTCACTGTGCTATCAATTGCTACCCACTGTGCCCATAAAATGCAGCCACTGTGCCCATCATATGCAACCTCTGTGCCGATCATATGCAACCTCTGTGCACACCATATGCAACTTCTGTGCCCATCATATGCAGCCTCTGTGCCCACCATATGCAGTCTCTGTGCCCACCATATGCAGCCACTGTGCCCATCAAATGCAGCCACTGTGCCCATCATATACAGCTTCTGTGCCCATCATATGCAGCCTGTGCGCCCATTATATGCAGCCTGTGCGCCCATCATATGCAGCCTCTGTGCCCATCATATGCAGCCTCTGTGCCCATCATATGCAGCCTCTGTGCCCACCATATGCAGCTTCTGTGCCCACCATATGCAGACTCTGTGCCCATCATAAGCAGCTTCTGTGCCCACTATATGTAGCCTCTGTGCCCATCGTATGCAGCCATTGTCCCCATCATATGCAGCCTCAGTGCCCATCATTTGCAGCCTCTGTGCCCATCATATGCAGCCACTGTGCCCATCATATGCAACCTCTGTGCACACCATATGCAGCTTCTGTGCCCATCATATGCAGCCTCTGTGCCCATCATATGCAGCCATTGTGCCCATCATATGCAACCTCTGTGCACACCATATGCAGCCTGAGCGCCCATCATATGCAGCCTGTGCGTCCATCATATGCAGCCTCTGTGCCCATCATATGCAGCCTCTGTGCTCATCATATGCAGCCTCTGTGCCCATCATATGCAGCTTCTGTGCCCATCATATGCAGCCATTGTGCCCATCATATGCAGCCTCCGTACAAGTGCTTTTTTTTGTCTGCTTACAAGGTGCAGTCTGCAGTAAGGCATCTACCTGATCCAGGGCTGAGGCTGGGGCTATGGTCGCCTCTCCTCCTCTAGTCGGGTGCAGGCAGTGGCTCCAGTGTCTGCTGCTCCCGCGTCCCCTCTCTAATCTCCAAAACGCTGGGCAGCCAATAGGATAGCCAGGCGTTTTGGCCAGTCAGGAAACAGGTCTCACAGACCTGCCTCCTGATTGGCAGGGAGGAACGTTAATGTGAAAATAGCAAAAATGAATTCGCTTTCGTCACACAACAGTGCTCTGCGCCCCAATCCCACCCTATTTTGAAGCCTATTAGAGCCTCTGACTCTAATCAGGTGCTTCAAAATACACACATCCCGCCTATCCCCACCATAGTAATTCATGTATCCGGCATCCTGAAAGGGGCCGGCACATGAATAGGGAGGGAGGCGGAGAAGTTAGGGGGGCGGCGCCCATGCACCCACAATGCACGGGCCGCCACTGAATGACACTTTGCTACAATGTAAAGTATTGAGTGCAGAGCTTGTATAACAGTATAAATTTGCTGTCCCCTCAAAATAACTCAACACACAGCCATTAACGTCTAAACCACTGGCAACAAAAGTGAGTACACCCCTAAGTGAAAATGTCCAAATTGGGTCCGATTAGCCATTTTCCCTCCCCGGTGTCATGTGACTTGTTATTGTTACAAGGTCTCAGGTGTGAATGGGGTGAATGGGGAGCAGGTGTGTTAAATTTGGTATTATCGCTCTCACTCTCTCATACTGGTCACTGGAAGTTCAACATGGCACCTCATGGCAAAGAACTGACTATATGAAAAAGTGTTATACCGGGCTGTCCCTTTAAAAAACTAAACAGCAGCCAGTACAGCAAACAGATAATTGCAAAAAATGTAAAGTAAATAAAAGTGCAGAGCTAAAAACACATCTCTAAATAAACTGACCGTAAGTGTGCATGTGAATCTCAAAACCAATTTTTGGAATGTGTGAAAAAAAAACATTAATAAATATGTTCACATTGATAGTGAATCTGTGGATAAAAGACAAGAAAAACATGAAGTCCACAGATAGAAGGAACCCAATGTGTAGTGAGTCCAAAAATATGAACCAAAAGTTCATAACATCCTCGTGACATCAAGGATGAAAACAATTTGTGAAGAAAGTTGCAAGTAGAATATCCACCACCAATTAGATGAAGGCTTACCAGAATGCATGGACCCAAAAGGGCATACACCCAATGAGTCAAAGAGGCTTGTGGTGATCTACACCTAAGGTAAGGGCATCAATGCAGGCGACCTCTGATATATAAGTCAGGTGTTCCCCTGGATCTTCTGATGGCTCTTAAAGATATTGACCTCCAAGGTAGATACTCATGGAGCAGGGTGGATAAATTCTCCCATGCATTCAAATGTATAATTAGGAAGGAGAACAAAATGCCACATAGTGTAATTCCATAAAAGATATGGGGTATTTATTAAAAATAGAAAAACTCACATTTGAGAAGATAAAACAGCGCTTTGGTACATGTATAATGGCAGCAGTGGAGCCTGTCCCAATGGGCTCCACTGCATTTTGTTCTCCTTCCTAATTATACATATGAATGCATGGGAGAATGTATCCACCCTGCTCCATGAGTATCTACCCTGAGGGTCACTATCTTTGAGAGCCATCAGAAGATCTGGGGGAACTCCTGACTTATATATCAGAGGTCACCTGCATTGATGTCCTTACCTTTGGTGTACATCACCACAAGCCTTTTTGACTCATTGGGCGTATGCCCTTTTGGGTCCAAGCATTCTTGTAAACCTTCGTCTAATTGGTGGTGGATATTCTACTTGCAACTTTCTTCACAAATTGTTTTCATCCTTGATGTCACCAGAATGTTATGAACTTTTGGTTCATGTTTTTGGACTCACTACACATTGGGTTCCTTCTATCTGTGGACTTCATGTTTTTCTTGTCTTTTATGCACAGATTTATTATCAATGTGAACATATTAATTAATGGTTTTCTCACACATTTCAAAAACTGGTTTTGAGATTCACATGCACACTTATGGTCTCTGTTTATTCAGAGATGTGCTTTTAGTGCTGCACTTTTATTCACTTCTCTGATGATCTGAGAAAAATAATTGTTGCTTTGCATAAAGATGGCCTAGGCTATAAGAAGATTGCCAAGACCCTGAAACTGAGCTGCAGCACGGTGACCAAGACCATACAGCGGTTTAACAGGACAGGTTCCACTCAGAACAGGCCGTAGTCGACCAAAGTAGTTGAATGCACATGCTCAGCGTCTTATCCAGAAGTTGTCTTTGGGAAATAGACGTTTGAGTGCTGCCAGCATTGCTGCAGAGGTTGAAGGGGTGAGGGGTCAGCCTGTCAGTGCTCAGACCATATGCCGCACACTGCATCAAATTGGTCTGCATGGCTGTCGTTCCAGAAGGAAGCCTCTTCTAAAAATGATGCACAAGAAAGCCTGCAAACAGTTTGCTGAAGACAAGCAGACTAAGGACATGGATTACTGGAACCATGTCCTGTGGTCTGATGAGACCAAAATAAACTTATTTTGTTCACTTGGCACTGGGGAGCTACAGTTCATTGAGGGAACCATGAATGCCAGCATGTACTGTGACATACTGAAGCCGAGCATGATCCCCTCCCTTTGGATACTGGGCCGCAGGGCAGTATTCCAACATGATAACGACCCCAAACACACCTCCAAGATGACAACTGCCTGATAAAGAAGCTGAGGGTAAAGGTGATGGACTGGCCAAGCATGTCTCCAGACCCAAACCCTATTGAGCATCTGTGGGGCATCCTCAAACTGAAGGTGGAGGAGCGCAAGGTCGCTAACATCCACCAGCTCTGTGATGTCATCATGGAGGAGTGGAAGAGGACTCCAGTGGCAACTTGTGAAGCTCTGGTGAACTCGATGGCCAAGAGGGTTAAGGCAGTGCTGGAAAATAATGGTGGCCACACAAAATATTGACACTTTGGACCCAGTTTGGACATTTTCACTTAGGGGTGTACTCACTTTTGTTGCCACCACTTTAGACATTAATGGCTGTGTGTTGAGTTATTTTGAGGGGACAGCACATTTAAACTGTTATACAAGCTGTACACTCACTACTTTACATTGTAGCAAAGTGTAATTTCTTCAGTGTTGTCACATGAAAAGATATAATAAAATATTTACAAAAATGTGAGGGGTGTATTCACTTTTGTGAGATACTGTATATATGTATATCCAGTTGCAGACTCAAATCACAGACATCACAGACATCACTAACACCCTATTTAAAGAAGTAAACAATGGTCAGAGATTTCTGGATCATCTATAGCTGATGCGTGCTCCTTGTTTCTGTGTTTCTTGTGTTCTCCTGATTCCTCATTATGGACCCGCTTGCCTCTGGATCTCCCTGCTGCCTGACCCCTCATTCTGACCTTGGTTTGTGTATGACTCTGGCTTGCATTTTGAACACTCTTCTGCCTGCTCCTCCTGATTCCTGTGCATGACCTCGGCTCTGTTCCTGACCATGCGTCAGCCTTGCCTCCTGCTTAATCTTTTGTGTATGACACCGGCTCAGATCCTGATTCTTTTTGCAGGACGCCAGCTCAGACCCTGACTATGCCTCTCCAGTCTTAAATCCGCCAGTCTGACCCTGCTACTGCCACGGGTGGTATCTTACCACTTGCTCCTATATTGGGCCTGCTCTGCACAGAGGTTCCCTGTGTTCCTGCTGTCACTTCTGACTGTCTGTCAAAGAATCACCTAACTGGACACTTCTCCAAACAGCTCTCAGCTGATTTACCTAAATGGAATCAGATTCTTTGAGCATTGCAAGTCCTACCCTCACCTCCAGGGGTTCTTTGTTGCTTAGCCAAAGCCCTCTTACTACTTTGGCCCACAACCAATTGAACCAACACCTACTGGCACTGCTAAATTTGGCCAAGGCATCTAGGTTTCCACAAATTCCGGACACAAAAGGGTTAATAGCAAACACATTATTCAGGTAGAAAGTAAATACATTTAATATACTACTTTGTTTACTACTCATGAAAGATTAGCAGATTTCCTGGAAAGATTTAATTGTCCTGTTTTGCAGTGATTATAGTTGGCACCGATGTGTCTTGTTTTTATTTTTTTGTGCTTCAGCTCATAGAATCTTTGTTTCATTTTCTAAGAACTGTATGTTCCTTATGGGTATATTTAATTTTGTACAATTACTCTGAAACAAATAGAGAACCATAATCATGGGCATTGCAGAACCGTGTGTCTCCTTCCCTGCATCTATAATTTAAAATGCACTGAATACAAACAAATTCATATACAACATGTTGTTGTAAAGCGCTGCGTAAACTGTCGGCGCTATATAAATCCTGTATAATAATAATAATAATAACAACATGTGCAACTAAGTAGAAATCAGATGTATTTGTACCTGGAGCAAATAGACAATTACAAAGCACCGAAAAGACTTTCATTCGGTGCAAATGACACATAGGCCCTTGATCATCACAGAACAGTTCTTGGAGAAAATAAATTGCTTTATTAAAATGTGATCACTTTTTGTAATGTAGGTGTCTGTAAATGTCTCGTATGGCAACCCTCAAAATCATTATAGCAATATATTAATAAACACCTGGAAATGTGCTCTGATATCAATATAACTGAATGGGATACATTAAAGAGGCGCTCCAGTCTCCCCCCAAAAAAATGAAAAGTCAGCAGCTACAAATACTGTAGCTGCTGACTTTTCATATGACACTTACCTGTCCAGGAATCCTGCGATGCCAGCACCCGAGCCGATTCTTCAATCGGCTTCGGGGGCAGGTGACAACATCTTAGGTAAGGGAAACTGGCAGTGAAGCTTTGCGGCTTCACAGCTGGTTTCCTACTGCACATGTGTGAGTCACATTGCGGTTTGTGTCCCACAGTCTTCTGCGACCTGTGTGTCCCAGAAGGCTGCGGGAGGGGGGGGAGGGGTCAAACATCATCATAGATCGGTGAAGGGGGGGAGATTGCAAACAAGCGGAGCTTCCCCTTTTGGGTAGAGCTCCGTTTTAAGAGCAGAACACCAAATCAAATTGACCCCAGACCAAGGGCCATTATCAGCAGAAGGGGTGAGTTGCCTTTAGACCACCTTACCACATTTAAACCTCCAAATCAACCTGCCAGGTCCTAAATATTGTGGAACTATGTAGAAAACAAACAAATGACACTTATGATGCACCCTGTCATGAGCATTCACATAACAGTTTTTCCGAGTCCCTTTGTAACATAGCTTCATTGCCTGTTTATTCTACTAGTAGATCCATTATTTTCTACTTCTGTTAACAAGGTGACAACAAAGTAAGGCCCAGAGCGAGAGAAATAGAATGAAAAATAGTGAAGGGCCGGCATGACAGGGTGAGAAGGGTAGGCAACTATGGGGTTAAGGAAGTGTAGGTGGAGAGAAGGGGAGAGGTAGGATTGCCTGGGAGTAACAGGATGGGGAGGGGGTTTTGTTTATTTAAAGAGGAGTTCCCATTTAAAAAAAAAAGAAAAAAATTAAAAGTTAGTAGCTACAAATACTGCAGCTGCTGACTTTTAATTGGACACTTACCTGTCCCAGGGTCCAGTGATGCGGGGGATCGAAGCCCCGCTCGTCTCCCCCTCCATTCGACGGCGCCGGCATTGCAACTGTGGGCACTGGGCTGTGGCTTCACAGCCGGGCACCCACTGCGCATGCGCGAGCGGCGCCGCACGCCGTGATTGGCCACTCAGTCATCTGGGACCTGTAATGGGTCCCAGATGATTGACAAGAGGGAGGGAGCAGAGCTGAGCCCTTCCTGTGCTGAGGGAAAGTGATGTGACCAGCCCAGGCACTGAAAGAGGCAGACTATGAGGGCCCCCCTAGCAACAGGCATTTGGAGGTGAGTAAAAAAAAAAAAAAATTCCAAATGTTTTTTTTTATTTTTTTTTTAGGCACATTCATGTATATTTTTTTTTTTGGGTGGAACACCACTTTAAGGCATCAGTGGAGGGACAGGTGACACAGCAGGCAGTTTCCACCAACCTTCCCTGTGTTGTTTTTGTCTGTTTTGATTTATTTGCAGGTGCAGTATGAGCAGGTGACGTCATGGCAGCTGATCGGGTGGCGTTGGTTGGTCTTTTGACGGTCTAAGAAAATACTTTAGAGATGGAAGTGTTGGGAACTCCTCGGTGGTATGTGCCCCTCTGGTGTATTCCAGTTAACTAGGTTAGCTAGATTATGGTAATGGTTGCAAGCTGGTGTGTTACGGCTGGAGGCCTATTATGGTAAAAGGTCCCGCAGTGTATAAGTGGAACAGGTTTGAATTCTGGATGCCATCATAGACCAACAGGCTGAGTACTGTTAGTTTGTTTTCAGATGTTGATGTGTAAAATAATGTTAATTTAAATAAGTTGTTGTTGTTAATAAAAGGCTGCTATGGCGATTTGTACTCCATGTCATGTGTGGTCTCATTAATTTAGGTAATATAAAGGGGTAGGGTCGGGCAAACATCAAAGAAGGTTGGGGACATCTGATCTTCACTGGTCATGTGCATTCTGCAGTGAAATCTCACAGCAACATTGTCACCCTATGGACAGGCTAGACTTAAATAGACATATACAGTAGTTTTTAAATGGAATTAAGTTACTGACTAACAAAATAAAGTAGAATTCCAGGTATGGCATTTTGTACATATTTACAATGAACCTATGCATATAGCATACCTACGAGATCCCTCTAAAAACTGGAAACCACTGTAGTAGGCATTTGCTTCCATGTCCTGTGCCAAACACAGGAGGTCAGCCACTTGGCTTTGGCAGCATTCAGAGAATGCTTTGCATTTCCTCAATGAATTGATTGGATGAGATGTAGAGTAGTGCCTGCAACAGTGACTTCCAGCTTCTGGAAGAATTCCACAGGTATGGTACATGCATAGTTATACTGGTCCAAGCTGGACCAATGCAACTATGTGTAGCACCCTCCTAGATAGGTGGCAGGTTAAGATAGATAGATTTACTGTTGGTGCACTGTGCTTTGTGGATGTGTGTTTTTTTTGTGGCTGCAATTGCTGTGTTAAGTAAATTTAGTTGATCGCTGTATTCAGTGCATCTGCCTTTGACTAGTTAGGTCTGCTCGGTGTTTTCAGTCTGTTTACTCACTCTGCCAGAAAAGCTGTGAGAACTTTCTGGATCATAGGTATGTAGCCATGCAGATGGCAGCATGAATATCTGAGCAGCACTGACCAATCCCAGGGAGCAGGGCCCTGAAGGCATGCTGGGAGTCTGTATATATTCTCTGAGCACACTGGACTCTGGGTCATTTCCTTGAGAGGATTTTTTCCAGCCAGTGCTGCCATGTGCTCGCTGTTTGTAAGGCCTCAGGTGGGCAACCCAAGAGCCTGTATGCTGAAGCTACTAAGAGCTGACTGAGAGACTGTCTGCTGAAGATCTAGTCTGGTATCACTGGAGAAAGGTGTCGCTTGGAAGTTGGAAGGAGGCAACCAACTGTCCCTAGACCTTTTTGTAAAAACAGATGGTTGTGAAAGATCTTAGAGACTTTTGGGCTGCTGCCACCTCTCTGGTGCTAGAGAGTTGGCTGTGTGTTTGCTAAAGGGGACATCAGCTGGTGTCCTGAAGAGCTTAGTCTGTCTGCTTCTCTGTGAAGGGACTCTGCTCTTTTTGCACTAAAGAAAGAAGCTTGTGTGCAGTTAAAGCGGAGTTCCACACAAAAATGGAACTTCCGCTTTTCGGAACCCTCCCCCCCTCCGGTGTCACATTTGGCACCTTTCGGGGGGGTGCAGATACCTGTCTAAGACAGGTATTTGCACCCACTTCCGGCATAGACTCCCATGGGAGTCTACGCCTCTTCCCGTCCCCACCGCGCTGTCTCCTGGGAAACACACAGCTCCCAGGAGAGAGCGGGGACCACTTGGGACGCGCAGCGCAACTCGCGCATAACCATAATCATGGGCATTGCAGAACCGTGTGTCTCCTTCCCTGCATCTATAATTTAAAATGCACTGAATACAAACAAATTCATATACAACATGTGCAACTAAGTAGAAATCAGATGTATTTGTACCTGGAGCAAATAGACAATTACAAAGCACTGAAAAGACTTTCATTCGGTGCAAATGACACATAGGCCCTTGATCATCACAGAACAGTTCTTGGAGAAAATAAATTGCTTTATTAAAATGTGATCACTTTTTGTAATGTAGGTGTCTGTAAATGTCTCGTATGGCAACCCTCAAAATCATTATAGCAATATATTAATAAACACCTGGAAATGTGCTCTGATATCAATATAACTGAATGGGATACATTAAAGAGGCGCTCCAGTCTCCCCCCAAAAAAATGAAAAGTCAGCAGCTACAAATACTGTAGCTGCTGACTTTTCATATGACACTTACCTGTCCAGGAATCCTGCGATGCCAGCACCCGAGCCGATTCTTCAATCGGCTTCGGGGGCAGGTGACAACATCTTAGGTAAGGGAAACTGGCAGTGAAGCTTTGCGGCTTCACAGCTGGTTTCCTACTGCACATGTGTGAGTCACATTGCGGTTTGTGTCCCACAGTCTTCTGCGACCTGTGTGTCCCAGAAGGCTGCGGGGGGGGGAGGGGTCAAACATCATCATAGATCATTGTGTGGAACTCCGCTTTAACTGCACACAAGCTTCTTTCTTTAGTGCAACAAGAGCAGAGTCCCTTCACAGAGAAGCAGACAGACTAAGCTCTTCAGGACACCAGCTGATGTCCCCTTTAGCAAACACACAGCCAACTCTCTAGCACCAGAGAGGTGGCAGCAGCCCAAAAGTCTCTAAGATCTTTCACAACCATCTGTTTTTACAAAAAGGTCTAGGGACAGTTGGTTGCCTCCTTCCAACTTCCAAGCGACACCTTTCTCCAGTGATACCAGACTAGATCTTCAGCAGACAGTCTCTCAGTCAGCTCTTAGTAGCTTCAGCATACAGGCTCTTGGGTTGCCCACCTGAGGCCTTACAAACAGCGAGCACATGGCAGCACTGGCTGGAAAAAATCCTCTCAAGGAAATGACCTGGGAAACACACAGCTCCCAGGAGAGAGCGGGGACCACTTGGGACGCGCAGCGCAACTCGCGCATGCGCAGTAGGGAACCGGGAAGTGAAGCCGCAACGCTTCACTTCCTGATTCCCTCACCTAGGATGGCGGCAGCAGCTGCCGAGAACCGAGCGGGTTCTCGGCGTCGCCTGCCGACATTGCTGGACCCTGGGACAGGTAAGTGGCCATGTATTAAAAGTCAGCAGCTGCAGTATTTGTAGCTGCTGGCTTTTAATATTTTTTTTTTTTGCCGGTGTGGGTGGACCCCCGCTTTAACTGCTTCTATTCAAAAAGCACAGTTCACTGTTTGCTACAAGCAAGGACTTCAGCTTCAGCTTCAAGCAAGGAGTTATCTGTCCTCATCTTGTACATAGTTTGTGTTTTTGGAGTATCCCACTCAGTTCCCTCATCCCTTTCCAAGTTCTCCAAAAATAAAAACAACAAAAACAACACCCTAGACTGGTTGAGGAAAAGAGTGACTGTGCTCATGTGCCTGGCTGTGGGGTTATCCATTGGAGAAGAGCCTAGGCAAAATTCTAGCGGCTCCTACAGGGGTAGCGCTACATTTGGGGGCTCGCCTGGAATTTTCTCTATGAATATCGCAGTGGCTGCTATTAATAATGGAAGAAAATGGGAGAGACTGTCAGTGTTATTGTGTGGATTGTGGGTAGGCAATCGGTATAGAGAAGTGTTGATGTCACAGTTGGAATTGTTTGATCTAAAGTGGGAACAGCTGCCAGTGCAGAAGCATTTCCTGGAAGTGACAGTGAAAGAGTTAACTCAGTGTGTGGGAGTGAGAATGCCAGTGAGGTCTGCCTAGGGACAGGCAGAGTCACCCCCAGTTTATGTGCTACAAGGAAAATGTCTGCTTTGCCGTAGAGACTTTTGCCATCGTAAAAGCATTTTTGGTTGGCAGCGGTGAAGAAGTTAACCTGGGGTGCAGAAGTGAGAGCACTGGTGAAGTTTTTTGGGGAACAAGTAAAGCTTTCACCAGTGCATGTGTCACTGCAGATGCTGCCTGCTTTACAGTAGAGACTAGAGACCTAAGGCTGGAGTTCTTCTGAGTGATGGTGTTAAAGGTGTTAACTTGGGATGTGGAAAAGTGAGCACTGGAAGAGTCTAGCCAACAGGTGGGGCAATCGCCAGTGTGCCAGCCTATCAAGAGTAGCAGGCGGATTTAGCCAATCCGGAAAGTGGGGCAGATCTATTGCGCCATTTCCAGGTGTAGCCAAGTGGAAGCCATGTGAAGAGAGCGCCAAGATGGCACACGCAAGAGAGAGGAAAAGAGCGCGAGCACCAGAGTTGCTGCAGAAGGTGGCAAGTACCCAGACAGGATGAGCTGCAGCTGGGGAGCTGCAGAGCAGGATGCTAACCGATATTGGAGTATGTTTGGCGTCCCAGGGGTGTCTGGCGTTATACAGCAGAGAGGATGAGGAGTACATCAGGCTGGTATGCGGAAGATGCCAGCATGTTACAGTCAAGCTGCATGCTTGGGGTCAGTGTGGCAATTGCGGGGAGATGTCTTCAAAGAGCATGCAGAAAGGAGGTCTGACCTATCCCTACCTCGCACTATGGCCTGAGCCTGGATGCAAGATGAGGCTTACAGCCACCTCATAAAGAGAGTGTCTATTTGTCCCACCAGGGGAGGGGGGCCCAGATGAGCTACCAAGTTTCTCCCGTTTCCAATGAATTGTGCTTGCTACTGTTCTAGCTAAGTGCAGAAGAGGAAAGACTTTCTGTCAAAGCTTCTTCAACAAAGTTCTTCAAGTTTTCAATCTAAAGAGTTCAAATGGAATGCAACTTAAAGGGACAAACCCCTTGCCCTAAATCCCTCTTATTCTAGCAACAAAGGAGAGGGGGTACCTTGGCTCATGCTTGGGCATGTCATGCTGAATTGAGTTTGGGATAGCCATTGCTGTAGGTTTAGGCAATGGCTTGTCACAAGGAAAAGTAAACTCAAAGGAAGAGAACATTTGTGAACTTCTTTATTCAAAGTTCTAAATGCAGGAACTGAACTGCTGTCCAACATAAGGGGCAGCCCTTGCTCAAAAGATATTGTTTGCTGTGAAACTACCTGAGCTGTTGCTTTTCTGACAAGTAATTGCTCATCATCAGGGACTCTTTCTACCCAGCTGGGCTAGGATTCCTTGCCGTGTTTCAACTACTGCTCTACAGTTGAAGAAAAAGTAGTTGGTGCTCCTGATGCTGCAGGGGTAGCAGCACTGCAGCAAGTGTCAGTTAAACTGAACACATAGAAACATAGAAAGATGACAGCAGAAAAAAGACCAAGTGGTCCATCAAGTCTGCCCATTTTTTTGTTTTGTTTTTCTTTTATACATGTTTTGCTTTTTTTTTTTTGTTAACTTTTATGTCTGAGTTTAGATCTATGTTTGTCCCAAGCATGATTGAAGTCATTCACTGTTGACTGTCTTACTACCTCTGCTGGAAGTTTATTTCAAGCATTAACTACCCTTTCAGTAAAATAATACTTTCTAAGATTAGTTTTGAACTTTTCTCCAGTTGGTTTGAGTTTGTGTTTTTGATTTTGTTTTCATATTTAAAATACTTCCCTCCTGAACCTTATTCACCCCCTAGATGTATTTAAAGGTTTCAATCATAATACTGCTGGAACAAAAATTTTCTGGAAGCCGTCCTCTTGGATTTTTGTATGTGAATATTGGGTATCCTGCACCCTAAATGCTCCCCCCTTGCATTTTGCTCAAGACCTGCAATAAATCCTGAAAAGACCCCTGGACCGAGCCTGAAATTTGTCAGTGGGCTTCTGAGACTGAACACAGGGTGAGAAGCTTTGAAACAGGTAAGGATACTTGTGTATTTTCAGCAGGCCCCCTGGGGGTTATCGCTACCTTTCTTCGAGGAGAAGGTATTTACACATCCTCACTTCTAGCACAAAATCCTAAAACGAGGAGAGCATTCGTTGCTTTGGGTAAGTGGGCAGAGTCATGGAACTCATTTTTTTTGTCAGTTTTTAGCCATGTGTGTATCCAGAACTGATGGTGTATAGCACAAATACAGCCATAGGTTTACTATATATGTGTTATTATACACCAGCATTTCTGGGTGCACAGATGACCCAAAGTAGCAAAAAGGAACAATTTTCATGACCCCATCCACTTACTCATGAGCAGACTGAGCTCCTTGTTTTATGGGTTTTATAGCTTCCAACCTTCTTATATGAGAAATAGGGACACCTTCTAAGGCTTCATGTACACTTGCCTACACTTGCCACGCTGTGGGAAAACGCAAAGCATGGCAAAAGCCAGCATTCAAAACATTCCTATCCTGAACGTGATATTTCCACGTTCAGGAGAGGGAGGTTGAAGCTCATATGGCAACTCCTAAACTCTGGTAAAAGCCTATGTGTACATTGACATATAGGCTTTTATGGAGTTAAGTTTAGGAGCTTTGGTAAAAAAAAAACGCCAAAAGCTCCTAAACTCAAGTTTGACAGCTGCCAGTGTAGGCTAGTGTACATGAAGCCTTAAACAATGTGTTTAGGCAATGGACACACCTCTGCCATGCACCAGAGGAACAGAAAGATTTGGTTTCAAAAGAGCAACAGTTGGTAGATATGGAAGTCGAAATGCTATGGGGTTTGCTGAGGTTCTCCTAATCTATACAAATCCTGATCTAACTTCTAACTTCAACATAACCTCCAAGTAATCATTCAAATTTTTATAAAATGATAATCACTGTGTGCTTTCCATGTGTGGGTTTAGGAACATGATGTCAATTCATTATAGGTTTCAATAGGTACATTCTCTCTGTGACACAAGCGTAAGAAAAGTAGGCCTTTTCATTAGAAGAACCACAAGCAACATTTTCAGGAGCAGATCCACATATATAAGTCTCAAGAGTGCTTCCTATTAAAACCCGTGCTGAGCTGATAAGGGAAATCACAGTGCCATTTTCATTTAGGACAAATTGCAGCGTTCAGAATCGCAACCATACATTTCAGCACATGGAAGGGTCTAATGGTTCTCTAGCTGGAAATAAGTACAATTTTTTTCCCTTTTTAAAGTACTGTAGCTGTTGAATGACAGCAGACATGTTTTATTCATGTCACACTCCTTTCCATCCATTATGGTATAGAACAGATGGACAGTAATTGAGGTTGATCTAGCCTACAGTTGAACTCACCTGTTTCCAGCAGTTATAGAGAGATTTTCTAGTTGCTTTTAAATCAGTTAAATGCACTCTTTACTAGATTAGAATGGACAGTCTATCATCAATTAATGGAGGAATCCTTACAAAGGTTAGAATAAGCTCTGAGGAAATTAGAAGGATGTTAGATGTTCAGCCACAATCCGGTGATGAAGTTACTTTCACATTCCATCAAGAGTCTATACTTAGATTGAAACCGGGTCTGTAATAATATGAACAGTAATAATAGGGTTACATCTCCCAGTATACCTCAGTTTTGGTAATTATAAAACAAAAGTACCAATTATTTTATTACCCCATGTGCATGTTTTCTTTTTTTAGTGCAGGGAGAAGATCTTTATAAAAGCAGCCACCAAGAAAAAAAAGACATTTTAGTTATTTTTGCAGAAAGTATGTGTACATTTTTCTGAAAATACAACATAATAGATTTACTATTTTTCAGATGAGATGATTTGAACAGGGGATTTAAAGCTAAATGTGGGGCATTATTTGTATGGTTAGTTGACCAGCCCTGTTGGTTAGTGTTTACACTGTTGGCATTAAAGTGGACGTAAATCCACTCTCATCTTTTTTAAAGTAATGGCATAGTGCTGATCTATAAGAATATACATGCCTCCTGCATGTATCCTTACCTTTCAAATATCTCCCCCTTATTTATTTGGACCCCCGTAAAACTCTGGATTCAGTGGGCAGGTCTGTTGTACGGTGCTCGGTGGGCGGAGTCATGACATCACCAGATTTCCCGTCCACCTCTACACTCGCGCCTGGCCGGTGTTCTGCCGAGAAAGTTCCCCTCGGCGGAAAAGGACCCCCCTGTACTGCGCAGGTGCATCACTTGCGCAGTAGGAACAACAAGGGAGCCGCCGAAAAGAGCCGAAGCTGAACACCTGAGTCAGCTGTACACGGCACCTGCGTGCCAAGACTAGTTTAAAAAAAAAGACTTTGTAAAAGGCCCCTCGCGGGCTCGCTGCGCTCGGCACATTATTATTCTAACTCTATGTCCACTTGGATGGTGGGGCTTTAACGTGGACATAGGGTAGAATGTAGTGTGCAGGCGTTGTGTATAGCTGACAATCAGTTGTTCATCTTCGTCTATTTTCGGCGGCTCCATAGTCATTCGTACTGCACAAGCGCAGCGCATACGCAGTACAGGGGGGTCCTTATCCGCCGGGGGAACTTTCTCGGCAAGACACTGGAGTGAAAAGTGCGCGCACAGGAGAACAAGATCGCGCTCATGACTCCGGTCACTTCATGTGTCACTGTCCATTGACAGTTGGGGATGATCGGTGTGGTGGGGACAGCTGTGAGCACGGATCCCCCTGAATGGCTTTTTCGCTGAAAGCCACAGGAGGGAGAGAAGGAGAAGCGGCTGATCAAACGCCATGCAGGGAGATCGGTGCTCACGGCTGTCCCTCCGCTGCACCGATCACCCCCGACTGTCCCTTGTGTCTTCCTTCCTCCTCTAGCGCCCGATGTGTTCTCCTCCACCACCACCACCACCTCCCCTTCTTCTCTGGCCCCCCTCCTGTCCTCATCTGCCCGCTGTGTCTTCCTCCTCCACGCCCCCCCTCATCCCCCGCAGCCGGCTCCCCTCCTCTCCCACGGGCTCTGTCAGGATGGAGAGCGGAGGAAAGGACCGCTATACATTTCATTTACCGGTTCTTTCGGCGTCGTTATGTGGGGGCGGGTGGTGCAGTCAGCACCCGGGAGACACCCACCAGAGGGGTGACACCATCCCTTAGCCTGAACACATCCCGCGCACGCCGGGGCTGCTCCTGGTCTCTGTTTTCCTCCTCCGAGTCCTCCCCTCTCACTACTACTCTGCTGAGCTGAGCCTGTCACTTCTTTTCTCCTCCCGGGTGGAGCAGCTGCACACAGTGTGTGTGTCCTCACCAGCTGCCGCCCCCTGGGGGTGGGCGGCTGGGGGTGTCCTCCGCCGCTGGAGCCTGAGGTGAGCTCTTGCAAATGGCTGGGGGTGTCATGGTGCCTGCCACCCAGTCACACACCTGAGCTGACCAGAGCTGCTGTGGTAAGAAGAAGGAGTGCTAAGAGGGGGGTGGTTGTTTTTACTGTTGGACACAGCTATATCATATATATATATATATATATATATATATATATATATATATATATATATATATATATGTATATAGCTGTGTCCAGATAACCCGGGGGAGGGGGGCTGCTGGACACAGCTGTTTTTTATATATATATATATATATATATATATATACATATATATCTGTGTATATAGCTGTGTCCAGCAGCACCCCCCCCCCACTTATCAGACCGTCTCAGGGTGGGCAGCTCAGCCGCTATACCTGTATATAATATAGCTGATAACTGATGGGGGGGTGGAGTGCTGCTGGACACAGATATACATATACCACGATGACGTCAGTACGTCTGCCTCCCGATGTACGTTTCATCAGAGATTGACTTAGTTGTGGTCGTTCCCAATGACTAAGTCAATCTCTGATGAAACGTACGTCAGGAGGCAGATGTGCTGACGTCATCGCGGTGTATAGCGTGTGCGTGGACGGGTGTCTGCACGCCGGCCGGCATTCCCTTATGAGCTTTTTGATCTTCAGCTTTGTTGTGCAATACTTTTATCTATAATAAAATAGTTTTTTTAAGGATTCACACTATGGAGAGTTTCTCTTTATATTCCTGTAATCCGGATCGCTGGTCCATCTACTGAGCTATGATCTCCTGGTATCTCCACCATTACCAAGTGTTTTACTGCTGGTGCTGATTTGATGTCCGGATATCGATCTCAGTTTACAGGCTTGCTATCGCTTGCCCTCTGGTAAGCGTGCATTTTGTACGGTGGAGGTTCACTATCACTGGTGTTTTTACACAGAAGGATTATTTCAGTAGTATTCACTGCAACTGTTTGTTGCTATCCCCTTCTCATTTGGGGAATTGTCACTTTATTTCATATCTGGCAAGACTGTTATACTATGCCTATTTAGGTATACATATCAATTTTATAGCGCAGCCTCCTACTTTTTCCTATGCATTGTGTTTGTACATATCTTACAAATTGAGCTGAAGCTTGGTGTTTTTTATTTTTTTATTTGTTTTAGCTTTAGCACGGTATGAAATTATTACTTTTCCTGACAATGTTGTTGCATTGCTCTGAAATTCTGGGATGTAGCTATAAGCATTGTCACTGCTGATTTACAAACCTGTAGCTTGTTAAGCAGAAGGTGGCTGTACCTAGTCGTACCCACTTATTTTTGGATTGAAAGCACTGACTCTCCCCTCTGAACCCTTCCCACTGGGGATTATCTAAGGCTAAACTGAAGAAGCATTTACAATACTTCAGAAACACTTTCTAACAAATTTCTCTGAGCAAAGTCCACTTCGTCAGAGAAGTCAATCTTTTTTATTTATTCAAAATTAAAAAGTCCTTTTGAATTGCTACCTACCCCTTATGGACATAGTATACCATAGGCTGCAGGGCATATCTTTGGGTCTCAAATTATGTTCTTTACTGCAGAATGCTGTGTGCTTTCCTGAACTCTAGTCCATTAAGCTAACAGTAATTTATCCACTAACATTCTCTAAAACTAGATTATTACATTATGCGTACTGAAAATCTCCCACTCCAAACCCATACATGACTTGGTGAGGGAAAGGGAAGAGAGTAGACCCTATGAATGATCTTTTCCGACCTTTATGTATAAATTGGCAAACTGATGTTAGGGGTAATCGTTATTTAACCTCCTTGGCGGTATTCCCGAGTGTGGCTCGGGGAGAAATTTCAGTGCCATTAGCGGTAACCCCGAGCCACTGGAAGAGGTTACATACCTTGTCCCCACAATCCCGCGATGTACTCCCACTGTGTCTGACGGCCGGATCCTCCTCCCAATGCTCTGTGTGTCCTGGTTTCCATTCCCTGCAATCTTTGCAACGCATGGGGCCGGAACTGGCGGCAATTTCAAAATGTATAAAACACAACACACACTCAATACATTGTAATCTTATTGGATTACATGGATTACATTACTGTATCAAATCATTTGACCTCAGTTTGTCCCCAGTGCTTTGTCGAGTGCCCTGCCTGCAGTTTTATTGTTCTTTCTGCCTGGAAACTGGAGAACATCCATGGCATCCAAAAAGCGTGCCTCTACATTAAAAGTGGTTTATGACCTGCTTGAAAACAGCGATAGCAATACAGACTCACTTGCAGAATTGAGTAATAGTGATTAGTGGGGAAATTTGGCATCAGACACAGAAAGTGATTTCAGGGATAATCCTGCGACTGAGCTCAGTGATGTGCGGACTTGGTGCTCTATTGACTGCAGTATGGATCATGCAGCTCCCCCAAGAGTACCATTTACTGTAGTGCCTGATATGAAAGTGGACTTTGAAGATGACAACTCCTTGGCATGCCTACAATTATTTCTGACCGGTTATTGAGAAAATAGTTTTGGAGACAAACCAGTACCAAGAGCAACAAGCTACTACGCATCAGAAGATTTCAAGAAGTAGAAAGTGGGAACCAGTGACCAAAAAGGACATTTGGAAATTTCTGGGCCTAATAATACTTCAGGGAGTGGTGGGGAAACCCCTGCAGAAGTGGCATTGGGCAACAAATAAATTACTTGCCACTCCATTCTTTGGCACAGTCATGTCAGAGTACAAATTTTACCTGATAATGAAATATTTGCACTTCGAAAACAACAAAGAATTTGATGAGACTACTCATCCAGCACCAAAACTCAAGAAAATTTGGGAAGTATATCAAATGATTCTGAAGAATTTCCAACAGAGCTATGTGCCAGATAGAGATATTAGCATAGATGAAAGTCTAATGGCCTACAAGGGAAGGTTTAGCTGGATACAAAACATGGCGTATGCAAATCCTCAACTGGCTACATTTGGAATTCTGTCCTATGCACTGGGAAAGGAACAAAATTAAACCCAAAATACAGCAACTATGGAATGGAAACATCTTCTGTTCTTCCACTGTTTGAGCCATTGCTAAATCAGGGCTATTGCTTAACTATCGACAACTTTTACACATCTCCTGAACATTTTGAGTTTCTTCTGCAGAACAAAATGGATGCCTATGGAACCATTAGGGCTAAGTGGCGTGACATGCCGCCAATGTTTGGCATTAAGAAGCTCAAGACTGGAGAAATGGTTGCCTGGCAGAAAGGCAAAATTATGGCACTGCGATGGAGTGACAAAAAAGAAGTGTGCCTAAAGAGTACTGTGACAGACCTCAAGATGAGTCTGTCTGGCGTAAATGCTTCCTCTGTCCGGTACCACACAATCCAAGACCCCTTAGCTTTCCCATTCACTGGTTGTAGCTCAGTGTAGGGTAAAACATCAGACAGTTTATTATAACCAGAATACAGTCTTATATACAGTTAAAGAGGAGGTTCCCCCCCGCTCATATTAATCCAATGCCCCGTACACACGGTCAGACTTTCCGACCAAAAATGTGCGATCGGAGCTTGTTGTCGGAAATTCCGACCATATGTAGGCTCCATCGGACAGTTTCCATCGGAATTTCCGACACACAAAGGTTGAGAGCAGGACCTAAAATTTTCCGACAACTAAGTCCGATGTCGGAAATTCCGATCGTGTGTACACAATTCTGACGCACAAAGTGTCACACATGCTCAGAATCAAGCAGAAGAGCCGCACTGGCTATTGAACTTCATTTTTCTCGGCTCGTCGTACGTATTGTACGTCACCACGTTCTTGATGTTCGGAATTTCCGACCAACTTTGTGTGACCGTGTGTATGCAAGACATGTTTGAGCCAACATCCGTCGGAAAAAATCCTATGGATTTTGTTGTCAGAATGTGCAATTGTGTATACGGGGCATAACAATACACCTGTAACCAGAAACCTAATTAACATGAGCTAGTTTACTAAATAATTTACCCAGACTAGGTGACTCATACACATTATCATAAATATCAACACAGAACTCCTTCATACAATAGCAAGGTTAATTAGCACAAACAACAATGGGTGAAATACTCTTAGAAGCAACACTAGTAGACAGCAGGAGACCCAGGGCTTTCCAGATCTCATTAATCAGCATTCCTTTCACATACATCTGCTATATGAGTTCCAAGCATGCAGAGACCATCATGGCCTCCTTAATAATGTCCTTTTGCATTACATCACAGAATATCTTCCTAAATGCTTGTAGCTCCCTCACTGCCAGGGCCCATAGTTGGTAGGCAAGAGGCTAGCATTCAGTCCCCTCCAAAAACCTCTGTCCAGGGTGAGTCTGTCACAAGTACAGTCCATAATACCTCTGCTGTTATGGCACGCACAAAAGGTGGGAAACAAATCATGAAGCCACAAGTAGTGATAGACTACAATAACAACATGGGAGGTGTTGACAGAGCCGACCAAACAATTACATTCTATCCAGCAATGCAGAAACAGAAAAAAAAGTATTACAAAATGATCTTCAGGCATCTTCTCTTCTTGAACAATGCTTATGGAATGCCTACTTTCTACTCAAAAAAAAAAAAAAAAGAGTGATAAGCCTATAATCCATTCTGACTTTATTTTGAAAGTTGCCAAACTGATTTTTGTGAACCGCCACACACCAACGGCTGTGAATAGAGCTGGACATCATGCTGCTGGGGTTGTCAACCTGGAATGCCTGACTGGTCGTCTCTTCATGGACCACATCCCACCAACTGAGAAAAAGTCAGCACCTACAAGGATGTGCGTGGTTTGTTGCTCAAAGCGAGATGACAGTGGAAAGAAAATCCGAAAGGAAACCAGGTTCCATTGTCCTGATTGTGACGTCGGACTTTGTGTAGTCCCATGTTTCAAAAATTTTCATACCCTGGATGTTTACTGAACCAATATGACTAGTAATATTGGACCCTTGTTTGGACAAATTTCAGTGTTTTTGATTTGATTATATTCTTGAATAAAATGTAATGAATAATATTTAGTGAATAAAATGTATTATTATTATTATATTATTATTTATTTTTATTTATATTTACAATTATATTTCAATTCATGATTTTGTGTTTCAAATGTTATCATACTTGAGATGTCTACTAGACTCTTTGGACAGATTTAAGTAAGTTATTCCTAAGAATTACAGGCCTACAATATAAAACACCAAATTTCCATGCAACACAATGTACCTCTTTTACCATAAAAATCAGACATAATCATACCGCCAGGGAGGTTAAAATATATTTTTTTTACTGTTGTGGGAATTTTTTTTATTTTTATGAAGGGTCAGCATGGTTACCAACTGTTTTAATGGGACTTCCAGCATGTTTGCCTGATTTCTGGACCTTTATACAATGATTTTGATAAATTTGATTAAAAAAAAATAACAAAAAACAATGTGGCTTCTCCTACCCTACTATCATATACTATCTCTCCAGGCATCTCCCCATAGCAAGAGTGTCACGAGCCTTTCATCCACCTGCTATTGTATATTGAGTCTTCCAAATTGCCACATTCCATAATGAATCTCTGCAAGATTCATTCAGGCTGAGGCTGGAACCCCCATTTTGAAGACAAGGACTTGAAAGACCCACCACATACTGAAATGCATACAGGCTTTTATTGACATAGAAGAAAGTCCGAACCCTTGCAGGCCTCTTGCTTTTGGTAATACCAACTAAAATACAATATCTGACATGCCAAGCTTACATTGTTTGTGGAAAGATGTGGACTTTTTTTAATAACCGCATCCAGAGCATTTTTTAAATTTTTTCACACATATTTGCATTCTTTGCTAGAAAATTACTTAAAACCCCAAGTAATGACATATTTTCTGAAAGCAGAGGGACTGTAGGAAAAAATGGCAGTGGCAATTTTTTTATGTTGCAGGATATTTGTTGTTTTTCAAATCTATATTTGCAGAAACAAAGTACACTAAATGAGTTTTAGTACATACAAACACAATATAACACTCAATTTTGGGCAAAGTATAAAATAAGAGGTTTTGCTGAGTAAATATAAACCAAGCATGTCAAGCCTTAAAATTTCCATGAAACTCAAAAAACTATGACACCAAAAATTATCCATAGGTGACACTTTAAAAGCCTTTAGCCCGCGATCACACTGGGCCGATTTGGCATGCGATTTGATATGTCAAATCGCATGTCAAATCGGCGGCTATTGCTGGCAATGGCACGTCCAAATAAGTGAAACGCCGACTTTGTGGCGCTGCACCAATTCCCAAAAGTAGTTCCTGTACTACTTTTGGCGACTTCAGGGGGCATTTAAATAGACATCTGTGCATGAACCTGCACAGATGTCTGTCAAATCGCCCCCCAAAGTCAACAGTTATTATTATTATTATTATTCAGGATTTATATAGCGCCAACAGTTTACGCAGCGCTTTACAATATAAAAGGGAGACAATACAGTTATAATACAAT
This sequence comes from Aquarana catesbeiana, assembly GCF_042186555.1. NCBI lineage: Eukaryota > Metazoa > Chordata > Amphibia > Anura > Ranidae > Aquarana > Aquarana catesbeiana. The sequence goes on along the minus strand of NC_133325.1, from coordinate 733,721,505 downwards.
ACAATACAATAGGATTAAGAGGGCCCTGCTCAGAAGAGCTTACAATCTAATAGGGTGGGGCAGGTGGTACAAAAGGTTGTAACTGTGGGGAATGAGCTGGTGGAAGTGGTAGGAGATTAGTTGGAGACATTATAGGCTTTCCTGAAGAGATGAGTTTTCAGGGATTGCCTGAAGGTAGCAAGAGTAGGGGATAGCCGGATAGATGTTAATAGTGAATGATGGCCCCAGCATTATTAACAGGCTCGGGAAAGCAAGTAGTTAAAAAAAGCAAAATAATTATGGAAAAATTACCAGTAAATTGGTAAAAAATAAACATGAAGCAATAGATAACTCTGATAAATCATTAACAGAGTAGACTTAAAAAAATGTCCTCTTTTTATTAAAGCTGAACACATAAAACATTTAAACAATAATGTAGCTCTGTAATATTTAATACATAGTTACATATACATTATCTCACAAACATGAGTACACTCCTCACATTTTTGTAAATATTTTATTATATCTTTTCATGTGACAACACTGAAGAAATTACACTTTGCTACAATGTAGTGAATGTACAGCTTGTATAATGCCCCGTACACACGGTCGGACTTTGTTCAGACATTCCGACAACAAAATCCTAGGATTTTTTCCGACGGATGTTGGCTCAAACTTGTCTTGCATACACACGGTCACACAAAGTTGTCGGAAAATCCGATCGTTCTAAACGCGGTGACGTAAAACACGTACGTCGGGACTATAAACGGGGCAGTGGCCAATAGCGTTCATCTCTTTATTTATTCTGAGCATGCGTGGCACTTTGTCCGTCGGATTTGTGTACACACGATCGGAATTTCCGACAACGGATTTTGTTGTCGGAAAATTTTATCTCCTGCTCTCCAACTCTGTGTGTCGGAAAATCAGATGGAAAATGTCCGATGGAGCCCACACACGGTCGGAATTTCCGACAACACGCTCCGATCGGACATTTTCCATCGGAAAATCCGACCGTGTGTACGGGGCATAACAGTGTAAATTTGCTGTCCCCTCAAAATAACTCAAAACACAGCCATTAATGTCTAAACTGCTGGCAACAAAAGTGAGTACACCCCTAAGTGAAAATGTCCAACACACGCTTGACACTATCTGAACCAAATAAGTTTATCTTGGTCTCATCAGACCACAGGACATGGTTCCAGTAATCCATGTCCTTAGTCTGTTTGTCTTCAGTAAACTGTTTGCAGTTTTTCTTGTGCATCATCTTTAGAAGAGGCTTCCTTCTGGGACGAAAGCCATACAGACCAATTTGATGCAGTGTGCGGCGTATGTTCTGAGCACTGATAGGCTGACCCCCCACCCCTTCAAAATCTGCAACAATGCTGGCAGCACTCATACGTCTATTTCCAAAAGACAACCTCTGGATATGATGCTGAGAACATGCACTCATCATCTTTGGTTCGACCATGGCGAGGTGTGCTCTGAGTGGAACCTGTCCTGTTAAACTGCTGAAGGGTCTTGGCCACCGTGCTGCAGCTCAGTTTCAGGGTCTTGGCAATCTTCTTATAGCCTAGGCCATCTTTATGTAGAGCAACAATTCTTTTTTAAGATCCTCAGAGATTTCCTTTCCATGAGGTGCCATGTTGAACTTCCAGTGACCAGTATGAGAGAGTGATAACACCAAATTTAACACACCTGCTCTCCATTCACACCTGAGACCTTGTAACACTAACGAGTCACATGACACTGGGGAGGGAAAATGGCTAATTGGGTCCAACTTGGACATTTTCACTTAAGGGTTTACTCACTTTTGTAGCCAGCGGTTTAGACATTAATGGCTGTGTGTTGAGTTATTTTGAGGGGACAGAAAATGTACACTGTTATACAAGCTGTACACTCACTACTTTCGATTGTAGCAAAGCGTCATTTCTTCAGTGTTGTCACATGAAAAGATATAATAAAATATTTACAAAAATGTGAGGAGTGTACTGTACATAGTTAGTGAGGTTGAAAAAAGACACAAGTCCATCAAGTCCAACCTGTGTGTGTGCTTTTATGTCAGTATTATATTGTATATTACTGTATGTTGTGGTCATTCAGGTGCCTATCTAATAGTTTTTTTAAATTATCGATGCTCCCCGCTGAAACCACTGCCTATGGAACAGAATTCCACATCCTTACCGCTCTTACAGTAAAGAACCTTCTAAGCAGTTTAAGTTTGAACTGCTTCTCTTCTAATTTTAGTGAATGGCCGCTTGTCTTTTTTAATTCCCTTACACTGAAAAGTTTTATCCCTATTGTGGGGCCACCAGTACGGTATTTGTACATTGAAATCATATCCTCTCTCAAGCGTCTTTTCGCCAGAGAGAATAAGTTCAGTGCTCCTAATCTTTCCTCATAACTAAGGTCCTCCAGTCCCTTTATTAGCTTTGTTGCCCTTCTCTGGACCATCTCCAGTTCCAACACATCCTTCCTGAGGACTGGTGCCCTAGAACTGAACAGCATACTCGAGGTGTGGCCGGACCAGAGTCTTGTAGAGTGGGAGAATTATTGTTTTATCTCTGGAGTTAATCTCTATTTTAATGCATGCCAATATTCTGTTGGCTTTGTTTGCAGCAGCTTGGCATTGCATGCCATTGCTGAGCCTGTCATCTACTAGGACTCCTGGGTCCTCCCCCTAGAAAGTAGATTGCATTCATATTTTTGCCCCCCAAAAATGCATAATTTTTAATTTTTCTACATTAAACCTCATTTGCCATGTAGTTGCCCACCACATTAATTTGTTCAGATCTTCTTGCAAGGTTTCCACATCCTGCAGAGAAATTATTGCCCTACTTAGCTTAGTATGGTCTGCAAATACTGAGATTGGGCTATTTATCACATCCTCAACCTCCAGGTTGTTTATGAATAAATTAAATAGGCTTGGTCCCAGGACAGAACCCTGGGCAACCCCGCTTTCTATACCAGACCATTCCGAGTACTCCCCATTTATCACCACCCTCTGGACTCGCCCCCGTAGCCAGTTTTCAGTCCATGTACTCACCCTTTGGTCCATGCCGAAGACCTTAGTTTGTACAGTAAACATTTATGGGGAACTGTATCAAATGCCTTTGCAAAATCCAGATACACCATGTCTACAAGCCTTCCTTTAGCTAGATGGCATCTCACCCCCTCATAGAAGGTTAGTAGGTTGGTTTGCCAAGAACAATTCTTCATGAATCCATGCTGATTACTACTAATGATACCGTTTTCATTACTAAAATCTTGTATATATTTCCTTATCATCCCCTCCAAGAGCTTGCATACTATTGATGTTAGACTAACTGGTCTGTAATTCCCAGGGATATATCTTGGTCCTTTTTTAAGCATACACTATATTAAAAGTATTCGAACGCCTGCCTTTACATGTACATGAACTTTAATGGCATCAAAGTCTTAGTCCGTAGGGTTCAATATTGAGTTGTCCCACCCTTTGCAGCTATAACAGCTTAAGAGTGTGACTATGGGAATGTTTAAACATTCTTCTTTGTGAAGTCAGGCACTGATGTGGACAAAAAGGCCTGGCTCGCAGTCTCTGCTCTAATTAATCCCAAAGGTGTTCTATTGGGTTGACGTTAGAACTCTGTGCAGGCTAGCCAAGTTCTTCCACCCCAAATTCGGCCATCCATGTCTTTATGGACCTTGCTTTGTGCACTGGTGCGCAGTCATGTTGGGAGCATGAAATTGTCCAAAATGTCTTGGTATGCTGACGCCTTATGAGTTCCCTTCACTGGAACTAAGGGGCCAAGCCCAACCCCTGTATAACGACCCCACATCATAATCCCCCCCACCAAATAATTTGGATCAGTGCACAAATCAAGGTCCATAGAGACATGGATGAGCGAGTTTGGGGTGGAGGAACGTGACTGGCCTGCACAGAACCCTGAACACCTTGGGGTGAATTAGAGAGGAAACTGCGAGCCAGGCCTTCTCGTCCACCTCAGGGCTTGACCTCACAAGTGCACTTCTGGAAGAATGATCAAACATTCCCATAGACACACTCCTAAACCTTGTGGACAGCCTTCCAAAAAGAGTTGAAGCTGTTATAGCTGCAAAGGGTGGGCCAACTCAATATTGAACACTGTGGACTAAGACTGGGATACCAATAAAGTTCATGTGTGTGTAAAGGCAGGCGTCCAAATCCTTTTGGTAATATAGTGTATTTTTTACATGCAAGTTGTATAAATGTCTGAATTTGATTTGTTATCTGTCTCTTGCAGTCTGTACAGCAAAGCTCAGACAAGAGAAGGGTAAAGCAGCACAAGGAGCCAATTAGGTGTGCTGCAGTGAGAGAAGCATACTGACAAAAGGAGAGAGCAGAGTGAAGGAAATATGAGCTCATCGGTGCATCATATGCTGCTTCTCCTTTCACTGTCTAGTCACAGGGTAGGGAGGAGACCTGTAAGTGAAAGTAAAACTGCAGCAGGGAATGATTAGGTCCTCTTTCCAGATAGACAGGGCTGTCTTGAACTAAAGCAAGTTTAAATAGTAATAAAGTAAATAATTAGAGACTATGCTTCTAATAAAAAAGGCTAACAGCAAAAGGCACCCACAGCAACCAACGAGGGTCTATTTTTCATTGTTACAACAACAATAAGCTACTGACAGGTGATCTGTAATTAGCTGCTATGTATGGCAGCACTTCACACCGCATCATTACTATCTGTTCTTACTTTATACTGTATATTACACAGCTTGACTTTAGTACGTAACCCGAAGTCTCCTGTTCTGTGCACCCACCAGTGGAAATCATTACAGAGCATGATACTCAGTATTGGTGTTTTACAATCCATAGATTGTTTCTAAAGAAGATTAAATGCTGAGAATAAATATAGGCTGTCACTGAACCTACATCACAAAAACAGCAATGTTGATGGACATAGCCAGGAAATGCCTGAGTGGCCTCCTCACCCTGACTTAACACTGAAGACTGACCTAGAGCGACCTAATAAAAACAAATATAACTCTAAAAGGATAGTCAATATAAAAGAATCACCTCCAACTTGTTCCTTGACGTTTATTGCTATTGTATTCAGCAAGAATTTACACAGTTCAGGTCAAGAAAGAAGGTAAATTAAGTCTCAGCAGAATTCCTCCGGGAGTTTTCTACTCGCCTTCGTTCTTTCCATGCAACCGAAACAATATTTCCATTTTAAAACAGCATCATATTTTGATGCTTTTTTGCCTTCGCTGTAAATTAGATGCGCTTAAAAAAATTCTTGTTTAATTTGATTGATTCCCAGGCCAATTGTAGTGGGTGTTAACATTTATTGAACAAGCAACCAACAAAGATTTATTTTTAAATAATACAATAAACAGAAAAAGGTCTTAAAGTGATATTAACCACTTCAGCCCCGGATGATTTGGCTGCTGAATGACCAGGCCATTTTTTGCGATTCGGCACTGCGTCGCTTTAACTGACAATTGCGCGGTCGTGCAAAGTTCAGTACTCTATATTTTTCATAAGAAACGCTTTAAAAGCCCCAAGAGGTCATCCATTTAGGGTGTAGAATAATTGCTCTCACTCTGGTGTGCGTGGGGATATGAAAGGTGTGTAGTGCAATCAATGTTTTCGCATGTAAACGCACCCGACACATGCATTTACATTTGTACATTCATATATGAAGGGACTCAAAAATATATTTGGGGGGATTGTAGGTGGTTGGGTGTATCTTTAACCACTTCAACCACGAAAGACTTGGCTGCTGAATGACCGGGCCCTTTTTTGCAATTCGGCACTGCGTCACTTTAACTGACAATTGTGCGGTCGTGCGACGCTGCACCTAAACAAAATTGACGTCCTTTTTTTCCCACAAATAGAGCTTTTTTTTGGTGGTATTTGATTGCCTCTGTGTTTTTTATTTTTTGCGCTAAAAAACAGAAAAAGAGCAACAATTTTGAAAAAACACAATAGTTTGTATTTTTTGATATAATAAATATCTTGATTTTTTTGAAAAAAGCTATTTTTTTCTCAGTTTAGGCCAATGAGTATTCTTCTACATATTTTTGGTAAAAAAAAAAATCGCAATAAGCGTATATCTATTGGTTTGTGCAAGAGTTATAGCGTCTACAAAATAGGGGATAGATTTATAGCATTTTTATTATTATTATTTTTTTTTACTAGTAATGGCGGTGATCTGAGATTTTTATCGGGACTGCGACATTGTGGCGGACACATCGGACACTTTTGACAGATTTCTGGGACCATTGGCATTTATACAGCGATCAGTGCTATAAAAATGCACTGATTACTGTAAAAATGTCACTGGCAGGGAAGGGGTTAACACTAGGGGGCAATCAAGGGGTTAACTGTGTTCCCTGTTTGTGTTTCTAACTGTAGGGGGAGGGGACTGACCTAGAGGAAGTGACGGATCGTGGTTCCTAGCTATTAGGAACTCACGATCTGTCACTCCTCACAGAACAGGGATTTGTACACACACGTCCCTGTTCTGCCCTTCATGCCCACGATCGCTCGTGTCCGGCGGTCATCATGACTGACGGCCATGAGCATCGGCACCCCCGCAGTGCAGCGGGCGCATGTGCGCGCCTCCAGCAGCATGCACGCACCTACTATCCCGGGAGCCGACGTATAGCTACAACGGCTCGCAGGATCGTGCCGACCTGCCGCAGTATAATGATATATAATGATAAGGCCGGATTTACACTGGTGCGACACGACACTCGTCCTACTTTGGATCCGACTTTGCCCAACTTTGGATCCGACTTTGCCCTGCGACTTGAAGCCAACATACGTCCGACTTTCAATGAACAGGGATCCAGGGATTAAAGGGGCCCTTCTACCCCAAAGCATCCACCCCCCCATTTTGAGGGCATGTGGCCTGGTACAGTTCAGGAGGGGGGGGCGCTCACTTGTCCCCACCCCTTTTCCTGACCGGCCAGGCTGCGTGCTTGGATAAGTGTCTGGTATGGATTTTGGGGGGACCCCCACGTCTGCTCGCGGAGGGGGAACCCATGCCGGTTTTTTATTTAAATTTTGGCATGGACTTCCCCCTCAAGATCATCAGAGCACAAGTCCCATGCCAAAGTCAGATCATGCAAGATGGCGATCCGACTTTGATCTGACTTCAATGATAGTCAATGGGCTGAAGTAGGATCAATGTCGGACCAAAGTAGTACAGGGAGCATTTTCAAAGTCGGACCGACTTTTGTCGGACCAGTTAAGACAGCTCCCATAGGGAAACATTGATTTTCACACATCATGCGACATGAGCTCCCAGTGTCGGAGTGTTTGTCGTACCAGTGTGAACCCAGCCTAATAGGGCGTACACACGGTCGGACTTTGTTCGGACATTCCGACAACAAAATCCTAGGATTTTTTCCGACGGATGTTGGCTCAAACTTGTTTTGCCTACACACGGTCGCACAAAGTTGTCACAAGTCAAGTCCATGAACAGGGTGGGGAGGAGTTCATGGACCAAGAATTGGTTGCTTCAGCGTGACCAGTTCTCTCATATGCCTTTGCTCCGTGAGATCCGTGAGAATAATCCTGATGATTTCAGGAACTTTCTCAGGATGACGGACCCCGTATTGCACCGTTTGTTGGCTTCGCTGACCCCCTATATCAGCAGGCAGGATACCTGCATGAGGCAAGCCATCACTCCGGAGCAGAGGTTGGTCGCTACCTTGCGGTATTTGGCCACAGGGAGAAGTCTGCAGGACTTGAAGTTCTCGACAGGCATCTCCCCCCAGGCTCTGGGTATCATCATCCCAGAGACCTGTTCTGCCATCATACAGGTCCTGCAGAAGGAGTATATGAAGGTAAGATTTTTATCCTTTTATATCACATTTTATTGTCTTTAATGTTTGATAATATATTGTATTTCTTTCCTCGTTCCCTAATTACCATGCTTGTAATATACTGTAAATGTCCCCTTTGTCCTCATGCATGCTGGATTTTTATGTAATTATTATTTTAGGTCCTTCATACATATTTGCCCTTCAATAACCTCCCCAGCACGGTGTCTCCTGGCCCTATATTCACCTCATGTAGTCACTTAACAATGTATTTTATCAGCTCCATAGTAATGCTTTACCCCAAACACCCCCTAAAATGTTTGGTAATGTTATTTTTTATTTAAATTCAGGCAGAGTGCCAGAGGCTTTTTTTTGTGGTGTCCCCAAATAATTTTTAGTAACCCTCCCTCCCCCAACTGCTAAGTCAGCTGATCCCAATTCTCTATCTATCCTCAATCATCTATCTGCTGACTTTGCCAAACCCATACACACTATACCCACCTCTTTACTGGTCAGATTTATGGCTGAATTACCCAAAGCATGTAGTGCAAGGGCCTGCCTGTATACTTTACAATGGTACTGTTTAAAGTTTTTGTATCCTATTATTATCTTGATAGGTAATAGCAGAATGTCCAAATGTCCTCAAATGTGTACAATGTGTATTTATATCTTTGTATTATGACACTTCTTACCTGTCCAGTGGGCTGCCAATAGTGTAACTAAGGAGGGGCTGTTCCAAGTAATACACATTATTTAGGCATTCATCTCTCAATGAAGTGAAGAGGGTTACCTGTCCAAGATTTCCACACACCCCATAATGTTAGAAATGGCCCATGAGAGGGGGGGGAGGGGGAATATGATAGGTGTACCTTATACTTTGGCCTTGTTAAATTCCCCTTAATAAATGCTATCTGGAGGTTGCCCCATAATGTTTGTGTCTAATCTGCTTGCCATGTTTCAGAGTAAAAATAGTAATGTTTATTGTTTTTTCCTCAACAGTTTCCTTCCACGCCACAGGAATGGCAGACTGTGGCCTCCCACTTTGCCCAGCGGTGGGACTTTCCTAACTGCGGAAGGGCAATTGATGGGAAACACGTCCACATCGTCCCACCACCCAACGCCGGGTCGTACTATTATAATTACAAGGGGTTTAATAGTATAGTGATGTTGGCGGTGGTGTCGGCTAATTACGACTTCTTGTATGTGGACGTGGGGAAGAATGGCCGGATGTCCGATGGTGGAGTCATCGCCCAGACGGAGTTCTACAGGCGTCTCCAGAATGGCAGCTTGGACTTGCCAGCTCCAGAGGACAATGTTGAAGGACTCCCATTTGTGTTCGTTGCTGATGAAGCATTTGCGCTGGGGGACCACCTGATGCGGCCATTCCCGATGAGGACCCTCACCCCGGAACAGAGGGTTTTTAATTACCGGCTGGCCAGAGCCCGAAGAGTGGTGGAGAACACATTTGGAATCCTGGCCAGCCGGTTCCGCCTATTTCTGACACCTATCCATATGGCGGAGTATAAACTGAACCATATAATACTTGCGTGCTGTGTTCTCCATAACTTTTTACGGAAACATTCGGCCAACTATGCTGGCTCAGTTGGGCCTGAGGCCGGAATCCTACATCAAACCACACTGACGGCACTTGAAAGTGGCCGTCCTGGCTTGCCCTCCCTGAGTGCCCGTGATGTCCGGTTACGCTACCTGGAGTTCTTTGCGGGTAGGGGGGCTATCAATATGCCAGACAATATGTGAAGCCTTTTTAAAATAAAGAAAAAAAAGAAAATCTTTGTGGACATTTACTGCTTGTGTTTGTTTTAGCTGACCCTGACAGAAATGTTTTGAGTGCAGAAAATGTCGTGATTGGGTAACCTTATACAAAGCACTGTTGGCTGTTATTTCCTAAATGCAAAAACACATTTCACTACAAGTGCACTTGCAACTGCACTGAAACTGTACTTGTAGTGCAAAGAGGATTTGCCCTTAGGAAATAACCCCCACTTTTGCATAAAACAGCTATTACATCACCCCAAAAGTGTTGTAGTGTTGAGACAATAATCCACACATTCTTGAGTAAGCCACTTTCTTATACCTGCACAATCACATGTGCATTTACCAAAGGTTTTTAAAACAAACCAACATGTTTGTTGTATAACAATTTTTGCAGTAGCATTAGCAAAATTCGAAATGTCCATTTCAGATAAAACAGGCCTGTGTAAAACCAACAAGAAAGCCAAAAAACTTGAACTTACAAAGTTCACATTAGGTAAAACCTGAAGGCTATATCAGACATCAGTATTTAGGAACTGAGTTTGATATAGCGTTCAGATGGAGGGAAATCACCCCTGGAAAAGCCAAATTTGGAAGATGCACACAAATTTCCCAATGTCAACATGTGCTATCTGCCATCAGGGGGGATCAAGGGACATGTTTTGGGGGAGCAAGCCCTTCCTCAACGCAACTTTATAATTGAGGAAGGGGTTGCACCCCCAAAACGCGTCCATTGATCTCCCGTGATGGCAGATAGCACTTGTTGGCACACTGTGTGCATCCTCCAAATTTGGCTTTTCAAAACATTGCATAAAAATTTAAAAGATTGAACCACAATACAAAAAGTGATTTTGTGGGGTTTTAAATTCGCCCCAAAACATCAATGATGTTATTATTTTTTTTAATAACATCATTGATTTTTTGCTGTATGTTTTGCAGTTCGGCATTACACCCCATGATCTCCCCGATCAGGATCTGGGCACTTTCTGAAGTAAAGCGTTCTCTATCCCTCACATCACGATCACCTAAAAAGAGATAAAGAAAAAAAAAACAGGTCTCAAAAATCTGCCACCATCCATCTCTTTTACCTGAGCCTGTGGTTGCAGACACTCACCTGTTGTGGTGCCAATCTCCACCACATCTTCTTCCTCCTGCTCAGCTTGGGTTTGGGGTATTTCACCTTCTTCCAGAGGTGGGGGGTCTCTGGTCTCCTCGGATGAGGGGTGTCCTCCGAGTCTTTTCTCCCCTATGTAAAACAAAAATGGTATAATTAGCACACAGATATTTGATGGTAGAACTAGAAATAGGAAACATTGCTTGGAAGTGGGGTACAATTGTCTATTTTAGCCGAGTTCCAAGATGTATTTTTTTTATTGCCCTTTGTCAAGCTGCAATACTTTACCAGTTTAGTACAAGCTTCACAGATGTAGCCCCCCCTATAGTATACACTGGAGCACCTGTGTAGCCCCCTAATAAAAATGGTGTTCTTGTGTCCCACACTAGTGCTCCAGTGTCCAGATGTGAAAACAGCTGCTCAGTGTCCTCTCCTTACACACAATCTAGTTTGCATTTCATTCTAGTAACAAACCCATCTACACAAACAAATATTTGGCATCCAAGTAGGCCCAAAAAAAATGTGGGAAAATGCATATGGCCTAAACAATGGTGTTCTAGAGGCCGAAAGAAAAATGTTTGATACGAACGAATAATGGGCCTATGAACATTAAAGTTGCCCTTTTAAACGTTACAATTAATAAAAGCATATGGAGCAGCACGAACGTAATAAAGACAGAAAGAATAGGAACACAGCACAACTACTTACTTTTTTGCAGCACTCTCCGGATCTTTCGGTACTGCTCTGGCTCTCTCAACTTCAGGTCCGACCACCGCTTCCTGAGCTGATCTTTCGATCTTCGTACCCCGAAATTCCTGTGAAGGCTTTTGATCACTTTCGCCATGATCTTGGCCTTTCTGATGTTGGGGTTGGGGTAAGGCCCATACTTTCTATCATAGTCGGACTTCTTCATGATGTCGACCATCTCCAACATCTTCCCAAAGGACATATTTGTGGCCTTAAAACGTCTCCTTCTGGATCGGGACGTGTCTGGATCCGGGCTTTCCTCCTCCTCCTCCTCGTTGCTAGAATTAGCATGCACCTGCTGTAACTCCGCCATGTGCTCTTCACCCACTACGCCGAACGAAAAGGGGCGGGGAATAGACTAGAAAGAACGTCAGGGGCGGGCGGAGTTACACGCATGCGCAGTGTGTAAAAAGCGTAACACGCGTACGTATTACGTACGATCTGTGAGCGGAGGAAGGAGCATTGGACGCGCCGATCGTAAGAACGAAGGTAAGAGACAAACTTGTGCCTATACTGCTTCTAGATTGAGGCCTATATTGTAACAAGATTAGGAGAGTTTTGTCTGACATTAGGCTTTGTCTTGTGTTGTGTCTTGCAGTGAACATGGATATGCTACTCAAAGATAATGCCTTCATGTCAGTATTCCTAGAGATGCTAAGGGAGCTTCCCTGTCTGTGGGAGATTAAACACCCCCATTTCAAGAACCAAGCAAAGAGGAAGGCAGCACTGGTGCAATTGTGTGAAATTGTGAAGCAGGTGATCCCCACGGCAGACATCACCTATTTAAAGATATTAATTGGTTGCCTGAGGAGCACATATCTGAGGGAGCGCAAGAAGGTCCTGGATTCACAGAGATCCGGAGCAGCAGATGACATCTATGTCCCCAGGATGTTGTACTACGACAGGCTGCATTTTCTGGCAGGCCAGACTGAACCCAGGCCATCCCTCTCCAGCCTTCCCTCCACGCTTCCTTCCCCCCCAGCTGAGGCTTCTGATGCCCAACCTGGGCCTTCCAGGCCACATGTGGAGGAGCCCAGATTGAGCCAGGTATAGCATTCCTCTAAATATTTCTGCTTGTCCAATCAATGATGTTAACTAGATGTTAGTTGGGAGTACTAATTTAGGATTGGGATTGATGAAGCAAAACATTACAACCATGTCCCTTTTTCATACACAGGGAAGTCTCAGCCAGGAGGTGGCCGGGCCGAGCCGGCTGGCTGATCTGCAGGTCCCTCCACCCCCCCTGAAAAGAGAAAGTGGCAGTAGGAGGAGTGCCCTAAAGGAGGCTGCTATAGGATTCTTTTGGAGGGCTACAGAGGTCCTGGGAGCACCCCACACCATGGAGGAGAACATTGCTGCCTTCATTGCATATAAAATGCAGAGGATGGAGGAGGGCCAACAAGTCATGTGTGAGGCCCTCATATTGGAGGCTCTTGAGAAAGGTATGAGGGGCCAAATGACACCTCAGACACACCTTTGGGATGGTCCTCCTCCTCCTCCTCCTGCAGGTCCTCCTCCTCCTCCTCCCTCTCCTCCAGGTCCCCCCAGTCCTCCTCCAGGTCCTCCCAGTCCTCCTCCAGGTCCTACTCCTCCTCCTGCCACATCTCCAACTGCACAGCCACAGCCCGGAAGGAAGCGTGGAAGGAAGACCAGACAGTGATTGCCCTGGGTTCAGTCTGGTTGGCCAAAAGATGCAGTCTCTTGTGGTACCACAGCCTGGGGACACAGATGTCATCTGCTGCTATCCGGATCTCTGCGAATTCTGGACCAGACTGCCCTCCCTTACATATGGACTCCTCAGGCCACCAATTTTGATGTTGAAGAATTGATGTCTGCCGTGGGGGTCCCAGGCTTCGCTAATTTCTCATGTTGATCCAGTGTTGCCTCCCTCTTTGTTTGGTTCTGATCCCTTAATAAAGGAATTTTTGTTTTGAATTATACTCTCCTATGTGTTTTACTTCAAAAAGGACAGTTTGTTTGTGAGGATTCAGGTACATTTCAAATATACAATGTGAAATGAACAAGGGACACCAACATCAAACAATCTCCTTGAGATTAAATAATAAAAGATATCAATGGTGTTGGGGTAACTTGACACACAAAACACACCCAAAAATATTCTGGAGTAAAAATAAAAATAACATTGAACAAAGATCAGCCTTGGAAAAAATCCAAACATTAAAGAAAAAAAAAGGCTGAAAATCCAAAAAAAAAAAAATAATATAAAACTGTCAGATGTATACAATCTATCATCTAATCTCATATGTTTTTTGTTTACTCTTTACTCCAGAATTCACTGGTTTCTTTTCTATCTATTCATCTCTTCAGTCCACACAGGTTGATCTGCGCAGTCAGCTCTGCATAACAAAAAGTAAGTCAAAACTATTTGATCTATTGCCATGGCACCACTGAATATACTTTCCCTGAATGTTCAGGGAATAAATGTCCCTCAAAAAAAGGACCAAAGCCTTCCGTACTTTCCATAACAAGAAGGCTCACATAGTATGCCTCCAAGAAACACATTTCACCAAAGATTCTACTCCAAAATATATTTCTCCTTTTTATCAACAAATTTACACGGCTTCTGCCTGTACCAAGCAAAGGGGAACTCTAATTGCATTTCACCGATCCACACCATTCACCTTATCATCAGAAATTAAAGACCCAGAAGGTAGATACCTGATACTCATGGGTTATATAATGGATACAGCAATCACGGTGATTTCCTACTACGCTCCTAACAAACAACCTACACCATTCCTCTCACATATATTACAAGTGATTAATACACACAAAATAGGAACAGTGATAATGTGTGGGGATTCGAACCAGGTCCTCCTCCCATTTCTAGATAAATCACCTTTTACACCATCCAAAATAACCTCTAGATTACCTTTTTCTCAACTTCTTTCCAAATACAATCTGGTAGATTCGTGGAGAGAAAGTAACTCAATGAAAAAGAAATTCACTTATTTCTCGCACCCTCATCAAACCTTCACCAGAATAGATCATATTTTTCTAACAATAGGAATGATACCAGAAATTATTGCATCAGATATAATTCCGATTCCGTGGTCTGACCATAATGCAGTATACACTACTATAGCCTCAGCCATACCAAAAGCGCATGACCCAACGTGGTACTTACCGGACATAATGCTCAAACACCCACTACATCAGATGGCCATTGAACAAGCTTTAAAGGAATACATATCAATTAATAATACAACAGACATCTCCCCAATAACACTGTGGGAAGCTCATAAGCCTGTCTTGCGTGGTACAATACAAAGACAAATGGCACTATTTAAACGGGAACGCAAAAATCTAGCAAAAAAACTAGAACTCAATTTTAATGCAGCCTACATAGCATTTCAAGATAATCCATCTCAGAGTACAAAATCTCATCTGGAAAAATCTAGATTGGAATACGATCTATTTCTCACTGAGTCAGTTGATAAATCCCTCAAACGCTCCAAACACAATTTCTACATGAATACAAACAAACCAGGTACATATTTGGCTCGGGCATTAAATTCAACTAACAAATCTTTCAAACCAATACGTTTGAAATTATCAAAAAATGTTTACACTTGTAATCCAGTTAAAATAGTCCATAAATTTCACTCACATCTCGCAACTTTATACAAGACAAACAATGAATTTAATCCTACAGAGGCTGAATCCTTCTTCTCAAAAATAACCTTACCTGAGTTATCTCAGAATCAAAAAAGCAGTTTGGATGAGCCTATAACTATAGATGAAGTTGCTAACGCCATAAAAGACCTAAAACTTAACAAAAGACCAGGCCCAGACGGCTACTCGGCTTTATACTATAAAACATTCTCAGAAATACTCTCTCCCATTCTCACTGAAACTTTTAACAAACTTCTAGATGGACATTCTTTTCGGCAAGAAACACTAATGGCAATTGTTTGTATGATCCCAAAACCCCTTTCTGATGATACTTCCTGTGTGAATTATCGGCCTATCTCTCTGTTAAACCTTGATATTAAATTATTAGCAAAAATAATAGCAAAACACCTCAATAGCATTATAGGAAAATTAATACATAGAGATCAAGTAGGCTTCATGCCAAATAGACAGGCAGGCGATAATATACGCAGGGCAGTGTTATTGGCACATATTGCTAAAAAACGGAAAATCCCTTTATGTTTTCTATCTCTCGATATTAAGAGGGCATTTGACACAGTATCCTGGCAATATATGCAATATTCATTACAAAAATGGGGTTTTGGACCCCACTTTTTAACATGGATCAAAGCATTATATAATAAACCCAAAGCCTATATAAAATATGCTGGATACAAATCTGAAGCCTTTAATATCGAAAGAGGTACCCGACAGGGTTGCCCATTATCTCCCTTATTATTTGCCCTTATACTCGAACCCATGGCCCAATACATCAGAACAAACCAAACTATAACTGGCATTGAAGTAGGAGGTATTACACACAAATTATGTATATTTGCAGACGATATATTACTTTTTCTATCATCACCACAGGTCTCTGGTCCTAACTTAATACCAGCTCTTGATGGATTTGCAGCCCTATCCGGCCTTATGATTAATCCTAAGAAATGCCTAGTGCTTAATATTTCACTCACAAACATGGAATTGATCCCGGCTAGGGCTGCACTCCCATTCACATAGGCAGAAAAATCAATCCCATATCTTGGAATTCATTTAACAGCATCTCATTCTGACTTATTCTCAACCAATTATCCTCCTGTATTAAGACAGATCACAAATCTAATAAAACAATGGTCGCAACTTCCTTTATCCTGGATAGGGAAGATTAATGCAATCAAAATGACTATTCTACCCAAATTGCTTTATCTATTCAGAGTCCTCCCTATTCCAATTCCTTCCTATTTTTTGAGAATAGTACAAAAAAGAGCAACTTCGTTTATATGGGGCTCTTCTAAACCACGTATACCTATACACACACTACATCTTCCCAAAAATAAAGGAGGCCTGGGATACCCTAATTTTACTAACTACTACAGAGCAACACATTTGGCCAGTCTGTCCAAATACCATGCAAAACAGGAAATCCCATTATGGGTATTTATAGAGGCTTCAGAAAATGACCCTCTATTAATATCAAATTTATTATGGCTTGATCCTAAAGACCGCTTTAAAATTCATAATCCCATAACTAAACACTTCTTATCTCTCTGGGATAAACTAAAAACCAAATATCAGTTACAATCTCCACACAATCCTCTCCTCTCTTTTATCAGAAATCCGGCCTTTTATCCGGCATGGATCTACCCAAACTCTTTTAAAGCTTGGACAACATCAGGCATTCAGACACTAAATGACTTCATAGCATCTAAATCATTCCTTTCATTCCCATCGCTTAGAGAAAAATATGATCTACCAAACTCTGAGATATTTAGATATCTCCAAATTAAAAATTTCTATACACCATTCCTAAAGGGGGATACACCATTATCCCAATTATCCATTTTTGAATCAATCTGTACAAAAGATCCATTTGCTAAAGGTACAATTTCATCACTTTATAATCAATTATATGGAGTAGCAAATCTTAATAGACCCTCTTACGTTCAGAGGTGGGAGGAGGACCTGGGGCGAACTTTAGAAGACATGGACTGGTCTAACATATGGCTCACATCTAAGTCATCTTCACCCAACATCTTAGCACTGGAGACAAATTATAAAGTCCTAACTCGCTGGTACCTTGTACCCGCTAGAGTGGCAAAATATTCACCTAATACCTCAGCTCTTTGTTTTCGAGGATGCCCAGAAATAGGCACATATTTACACATATGGTGGATGTGCCCAGTAATCCAAACCTTCTGGAAGGAAGTCTTCGTGATTGCATCTAAAATATTTTAAAAAATAATACAACCAGATCCATATTTAACTTTACTTAATCTAAAACCGGAATGGTTAACACTCTCTCAATTCAAACTTATGATCCAACTAATAACGGCTGCAAAACAAACAGTGGCCAAGGCATGGAAATCTCCTACATTGGTACTAGCAGAAACAATTCACAGAATGAATAATACAATGTCCCATGCTAAGATGGTAGCCATCGATCAAAATCAAATTCCAAAATTTGAAAAACTTTGACATCCTTGGATAAAACAACAGTTCCTGTCAAACTTCAATGACTCTGTCCTGTTGCCATGGTAACAGATTAAATGACTTACAGAGACACCCATTCTAAGGCTTCAAAGAGAACTAAAAAGAATAATAAACTGACGAGCGGGACAACCTTGTGGACCATACCTCTACCTTTCAACCCTTTTTCTTCTTTCTCTTTCCTTTTCTCCACCTTACGATTAAAGCTCATTATCAGAATTTATTTGACCTATATACACTCTACTTGTAAACAATATGTATAATAGGTATAAATCATTTAAATACCTACAAAAGTAACTAAGGAAATGATATATATATCTTTAATTTAGGTTTACGTGAACCCAATGTTTAATATTTGAAATTTCATGATATTTACCTATATAAACCCTACTGTAAAACAATGAGCTTACTTTATAGATCCTTGTAAACTTACTTTATGTATCTTTATAACATTGTATACTCAATAAACTTCTTTTGACAAGTAAAACTGTCAGATGTGACAACTAATAACAATATATTCAGGGAATCCCACTAAAAAAACACAAATAAAAGTTTGTGAGAAGTGTGTGTGAATATGAGCAGCAAAACTACTTAATTCTTGTCACATTATAAAGAAGAAGAGAGTGCGCTGTATTAAACCATTTTTAACATTGCAGCGTGACGAAAGTGCTGTATCCATTGCGAACGCTAAGTTTACCAGAACGAGCTGTTCCGTCTCGGAATTTCTTCTGAGCATGCGTGGCACTTTGTGCGTCGGAACAGGCCACACACGGTCGGAATTGACGCGATCGGATTTTGTTGTCGGAAAATTTTATCTCCTGCTGTCCAACTTTGTGTGTCGGAAAATCCGATGGAAAATGTCCGATGGAGCCCACACATGGTCGGAATTTCCGACAACACGCTCCGATCTGACATTTTCCATCAGAAAATCCGACCGTGTGTACGGGGAATAAGACACGCAGAGTAGGGCTTGGCCCCGCCCCCTGCTCTCTCCTCACTGGCTGTGATTGATAACAGCAGGACCCAATGGCTCCCGCTGCTGTCTCTCAGCCAATGAGGAGGCAGGGACCTGGGAGAGCAGCCGTTCTCATGCACATCGCTGGATTGCAATCAGGTTCGGGTAAGTATTCAGGGGGGCTGCGGGGTGAGCTGCATACCGAAGGTTTTTTACCTTCATGCATAGAATGCATGAAGGTAAAAAGCCTACATTCTTTAGAACCACTTTAGGTTCTATCTAGCTGAAAGCCGACAACGGGGTTGATTTACTAAAAGCTGGAGAGAGAAAAATCTGGTGCAGCTCTGCATAGAAACCAATCAGCTTCCAGTTTTATTTGAACAAGCTGAACTTAGAAGCTGATTGGCTACCATACATAACTGCACTAGATTTTGCACTCTCCAGTTTTTAGTAAGTGAACCCCATTATTATCTTTCAGCTGGATAGAACTTAAAGTGGTTCTAAAGAATGTGTGCTTTTTACCTTCATGGAGTCTTTGCAAATCAACCCCAATATATTAGTAAATATTAGATGTTAGGTGCTATTCTCATAAAGTGGCATTGTTGCAAATTATGGGGACCCATAGCAAAATTTTGGTGCACCCCTACTAGGGTCACCACCTGCTCAGTTTTGAACCTAGTATACGAGGTTTAGTTTAGAAGTTAGTATGGTTTTAGAATCTATAAGTAAGGTCCAAAATCTTTCTGCCATGATGTTCTTTCTCCCATCAGCCAGCTATGTTATGTTATGGCTAAGATTTTTGGATTATGCGCTGTGCCAGATTTATAAGGGGGCAAAAGGATCAACTGCCCTGCCCACACCCCCCACCCCCCAACAGAAAGGACCCTTCTATACAAAAATGATATAAAACAATATAAAAAAATTGTATAAATAATAAAATAATATAAAAATGTATAATTAAAAAATGTATTTTATTAAATTAAATGTATCTTGGGAAGTAATACTTTGCCAGCCATCATCTGTAAAAGTTTTTACTCTGGATTGGAATATTGTTTTGTTTTAAACAAACCACACATGCATTTTAATAATGTGTGACTGCCATTGAGAATGTAAACCAACTTTGTGTATAAGGGACCCCTCATACCTGAAGTGCCCTGAGCCCCCCAAAGTCTAAATCTATTCTTAGGGATCTTGGGATCTCTGAAGTTAGTCCATATATAGAAAGAAACCGTGTGTTTCAAAGCTGTGTTGGTTAATAATATTCATTACATCATGATTTTGAAAGGAGTGTCCGCCACTTTCACACACACACATCCAGCCCATCTAGGCCTTTTTGGTCGGCTCCATAGTAGGGATGGAGTTTGGGTTTGCAACAGTGTAGGGTGTGCACTGAACCCTGCCTGTTTGCAGCTCATAGTCACATTGAAATATTTGCCCCACTCATCCCAAATCTCCTGCTGGAAGCAGCATGAAGTCATTCATTTATTGGTGATATTACTACCACCAATAAAGGACAACTCCATGCTGTGCAGGTCTTCTAGCGTCTTTGATTGCTTAGATAGTAGTGGTCACACAGCATTATTGGTTGCTAAGACAGGTGCCTGTTAATATCTTTGCAACTGCTACCCTGATGCCAAGCTTGGGAATCCAGGATGATGGTCATATTTGGTCAAGACACCAACCAGCTTCTGACCTCTATGTTTACATTCAGCTGCAGAGGTAGGAGCTGTCATTGGGAATAAGGAGTCAGTCGAAAAAAGATTGCCATGCACAGTTGACATTTTATTTTTTGGCGGGTCATCAAGTGTTGTCCATGATTTACGTGGTTCTACATCACCGAACGTTGTGATTGATGATCGATTTACACTACTTTTTTGTTTATAAAAAGGACTTTTGGCATGGTGTTGTGTGCTTATTATTTGTTTGTTTTTTTATAATCCAGTAAGTTTATAATCTAGTAACCAGTGGTGCAATGTACCCCTTACTCATTCACATGGGGTGGCAGATATCTGGGGTTTCTCCTATTTTAAACAGGGCTTCAAATTCTGATAAGCACCCCAGCCTTTGGGTTTGGTATGGTTTTCAAAAGACAAGAAAAAAAAAGCATTGGATCTTCCCCAAAGTCCATACAAGATCTGTTTCTGGAAGGGGAAAGGTATCTTGCCAGGGGGGTTCCCAATGTTGACAAGGACCTGGGCCTTTTCCCCACATCCCATGCCCAGTGGATGTGAGGGGTCTGCAAGGGGGATTTTTCAGAATCTGGAAGCATCCTTTAAAATAAGCCCCCCCCCCCCGATACAGCCCCCACCTTTGTGCATGAATAAAGGATACATAGTATCACTTAATATTAACTCACAAAAGAAGTCAAATAGTAAATAAACACACTGACAACTGTGAGAAAGTCCTTTTATTATACTTTTTTTTTTAAATGTTGCAAAGTCCTTTATTTAAATATTTAAATAGAAATTCACCGTAGTTAAAGTACTATTCCAACCTAAATCTAACTAGTCTTAAAAATGTCCCCTCCACCCTCCTAACACCTCTGCTAACTTACTTGTGTAAAAAAGTGTATATGGTTACCTATTTTGAACCAACACTGGTCTGGTCACATGATCCCCTGCGTCAGTCAGCGGTGACTGCATGGGAGGGAAGAAAGCACTTGACAATGGCTGGGAAATCCGGGAGTGGTGATGTTACCCATAGGCTCCCAAGTCTCAGCCGTTGAAGGCGCTCCCTGATACAGGGAACCAGATCACGTGACTGGACTAGAGCGGACTACAAACAGGTAAGTATATAGAGTGCGTGCTTTTTACAGAAGTTAGTAAGTATAGGTGTTAGAAGGGGTGAAGGAACATTTCTAAGACTTAGGTTTAGGCTGGAACTTTACTTTAATCATGTCATAGGGAGATTTATGAATTGTGAAAATCTCCATTGCCCCTGAGACAAAATGTATGTTGGGTTGGAGAACATAGCGGGGAAATCCGGGAGTGGTGATGTTACCCATAGGCTTCCAAGTCTCAGCCGTTGAAGGCGCTCCCTGACACAGGGAACCAGATCACGTGACTGGACTGGAGCTGACTACAAACAGGTAAGTATATAGCGTGCATCCTTTTTACAGAAGTTAGTCAGTATAGGTGTGAAGGAGCATTTCTAAGACTTAGGTTTAGGCTGGAACTTTAATCATGTCATAGGGGGATTTATAAATTGTGAAAATCTCCATTGCCCCTGAGACGAAATGTACGTTGGGTTGAAGGACATAGCGGTGACGTCAGCACGCTCGCCGGGGGCGCAAGACGATAATTTCTGAATGCCTGATGTATTCATTTTACTTGTGAGTAAAATACTGTTCTTTTAATAAGTTTCTTATGCTGGAAAATTGCGTAATGAGCGATTGTGTTCCTTTTTTATATACATGCCTGGATAATGAATAGAGACAACTTACCTGCCGCATTATTGAGTGATCTTTTTAATGACACATCCAACATACGGGTCCTATGAAGGGAGTGTTACCTGCAAACCCACAGTGGGGGGTGTTGTCCACTAATGTGTGGCTAAACCTCTTTTGGGGGGTCTTTTCATCTGGTAAGCGTCTATTCATTATTATATATAGTGGAGGATGGACAAGGGATCACTTGGAGCAATTTTGGACTGTAATTAAAGTATAACTAGAGGCAAAACTTTTTTTTTTTTAGTGTTGGATAGAGTGGAGAGGGATTAGAACACCTATCAGTTTTTATTTCTGGCTGTGCCCCTGTTAGGGAGATTTGCCTTCTCTATTTGTCCTGTTTACCATTATTATTGGAAACGAAAGTAAAAGAAAATCCCAAATTTTGGTTTGTCCCCAGAAAAGTAATAGTTGGGAAATCTTCCAATGGGGACATTAGTTCTGGTGGTCCCCAAGAAATTCCCTTAATTTACAAGGTTTCCTCCCACTTCCTCTTTGGCTATGGGGCAGGAAGTGAAGGAAAATTTCTGCAATGGGACACAGATGGCAAAAAAAAAAATCTGACAGGGGTTAAAACCCTCTCTTGTGGTATCCAATATGAAAAAAAAAGTTTTGCCTATAGTTCTACTTTAAGCTCATGTGGAGCACCTGTGTCACTACCAGTATTTGGAATTGGGATTCCCCTGTCTATATCATTTACCAATTTTATGCCACATTTGAAGATTTGGAATTATTGAATGAATATTATTTGAAGTTTTTTATGCTGTGCACAGAATAATTGGCACTTTCAATTGAAAAGTTTAATTTATATACCTTACTTGGCACTTTATTGAATATTATTATTTATGAATGCACATGTTTACAGCTTTACATGTATATATGGATGAATTTTCTTTTTTGCACTTATAGTACTTTATTTTCACCAGTGTATGAGCACTACGAGATTTTGATTACTTAATACGTTTGTTTAGCATATTCATAGCACAAAATAATTTTTTTTTATTACATATATATTTCAACCTTTAACAGTTTGCCGACCAGCCACCATCATTATACAGCGGCAGGTCGGCACGATCCCGCAAGCCGCCGTAGCTATACGGCGGCTCGCGGGATCGGAATAGCAGGCACGCGCATGCCACCGGAGGCACAGCGGGGTGCCAATGCTCGTGGCCGACGGTTGCGATGACCGCCGGCCACGAGCGATCGTGGGCACGAGAGGCAGGACATGGAAGTGTGTGTGTGTAAACACACAAATCCCTGTTCTGTTCTGTGAGGAGTAACAGATCGTGAGTTCCTAATAGCTAGGAACAACGATCCATCACTTCCTCTAGGTCAGTTCCCTCCCCCTACAGTTAGAAACACACCTAGGGAACACAGTTAAACCCTTGATCACCCCCTAGTGTTAACCCCTTCCCTGCCAGTGACATTTTTACAGTAATCAGTGCATTTTTATAGCGCTGATCGCTGTACAAATGCCAATGGTCCCAAAAATGTGTCCGATGTGTCCGCCATAATGTCCCTATAAAAATCGCAGATCGCCGCCATTACTAGTAAAAAATATATATACTAAAAATGCTATAAATCTCTCCCCTATTTTGTAGACGCTATAACTTTTGCACAAACCAGTTAATATACGCTTATTGCAATTTTTTTTTTTTTTACCAAAACATGTAGAATAATACATATTGGCCTAAACTGAGAAAAAATTCGCTTTTTTAAAAAAAAAAAGGGATATTTATTATATCAAAAAGTACAAAATATTGCGTTTTTTCAAAATTGTCACTCTTTTTTTGTTTACAGCGCAAAAAATAAAAACCGCAGAGGCGATCAAATACCACCAAAAGAAAGCTTTATTTGTGGGGAAAAAAGGACATCAATTTTGTTTGGGTGCAGCGTTGCAGGACCGCGCAATTGTCAGTTAAAGCAACGCAGTGCCGAATCGCAAAAAATGGCCCGGTCATTCAGCAGCCAAATCTTGGTCAAGTGGTTAAATATTTAGGCTATAGTGCTAGCTGGTCAGGATTAGGGTTCTTACTATTTGTGGTATGAGGAAAGAATGCCATTTTCTTACATATACTAAGACAAGATAAAATATTTTATGGTTTGGATATTTAAGAGGAGGTTCAACAAGAGGAAGTCCATTTTTATACCAGAGTGATTAATGAACAGATTTTTGATGTTACTCTCTTTTAACTAAGTGTAGGTGATCAATTTTTATTTATATTCATCTGCCCTCTACATTCAGATGACCCAATGAAACTGAAACATGGAATGGAAAACATTTGATTTACTGTAGTTAAAACTGAGACTGTACATGCTACATGTTGCTGAATCAGTAGCAGTAATTGTTTAAATTAGAAGCCCTACTGATCAATATGGTATAAAGTCTGCCTTATTGATTACCAAATGTCTTGTGTGTTTTCTTTATGAGAGCAACACCACATCTTTATAGTTCTAAATCTATATTAATAGGATAAGAGAGTCAACTATTTAGTCCAAAATCTATATGCTTGTCTATTTTCTGTATATTACATTACACCACTAGTAATATGTGGAAGGTTCAGAAGCTCATTTAGACGTTAAAGCAGTATTAAACCCAAAATCAAAATTGGGATATATTGCATAGTTGTCAACATTCTGAAAAAAATAATAGGGACGCTTTTTTTTTTGTATGTAGGCAGAGTCTTATTTTAATTAGGGGTGGGGCATTCATTTGTAGGTGTGGCTTACCCGAGAGAAAAAATTCATTGTGTGCCGTGGCGAAAAATGGGCTTTGCTTAAACTTTATTTTGGACATGGCTTAATGGGGGTATAGTTAGAGTCTGAGATGAAAGAGGGATGTAGGAAGAAGGAAGAGAGGGAGAGAGAAAGAAAGGGAGAAAGAGGGAGAGAGAAGAAGAGAGAAAGAGGGAGAGAGAAAAAGAGAGAAAGGGAGATGGTCAGAGAGTGTGCAGACGTGATACAGGAGACAGTCAGAGAGGGTGCAGACATGGTGCAGGAAAGGCTGAGAAGGTGTGGATATGGTACAGGAGAGGGTGAGAGGGTGCGGACATGGTACAGGAGACTGTTAGAGAGGGTGCAGACATGGTACAGGAGGGGGTGAGAGGGTGTGGATATGGTACAGGAGAGGGTGTGAGGGTGCAGGCATGATACAGGAGGTTGTGAGAGGGTGCGGACATGATACAGGAGACAGGTGAGAGGGTGCAGGCATGGTACAGGAGAGGGTGAGTGGGTGCGGGCATGGTACAGGCGAGGGTGATAGTGTGCGGGCATGGTACAGGAGAGGGTGAAGGCGTGGTACAGGAGAGGGTGAGGGGTTGCAGGCAAGGTACAGGAGAGGGTGAGAGGGTGCAGACATGGTACAGGTGAGGGTGAGAGGGCGCAGACATGGTACAGGAGAGGGTGAGAGGGTGCAGGCATGGTACAGGAGAGGGTGAAAGGGTGTGGATATGGTACAGGAGAGGGTGAGAGGGTGCAGGCAAGGTACAGGAGAGGGTGAGAGGGTGCAGGCATGGTACAGGAGAGGGGGAGAGGGTGCAGGCATGGTACAGGAGAGGGTGAGAGGGTGCAGGCATGGTACAGGAGAGGGGGAGAGGGTGCAGGCATGGTACAGGAGAGGGTGCAGGCATGGTACAGGAGAGGGTGAGAGGGTGCAGGCATGGTACAGGTGAGGGTGAGAGGGTGCAGGCATGGTACAGGAGAGGGGGAGAGGGTGCAGGCATGGTACAGGAGAGGGTGCAGGCATGGTACAGGAGAGGGTGAGAGGGTGCAGGCATGGTACAAGTGAGGGTGAGAGGGTGCAGGCATGGTACAGGTGAGGGTGAGAGGGTGCAGGCATGGTACAGGAGAGGGGGAGAGGGTGCAGGCATGGTACAGGTGAGGGTGAGAGGGTGCAGGCATGGTACAGGTGAGGGTGAGAGGGTGCAGGCATGGTACAGGAGAGGGGGAGAGGGTGCAGGCATGGTACAGGAGAGGGTGCAGGCATGGTACAGGAGAGGGTGAGAGGGTGCAGGCATGGTACAGGTGAGGGTGAGAGGGTGCAGGCATGGTACAGGAGTGGGTGAGAGGGTGTGGACATGGCACAGGGAAGGGTGAGAGGGTGCGGACATGGAACAGGACTTCACTTGATGTGCACCTCCAACACATTACTCTGTACCTCCCCAACACACAGACCTGCAACATTCTGGTGCCTGTAGCATCTCCCCCTGCACCTCTGCTGGCTGTCAGCTCACTTAGAGGGGGGGCAGACGGCAGTTCTGTGGTGCCCATGGGTTCTCCGGCTAGCAGGTCTCTTCTGTGTGTACAGTGCAGAGGGGAGGGGCCTCCGACCTGGACAGCTAACCGGCATCAGTGTACAAGTTTATTGCTCTGTGTGTACACTAAAGAGAGAAGCCGATTAGCCAATTAGATGCCTGGGTCGGAGGCTCCTCCCCTCTGCACTGTACACATGGAAGAGACCTGCTAGCCGCGTGGAGATCCCCCGCAGCCAGGTCTTCACAGCCAAGAGCTGCAGCTGGTGGTCGGGCAATGACGGGTTGCCGGGACAACACCAAATTCCCGTGATTTGGCAGCTATGTATATTGCAGCTTACCGATCATTAGGTGTGGTAGCTGCATTTGTTTTCTTTTTTTAGCCTTTTTTTCCCTCTGTTTTCACTTGGTAAACTGGCCAGTTACACACCTCTTGTATTAAAATGTCCCCATTCTGGATGAAGGACCACAGAGACACCTTTGGACAGCAGCATTATCTTGGGGAAGGGGATTGTTAAATGCACTAGCAAATTTAGATACACTAACAAATTGAAGCAAACTCTAGCTCACACTGCACTTACAGAAATAGTTAAAGCAACAGTTGTTTTTTTTTGTTTCGAGATAAAAATTTGACATAAATAAATAAAATCTGATCATTGTAGGCACCCCTGTCAGCGGTAAATGGTTTGTCCCAATGCCCTGCTACGTTTTAAGGAGAGCTTGTTATGTTGAAAAACAACAGATTACTGGCTAGATCGCCAGGTGAAAATAAAGCAAAAAAAGCACATCTAAGCATTGGTAAAATATATATATATATATATATATATATATATATATATATATATATATATTTTTTTTTTTTTTTTTTTTTTTTAACTTCCTAGGGGACACACAGAGCAGATACTTTACACAGAGCCAAAACTCTGAATGATCTTTTACTTTTATGAATGAAAAAGTAGCACTGATTGTTCATTAATAATATTGACAGATCACTAATCTTGGAGAGGGAACAGGGCTATGTGCTGGCTGTACCTTCCCCCACAGGAATGCCCATAATTTGGGTTTCAAAAGGGCATAAAGCTGCAGCTATATAGAGGTTTTTAGGGGACAACGGGGCTACCGGTCAGAATGTAAGTGCTATATGCATTTGCCCCCCTTGGGAGTTAAATAAAAAAATAATGATAGCTCTTCTTTAATT
Organism: Aquarana catesbeiana; assembly: GCF_042186555.1. NCBI lineage: Eukaryota > Metazoa > Chordata > Amphibia > Anura > Ranidae > Aquarana > Aquarana catesbeiana. Next base: position 733,694,109 of record NC_133325.1, on the reverse strand, counting down.
GTAAACCTTCAATAAAAAATCAAAACATGCATGATTTAACAAAGAGGCCATTTGTATTCTAGCCCAGCGTGAATATGTTTTAAGTTAAAAAATAACCAGAAGAATTAAAGCGGTAGTAAAGCGCAAGAAAAATAAAAAACAATGGGCTATCCTGCAGGTTTAAGTCATAATGTACTAATATGCACCGCATACTAGCACATAATGACAGACTTACCTGTACACGGAGCCCTCTAGCACATCGTTATCACAGCTCCCCTACGCTGCCACCTTCATCCAGTCTCCCTTCTGGGTTCATTGGCTCCTACTATATGAGTGGCCAGGGCTGCGATTATGTCACGCCGCGCATGCACACGGGAGCCCTCAGCTCCGGCACAGAGCTCTGAAGGTCTGGCATGCGTCGGTGGCGTCCCCAGCTGCATGTTGTGTAAGGATCTCCTAAACAGTGCAAGTTTAGGAGATATTCACTGTACCTACAGGTAAGCCTTATTATAGGCTTACCTGTAGGTCCAAGTTCAAAATATAATAAAAAAAAAAAAGCTGATTAAATGTTATTCTGCACTGATGCTCTGGGGGAGATTTAAACCCCCAAAATCCCCCCCCCCTTATCTACGTCCCTGGCTAGTACTAAGTAGTGATGACATTCAATGAATCACCCTCAAGGTGTTTCCTGTGGAGAGAATCATTTTTCAATATTGCAGTGCCTAGCCTCCAACTCAAGTCACGTCAATCCAAAATGGTAACGCTCAGGCAGCCTGCATGTGTGTGGCAGCATGGATTGACGCAGCCACCACTTCATTTTTCAGTGACGCTTAGCTAGTTAGACTTGAGTTGGAGGCTGCACATTACAGTGGTGGCCAGCTCCCAGGGATTATGCAGGGGATGCCTGTTTCCCAGGGACTGACTACTCACAACAGGGGCTGTCCCTGGGAAGCAGGGCCGAATAGTAACCTTAACTCAGGTACTTATATTACTCGTTAAAATACATTTGAAGGGGTGCTTTTATTTCTGCAAGGTATTTATCTTCAAGAATATAGTTATACGTCAATGGAAACTATAAAAAAAAAAATATATAAAAAATATAATTTTTTGGTGATTTCTGAGAAGAAATGTGCCCCGGCTTCAGATCTCAGGAGCCCATTCAGGCAACAGAGAAGCCTAATTTTATTGAATGTAATTAATTGCCCTTCCACTGTAGCCTTAGCTGCCATTATTCTACATACATTTAATTGGTTAGCTCGTCTGCATAATTGCTTTATCTCAAGGGAATTTTCTGTATGTTTTCCCACTTCGTAAAGCTTTAGATAATATAAAAGAGCTTTTCATTAACTAAATATGGCTAAGTTTCTTGAGACCATTTGCAAGACCCATCCCTGCCAGTGACCTTTTTCAAAGGAGTTAATTAACGGTCCACAAAAAAGTTCTTTAAACTTATTAAACTGGAAATGTACAGCTTAATTCATTTGCAATTTAATTTTATGCTTTAATTTTTAGGTGCAAGGCAAACAATAAAACATGGCTTTGTGTTCTCTAATATATATGGAAAGAAAAAGAAAGGCATTGAGAATGTTTATTCACCCATAATTACCATACCAAAGTCTTCATTAATGAGGACATAAAGGATGATTTAATATGCATATAATGCCATAAAATTACCTGTATTGTGAGAAGTTCTTAGAAAAAGGAAATGGAAATGTACTCCAGCCAAAGCATTCTGTTCAAATTTGTTATTTATTTTTTTCTTTTATTGATTATTACTCAAAACATGATTTCTATATGAAAAGTAAACGTGAATTTTTTGGTTGAGAAAAAAAAAGTCCTAGGCCAAATACAAACATTGCAAGGATTTAAAGTATATCTAAGCTCTACCAAGATGATATACACTCACCAGCCACTTTATTAGGTACACCTTGCTAGTACCGGGCTGGACCCCCTTTTGCCTTCAGAACTGCCTTAATTCTTCATGGCATAGATTCAACAAGGTGTTGGAAACATTCTTCAAAGATTTTGGTCCATATTGACATGATAACATCACACAGTGCAGATTTGTCGGTTGCACATCCATAATGCGAATCTCCTCTTCCACCACATCCCAAAGGTGCTCTATTGGATTGAGATCTGGTGACTGTGGAGGCCATTGGAGTACAGTGACCTCATTGTCATGTTCAAGAAACCAGTGGTGAGATGATTTGAGCTTTGTGACATGGTGCATTATCCTGCTGGGAGTAACCATCAGAAGATGGGTACACTGTAGTCATAAAGGGATGGACATGCTCAGAAACAATACTCAGGTTGGCCATTGCATTACATGATGCTCAGTTGGTACTAAGGGGCCCAAAGTGTGCCAAGAAAATATACCCCACACCATTACACCACCAGCCTGAACCGTTAATACAAGACAGGATAAATCAAGACTCATCAGACCAGACAGGGTTTTTCCAATCTTCTATTGTCCCATTTTGATGAGCCTGTGCAAATTGTAGCCTCAGTTTCCTGTTCTTAGCTGACAGGAGTGGCTCCCGCTGTGGTTTTCTGCTACTGTAGCCCATCTGCTTCAAAGTTCAATGTGTTGTGCATTCAGAGATGATATTCTGCATACCTTGGTTGTAACAAGTGGTTATTTGAGTTACTGTTGTCTTTCTATCATCTCTAACCAGTCTGCCCATTCTCCTCTGATCCCTGACATCAACAAGGTATTTTCGTCCACACAATTGCCCCTTACTGGATATTTTCTCTTTTTTCAGACCATTATCTGTAAATCCTAGAAATAGTTGTGCTTGAAAATCCCAGATCGGCAGTTTTTGAAATACTCAGACCAGCCCGCCTGCCCTAATTACCATGCCACGTTCAAAGTCACTAAATCCCCTTTCTTCCCCATTCTGATGCTCGGTTTGAACGTCAGTAAGTCGTCTTCACCACATCTATATGCCTAAATGCATTGAATTGCTGCCATGTGATTGGCTGATTAGCAATTTGTGTTACCAAGCAATTGAACAGGTGTACCTAATAAAGTGACCGTTGAGTGTATATTGCAGCTTACCAGTCCTCAGATCTGATGATGGCATTCATTTTTTATTAGTTCATTATTTCTGGGAAGATTTTTTTTAGCATTTATCAAAAAGATATAACAAAACAATTCCAATAGTATATTACACAGACCAAAAGGGAGCACATAAGAAACGTTTTTTGTTAGGGGTTACATATACTTTAAAGGCCCATTTAGAGCACTGCTTTGTGGTCAGTACTCAATATTGCCCTAGCCCCCCAGGCCATGGCCTAGGGCACCAGGTCACTAGGGGTGGTGCTTTTTCATCCATGTTTTAACACTGAATCTGTGTCTGCAGACATGTATCTAGTGTCTCAGTACAGTACTTATTCCCAGTCTGCAGACATGTATCTGGTGTGTCAGTACGGTACTGATTCTGTGTCTGTGGACATGTATCTGCTGTGACAGTATGGTACTGATTCTGTGTCTGTGGACATGTATCTGCTGTGACAGTATGGTACTGATTCTGTGTCTGTGGACATGTGTAGCATGACCCCCTTGGGGACTGCTTGGATTTACCTGCTCATCTGTGCCGCCATGACCTTGTGAACATTCCAACCCACCTGACAATCTGGGTTCAGACATCCTTGCACCACCTTAAAGTAATAAGTTAAACAACTCAGTGCGTTTACATTCTGTTAACGTTTACTGGAATAACTCAAAGGGAATATTGTTACACAGAAGAGGTAATAGATCCAATGAGCTTTGGATCACAGTCCCAGCTCAGCAGAGGAATTCCTCTACAATAACACAAGTTAAGAAGTACAATGGAATACCACTGGAATATGACCTGAAAGGATAAGTAAGAGTTAAGCATTAATTCTGGCAAACTTCTAAAGGGGGAACCCAGGCCGGCCTAGTTAATCTTTAATCCTAATGAGAGATCAAGCTTAATAAGAATGGTATGGGGGCCCTTTAAGCAGTAATGACAGCAATGTCCTCATTGAGGCCTGATGATCTTCTTCGGCAGTCAGAGCTCATTAACTATATCCAATAAGGTGCAGTAACAAGACAATGGTATTTCTTGGAATGGATGAAACTAAAGGTGTCTATGTACAGTGTTCAAAGATAGGTGCAGTAAAGTATTCCCAAGGTAAAGCTGTCTGTACACAGTGAAGTAACAAGGAAAGGTTTTCAAAGGCCGGCAACTGCCCTCTCACCAATGATCAGGCCGAATCAATACCTTCTGGACAGCAGCTCCCGGAGTGGCATCCTTGCAGCGGATCTGCTGTGACAATCTCCTGATGCAAAACTCGAAACACGAGATGTCAGATGACCGCGATGGTGCTGGTTGGATGTCTGATAAACAGCAAGTAGTGCTAGGCCCTTCTCGCCCGGGTTGGAATGTTGTACCCCGCGTGGTAGGCTGCGACCTCACCTTCCCTGCACGGAGAGGTCCGTAACGCACGAGGCCCAGAAGGAAGAGAGCATGGGGTAGGTCTCTGGCTTCTTTTATTGCTCCTCCCAGCAATCTCCCTCATGGTAGCAAACATCCTGGGATATGTAGTCTAGGTGTATAGACATGCGGAGCAATTGTCATGCTGAGGAACTACTGATCCCACAAGCCCTTTAGTTTGGCTCACAAATATGATGTCAGTTATTGATACTGGGCACTAGATGGACAATATGATATAAAGAAATAACGGAGGATCACTGTACTTTGCAATCGTTGTTACTTTTAAAGGTATATCGTCACAGCGCTATACAGTACATATAAGAAAACACAAAAAAAGTCTGTGATGGATATTTACAAACATTCACAAATGCGTGAATAAAAACAAGTAAGTGGTGAATAATGAATTGCACAATTCCCAAGTAACTCCAAAAAGTCTCTATTCCTTATCCATTGTGAAATGCTTCCATGCTCTGCACTAATAAAGTGACTTTGTGTTCAAAAAAGTGATCCATGCCCCTTCTGCTGTGTCCACACTCACTGGAAGGGTTTGGACCCCCTGCAAACAGCATGAGTCAAACAAGTTTTTTGTATACAGGATGGTGTTCCTCTTTACTCCACTCTCCTTTCCTCCTCCATACTCATTCAGACTCCTTTCTCAACTCCCAGTTATAACACCATATGTTCCTAGCAAATAAAGATCTTTGAGAAGAGAGTTTTAAAGGTCAGATGAAGTAATTCTCCAGCGATTGTTGTCCAAGAACAATTCCAGTGCAATAACATCAGATGGACTTTGATCTATTTTCAACCTGACTATGTAACTATGTAACATCCGCTCTTGCAATGTCCTTCAGGGGAACTGGGTCTTCTATGAGGAGCCCAACTCTTTTTAAGCCAGTTTGCTCTAAACATTCATCTGCTTTCTTGTCCTCTGCAGAACTTTGTAGTCCCTTTCCAGACCCAAAAGTTGATTGAGTATAATGCTGGCCATACACTATACGAAAAATCATCCGAAATTCGGTCATTTGGCCAGTTCGTTCGTTTTTCGGCCAGTTAATGGGCAATCGAAAATCGTTGGGACGTTGAGCCGAAGAAACGAAGGACAGGTTTGGAAATTTTCTGCTGAACGAACGATACATTGAAAGGTTAATGCGTTTCCCCTCCGAACTGTTTGCACTAGATATATGTAAAAAAAAACAACAAAAAATGCATTCATCTATGTCCACTGAATGATTTATCGGTCATTACATGATGGCACTATCGTTTGCTCTCACGGCCAAATGTTCGTTTTTCGAAATTGGGTTCGGACGATTTTTCGTATAGTGTATGGCCAGCATAAGACCATGCAGCAATATGTGAATATCTGTGAATATCTATAACAAACTTTTCTTTTGTGCTTTTTTGTTAGTGTTTTTCTATAACCTTGAGCAGCAGTATCACTAATACCTTCCTACAGATTAATTTTGGTGCTGTATGCTTTGTGTGGGAGAAAAAAAGAGTGAGCAGGGGACTAACGGTGCAAAGTATACATTTTGCTCTGGTTGTAGTGGGTTTATGGGTGTACCATTAAAGCTCAACTCTGGACAACTAAAACATTATCCCTTGCAGTGGAGCTGTGTCAGCACTGCAAGGGTTAATTGCTTGTTTTGGTCTAAGGGAACAAAAAAAAGAACATTTACTTACTTGATCCTCCGCTCCTCACCACTGCTAGACCAGTCCCCACAGCTTCTTCTCCCCATGTTCCAGTGGTCTAGAATCTAGAGTCCTGATGTCATCCAGACAAAAGCAGGTTCCATAGTTCTGAATTGGACATGATGATGCCGAGGGACAGTCCACCACAGGAGCATGTAGAACTGTTTCTCCCCTAGAAAAACAAAAACGAGTAATTAACCCTTGCAGCCCCACTTCAAAGAATAATTTTACATTTCCCTGGAGCTGGGCTTTAAGGCAGATCATTCATTTGAATGGGTTGGTAGTGCACCACAACAAAATCGGCAATACAGAGAACCACCATACAGGGTATGTGCATTACTTTGCACTGATGGCATCACAATATGCCACACCATAGTACATGTATTGCAGTAAGGAGCATTAAATCATGCTTTTTTACCACGTGTTACCGCAACACATATTTCAGGTTGGACCTGATTGCAGATAATTTCTTGCTATTGTTTTATAGTTACTAAAACTGCAAAATGGAAGGATCTGTAAGCTATTATAATTTCCAGCATTGCAGAAAGATAGTCTGGGGGTGGCTAAAATGCTATTTCAAGCTTTGTTCAAGTCTTTGAAGTACATTTTTTTTTCACAAAATACCCATGACTAGGGTATGAAAGATGATTTGCCACTATGACAGCTTGACCAACACTTCCACCCCACATTACACCAAAACTGGAGTTTAATGACCAGCAGCCTTTTCTTAACCCAATTTTTATAAATAACATATACAAAAAAAACATACAAAACCAGTCAGTACAGTCTAAAAATTGGAGACTCAAGGTCCTTGTAGGCATCACTACTTCAAGTACCCGTTTAAACAAAAATGTATGCCTCCAGCTACCAAATACTGAAATATCACCACTACTTGGAGATACAACCCAAACAAACTACTGGGAGCCCTGCCAAATACGGGTTCTTTTTCAAATAAAGCACATACAAGGACCTTGCACACCACCAGCTACCATGAGAAATCACACCAAGGGCACAGACCCAAAAAATGCCCAACACCTGAACACCAAAAAAAGGGTGGAGGGAGGGTTGGAAGTTGTCCCGTTGCAGTTCCTCTCCCAAGTGAAGAACACACCAGGATCCTCCTACCGATCATCCCCTGGAGCCCATTACATCCACTCCACCAGTTCACTAAGTGCCCATTTACTACACCTAATTTCAAACCTACCTAAAAAACTCCATCCAATCCAAAACCCCTTTTAACCCCTGTCATGTCAGCCCTACGTCTAGGTTTCTTTTCCTTACTTCGGACCTAACTTGATTACAAAAGTGTTACAGAAAGTTTTCCAAACTTATAGCAAAAGTTTGTATATATATATATATATATATATATATATATATATATATATATATATATATAAGTTTGGTATACTTGGAAGCAATAATCTAGATCAGAGAGACCAGACCGCAGTCTTTTCCTAGGCTGACTGTACATTATACAATGTTCTTTTATGATTTTCATTTAGATTTACCAAAACCATAAATTATGAGGTCAAACCTAAAAACTTTCAATTTTTTGCAATCAGGTAGGCCCTTGCACTAGATAGTTGAAGGTACATCTAAAGGAAATTGAATAAGAAAACTGTATATTGTATGTTCAGCCTTAGACAATGATACCTACCGGGGCATCCCGTCCATTAAGGGCGCACGGGCGCCGCCCCCCCTCCTATCCATGCGTCCGGTCCCTTGCAGGATGCTGGATGCATGGATTCCAATGGAGGGTGTTTTTTTTAAGTACCTGATTAGACCCATAGGCTCTAATTGACTTCAAAATAGGGTGGGCTGGGGGCACAGAGAATGCGAACCAAACTCACCCAGATGCGTTACAATAACAAATTAATATCCATTATTGTAACATTTGTTTCCTCCTCCCGGCCAATCCGGAAGCGAGTCTTGAGACCTGTCACCCGATTGGCTGAAAGGACAGGCGATCCTATTGGATGCCTAGGCGAGGGAAGCCGCCGTGATGGAGGAGAGGACACAGGAGCCACCACCCGACACCTGCTACCAAGATAAGGGGTAAGTGCCGGACTGACCTGCAGACAGCGAGTGGGGGTGAAGGCGCCACCGGCCACTCAGGGGGAGGGGGGTGGTTGTTTGCCCCCACAATAAAAAAAAAAAAACAGCCACCACTGGATACCTGGTATCAAGCAAGATCTTATGATGGTTTGGTGAGAGAGGGGTGGTCGATGTCCAGATGTTTCCCTCTTCTTTGTGTGTGTGGTTTTTTTTTTGTGGTGTGGGATTTGTGATTAAAATGGAAAGGTTCAAAATATAGGGGCTATATAGACTTGAAGAGCAGAACATACAAAATCAACTGGTGTTATCTATAAAGCTATTTTACAATGTAGAAAACTTAAGGATAACTATGAAAGTCAATGGGAAATATTGTATGATTGGATCATAAGGATTTTTTATTCAATAAGAAATTGTAACAAGAGTTAAATTTGACAAAAAATATATAACATTTAAAAAAAAAGAATATTCTGTGAATAGTTGCATTCTTCTCTCCAAACAAAGCACCTCCATTAAATTTCACAAATATTCAAAAGCCTCCAAAGAAACCAAGAAAAATGTAAATCTATATAAATAACTCAATATTAGTAACTGCTTCATATTTTTTTCAGTATTATTCCTGGAATCATGTCATATCTTGTCAGGCTCTGATTTGTTCCAGTCACCGGCGATCTCCTGGGAACAGATTCTGCTATAGACAGCTCTCTAGAAATCTCCTGTCATTTTCCCCGCAGTGTGTAAAAGAGATACATGACCAGAGTTCAGTGGAGGTAGAAGGATTCATAATATATCTCATTAGATCTAAAGAGTGCCATTAAGGTGTGTATATTTACATGTGTCAGCGATATGCAAAGCTTGCAGACAAGTGCTGAGGAAGTCTGATGACATCTTCCAAGGCTTTCCATTGCTGTGCGCTTTACAGATATTAATAGTCAGGAATTAAAATACAAATGGAGCTGCAAATACACTACTGCTGACTCTACTTAATATCGAACATCAATAATTTATGAACATGGTAGAAATTTTATTCAAGTCTCTCTTTGTGGCACTAAGTGAAATATGTTTTATTAGGCAGCCAGAGCATTGTGTTCAGGAGAAGAAGCAAGCTATCAACTTTTTAAATGTGTGCATGTGTGACTGTGTGTGTATCATTTAATTACAATATTTTATTATGCATTAAAGCGATTGTAAATGCATCTTTTTTTTTTAAATAACAAACACGTTACACTTACCTATTCTACGTAATGGTTTTACACAGAGTAGCCCCGATTCTCCCCTTTTTAGGGTCCCCCGTCGGCGCTTTTAGCTACTCTGCCTCGCTGAGTGGTCACCATAGCAATCTGCTTTCTCTGGGGGAACTCATGTCTGCTTGCTCCTGACCTGGCTCTGTGTGTCCATTGACACACAGAGCACAGCGTGGCCCCACCCCTGCTCTCTCCTTACTGCCTGTTATTGACAGCAGTGGAAGCCAATGGCTGTGTCTGAGCCAATTAAGAGGGAGATAGCCGAGGAAGCTTCTGCTCTTGTGGACATTGCTGGATCGATATCAGACTCAGGTAAGTATAGAGGGGGCCTGGAGAGGGGTGGTGGGAGGGGGGCAGGGGGGAACTGCACAGAGAAAGTTTTGTATCTTAATTCAGAGAATGCATTAAGGTAAAAAAAAACCTTCAGCCTGTACAACCACTTTTAGGCCAGCCATACAAGGTTCGAATCTCGGACAGTTCCTGCTGAACTGGCTGAGATTCGAATCCTTAATGGGCAGGCTGAACATACCAAGTAACCATGTTGATCGATCGATCAACACGGTTACATGGTTACAACCAGCCTGCCAGATTCGCTTCCGATTATCACAAGCGGCTGGTATAGGGGTAAGTGATGATAGTTAGACACTATAGGGATGTGGGGTATAACAGAAGAGTCAAATATTCAAAGCTGGAACAGGTAGTTAGGCAAGGTAGAAAGCCATGACCAGGAATTAAAGACAGGCCTAAGAATGAACTGCAGATAAAGACATAGTAGAGCAGGCCTGGGGCCAAGCCAAAGGTTCTAGTAAGTTTGTGGTTGAAGCCAATGGATCTCACTATAATGGTTCCCTTCCTGTGATACTCTATCTGTTCACCAGTGCTTGGTGCCCCGAGGACTTTTTGATGCTTTCTTTCTTAGGAAAAGATTGTGGCAGGATGCAGGAGAGGGCACAGACTGGAAAAACACCTAATCAAACTGCAGAGGACGGAAAGCAGAGAGCAGCTTGGAGGAAGATGTTCTTATAACCATTGGTCAAATAAGAAAAAGTGATGACGGTGGAAACACAGAGTGAAACGCTGAGAACAGATGATAGCAGAGAGTCAGAAGCAGTGATGAACAAGCTAAATACACATACATTAAATGCAATCAACTTGCATAATTATTTGAGTACCGTATATTAGCCCACCGTGCAAAATAAAATCCTCTGGTCCATGGTCACCTGACATTCTGGGAACACTCAAGTCATAAACCTGATCTTCTGCCGATCAAGAAATCTGTATTCAACCCATCAGTCTCTCTGCATTCTCATTGAGCACACCCGTGAAAGTCCTGTTCACAAAAATGATATTGGGGAACTGGAGAAAGTGCAGAGAAGGGCAACCAAACTGATAAGAGGCATGGAGGAGCTCAGCTATGAGGAAAGATTAGAGGAACTGAATTTATTCTCTCTTGAGAAAATTAGATTACGGGGGGACATGATCAACATTTATAAATACATACTGTAAGTGGTCTATTGAGTGAACTTGGTATTGAGGTCATCACAGAGTACAAGGGGGCACTCTTTACGTCTGGAGGAAAAGAAATGTCATCTCCAAACACGGAAAGGTTTCTTCACAGTAAGAGCTGTGAAAATGTAGAATAGACTCCCTCAAGAGGTGGTTTTGGCCAGCTCAGTAGATTGTTTTACGAGAGGCCTGGATTCTTTCATAGATACACATAACTGGATAGTAATATTTATATATAAAGTTGATCCAGGGGACATTTGATTGCCTCTTGTAGGATCAGGAAGGAATTTGTTCCCCTTCTGGAGCAAATTGGATAATGCTTTGCTGGGGTTTGTTGCCTTCCTCTGGATCAACTGTGGGTATAGGACTGTATATTTTTTTCCCCTTCTATTGGTTGAACTGGGTGGACTTGTGTATTTTTTCAACCAGACTAACTATGAAACCAATAAACACAAAAGCAAACATTTATTATATTGCATCTTACCAATTCTTAGATGTGATGGCTGCGGGGGAAGCCGTCCCCACTGGGAGAAGACTGTGATTATGGATAGTGGCTATAGCAGCCACTAACGATAATTGCAGGTAAAAACCAAGCAGGCTGATTGTACCCAGGTTGATCGATTGATCAACTTGGTGTATTCAGCCTGCCCATACACGGTTCGAATCTTTGCCGGTTCAGCAGGAAGACTGGAATCATGTATGGCCTCCTGCTTTAGGTAAACTGGGTTGTGGACTTAGACTGTAGCACAGTTATACACACGATTGGATATTCGGCCAGCAAAAGACCGATGAGAGCTTTTGGTCGGAAAATGCGACCATGTATATGCTCCATCAGACTTTTGCTGGCAGAATTCCCACCAGCAAAAGATTGAGAGCAGGTTTTCAATTTTTCGGTCGGAAAAAGTTCCTATCCGAAAATGCGATCGTCTGTACAAAGACGCCCAAAATTCCTATGCATGCTCGGAAACAATTCCACGCATGCTCGGAAGCATTAAACTTAATTTTCTCGGCTCGTCGTAGTGTTGTACGTCACTGCGTTCTTGACGGTCAAAAGTTCAGAGAACTTTTGTGTGACCATGTGTATATGCAAGGCACGGAAAATCCGCTTGTGTGTACGCGGCATTACAGTAATTTCTGGAAAGCATAAGCAGCTCAATAACTAATTTTGTTGTTTGAAGCCACTGTTTAATTATGACCTTTACAATAATCAGTGGTAGCCTTTTCTAACATGATGACAAACTCATTTATTTGCCTTAATTTTATGGAAAATCAAATAATGTTATATTGCCTGATTTTCTTATGACAACATACAAGGTCTCATCACTATAATTGTAATCTATACAGCACATCTTTTAAAAACAGCATTATAGTCTTGCCATTGTCTGGAGACTTGAACGAAGCTACCACCTACGTGTTAAACAAACACATTAAACAATAAATGCTTCTGCGCAGAATTGTTACATGCCATAAAGAGTCATCACATTATGATCCGTCCAGTGGATTAATGATTCCTCGTCTCTGCTGCTTGTGCCATACAAATAAATCAGCCCATACGAAAAGGCATTCATTTTAAATATTGATTATGCAGTAGTTTTGAGGACAATGTCTATAAATCATTTCTAAGTAACCTGGGTCAATTCTGTGTAATGTGCAAATATGAAGAGGCCAGTGGTTATTACTGCTCCATCAATGAGCTGATCCTGGTTTGATGTAGACTACAAAGACTGGCCTTTATCTGGGCAACCAACCTTTACAGTGACGCCTAGTACACATGATGTGAAAATCGGACGAAAAATACTGCTTTCGGAGCGATCGTCTGATAATCTGATTGTTAGTATACAGCTTTTGAGAGCCGATCACGACAGTTCATGCAAAATTATCCAGAGGTACAAGCAGGAAAATGTTTCTTGTACAATAACAGAACAAACGTTTTTTCATTTAATCAGTATTCGTCCATAAAAAATCAACTGACCAAGACTGCACATGGTCGGAAGCAAAATAATACATTACAATACAAGACAATAAATTACATCATCACAAAGACTTACAAGACTTTTCGTAACTCTAGAAACCTATTTGTTTTCGATATGAGACTCGCTTTAAAAAAAAAAAAAAGATCATTCATCCGATATTCTCATCGTGTGTACCAGGCTTAAAGGAGTAAAGTCTTGTGGTTTTCACCTTAATGCAATCTATGCATTAAGGTGAAAAACCTTCTGTAGTGCAGCAGCCCCCCAGAGCCCCCCTTTTTCTTACCTGAACCTGATCATTCTAGTGATGAGCATGAGCCCAGCAGCTCCAGCCGCTGCCTTGGGTCCCCATTGGATAGATTGATAGCAGCAGGAGCCATTGATGTCTGTGTCAATGGACGCAGCAGCAGGACTCTGGAGCGCGCCGGCACGAGTGACCCCATGGAATGCGGCTCTCCGTGGGGACACTCAGTGAAGAGGAGGAGCCAGGAGCGCCACCGGGGGACCCCAGAAAAGGAAGATCGGGGCCGCTCTTGACCTCTGGAAGATCCCCCCCCTCCCAATGACCAAGTCATTTTTTGCAATATGGCAGCATTTGCGTTACTTTACCTGACAATTGCGCAGTCATGCAACACTGTACCCAAATAAAATGTATGTAATTTCTTCCCTACAAATAGAGTTTTCTTTTGGTGTTATTTGATAACCACTGTGTTTTTTATTATTTTAGCTATAAATAAAAAAGACCAACAATTCTGCTACATGTTTTTGGACACACTGCATCTCCGATCACAGATCTATGACATAGACTCTTTATCATGTGATCAGCTGTGTTCAATCATGGCTGATCACAGAGTAAATATGTTGTGCCGGTTATCTGCACTTCCCTATTCACACTGACAGCGCGTGAGTAGAGGAGAGCCGATAAGTGGCTCCCCTGACAGGGGGCGGTCTGCGCTGATAATCAGTGCATTGATTATCAGTGCAGTCCCATCAGTGATGCCTGTCAGTGGCCACCAGTGATGCCCGCCTGTGCCCTACAGTGATGCCCACCTGTGCCCACCAGTGATGCCCGCCTGTGCCCACCAGTGATGCGCACATGTGCCCACCAGTGATGCCAATCAGTGCCCACCAGTGTTGCCAATTAGTGCCCATCAGTGATGCCAATCAGTGCCCATCAGTGTAGCCTGTCAGTGCCTCCTCATCAGTGCCACCTATCAGTGCCCATCAGTGCCACCCATCAGTGCCGCTTATGCACATTCATAAAAATTAATCAGTCTTGGATCAGCAGCTATCAAGCACCTGATGCTGATGTAACTGATTGGGCATGTAATTACAGTTTTTGATATAATATTTCAATGCAGGGCCAGTTCCTGTACCCAACAGTAACTGTGAGGTCTTACAGTGTTGTGGCAACACCACCACCACCAAAGGCCCAATTTTTCTGCCCCTGTTTAACAGATGCATGTAATTACAATTCTTGATATAATATTTCACAGCAGGGCCCATTCCTGTGCCCAACAAGAGTAACTATGAGGGCTTACAGTATTCTGGTACCTCCAACACCTAAGGCCCAATTTTCTGCAGAGTATATAGAGCAGGCCGTATAGTATATATACTGCTGTTCAGAGTATATAATGCCTTGGGGCCTCGGGGACCCCCACGCTATTTTTTTTAAATTTGGGTGAGGGGCTCCCCTTAATATCCATACCAGACCTAAAGGACCTGGTATGGGGGTGACATCCACTCATTTTTTTCTGCTATTTTTTTATTTATGCTATTTTTATCTATATTGCCAGGATCCGACATTACATTACAGCCGCAAGCAGTTTTGAATGACATTTTTTCCTTTAGAAATGTAATTTTGCTGGGGCACTGTAAAACACATCACACAGATGAGTCACTTTCCATGCAGACTAAGGGGACACACAGGCATGATATTAAAAGCAATATTTAATTTTTATTGTTTCACTTTAAGCATTATTAAAATCACTGCTTCTGAAAAAACGGCCATTTTTAAAACTTTTTTTTTGCACTGATACATGTCCCCTGGGGCAGGAACCAGGTACCCAATAACTTGCATATAAGCCTTTAAAATGAGCACTTTTGATTTTGCACGTTCGTGTCCCATAGACTTATGAAGTAATGAAGGAGCTTGTGTGCGTAGACTCCTTTTCTAACAAACAAAAACCCAATAATGGGTCTGACTCATGGCACAGGGTATTCTAGGGACCCAGCCTTGAAGTCACAGAAGATTAGGCCTAAAGACAATAAGCATGGGATATGTACAAAGTTAAGCTTCCTACTATTCAAGTGTAATATAAGAACCCTGGTCTCTGGGATAAGTTGAGTGGTTCCTGGATTGGTGGAGCCCAGTGCAAACTTCGTGGCACCGGTTCAGAAATGCTGCACAACAAAAGAGAGGAGCATTATGAAATATAATTAGGAATTGTTGTCCATAGTGTACAATATAAAGTGTTATTGTAGGTGGGCCACAGATTACAAGGAGTAAATTATGTCTGTTTGGAGAAGTGTTACTTTTAAGATGTTTAAGAAGTTCTGTCTTAAAGGCTAATTGCATTACCAACATCCTGAGCCACTGGGGGCATTAGCGAGTGGTATTGCTCCCCATTCCCATATGGGCACCTCCCACACTGAAGTGATATACAAAATCTGAACTTTTTCTGTACTTTTTACTCCACTCTTTTCAACCTCCTGCACCTCCCTATTTGACAGTGAGGTTGAGCATCATATTCAAAACCAATAGGAAGACATAAGAGGAGTTTACGGAAGTGCTGGATCTTGAGGGTGGTTGACCCTGCCTCGTGGTTAACTCTGCCTTTTAGAATCTATAGCTAGCTTGAAAGAAACCTGGCGCTTGAAGAGAAATATGATGAAGTTCATGCATTCCTTTTTAAAATGCTTTTTGCAAGGCTGTGATGTGATGTCTTTACCTAGATTTGTGTATGTCTTTACCTAGATTTTACTGGCTGCATAGTTGTCGAAAAAGCCTCCAGGTAATGAAAAAGCCTCCAGTTAGCTAGACTTTTCAGAAGAAGGTCAACGATGGCAGCCTACATCATCCCAGGTTTCCTTCAAAGTGGAATTCTAGTTTTCATTAGGAGTTTAATAATATACCCAAGGATGATTAAGAAGAGGGAGTTCTTACTGCAATCCTCACTTCCTCTCTGGTTCAGTCCCCAGCATCAAGGTTCTTCCTGAGGTCCTGCTCCACTCATCTTCCAGGATCGAATGACTGCCAGCATTACCCAGCCCACTTGCTGTCAGCCCAGGCTGTCATGGACAGGTCCCCTTTGGACAAGTCATCACACAACCTGGACTCACAATACTCATGGACTGAGTGCTGTTCAATATAGGACTGCCCACCACAGGAGCAGGAGGAACTCCACAAGCTGACAACTGCTGGACACTAAAAAAGAATGTATTCTTAACGCAAAAAAAACATTTCTTTTATTGTTCTTAGCCTCCTCTAAATCACCAAATTTATTTTTTGTGCTGCTGTGCTTCCTGATAGTGAGTGGCCATCTTCGTTCTGCATGTAGAAAAATAGCCAACCTCTCTTGCTTGCTTCTGAGGACTTTGGACTATGCAGTTTGTATTGTGCATAGAGCAGTACACATGACCGCAACTAGCATGCACTGCTCTTTCCAAACACATTGAAGAGATGAGAAAAAGGAGAGGTTTGAGAGCTTATGGAGGATGCTACAAGGGGGCAGTAAAACACAGAAATAAATAATTTCAGGAAAAATAAATGACAGGGCCATTAAAGAGAAGTTCCAGTCTCCTGTGAAAAAAATAAAAGTCAACAGCTGCAAAAACTGTAGCTGCTGACTTCTAAAAAACAGCCACTCACTTGTCCCACGATCCAGCGGTGCGCTCACCCCAGTCGTTTTCACCCGCTGTCTTCTTTCCTCGGTGGCGGCATCGTAACCACTGGGCTTTGACAGCTTGCGGCTTCTCAGCCAGGTGTCCACTGCTCATGCGTGAGTAGTGCTGCGCATCAAGAATGGTGGATGCAGTCTTCTGGGACCTGTCACGAGTCCCAGAAGACTGCAAGGGGGGAGGGAGTTGAACTTCTGCTTCTGATTGCCTATGCCAGTGATGGCAAACTTTGGCACCCCAGATGTTTTGGAACTACATTTCCCATGATGCTCAACTACACTGCAGAGTGCATGAGCATCATGGGAAATGTAGTTCCAAAACATCTGGGGTGCCAAAGTTTGCTATCACTGTCATAGGCAGTCGGAGCAGTCCGCCCCCCCCCCCCCCCACTCCACAAAAGTGCCAATCAATTCTTCAAGAGGTGCGGGGATGAGTCCTTAAAGCAGAACTTCCCTTTTTGGGTGGAGCTCCGTTTTAAAGTGGAGTTCCACTAAAAA
The DNA here is from genome assembly GCF_042186555.1 of Aquarana catesbeiana. NCBI lineage: Eukaryota > Metazoa > Chordata > Amphibia > Anura > Ranidae > Aquarana > Aquarana catesbeiana. Next base: position 733,676,812 of record NC_133325.1, on the reverse strand, counting down.
AGTGGAACTTCCACTCATCGGATTCCTCCCTCCCTCCGGTGTCACAGTTGGCACCTTTCAGGGGGGTGCAGATACCTGTATATTACAGGTATCTGTACCCACTTCCGGCACAGAATCTGCGGTTATTTACACCACTTCCTGTTATCTCCCCGCTGTCTGCTGGGAAACACACGGGTCCCAGAGACAGCAGGGACCAGCCGTATTGCGCTGCGCGACTCGCGCATGCGCAGTAGGGAACCGGGAAGTGAAGCCGCTTCACTTCCTGATTCCCTTACCGAAGATGGAGGCGGCAGCACCCGAGGACCGAGAGACGGTTCGGCCTCGGGTGCCGACATTACGGGCGCCCTGGACAGGTAAGTGTCCATGTTTTAAAAGTCAGCAGCTGCAGTATTTGTAGCTGCTGACTTTTAAAAAAACTAAATTTTGGCGGAGCTCCGCTTTAAGTAGTGGATGCGTATGGATTGTTTTTGGAGAGAAAGGATATAGGTTTATTATTTTTTTAAGATATGTATATGGGATTTAAACAAGAGTTCAGCTTTAAGCAACGAGTCAGATGTTGACATTTTAATAACAGAATCATTTACGTTTTTTTTCTATACAGATATAATTCCCATTTCTTGTGTTCTATGTTATTATGCAAATGTCACAGACTTTTCATGTATCCACAACAGGAAAACATGAAGAAAAGGGAACTATTATACTGTCACAAGGTTATGAATTTGGCTATAAAACAAATGTCTGTTCCCACGTAGCAAGCAATACCTTTCCTGTAATAAACTAGATGAGCTTCAGCAAACTCTGAGCTTCATAAAATTAATTTTAAGACATGAATCAATAAAAAGGCATTTATTTCATACTTTTACTGCAGTATCTAATACAGCCATATAGCATTTTGATGAATTAAACAATTAATTGATTTCACTTAATGAGAAATGAAATGTAATACTTTTTAGCAAAAAATAATTACATTCATCAGTATAAGATGTAAACGATTATGATATAATATGACTTTAATAAACAAAATATTTGAATAGAGTAATTAGTTATCAACTGGTTGGGACAAATGTCATTATTACTGAAATGATTGGGTGCAATAGATAAAACAATTTAAAGCGTATATAAAAACAAAACTATTTTTTTTACTTTTAAATAGAGCAGTGAAGGATTAAAACTCCTATCGGGTTATTTTTTGCGCCCCACTGGTGGTATTTTTCTTCACTTTCTGTTCTAGGGATGCAACAGAAAAGAATTTTAAAAAAAAAGTCCTGCAAAGTGAACAGAATTCCTGTGTTAGGGAGTTGTCACAGGATCAGGTGCCCCCAGGATTTTTTTTCACCTGTACAGCAGAGCTCAGAGAGTAGGAGTGTGAAGAAGCATAAGGAGACAATCAGGTGTTCTGCAATGCAAAGAGCCTGCTTGAAAGGAGGAGAGAGCAGAGTGACAGAGAGATGAGCTCATCAGTGTACAGTTTCTCAGTTTACTGACCAGTCACTGTGTGATAGTAGGGAGGAAACTACAGCAGAGAAATGTCAGGTCTCTCCCTTGTTAAGCAGGACTGTGCTTTTTTTTGCAGAGCTGTGTAAATCCCAGAACTGGATGGGAAGTAATGCAAATCATTTTGACAAGTAAAGCACAACTCATATACTGTATGCATTTCCTCTGTGTATTTAGCTGTTTGACTGGAGTTCACTTTTAAGGTCTAAACCTGAAAACATTATAAATGTTATAAAAGTCAGTGTTCATTAAAGTGTTACTAAACCCACAGCAGTAAAACCAGTCTGTATACGCAGCATATCATGCTTCTTATATACACAGTGGAACTTAAGGGGTTAATCCTCTGCATTGTGTAAAAAGGCTGTTTTTATCCTGTATGCACAGATCCTCCCCTCGCAATGTCTATCTGGGGAAAGCCAGCTGACACGGGCAGGGTAGCCAACCTGCACATGCTCAGTTGTGTCTTTTATGCTGGAGAAAATAATTACTTGTTCTCAGAGATAGCCAGGTCACATGATATCGGCATCACGCATGTGGGCGTGTATACAGGCTGTAGTGGAAATCTCCACCTACCTGAACTCTCAGTACTGGAGAAACTCTGCAGTTTATCACTGACCGTGGTATACAGATCATCCAAAAAGGTATATAGTGGCAGTATTTTAATGTAAAAAGAAGATTTAGAAATCTGTGGGCACTGTGGGGGAGCAGATGCACTATTTTCACATTACTGGGTTTAGTAACACTTTAATATTTATGATGTTATTCTTACTGTCAAACATGTGCATAAAACATGCTCACAGGCAAAATTGGTTACAAGCTGTCAGTATTATATATAGTATATATAGCTTTTTTAAGGTCAGTCCTTCAAGTCAGTGATTTCAAGTTCTTTGTCCAAAAAACTGACTTACTTTTTAACTCATAATGCTGTGTTGTGCTTTCAAGCGGCTGATAAAGTGGTAATAGTAAAGAGAGGAAGGGACATTAAAGTTCATCTTTATTATCATGTTAATGTCAGAGATTGGTCACTGTTGGTGTGACGAGCTAGGAGCGCAGAGAGCACAGAAGCAAATCACATGGAACTAGACTCATGGGTGTTTATTGAGGAACTTGGTGGTATGGGAAGGATGGCACAGAGAGACAGTCCACAGAGTAACATGGGCACAACACGGATAAACAGTACACAAGAGGCGCAGCACAGATAAACATTTCATGGGTAGCTACTGTCACAGCAAGGGAAGGTCTTCCGGGGCAGTAGAATGGCACAGCAAGAGTTAGGCGTCCATGGAGAGGAAATATGGAACAGAAAAAGGGAAATAGTCCATGGCGCAACAATAAGGCACAGCAACGGGAAGTGATCCATAGAGAGGTAGTAAGGCACAGCAAGGGGAGAAATGGGGAAATGGGGGGGTTCAGGGACTCACACAGAGGATGCCCTGGGCTGCTGGTGAGGTGATCTGGGTGATGGCAGGCTGATTCAGGAAGGGTCTGTGGTGGAAGGTGTCCACTGGGTCCAGAGCGAGAGGGAGAGGGGCGCTGGGCACCTTGGCCATGGATCGGTGGCTGAGGAGAGCAGAGGGCACAGGCAGAGAGGCAGCTGGGTACTGGGAGGCAGAGGCAGTTCCTAGAGGCCCGACCTGTGTCTGGGATCATCACCGCTATACTGTATCTCAGATAGCAAGGATAACTTGCCACACATTTGTGGCAGTGTTGAATTGTAAGTCTGTTAGCTTGTTGCACATTTTCACTGGCAAGTTGTACACTTGCAGAACACTTGATACACAAGTTATAGTTGACACTTTTCCAATTTGTAGCAAAATTGTCAAGTCTATAGCAAGAGCAAGGAGTAGGGGTGAGTCTACAGCAAGAGCTCTGTAAGTCTACAGCATGAAAATGCAGCCACAGAGACCCCTGTGGTGGGATGACTATTGCACAACATAACTGAACCAGATCTTGCAGCAGACTTGCAGAATGTTTGCAAATAAAGTTGATCTGAAGTCATGCAATGCGGACTTGCTGCAATTGTGCAACAAATTGCAGCAAGTGAAGCCTGAAGCCTGGCAAGCCTTGTGAAGCCTTGTGAAGCCTGGCAAGTCTAGCAAAAGCTTAGCAAGTCAGTTTCAACCTTGCAGAACAATTGCTTGCTATCTGGGATATAGTATCCAGGCTGGGTTTCCCAGCCCAGGTAAATATACCTGAGCTGGGGTGTGATCCTGAAGCTCAGGCAACCTGATACTAAAGGCCCAAACACACAATCAGAAAATCGTGCAAAAAATATGATGATCTGATCGTTAGTACATAGTTTTCGTCCAAATTTATCTGAAGGGATAAACACAAAAAATGTTCACGTACAATACCAGATCGTATTATTTTCATTTAATCAGTACAGTTTTTGTCCTGAAATACAGTACAAATACAATACAGCACATTACATCGCTTCCAAATTTTTATTCTATTGTACAATAATTTTCTACTTTATTAACCTTTGATATGAGACTAGCATGCAAAAAAAAGGGACGATCATTCGTCATGATAATCTCATCATGTGCACTAGGCTTTAGCATTAAATTGCTCAGGAACAGGCTTTGCCCCCTTACCATATGGGCACATTAGGCACGTGGACAGGGGTGAACTCTTTGTCTCCAGAGAGGCACAGTGTGGGAAGAGAAGCGCGCCATGGCCGCTAGAACCTGGCACCTGGGGGCCAATTACAGTAGGGCATCTGATCGCCTGGCACCTCGCACACAGGAGGTGAGAAGTGGTGGGAGCTGTGCATGAGGTGGAGGTGGAGATGTGAAGGAAGCAGAGGGAGCCGCCAGGGGATGTTGGCTTTTTAGGTTTTTAAGGCTAACTAAAGGCAATTTTTTTTAGTTTTGGATAGAGCAGAGAGGGATTAGAACCCCTGTCAGGTTTTATTGCTGTCTTTGCCCCCATTAGGGTGATTCACCCTCTCTAGTCATCCTTTTTACATTTATCACCAAGAGTAGAAGTAAAAGAAAATAACAAATTTTGGGTTGTCATCAGAACAAGAACAGGAGGTTAAATCTTCCATAAGGGACATTAGTTCTGGTAACAACCAGGGTTTCCCTCGCCCTGGAGAGATCTTCTCTTGCATCCTGTTTTGGCTATGGGACATGAAGTGAAGGAAAATGTCCCCAGTGGGACACAAATGGCAACAAGAAACTGACAAGGGTTAAAACCCTCCTTTACTCTATCCAAAATGAAAAAGTTTTGCCTTTAGTTCTACTTTAAAAAACAATTGCAATAGACATTTTTATCAGAGAGTTAAAGGAAGCCGGCAATGTATAGTAAATTGATGTTCAGTGTTTCCAGTGCGGCCATGCATACCAACTGATACTGGTGCAAAATGAGAGCTACGGGTGTCCCTCAAAATTACCAGTCCTTCTACAGCCAAGATCACTGAATAAGCTTTGGCACAGCGTGTCCCATTAAACACACTCCAAGCCAGCTGAGAGCCAGAGAAAATTGTACTGTAATAGAGAGTGAAATTGTTCACACCACTGAACATGAAGACAGGCAGACTAGAACGGTCAGCAATAAAACACCATGGGATATAGGATTCTATAATACAGAATGCTGCCCACAGGGAAGACAATGCGTTCTCTGAAAGGCAGCACACCGGAAGGTGATATGATTGCTGGTGTATGATGAGAGCGAAAGTGACCCCTGCAGAAGCATAGTCTGTTCTCTAGAAAACGGGAAATATCACAGAGGTTGGGAACATATGATCACACCATACATAATGAATGACTACATAACTAATGAGTGGGTTTACTAAAGGCAAAGAAAAAGAAAAATTAAAAAACTAACTTATAAAATAGAAAACAGAAGTCTTGTACTTACAGATCAAGTGCCAATTCTGGAAGTCACAGTCAACTTCAATTTAATTAGAGTTTTAAATATCTGCAGCCAGCTACACTAAGGCTAATGTAGCCCTCCTTCATAGGGGGTTATGAGAAATGGCCCTCCCCAAATAGGATATTGCACTAAACCTGTAGGTAAACAAGAGAACCAGATCCTTTGCTAAGTGGAAGAATGGGATTGATAATAAAATCGACAGTGCCCAGGGCATAGCCTGTATTAACAGAGGGGAGTCCCTTCCTGGGAAATTAACCAGTAATCTAAACAAAGTAATTGAGAGCAGACAAACTACTGCATACCTCCCAGACTTTTGAACTTGAGAATGAGGGCATTACAGGGAGATAGTGGCCTGCGGTGTATAAAGCGCTCTGCAGCAAAAAGTGGGTGTGGCTAACCATGATAGTGGGAGGGGGAGGGTACATGGAAGGCAGGAAGGAAGGATCACTATGGCATATGGATGGCAGGAAGGATCACTATGGCACATGGAAGGCAGCAAGGATCACTATGTTATATGGAAGGCAGGAAGGATCATTATGGTACATTGAAGGCAGGGAGGATCACTATGGCATATAGATGGCAGGAAGGATCACTATGGCACAAGGAAGGCAGGAAGGATCATTATGGCACATGAAAGTCAGCAAGGATCACTATGGCACATGAAAGACAGAAAGGATCACTATGGCACATGAAAGACAGAAAGGATCACTATGGTACACAGAAAGCAGGAAGGATCATTATGGCACATGGAAGGCAGGAAGGAAGGATCACTATGGCGCCTTGGGCTAAAGTTCTGAGGAAGCAATCATGACCACCCAAAGACTTTTAGAAATGCCAACCGTCCTTATCCATCTAGCTCACCCCCTGACACATCTCAGGCAATCCTTCTCCTTCTGACAAATGGTAGGAGGTTCCCTTACCAGGTCCCTATTTAAATGCTAATTGTTTTCATATGTTTACTAACCCAATTTTGCCTCCATTGTATATCAAAAGCTGTGTACCAGGTGATGGACTGCTATTTGTTAGTGGACTCAGCCCCTCTTTTGGGACCAAAGATTCTTTGGTGGAGAGAGTGTGTAGCCAGGTGCTAATGCCAACGGTGTCATCTTCCTCCGCTCAGTGGTATTGCAGTAGCCCCAAACTTTCTCTTCTGGAGTCCACCGCTGGTGATCTTGGCTCCTCCTCTTCTTTGTATGCCCCCATAGGAAGCCGCTTGCTATTGGGGCACACAGTGTGTACTCATTCCCGAGCTGTGTGTGTGTCTATGGATCTCTATTAGTACCACCCCCCACTTCCTCTTCACTGCATTTGTTTGGTAGCCGCACTAGCCAATGGCTCCTGCTGCTGCCTGAGTCCCTGTGTGAAGAGGAAGAGAGAGAAGAAGAGAAGCAGACGTGCACAGTGCTGGATCTCTTCTCCCCTTTCTTCCCCTTCACACAGGAAAGGGTAGGACAGAAAGCCATAGAACATTTTTTTAAATATGTTTTGGCTTTAGAACTACTTTTATGTGGTCTAAGCTAATTGCCATACGTAAGGGAAGTATTCAAATGAGTTAGCCTAACGTATTCGAATGTGATCATTGCCCATTTATTGATTTGAACATCATGTTACCTTGTCTTGAAAAACATATTCTATTTCCGACCAAGTTGCTTGTGGCCTATTTTCTTTGTACTGTTATAGAGTGGCAGCATACTAATGCTTAGATTCCACAGGTGTGATCAGCCACCAACTTACAACCAGGTATGTCAGTGGGGACCGAGCAGCTTAAAAAGTCCTGCTCCTGCAGGTGTAAGGGCTACATTGGGAACATGTACATTTTTTAAAGTAGGTGTTATCCCAATTAGGCTGCAAAAGTAGAAATGCACTTTAAAGGTTTTTATATTTTTCCAAACTTTGGACAAACAGTTTTTCCATTAATATTTTGCTTTAAAACACATTGTTTGCAAGAAGAATGAGCACTTCTGATATGCATTGGCCTTGTTTAAGTCTAATTTACTCTACCATGAATACCTCAAGAGTAGAAGACTGTGTGGAATTTTGACAATTCAACTAAGGAGCCCAAGTATGGCAAAGTAGGTGTTCTTCTTTAACAATCAGAAAAAAGTACTCAATGAATCTTCATAAATACACAGCACCTGTAGGAAATTTCCATTTATTCTAGGATACTTAATACTATCCAAAAGAAGATATTAAGATCAATGTGGAATTAACGTTTAAAAGCAAAAATTTGACTGGGATTTTGTTTCTTTCACTTACTTCACTTTGAAATGTTAAAAGCTAAAAAAAAACTCCAGTTTGGGGAACACCTAAGAAGGCTGACACTGGTAGTCTTCCTTTGAAGATCGACCTGCTTAACCGCTTACTTAAAGGGAGCATTTTACTTTTACATATTTTTTTTTAGATTTACATGGGGTTATGTTTTGAAACCTTTGGGGTTGACTTGATTTACTTAAACTGAAGAGTGCAAAATCTGGTACAGCTGTGCATGGTAGCCAATCAGCTTCTAACTTCAGCGTGTCCAATTAAGCTTTGACAAAAAAACCTGGAAACTGATTGGTTTCTATGCAGAGCTGCACAAGATTTTGCACTCTCCAGTTTTAGTAAATCAACATTTGTCAATATATGTAATTATATACAGTATGTACACAGAGGGCAACCTGTTACCTGGACAGGAAATGAGGTGACATCTTTCCTATTGTTCCTTTCCCTCAGCAGCAGTAAATCTTTAGAACTCAGAACAAGTAGGCTGTGCAGAGCAGGGTCAGACAAGACCGTACTGGAATGTAAACAGTATAGGCACTTATATTTAAAGTGTTAGTAAACCCAGGACCCTGCATTCACTATATCCGGTCTCCCACAGTACACAGAACATGGATATGTAAATATTTTAGTAAATATAAACCGCTAAATACCTTTTCTAATCAGCAGTATATAGCAGTCTTTTGACTTCTATCAGTGTCCAGCCGAGCACTGGTTAAAGCTTGTGGGAGGAGTTTTCATCCTCTTTTGACTGTCCTATGAGGCTGCAAGACCCCTGACCCTCTGTCTGGACAGTACTGATCACATGGACCCTCCCAGGAAAAAGGAAAAAACTCTCTAGCAATACACGCCAAACTGAGCATGTGCAGAGTGCCTCCAAGGCTCTGTTCTATCAGCAGATGTATTTGGGGACTGTGAAAGAATGGAAGGTTTAGAGAAGACAAGATCAAACAGCCTATTTATACAATGCAAAGGATTAACCCCTTAGGTTCCACAGTGAGTATAACAAGCATGCTTTACTGCATTGATTTTACTGAGGGTTGAGGGTTTAGTAACACTTTAAAGCCCTTCCCGCCGATCGTACGCAGATGTGCGTACTCAGCTTTCAGGGGTTATACTGGGATGATGCTCGCAGCTGCAGGCATCATCCCATTACCGTTTTGTAGAGCCGGTGATCGGCTTTCCAACTATAACAACCGATGCGGCTAAAAGCTGCTCGGCTGTTATACCGAAGGAGCGGGAGGGGACGTCCCCCCCTCTCGCTGCCTCCCGCCGCTCTTACCGGGCCTTTATAAATATAAAAATAAATAAAATAAATAAGAAAAAAAAATCTTTAAAGCGCCCCCGTCCCCGCGAGCTCGCGCAGCAAAGAAAACGCATACGGAAGTCACGCCCACATATGTAAACGGTGTTCAAATCACACATGTGATGTATTGCCGTGATCGTCAGAGCGAGAGCAATAATTCTAGCACTAGACCTCCTCTGTAACTCTAACCTGATAACCGTAAAAAAAACAATTTAAAGCGTCGCCTATGGAGATTTTTAGGTACCGTAGTTTGTGGCCATTCCACGAGTGCGTGCAATTATAAAGCGTGACATGTTTGGTATCTATTTACTCGGCGTAACATCATCTTTCACATTATACAAAAAAATTGGGCTAACTTTACGGTTTGTTTTTTTTTAATTCATGAAAGTGTCCCTTTTCCCAAAAAGTTGCGTTTAAAACACCGCTGCACAAATACCGTGTGATAAAAAATATTACAACAATCACCATTTTATTCTCTAGATTCTCTGCTAAAATATATATATATATATATATATATATATATATATATATATATATATATATATATATATATAATGTTTGGGGGCTCTAAATAATTTTCCACTTTAATCAGTTACAGAAACAGTACCCTTTGGAATGAAGGTTTTACATAAATGAATAAAAACTGACTGATATAAGCACCCCTGTCAGTGGTAAATGGCGTGGCTCAATATATAAGTACCTGAAATAAATAAAAATAAATAAATAAACTCTCTAACTGCCACTTTGTTTGGACAGCTTGCTCTGTTAAAGAAAGTTGAAAAACAACAGACTTACTGGCAGATTCCCCAGGGGAAAATAATAGTAAAAAAAAGGCAAATAAAATAAAACGAATGCAGCAACCACATCTAAGAATTGGTAAGCTGCAATTTAATGATTATGTTTTGGGGATTAAAACCACTTTAACCCTTTTACTGGCACCAATGTAAATACCATGCCAGTGGCTATGAGAGTTTTACACATAGTGGGAGTGTGTGTAAATCAATAAGCCGACTGTCAGTTCCACAGACCCTGGTAACTTCTTGGGCTTTGTGGGCTCCTTGGGCTTTGTATCCACTGACCCGATGCTGGCATGGCAGGTGTTACTGGGTAGAGGGGAGGGAGATCAGCAAAAGTCAGTTTGCTGATCTCCCCTTTCCTGTTACTGACCCTAAGGTAGTTGTAAAACATCACTTCTGGGTCCTGGTGTCCTTTTGGCCAGGCAGTATGGCCTGTGGAAGAAACTAGTGGAAAGCAATCTGCACTCCATTAGTTTCATTAAAGGACAGTAAGACATAAGGAAGGGGTCTTATTAAAGAGAACATGTCACCAAAAAAAGGCATCACATGTAATGAAAATTATTTTAGTAAAAAAAAATTGTAAAACATTAACCGCTTGCCAACCAGCCGCCGTAATTATACTGCGGCAGGCCGGCACGATCCCGCGAACCATCGTAGCTGTACGTCGGCTCCTTTAAGCGTGATAGCAGGTGCGCGCACATGCCCACTGCACTGCGGGGGTGCCGATGCTCGTGACCAGCGGTTGCGATGACCTCCTGCCACAAGCGATCGCAGGCACAAGAGGCAGAACAGGGACGTTTGTGTGTAAATGCACGAATCCCTGTTCTGTGAGGAGAGGAGATGCAAATCGTGAGTTCCTAATAGCTAGGAACTACGATCTGTCATCCCCTCTAGTCATTCCCCTCCCACTACAGTTAGAACACACAGTCAGGGAACACAGTTAACCCCTTGATCGCCCCCTAGTGTTAACCCCTTCCCTGCTAGTGACATTTATACAGTAATCAGTGCATTTTTATATCACTGATCGCTGTATAATTGTCATTCTTCCCAAAAATGTGTCAAAAGTGTCCGATGTGTCCACCATAATGTTGCAGTCATGATAAAATTCACAGATCGTCGCCATTACTAGTAATAAATAAATAAATAAATAAAATGCCATAAATCTATCCCCTATTTTGTAGACGCTATAACTTTTGCGTAAACCAATCTATATAGGCTTATTGCGATTTTTATTACTAAAAATATGTAGAAAAATACATATAGGCCTAAACTGAAGTGAAAAGTGCTTTTTTTTTAAAAAAAATTGGGGATATTTATTATAGCAAAAAGTGCAAAATATTGTTTTTTTTTTTAAATTGTCACTCTTTTTTTGTTTACAGCGTAAAAAAAAAAAACGCAGAGATGATCAAATACCACCAAAAGAAAGCTCTATTTGTGGGGGATAGAAGGATGTCAATTTTGTTTGGGTACAGCGTTGCACGACCGTGCAATTGTCAGTTAAAGCAACGCAGTGCCGTATCGTAAAAAATGGCCTGGTCATTGAGCAGCCAAATCTTCCGGGGTTGAAGTGGTTAAAGATACACCCACCCACCTAAAATCCCCCTAAAAATATTTTTGAGTCCCTTCATACATGAATGTACAAATGCAAATGCATGTGTCAGGGGCGTCTACATGCAAAAACATTGATTGCACTACACACCTTTCATATCGCCATGCACACCAGAGTGAGAGCAATTATTCTACACCCTAAATGGATGACCTGTTGGGGCTTTTAAAGAGTTGCTTATGGAAAATATAGAGTACTGATCTTTGTCACTGTTTCATGGGTGCATGCAATTTACATTTTTGACATGTTGGATGTCTATTTACTCAGCGCAACTTCATCTTTAATATTTTACAGAGAATCAGGTCATTTATTGTGTTTGAGTGCCCTAACGTTACCTTTAGTGCATTGTTTATTTAAATGTTATTTTTCATAAACCATTGCACTAATACCATGTGACATAAAAAATTGGAACTACCGCTATTTTATTCTCTAGGGTGTTTGCTTCCAAGAAAATATATAATGCTTGAGGGCTTCACTTCATTTTCAAATGATTTTTCAAACATGTGTGCAAAAAACACAAGAAGGCTCTGGCAGCGAAAGGGTTAAGTCTTCGGTAACAAGCTGGCACCAAAGTACTGGACTGATCAGGAATTTAAGGTATTCTGTCAGCTACGCTGGAATTCGAAATGATTGCTCTGCCATTCTCCAGACAGCAGAGACTATCAATAACTACATGGTCACTGGCTTGTCACAATGAATCCCACAAACGGTGATGAGCAGGCATTTCACTGATTCACTCTTTTCATACAGATACAGTATAAACTCTCCATTGCATTGGATTTTTATTCTGTAATAAGCAAAACTATAATGCGTAAAGTTGAATTTTGCATCAAATATTTTTTTTTCTTAGAAATATTGAATTACAATATTCAATTATCAGGTACTGGGTAAAAAGCCCGAAGGTGAAAAACTCATCTTTTTTTAAACTATCATACATTTAATAACATAGATAGATAGATAGATAGATAGATAGATAGATAGATAGATAGATAGATAGATAGATAGATAGATAGATAGATAGATAGATAGATAGATAGATAGATAGATAGATAAAGAAAACTGATGGGGAATGGATCCCCATCTGTTTTTGGTGGACAGGATCAGATCGGATGCCTGCAGGCAGGGCCGCTGATAAGGCAGTACAGCCAGGGCCACTGATAGGGGGGACCACCAGTCCTCTTGTTGGAGGCCCGAGCACACTGGGGGCCCACACAGGGAGGGGGATTAGTGATGGATGACAATTGTGTCTCTCTTCCTCCAGCAGCTGAAAGCTGGTCTCTCCCTCTCTCCCTGCTGTAAGCTTTTATCTGCTGAGAAATTCACTAATCCCCCTCCCTGCGGCCCCCCTTTCAGCGCTGGCTCCAATATTAGCTGTGCTCCTAAACTTGTTATCTCTGTAACTTTGTTTCTCTTCCTCTGTCTCTCTGATCCCAGAGCCCAACCTGTATATTTTTCATCTCATTTCCATTTTTTATTAATTAACTCTGTTTTATCTTTTAGATTTAGCAGGAATTCTGTGAGTTACGTTGTATTTGTGTCTGCTAATAATTTTATTGTATTTTTAGTGAAATATGGCTTAATTATTTTCGGGGGGGGGCAGGTAGTCTGTACAGGGCCCCGCTATTTCTATCAGTGGCCCTGAGTACAGCCAGACCTCCTGTACTGGGCCTCAGCAGTTCAAAAGGGGGGCCTGGGCACTTTCCGAGCAAGAGGACTGCCTTATTGCTGCCGCTTGTAACTCTTGTGCAGTTCTGCTGGTTTCTACTTTTTTCCTCTGGTTGCACTGCATGGGGGTTGCTTCTAGTATCTGCGCCCCCTCCCCCCCCCCCGCTGTCTGGGAACCCTGTGTGCCCCTTTCCCCCGCAGTGCTGCCATTTTCCCTCCTCTTCTCTTGCGCTGGCAGCTGCTGAGGGCACACAGGTGGGTTATTTCAGGATGGTGTGAGCGGGAGGGGTTAACCATCCTGAATGAACACACTACCGATCGCTCACTGTGGGGGTGCAGATAATGCCTCCGTGTCCCTATTCACTTGAATGGGTCTTGTTCAACAGGGGTATAATTTCTGACATGCCTGCAAAGTATAGAATTGCGGGCATTGCATTTTAGCAAAAATATCTATTGATATTTTTGGAGGAGGAGGACCACGTCAGGTAGGCTGTATGGGGCCCCGTGATTTCTATCAGCAGCCCTGCCGGCAGGTGTCAGCGGACACACGTCCACTGACACCCACAGTTCCATAGAGACAAATGACTAGTCCGATCATGTCCGGCCGAGAAACAGACAGCCGGACCTGATCAGAACATCCGTGTAAACCAGCCTAAATCAGCCTATAGATGAGTCATTTTTTTTTTCATTCAACCAGCGAGTGAATGATGTGAATGATGTGAATGTGTGAATCCTCCCCGCTGAGCCTTTGTACTCCCACAGCGGGGAAACTTCCTTATCGTCAGAATATGCTGATCAGCTGATCCCTTGGATAAAATCCAACAGGGTGGTTGTACAGAAGTTGATCAGTAGATTGACTTCTGTACAACCAGCCTGCCCATACATGGATCAAAATTAGACCCATCCCTGTAGAACCAGACACATTTCGATCCATGTATGGCCAGCTTAAAGTGACAGTAAATCTTGGAATGTTATTTTTACCTACATGTAAGCTTATAATAAATCTTACCTGTAGGTAAAATGAATATCTCCTAAACATGCACCAAGATATTCTAGTGAGCAGCAGCCAGTGATGTCACTGGCGCATGCGCTCTTAAGGAACGGCATACTGTACTGTGCTGTTCTTTCAGAGCTATGTGCCACAGTCGAGACTGGGCAGTGACGTCATCTCAGCTCGGCAACTCAGGCGCCTGGAGTCCCCAAACCCAGAAGGAAGACCAGATGAAGATGGAAGCCTCTGCAGCAGTAACAGCATGCCGTTGGAAGGCTTCATTTTAAGGTAAGTCTTTCATAATGTGCTAGTATGTGGCGCATACTAGCATATTATGATATTGCCTTGCAGGTGGAAACTTTTTTTTTTTCATACAGAGTTTACTACCATTTTAAGGACAGGGACAAACTTTGTTTCTGCTTACCTATCCCAAGCCCCATTCTTTATGGTTTGTAGAGAAGGTAGAACATACATCGGGGAGCCATTGATTGTGTTCCTCCTATTGTACAGCACTAAAATGAGTATGAAGTACATTTAGTCAATAAAATGTAGGCAAGGTTCTTTCACATGAGACAATGAAGCAAGAAACCTGTAAATGTACAGATCCGTGCAAAGCGTTACCAACGTTACAACAACTGAAAGGAGTGAGAAGAATGAGAACATTATTCTGCAATTGTCCTGGGAATGGAACTGTTCTATCATATTAACCCTATTGTTTATCTCTGAACCTCTGCCTACTTAAGCAAGTATATCAATGCAGTACAAAAGATGTTTTCTTCTGCAATATATGCTTTAACCTCTTTGTATCTGTACACAGGAATTCTATAGCTTTCAGAAATCAATGCATGTTGGCTTATTATTAGTGCTGTCAAGTGACAGAGGAAAATGGGCTGCTGAATTTCCAATGGCGAAAATAATTATTTGATTCCCTGCAGATTTTATAAGTTTGCCCACTTACAATGAAATTAAGGGTCTATAATTGTTATCATAGGTGTATTTTAAATGATAGAGACAGAATATCAACCAAAAATTTAAAAAAACACGATACAAATGTTATAAATTGAGTTGCAGTTCAGTGAGTAAAATAAGTATTTGATTCCCTACCAATCAACAATAATTCTGGCTAACACAGACTGGCTACAGTATGTGCTCATGTGGTACAGATTAGTCCTGTCAATTTAAGAAGGTGCCCCTAACGACAACTTGTTATGTGTATAAAAGACACCTGTCCACAGAATCTCTTTCTTTCATTCAAACCTCACCATCATGGGCAAGACCAAAGAGCTGTCAAAGGTACAAGATTGTAGACCTGCACAAGACTAGATTGGGCTACAAGACCATCAGCAAGAAGCTTGGTGAGAAGGAGACAACTGGTTGAGCAATTATTTTCAAATGAAAGAAATACAAAATAACCATCACTTGCCCTTAATCTGGAGCTCCATGCAAGATTTTGCCTCATGTGGTAGGAATGATCATCAGAAAAGTGAGGGATCAGCCCAAAACTACACAGAAGGAGCTTGTGAATGATCTCAAGCCAATTGGGACCACAGTCACCAAACAAACCATTGGTAACACAATACGACGCCATAGATTGAAAACCTGCAGCGCTCGCAAGGTCCCCCTCCTCAAGAAGGCACATGTATAGGCCTGTCTGAAGTTTGCCATTGAACATCTAAATGATTCAGAGAAAGCTTGGGAGAGAGTGCTGTGGTCAGATGAGACCAAAATTTAGCTCTTTGGCATCAACTCGACTCTCCCTGTTTTGAGGAAGAATATGCTGACTATGACCCTAAGAACATCATCACTACAGTCAAGCACAGAGTTTGAAACATTATGCTTGGGGACTGTTTCTCTGCTGAAGGTA
Organism: Aquarana catesbeiana; assembly: GCF_042186555.1. Taxonomy (NCBI): domain Eukaryota; kingdom Metazoa; phylum Chordata; class Amphibia; order Anura; family Ranidae; genus Aquarana; species Aquarana catesbeiana. The sequence continues at coordinate 733,660,954 of NC_133325.1, read as the reverse complement.
CAGGCTGACTTTGTCGCATTGAGAGGTCAATGGACAGGGCCATGTATTTTAAAATATTGGATACCCTTTGGAGAAGTGAGATGTGTGCAAACCTGGTAACCAACTACAAGAAATGTCTTACCTCTGTGCTTGCCAACAAGGGTTTCTCCACCAAGTACTAAGTCATGTTTTGCTTGGTGGTCAAATACTTATTATACTCACTGAACGGCAACTCAATTTATAACATTTGTATCATGTGTTTTCTCTGTTTGATATTCTGTCTTTATCATTTAAAATACACCTATGATAACAATTATAGCCCCATTATTTTTTTGTAAGGTCACAGAGACTATTCCACAGGTCGCAGAGACTATTCCACATGTCACAGAAACTGCCCCATAGGTCACAGAGACTGCCCCACAGGTCACAGACACTGCCCTACATGTCACAGAGACTGTCCACAGGTCATGGAGCCTGCCCACAGGTCACATAGACTGCCCCACAGGTCACAGAGACTACCCCACAGGTCACAGAGACTGCCCCACAGCTCACAGATACTGCCGCACAGTACACCGAGACTGTCCCACAGGTCACAGAGACTGGTGGACAGTTCACAGAGACTGCCCCACAGGTCAGAGACTGCCCTACATGTCAAAGAGACTGCCTCACAGGTCACAGAGACTGCCCCACATATCACAGAGACTGTCCACAGGTCGCAGAGACTACCCCATTGGTCACAGAGACTGCTGCACAGGTTGTAGAGACTGTCCCATAGGTCACAGGTCACAGAGACTGTCCCACAGCCCTCACTGTCTAGGAGAGAGAAGCACCAGTGCTGTAAGAGCAGTAGAAGAGAGACATCTGAAAATGTGAAGGGGGAGGGGGGTCCTGTATGCCAGTACTCACCAAGTGTTCAGCTCTGCAAATGAATCTGCCACCCCCACACATGCCCACACAGCAACCACATTCACAGGCAGTGTGTGCAGGTCATGGGGGTGGAGTGTGGGGCGGGGCAGAAGCAGCAAGGATAGGACGGGGGAGAACAATCATGCCTCCGCTGTACTCTTCATGTAGCACTGTGCTTTGCCTATCCTGTATCTCACCATCAGCACAGCACAGTGCACCCACCCCCAGCTCCCAGGCAGAAACTCTCGGGGCCAGCAGTGACAGGAGGAATAAATAGTAGCGGTTATAGCGCTGCTGATAAAAGACAGACAAGAGATTACTACATGTGTGCGTGTGTGACAGGGGGCCTATATTAGGGTAGGGGCCTGGAGACGCAGCTCCAATAGCGCCTACGTTAATCAGGCCCTGGCTGTGTACTTAACCACTTCAATACTGGGCACTTTCGCCCCTTTCCTTCCCAGGCCAATTTTCCGCTTTCAGCGCTCTTGCACTTTCAATAAGAATTGCACGATCATGCAACACTGTACCCAAATGAAATTTTTATCATTTTGTTCACACAAATAGAGCTTTCTTTTGGTGGTAATTATTCACAAATCCATTTTTTATTTTTTGCGATATAAGCGAAAAAAGAGCGGAAATTTAAAAAAAACCCAATATTTTCTTCTTTCTGTTTTAAAAGAAATCAAATAAAATCGAATTTTGTCATGAATTTAAGCCAAAATGTATTCTGCTACATGTATTTGGTAAAAAAAAAGTGTATAATAATTGGTTTGTGTGATCACGGACATATGTACGCAGATGATCATGTACAGATGTGCGCAGATGACCACGGACATACAGTATATATATGAGTTACGAACACAATAAGGACTGTAGGTTTGTTCATAAGTTTAACCACTTGAGCCCCGGACCATTATGCTGCCTAAGGACCAGAGGTCTTTTTCTAATTTGGCACTGCGTCGCTTTAACTGCTAATTGCGCGGTCATGCAATGCTGTACCCAAACGAAATTTGCGTCCTTTTCTTCCCACAAATAGAGCTTTCTTTTGATGGTATTTGATCACCTCTGCGGTTTTTATTTTTTGCGCTATAAACGGAAAAAGACCGAAAATTTTGAAAAAAAATGATATTTTCTACTTTTTGTTATAAAAAAAATCCAATAAACTCAATTTTAGTCATACATTTAGGCCAAAATGTATTCGGCCACATGTCTTTGGTAAAAAAAATGTCAATAAGCGTATATTTATTGGTTTGCGCAAAAGTTATAGCGTCTACAAACTAGGGTACATTTTCTGGAATTTACACAGCTTTTAGTTTATGACTGCCTATGTCATTTCTTGAGGTGCTAAAATGGCAGGGCAGTACAAAACCCCCCCAAATGACCCCATTTTGGAAAGTAGACACCCCAAGGAAATTGCTGAGAGGCATGTTGAACCCATTGAATATTTATTTTTTTTGTCCCAAGTGATTGAAAAATGACAAAAAAAAAAAAAAAAAAAAAAAGTCGTCACTAAATGATATATTGCTCACACAGGCCATGGGCCTATGTGGAATTGCACCCCAAAATACATTTAGCTGCTTCTCCTGAGTATGGGGATACCACATGTGTGGGACTTTTTGGGAGCCTAGCCGCGTACGGGGCCCCGAAAACCAATCACCGCCTTCAGGATTTCTAAGGGTGTAAATTTTTGCTTTCACTCTTCACTGCCTATCACAGTTTCGGAGGCCATGGAATGCCCAGGTGGCACAAAACCCCCCAAAATGACCCCATTTTGGAAAGTAGACACCCCAAGCTATTTGCTGAGAGGCATATTGAGTCCATGGAATATTTTATATTTTGACACAAGTTGCGGGAAAGTGACACTTTTTTTTTTTTTTTTTTTTTTTTTCATAAAGTTGTCACTAAATGATATATTGCTCACACAGGCCATGGGCATATGTGGAATTGCACCCCAAAATACATTTAGCTGCTTCTCCTGAGTATGGGGATACCACATGTGTGGGACTTTTTGGGAGCCTAGCCGCGTACTGGACCCCGAAAACCAATCACTGCCTTCAGGATTTCTAAGGGTGAAAATTTTTGATTTCACTCTTTACTGCCTATCACAGTTTCGGAGGCCATGGAATGCCCAGGTGGCACAAAACCCCCCCAAATGACCCCATTTTGGAAAGTAGACACCCCAAGCTATTTGCTGAAAGGCATGGTGAGTATTTTGCAGCTCTCATTTGTTTTTGAAAATGAAGAAAGACAAGAAAAAACATTTTTTTTTTTCTTTTTTCAATTTTCAAAACTTTGTGACAAAAAGTGAGGTCTGCAAAATACTCACTATACCTCTCAGCAAATAGCTTGGGGTGTCTACTTTCCAAAATGGGGTCATTTGGGGGGGTTTTGTGCCACCTGGGCATTCCATGGCCTCCGAAACTGTGATAGGCAGTAAAGAGTGAAATCAAAAATTCACGCCCTTAGAAAGCCTGAAGGCGGTGCTTGGTTTTCGGGGTCCCGTACGCGGCTAGGCTCCCAAAAAGTCTCACACATATGGTATCCCCGTACTCAGGAGAAGCAGCAGAATGTATTTTGGGGTGTAATTTCACATATTTCCATGGCATGTTTGAGCAATATATCATTTAGTGACAACTTTGTGCAAAAAAAAAAAAAAAAAAAAAAAATTTGTCTCTTTCCCGCAACTTGTGTCGCAATATAAAATATTCCATGAACTCGACATGCCTCTCAGCAAATAGCTTGGGGTGTCTACTTTCCAAAATGGGGTCATTTGGGGGGGTTTTGAACTGTCCTGGCATTTTATGCACAACATTTAGAAGCTTATGTCACACATCACCCACTCTTCTAACCACTTGAAGACAAAGCCCTTTCTGACACTTATTGTTTACATGAAAAAGTTTTTTTTTTTTGCAAAAAAATTACTTTGAACCCCCAAACATTATATATTTTTTTAAAGCAAATGCCCTACAGATTAAAATGGTGGGTGTTTCATTTTTTTTTTTCACACAGTAATTGCGCAGCGATTTTTCAAACGCATTTTTTGGGGAAAAAACACACTTTTTTTAATTTTAATGCACTAAAACACGCTATATTGCCCAAATGTTTGATGAAATAAAAAAGATGATCTTAGGCCGAGTACATGGATACCAAACATGACATGCTTTAAAATTGCGCACAAACGTGCAGTGGCAACAAAATAAATACATGTTTAAAAGCCTTCAAAAGCCTTTACAGGTTACCACTTTAGATTTACAGAGGAGGTCTACTGGAAAAATTACTGCACTCGATCTGGCCTTCGCGGTGATACCTCACATGCATGGTGCAATTGCTGTTTATGTTTGACGACAGACCGCCGCTTGCGTTCGCCTTAGCGCGAGAGCAGGGGGCGACAGGGGTGTTTTTTTTTTTTTGTTTTTTTTTTCTTTATTATTTTTTTGCTTTTTTAATCTTACTTTTAAACTGTTCCTTTCATATTTTTTTTTTTAATCATTTTTATTGTTATCTCGGGGAATGTAAATATCCCCTATGATAGCAATAGGTAGTGACAGGTACTCTTTTTTGAAAAAATTGTGGTCTATTAGACCCTAGATCTCTCCTCTGCCCTCAAAGCATCTGACCACACCAAGATCGGTGTGATAAAATGCTTCCCCAATTTCCCAATGGCGCTATTTACATCCGGCGAAATCTAAGTCATGAAATACTCGTAGCTTCCGGTTTCTTAGGCCATAGAGATGTTTGGAGCCACTCTGGTCTCTGATCAGCTCTATGGTCAGCTGGCTGAATCACCGGCTGCATTCTCAGGTTCCCTGTTGAGACAGGAGAGCCAGAGAAAAACACGGAAGACGGTGGGGGGGGGGGGGCATTCCCTCCCACGGCTTGTAAAAGCAGTCTAGAGGCTAATTAGCCGCTAGGATTGCTTTTACATGAAAGCCGACCGCTGGCTGAAAAGAATGATACCAAGATGATACCTAAACCTGCAGGCATCATTCTGGTATAACCACTCAAAGTCGTGAATGGCGTACCTGAAGACAAAAAAATGGTTAACAATGGTTAACAATAAAGCACAGTAAAGTGTAAATAATTACACACCTGAAAAACAAACATGATAAAACATAATAACAATAACAATAACAATAACAATAAAACATTGCAGAATAGAATACAGTAAAAAAGAGCAGAACAATAGAGAGAGAGAATAGAGAGAGAGAGAACAATAAAACAACAACTATTTTTTTTTATTTCATATTTTTTTTTTTTTTACACTTTTTTTGTAACTAACTTTTATAACGGTAACCGGTTCCAGGTTCGGGTCTCTCAAAATGCGATGGCATCTTGGGAGACCCTGTGAAAGTGTGCCTAGTCTGTGCAATGCTGTACCCTACGCTAATACTCAACTAGTGAATGGTAGCGTTCAAAACATTCACCAATGCAAAGACCAGGATTGTCAGGACAGGAGGGACAATAATAGCGGGTGTCACGCCTATATCCGCGCTCTTACTGCAGACACAACATCTTTTTTGGGGGGGGGTTCGTTGGGTAGGGGTACTCGGGAGGACATAAAAATGCCTCTCATGCAGCCGACTGCATTTGGTTGGGGATGTGAATGGGGGAAGTACGGGCGCTGCAGAAGCGGTGGGTTCCCAATTAGGATTGGCGAATGCAGCAGGAAGGGCACTATGGGCACGATGGGCCTGTGTTTGTCTTTTTGGTGGCAGCGGGACACTACTTGTGCTTGCCACCTCACCAGCTTCAACTGCACTTATGGGACTCGCCACGTCACCAAGTGTTACTGCAGTGCTGGTTTGACTACGACCGGGGTGTACTAGGCCACTGGCGCTTGCCAGTTCACCAAAACGCTACCAAAAAACGTTAGCGATCGCAGGGATCAGGCCTGACTCTGCGAACGCTGCAGTTATGCGTTTAGTGTTTTGTAAGTGTCAGTGATCGATCGATACTGCACTTGGGTGGGCTGGGCTGTGCCGGGCGGAGGGGCAAAACGCAGGTGCTAGCAGGTATCTGGGCTGATCCCGCTAACACTGCGTTTTTGGGAACCCTAAACTGCTGGTGACGCTAGTATAGATCTGATCGGATCAGATATTGATGCGATCAGATACTATACCACTAAGGGAGGTGTACGGTGCGTGCGTGGGTGTTAGCGGTACTGGCGCTAATCTGACGCTGCCTGGGGCTGGTGCTTGCCAGTTCACCAAAACGCTACAAAAAAAACTGTTAGCGATCGCAGGGATCAGGCCTGACTCTGCGAACGCTGCAGTTATGCGTTTAGTGTTTTGTAAGTGTCAGTGATCGATCGATACTGCACTTGGGTGGGCTGGGCTGGGCCGGGCGGAGGGGCAAAACGCAGGTGCTAGCAGGTATCTGGGCTGATTCCGCTAACACTGCGTTTTTGGGAACCCTAAACTGCTGGGGACGCTAGTATAGATCTGATCGGATCAGATATTGATGCGATCAGATACTACACCACTAAGGGAGGCGTATGCTGCGTGCATGGGTGTTAGCGGTACTGGCGCTAACCTGACGCCTGGGGCTGGTGCTTGCCAGTTCACCAAAATGCTACCAAAAAAACTGTTAGCGATCGCAGGGATCAGGCCTGACTCTGCGAACGCTGCAGTTATGCGTTTAGTGTTTTGTAAGTGACAGTGATCGATCGATACTGCACTTGGGTGGGCTGGGCGGAGGCACAAAACGCAGGTGCTAGCAGGTATCTGGGCTGATCCCGCTAACACTGCGTTTTTGGGAACCCTAAACTGCTGGGGACACTAGTATAGATCTGATCAGATCAGATATTGATCCGATCAGATACTATACCACTAAGGGAGGCGTATGCTGCATGCGTGGGTGTTAGCGGTACTGGCGCTAATCTGACGCTGCCTGGGGCGACGCATATCACCGCCGGGCGATCAGGGGGCTAAACCTTTATTCGGTAATAAACGGCGGGTGCCCTGACACTATAAAAAATAAACGAACTAACCAGCGTCATCCGTAACGGTTATACGGTGATCAGTGGTGAAAGGGTTAACTAGGGGGCAATCAAGGGGTTAAAACATTTATTAGGTAGTATATGGGGGTCCCTGACGCTATAAAACGCTGACGGCGAACCTAAATATTTACCTCACTAACTAGCGTCACCAGCGACACTAATACAGCGATCAGAAAAATGATCGCTTAGTGACACTGGTGACAGGGGGTGATCAAGGGGTTAAAACTTTATTAGGGGGGGTTAGGGGGGTACCCTAGACCTAAAGGGGGGTAATACTCACTGTCCCAACACTGTAACTGTCACAAACTGACACTATGCAGTAATCAGAAAAAAAAAAAAAAAAAACTGCTGGTGTCAGTTTGTGACAGGGGGGGGGGGGTGATTGGGGGGGGATCGGGGGCGATCGGGGGGGGGATCGGGGTGTTTTGTGTGCCTGGCATGTTCTACTGTGTGTGTGTGTGTTGTGCACTCACATAGATGTCTTCTCTCCTCGGGCCGGAACGGAAAATACCGACCCGAGGGGAGATGACATCACTTCCTTTGCTGCTGTTTAGCATACAGCAGCAAAGGAGTGTTCTCATTGGCCGGCGGCGATCGCGAGGGGGGGGCCACGAACGGATGGTCTCCCCCTCATCACGGATCGCCGCTGGACAAAAGACGACCGCCTCGGGCACCGGGGGGGGGTCCGATCGGACCCCCCACCCGCGGAAGGCAAATCACGTACATGTACGTGATTTTGCCTGTCCGTGCCACTTTGCCGACGTACATCGGCGTGAGGCGGTCGTCAAGTGGTTAATTTGTTCTTAAGTCAGAACACTGCATTTGTAAGTGTAATTTCCGCCTGTGCATGGATGTGGGCTGTTCCAGGCCCTTGTTATGTTATCTGGGGCGCTTCTGGCCATGCAGTACTGCAGTGTGGGATATGTCCGGAGGTGCTCGGAGGTATCCAGGACCAGCGCGGAGCACAAGTGGCCGGCGTTTGAGGCCGTTCGTATGTAGGAGTCGTTCGTAACTTGGGTGTTCATAACTCGGGGACAGCCTGTACCTCACTTTTGTTGTGTAACAGATATAGTATAGTATGCTGGAGTAATCATCTATAAAAGTGAGAAAATACCTCTTCTTTCCTGGAGTAAATTTTTCCAAAGATCTAAATTTCTTGGCTCTGCTGTTACTCTGCTTTGGAAAGGCTTTTTTGTCATTTTTCCTTTTATAGATCTGGTGCATTTCATTGTTTAATCACATGGATCAATTTTAATTCCACTTGCATAGTCATTCTCATTTAAATTCCTTATTATGTTAGGACTTATGTGTCTAAGTCATCTGTGCCATGTGTGAATGCAGTTTGAATGTTCTTCCTCCCTGGCAGTATTAACCACCTCTTTGCTGTTCAGCTGATACAGTTCATATGTAATTTTAGCCTTTCCAATAAGATTCCCTTTTGTGATGGCACAACTCTCATCTTGGAAGGTCAGTACATTGCTTTGTTTTGTAAGCTTCTTCGCTGATTAAAGATTGGTTTCAAGAGCAGGGGACATAAAGGACATTTTCACAGGTACCTTTCTAGTGACACCCTGGGAAATAGGTCAGTAAAGAAAACCATCCCATATTCCTTCTGATTCTATTATTTGCCCATTAGCAGTGGTGATTTCTTCTATTTTACTCTGGTCAAGGTGAATAAAGACATTTCTGTCATTTGTTACGTGACTCATAGCTGCTGAATCAACACACCATGCCTGCAAAGATGAGGTGCAACTTTTGGATTGAAAAACCTATTTATTATCTAAAGCAAAATCAGTTTCTTCCTTCACACTATTGGCCTTTTGTAGTTTAGCTTGTTTTTGCATTCTAGCTTTCCACATTCAGCATTTTGCTTTCAAATTACCTTGTTTCATGCACACAAAACATTCACGTGTTTCCTGTTGCATGTTACTGTTGGACTTTATCTATTTACTCATCTGAGAGGTGTTCTTGTCTGATTTAATTTATAAATTTCCATGCACCTTATCTTATTAGCAGCATTTTTATCTTGAACTTCCAAGACAGGTAGTTCTGGTTTGTCAAATTTGTAAATGAAAGCTTTGTTGCAGCTGTGTTGCTGGCCATTTTGTTTTATTCTTTTGCAGTCTTTTTTCTGTTGCTGTCTCTTACATTTATCTGCTGTAGCTGGCTATAAATGGGTTCTCTCCTTTTCTCTGGGTGGGTGTCTGGGTGGGTATCTGCATCCATATCCTATTAGAGAGTCTGTTTATAGTCATACAGAACAGACCGTGCACAGTCCACATATGGTTTATCTGCTGCTTAACTGCAGAAAGGAAACAGGAACTTTCATATCAGAGAAAAGACAGAGCATTCCATAGATGCAGCTACAAATTTATAAACACTGCAATCTACTGGCTAGAACAATGTATTCCAATACTCACTGATCCAGCATAGTCCCAGCTTCCCCTGTCAGTTGTCTCACTTCCTGTTTTCACAGGAGACTCATGCAGCAGAGGAAGTGTCAGTCAAACTCCTGTGAGAAGGGAGAGGGGGTATGGTTTACCAGTGCTGTGTGTGTCTATGAACACACATAGCCTGGATCAGTTTGCTGAGGGGGCACCCACAGAAAAAGAGGAGCAGGCAGTGATGGTGGGGGACTCCAGAACAGGAGGTAAAACTCTGCTCTGTGTAATACCATTTCACAAAGCAGGTAAGTATAACATCTATATATTTGAATGTAAAAAATTGCCTTTACAATCACTTAACTATTTAAGTCTTATAGTGCTAGCCTTAATAAATAGATACAACGTTACATTAGATTTATTTGTTTTAAAATTTTATTTGTAAAAAAAACCCCCATTGAAATCCAAGCATTCGGAGCCCTGCGTGTAGATTAGGGGCCGGGGCAATGGATTAGGGGGCGGTGCCCCTAATGGACGTGCCGCCACTTATACTAATGAATATTTGCAGGTAATAATGGAGAAGGAAACTATTGTGCTTAAAGCTAAATTAAATTGAATCTAAGCATCAAAAACTGAAAACCCTTTTAATGAATCCTTACTATTCAAAGCAAACTCCCCCATCCATCAATGTCTCCATGCATTATTTTGTTGAGAAATCACTCTGAACCCCCCCCCCACACCCAGCATTTCTAGCCACAGCCATCTTGAGTAAGTGCTGACGATTCATGTAGCATTTACTTCCTGGAATCTATCTGCCCTTAGCTCAGGCATGCAGGCAGGAGAGTGTGTTTAGCTGAGAAAACCCCTCCTCCCCTTCTCCATATGAAAGATAAAAAAAAGGCAATGAAGACTCCCGGGATGCATGACATCATTCTGGCCTAGGCCAGAGACCAGGAAGCACATCATTAGAGCCTGAGGCTCTAATTGGCTTAAAAAAAATGGTGGGCTCAGTGTGCAGAGCACTTCGCCCTGAGCCCACCCACTTGTGTGACAGTAGCAAATTAATGTTCGCTAATGTCTTCCTGCTTCTCCTCCAGGCCAATCAGGAAGCGAGTCCTGAGACCCGATTGGCCAGGGAGTCTTAGGACTCCTGGCCAATCAGTTCTCAGGACCCCACTTCCTGTTCAACTGGGAGGAGAAGCAACACCTGTTCAGCTGGGAGGAGAAGCAATGGCCCCGGCTCTTCCCTTGGCAAGCTGGAGTGAGGAGCAGCATCGGCCTCCAAAGGTAAGACCACTGATCATCACCGTCCATCTCCCAAGGAGGGGGTACTGATCGCCGCAATCCTTCCACTGCGGGGGGCACTGATCGCCCCCCCCCCCTAAATATTGAGCACCAGCCGCCACTTATTAGTATACTGTATGATCACCTGTGACCCTTCTCCTGGGCTAATGATCACAATTACCTCCCACCAGACTGACTGATGCCCCCCTATACACACAGTTCAGACTGACTGATGGCACCCCACAAACACAATACTACTCTGCCCTGGTAACCACCCGTGAGCCTCAGACTGGCCATTTCACAACTTATGACCTATGTTTTCCCCCTGAGCAAATAATTACTTAAAATCTTGTACTTTATACATGATGTACAAAATACAAATAAAAATTGAGCAGAATATTTTTGCCATTGACATGTAAATAAGTAGTTGCATTAGCTTTATTGAACCAAGCCCTGTTCTTTACATTTCCACATAGTGTAAAAACATCTAACAATGCAAGATAAGCCAAGACACGGATTCTCAGCCATGGGATTAATGTAACCTGCATTATTAACTAAGTGCTTTGAAAAAGACGAGAGCGATGAGGCAGCTGATTTTGTTGGATTTTTCTAATTTTGCTGACTGTGGAAAAAGGAGTAATTATTTGTAATGGAGCCAGGAAGTATTGTTTTATTAGTTCTGTTATAACGGTTGGTTGTATGAAAGCTGGTTCAATATCTACAGTGCTTTTTAGAAAAGATTGCAGCATATTTAATGCTTCATTCAGTGTGCATTTGTACCCAGTCTTACCTCATTTTCCATTTTGTTTGAACTGAAAATTTTAAAGCGCTCCAGCACAATTACCTTACTTGCGTTAAAGCAGTTGAAGGCTCTGTTTGCTCAAAAGCCACCTCCAGTGGTGAATGGTAAATTTTAAATCCCCAAAATGTATTTTGTTTACATGCGGGTGCAAGTACAGTTCCTGTTGAGACCTAATTATTCCTTCTGCTCCGTCTGACCATTCATAAAATACATGGCCGCAGGCTTCCTTTTGTGAATGGCCAAGAAGAGAGGTAGGTGGAGATGTGATTGTAGTGCTACATTGTGACACGTGCAGGAAAAAAAATGATCAGTTCATGTAATGTTAGTATAACATTCAAATAAGTTCATGTCCAGTTTATGAGGACACAAACTATGACAGCGATTTTTTTTACAGTTTTCAAGCTGTCAAATTACAAATTACATTTGGTTCTCTTACTTGGGCATTGATGCTTAAAGCCTAACTCTGGGCAAAAAAAAAAAAAAAAGTGTTTTTTTTGCGGTTGTGCCCGCACTGCATGGGTAAACTGTTCATTTTGTCTAGGGGTTGGGAGACTCATCTGATGAGTCTCACCTGATACTCCACTCCACCTGCAAGTGGCGCTCTCCCACGATCCAGCGGTGGACTGTTCTTGATGTCCTCATGTCCAGAGCAGGCCTATGAGCGTGATTATGTCAGGAACAGTCCACCGCACAAGACCACTAGATCGGGGAGGAGCAGGAGCCACAGGGACCAGTCTTGTGCGGGGAAGATCGAAGGATTAGGTAAGTATATCTCCGTTCTCCAATTCCCTAGACCCAAAAAAGCACCTAAGTCGCACTGCATGGGAAAACCTTTTTTTTGCCTGGTGTTCAGCTTTAAAGTGGTAGTAAATTGCCGTTTTGTATTTTGTTTTGTTTTTTTAAACCTGCAAGGCAAGGTTATAATGTGCAAGTATACATCGCATACTAGCACATTATGTGAAACTTACCTTAAAATGAAGCTCTCACAAGGCGCGCTATCACCGCTGGCAGGGCTTCTATCTTCTCCCGGTCTTCCTTCCTGGTTGGTAGGCTCTGGTTCTTTGATTGGACAAGCCGTTCCTTCAAAGCACATGCGCCAGTGACATCACCGGTGGCATTACAAGTACATATCTCCTAAACAGTGCACGTTTAGGAGATATTTACTGTACCTATAGGTAAGCCTTACTATAGACTTACCTATAAGTAAAAATCTTCCATGAGAGTTTCCCCACTTTAAAGGTTAACTCCACTTTTCTGGGGAAAAAAAATAGCAAATGAAATAATATAGTGTTTACATTTGTATATTATTGTCATATTGTAATTGAATGTTATTAAAAATTATATTTCCTTTCCAATCTTCAGTGCTATAATCCTCTGTAAAATGCAATGCAATATGGCTACCTGGAGTTGTTCTGTACACAGATGGTATACAGAACGTCCCCCCCCCCCCCAGATATGCAATTATCTGCTTGTGGGATTGGCTCACTGACTTTCCCAGAAGTCTTCACTAAGAAGCAACGAGGAGGAGGAAAGCCCGGATCCGGAAACGTCTGGATCCAGAAGGAGAAGATTTAAGGCCTCAAATATGTCCTTTGGGGAGATGTTGGAGATGGTCGACATCCTGAAGAAGGCCGACTATGATGGGAAGTATGGACCTTACCCCAACCCCAATGTCCGAAAGGCCAAGATAATGGTGAAAGTAGTCAAGAGTCTGCACCGGAATTTCGGGGTACGTCGATCGAAAGATCAGCTCAGGAAGCAGTGGTCGGACCTCAAATTAAGAGAACATGAGCAGTACAGAAATATCCGGAGAGTGCTGCAAAAAAGTAAGTAGTTGTGCTGTGTTCATATTCTTTTTGTGTTTATTACGTTCGTGCTGATCCATGTGCTTTTAGGAACTGTTGTACAGTTTAAAATGGCAACTTTCATGTTCATGGGCACATTATTCATTCGTATCAAACATTTTTAGTTCGGCCTATAAAACACCATTGTTTTGGCCATATGCATTTGACCACATGTTTTAGGGCCTACTTGTATGAAACTAATTTGGTTGTGTAGATGTGTTTGTTACTAGAATGAAATGCAAACTAGATTCTGTGTAAGAAGAGGACACTCAGCAGCTGTTTTCACATCTGGACACTGGAGCACAGTGTGGGACACAAGAACACCCTTTTTATTAGGGGGCCCACACAGGTGCTCCAGTGTATACTATAGGGGTGTCTCCATCTGTGAAGCTTGTACAAAACAGGTAAAGTATTGAAGCTTGACAAAGGACACTAAAAATTCTACATCTTGGAACTCTTCCAAAATAGACAATTGTACCCCACTTCCAAGCAATGTTTCATATTTATAGTTCTGCCATCAAATATCTGTGTGCTAAGTATACCATTTTTGTTTCACATAGGGGAGAAAAGACTCGGAGGACACCCCTCATCCGAGGAGACCACAGACCCCCCACCTCTGGAAGAAGGGAAAATACCCCAAACACAAGAAGAGCAGGAGGAGGAAGACGTGGTGGAACTAGTCACCACAACAGGTGAGTGTCTGCGACCACAGGCTCAGGTAAGAGATGAATGCCGGCATATTTATAATACCTGTTTTTTTTTGGTTTCTCTCTTTTTAGGTGATCGTGATGTTGTGGATCCAGATCCTTTCACCTCTGAAAGTGCCCAAATCCTGATCGGGGAGATCATGGGGTGTAATGTTGCATTGGAAAACATCACGAAAAACATCAATGATGTTATTAAAAAAAATAAGAACATCATTGATGTTTTGTGGAGAGTTTAAAACCCCTCCAAATCCCTTTCTTTTATGGTGTGCTACAATTTTTAAATTTTTTGAAGAATTGTAGAAAAGCCAAATTTTGAAGAGGCACACAGTGTGTCAACATGTGCTATCTGCCATCATGGGAGATCAATGTACGTGTTTTGGGGGTGCAACCCCTTCCTCAATAATAAAGTAGCTGAGAGGAAGGGGTTGCTCCCCCAAAACACGTCCCTTGATCCCCCGTGATGGCAACTAGCACAAGTTGACATTCGTAAATTGGTGTGCATCTTCAAAATTTGGCTTTTCCTGGGGTGACTTCACCCCATCTGAACGCAATATCAAACACAGTTCCTAAATTTCTGATATTGCCTTCAAGTTCTACCAAATGTGAACTTAAGTTCAAGATTTGTGTCTTTCTTGTTGGTTTTACACATGCCTGTTTTATCTTAAATGGACATTTCTACTTTTTCTTAAGCCACCCCAAAAATTGTTATACAACAAACAAAAAACCTTTTCTAAATGCACATGTGATTGTGCTGGTATTAAAAAGATTGTTAATCAAGAATGTGTGGATAATTGTCTCAACGCTACAACACTTTTGTGGTGCTCCAATTGCTGCTTTTTGTGACAATGGGTGTTATTTCCTAAGGGCAAATCCACTTTGCACTACAAAGGCAGTTTCAAGTGCACTTGTAGTGCAAAGTGTCTTTGCCTTTAGTAAATAATACCCAACAGTGCTTTGGATAAGGTTACACAATCACGCCATTTTCAGGACTCACCACATTTATGTCAGGGTCAGCTAAAACAAACACAAGCAGTAAATGTCACCAAAGATTTGCTTAGTTTTTTTTTATTTGATAAAGGTTTCACACATTGTCTGGCATATTGATGGCCCCCCTACCCACAAAGAACTCAAGGTATCTTAGCCGGACATCACGGGCATTCAGGGAGGGCAAGCCAGGACGGCCATTTTCAAGCGCCGTCAGGGTTGGTTCATTTTGAATTCCAGCTTCAGGCCCAACTGAGCCAGCATAGTTGGCAGAATGTTGCCGTAAAAAGTTATGTAGAACACAGCACGCCAGGATAATATGATTCAGTTTATACTCCGCCATATGTATGGGTGTAAGAAATAGGCGGAACCGGCTGGCCATGATTCCAAACGTGTTCTCCACCACTCTTCTGGCTCTGGCCAGCCGGTAATTAAAAACCTTCTGGTCCGGGGTGAGGGTCCTCATTGGGAATGGCCGCATAAGATGGTCCCCCAGCGCAAAAGCTTCATCCGCAACGAAGAGGAATTGGAGTCCTTCCACATTGTCTTCTGGAGGTGGCAAGTCCAAGCTGCCATTCTCGAGACGCCTGTAGAACTCCGTCTGGGCGATGACTCCACCATCGGACATCCGGCCATTCTTCCCCACGTCCACATACAGGAACTCATAATTAGCCGACACCACTGCCAACATCACAATACTATTGAACCCCTTATAATTATAATAGTACGACCCCGAGTTGGGTGGTGGGATGATGTGGACGTGTTTCCCATCAATTGTCCCTCCGCAGTTAGGAAAGTCCCACCGCTGGGCAAAGTGGGAGGCCACAGTCTGCCATTCCTGTGGCGTGGAAGGAAACTGTTGAGGAACCCAAAAAAAAATTAGTCTTTTTGCACATAAAAACATGGAAAGCAGAATAGACACAAACATTCTTGGCCAACATCAAGATAACATTTATTTATGGGAATTTTTAAAAAACAAAGTAGAAGGTACACCTATCATATCCCCCCCCCCTCCTGGGCCATTTCTAACATTATAGGGGGGGAGCTCTTGGACAGGTAACCCTCTCCACTTCATTGAGAGATGAATGCCTAAATAATAGGTATTACTTTGAACAGCCCCTCCTTAGTTACACTATTGGTAGCCCACTGGACAGGTAAGAAGTGTCATAATACAAAGATATAAATACACACTGTACACATTTGAGCACATTTGGACTTTCTGCTATTACCTATCAAGATAATAATAGTATACAAAAACTTTAAACAGTACCATTTGAAATATACAGGCAGGCCCTTGCACTACATGCTCTGGGGAATTCATCCATAAATATGACCACTAAAGAGATGGGTATAGTCTGTATGGGTTTGGCAAAGTCAGCAGATAGAGGATTGAGAAAAGATAGAGAATTGTTATCAGTTGACTTAGCAGTTGGGGGGAGGGAGGGTTCCAGATGCTTTGGGGACCCCTAAAAAAAGCCTCTGGTACTCTGCCTGAAATTAAAGCACAAATCACATTTCAAAACATTTTAGGGGGTGTTTGGGGTAAAGCACTACTATGGAGCTGATAAAATACATTGTTAAGTGACCACATGAGGTGAATATAGGGCCAGGAGACCATGCTGGGGAGGTAAGTGAAGGCAAATATGTATGAAGGACAAAAAAATAATTACATAAAAATCCAGCATGAATGAGGACAAAGGGGACATTCACAGCATATTACAATCATGGTCATTAGGGAATGAGGAAAGAAATACAATATATTAGCAAACATTAAATACAATAAAATGTGATATTAAAGGATAAAAATCTTACCTTCATATACTCCTTCTGCAGGACCTGGATGATGGCAGAACAGGTCTCTGGGATAATGATACCCAGAGCCTGGGGGGAGATGCCTGTCGAGAACTTCAAGTCCTGCAGGCTTCTCCCCGTCGCCAAGTACCGCAGGGTTTCGACGAGCCTCTGCTCCGGAGTGATGGCTTGCCTCATGCAGGTATCCTGCCTGCTGATATAGGGGGGTCAGCAAAGCCAACAAATGGTGAAATACGGGGTCCGTCATCCGGAGAAAGTTCCTGAAATCATCAGGATTATTCTCACGGATCTCACAGAGCAAAGGCATATGACAGAACTGGTCACGCTGAAGCAACCAATTCTTGGTCCATGAACTCCTCCCCACCCTGTTCATGGACTGGACTTGTGTCAAGGTCAAGACCCCAGCAGGTCCAGCAGGTGCTAGAGAGTATAAAAGAGAAGAGGAGAGGCGCCTCTTATGCCCCATACACATGATCGGAATTTCCGACAGGAAATGTTGGATGTGAGCTTGTTGTCGGAAAGTCCGACCGTGTGTATGCTCCATTGGACATTTGCTGTCGGAATTTCCACACACAAATGTTTGAGAGCATGTTTTCTCGGCTCGTCGTACATCTTGTACCTCACCGCGCTCCCACGTTCGGAATTTTGGGCCAACATTTGTGTGACCGTGTGTATGCAAGACAAGTTTCAGCCAACATCCTTCGGAAAAAAATCCATTTTGTTGGCGGAATGTCCGATCACGTGTACGCGGCATAAGTGTAGCAATATGGTTAAATTTAATGAAGGTACAACATTTAGCAACTCACATGGCTGATGATTAAAAGAGGCACATCTAAGTACGCAAACATCTGGGGTAAAGCTGTCCACATAGACCATCCACCTCACCGCCGGCTCTCACTGCTGTGAATCTGCAATTGTGACCGGGAAGACTACCCTGCAGTAGAGCGATCTGAAAGTGTAGCTTGAATCGCTCGTGGAGCACAGCTTGGAAGGGACTACATCGATGGCAGTGAGGAGGACGGTTTTACCCCCGATGCCTGCATACTTAGATGTGCCTGTTTTACTCATCAACCATGTGAGCTGCTAAATGTTGTACCTTCATTAAATGTAACCATATTGCTACACTTAGAGGCGCCTCTTTTGTCTTTTATACTCAGTATACTCAGTTGTGACTTGACGCTACTTGTATATCAAGCCATCGCTTGTATATCAAGTCAAAGTTTAGTAAAAAATGTTGCTTGTCTTGCAAAACACTCTCAAACCAAGTTACTCTCAAACCAAGGTTTCACTGTACAGTCATTTTTTTTTTTTATGAATACATGGCTAATTGGTGTTTGTAAATTTGCATGATGTGCAGCTTTAAGAAAATCTTATATTCATAAAAAGTTGTCTCTTATATTTAGAATGGAAATGTGTTTCCAAGACCCCTACTAACAATAATCTTGATATTACTGTAATTAAATGTTAATGATCTGCATTTCCAGGCACATAACACTGATAAGGCAGTTACTGACAGGCACCTTATCATACTTCTTAGGCATCAAAGCAGGACAGATATATTTTCACCCACAAATGTTTGATTAAAGAGATATGTATCTGCATAGATTAAAATAAATTGCCTGCAGCATGTCTTGGTTTCTGGGTTGCGTGAAGTGATAGTAGCAGAGACCGAAGGATGTAAAAGTGATTGATAATACATTGTGAACTCAGGAAACGGCTACATACCTGATGGTAAGATCATGGCACAATAGTGGCGTGTTGTGTCTTCAACATGCAGAATAGAATAATTACATGCATTGTAGATTGCTTTACAACACCGAGATAAATAAAACGTAAAAATAAGATAAATGTGAAATAAATATTTCCTACGTATACAGAAATGTGACTGAAAAGAATATTCAGATTACAGTCTATACTGCAGCTCAAAAAAAAAAAAAAAAAAAGTTAATTTCATGGACTAATACATTTCTGTTAAATATACGACTGCCAGGAAAATGTACTTAAAGGAAAACCATTATGGTTCTAGATATCAGTTTTATAATTTTTTTTAAGCTTATGTTTGAAATTGAAGTTTTTTTACTTATTTCTACTTACATATATCAATTTTTTTTTTTTTTTCACATATACGCTTTAAAAACAGATATCAATGCTAACTTAATGCCATCTAGTTTGCTAAAGAACAATGGGGTTGATTTACTAAAGGCAAATCCACTTTGCACTACAAGTGCACTGCAAGTGCATTTGGAAGTGCAGGAGCTGTAGACCTGAGGGGAAGATCTGAGATGAGGGGAAGATCTGAGATGAGGGGAAGATCTGAGATGAGGGGAAGCTCTGCTGATTTTATCATCCAATCATGTGCAAGCTACAATGCTGTTTTTTATTTTCCTTGCATGTCCCCCTCAGATCTACAGCGACTGCACTTCCAAGTGCACTTTCAGTGCATTTGCAGTGCACTTGTAGTGCAAAGTGGATCTGCCTTTAATAATTAACCCCCAGTGTATCAAAAACATATGACATTTTTAACATAAAATACTATTATTGTTATTATTTTTCACCCTATACCTGGGTGCTGCTGATCTCCACAAAGCAACAATGAGAGAAGCTACACCACTCCAGGTGATCTGATCACTAGGCTGAGGATCTGGTGCTGGTCCAGTCCATGAACTGGGTAGCTTGAAGGGGTATGTAAAGGAGATGACCGTACTCCAATATTCAGAAAAATTTGTAACTTTATTCCATAAAATCCGTATCAGACATAAAATGAACATGATACAAGAGGACAAAAGCAGCATGGTTTTGTGGTGCTTTATGTTCACAGTGCAGGAGAGTGCTAGACACAGAGTGCAGGGTTCTGGAGTGCATTACGAACAGAGTGCAGGTTTCTGGAGTGAGTTACGTACAGAGTGCAGGGTTCTGGAGTGCGTTACGTACAGAGTGCTGGGTTCTGGAGTGCGTTATGTACAGAGTGCAGGGTTCTGGAGTGCGTTACGTACAGAGTGCAGGGTTCTGGAGTGTGTTACGTACAGAAAGTTGGGTCCTGGTCCTGGGTCCACATACAAAACACACACATAATGCCCGTGTGAAGGGGGGGTAAATCTTGAGAATACAAAATTACAACCACTCCCATGGGACTTTTTAGACAGACAAATATGGCAATACTATATTAATAAAATCATATAGTCCTTTATGCACTGTGATGGGGGCCCATGACTGCAGAGAGGACTGTGATGGGGGCCCATGACTGCAGAGAGGACTGTGATGGGGGCCCATGACTGCAGAGAGGACTGTGATGGGGGCCCATGACTGCAGAGAGGACTGTGATGGGGCCATAACTGAAGGGAGGACTGTGATGGGGGCAATGACTGCAATGAGGACTGTGGTGGGCGGGTGCAATGAGGACTGTGATGGGGGGCATGACTGCAGGGAGGACTGTGATGGGAGGCCATGACTGCAGGGAGGACTGTGATGGGAGGCCATGACTTCAGGGAGGACTGTGATGGGAGGCCATGACTGCAGGGAGGACTGTGATGGGAGGCCATGACTGCAGGGAGGACTGTGATTGGGAGCCATGACTGCAAGGGGCACTGTGATGGGGCAATGACTGCAAGGCGCACTGTGATGGGGGGGCAATGACTACAATGAGGACTGTGATGGGGGGCAATGACTGTAAAGAGGACTATGATGGGGGGCCATAACTGCAAGGCGAACTGTGATTGGGCAATGACTGCAAGGGGCACTTTGATGGGGGAGTGGGGGCATGACTGCAATGGGCACTGTGATGGAGGGCCCATGACTGCATAGGCACTGTGATCAGTCCAATAAAGGGGACTGCCCTGTAAAGGGGCACTGTAATCATTACAGTGCAGTTCCCTTTATATCACTGTGCCACTTTACAGTGCAGTGGGGTTGTGAGACTCTGTGAAAGTGCCTTCCCTGGAAAAACTGGCTACACCAAAATTGGTCCCTGGTGCCAAAACAGTTGGGGGCTGCTGTTGTAGGGTATACTCTGATGGATTGGTACGATTAATGCATTTACATAGAAACCTACACAGGGTGGTAATTGCGTAAAAAACTGGCTACACCAAAATTGGTCCCTGGTGCCAAAACAGTTGGGGACTGCTGTTGTAGGGTATACTCTGATGGATTGGTATAATTAATGCATTTACATAGAAACCTACACAGGGTGGTAATTGGGTATTGCTAAAACTCAATGCTTTTATGTTTTGTTGTACAATGTATCAACCTATATTTGTGTTTTTATGGACATTTCTGTTTAACTTTGTATCAATATAGAACTATATGATTTTTTTGTATATTGTATTGCCATAAATGTCTGCCTAAAAAGTCCCCTGGGAGTGATTGTATCAATAAAGAACTATATGACTTTTTATATTGTATTGCCATATACTGTATGTCTGCCTAAAAAGTCCCATAGGAGCGATAGTAGTTTTGTATTTTCAAATTATGAAGGGATGTTGGCTGTATATAGCTATGTTTCAATCTCTTGCATTTCTAGTGGCATGATAAATCCTGTTAGAGAGTTTAGTGATTGAATTTAGATTTACCTTTTTTCACAGGAGACATCAGTGTTAATGGTGCCACAAAGCTTTCTAAAAAAAACACAGTCTGTTGATCAACAATCAAAGACAACCCCTCCTGATCCAGGAATGGGGAGGGGTTGAGCCATGTCTCCAACTCATTTAACTGTGTGTGTACATTCAAGTATGCACTATTGAGCCCTGTAAACAACAGGCTTTTTTTTAGCAAAGCAGCTAAGGTTAGCCTGGTCAGCATGTGTGAAGGAGCCTGGAACTGACTAGAAATGTAAATCTAAAATATTTGTACGCAATAATTAATCTTCACTGGACTAAAATGTTTTTTCAAATTGTAAAACTGAACATAATAAAGAAATAAAAGAAAATATACAAAAGCACTATACATTCTCTTTGATGTTAAGCTATTTTGTTACATGCTGACCAGGCTAACTTTAGCTTAATCCACAGGATTAAGCTTTCCAAAAGTGGCACAAATCTCTTCAGGTAAAGTGCCATCCACTTAACCACTTCAGCCCCGGAAGTATTTACCCACTTCCTAACCAGGCCATTTTTTGAGATACGGCACTGCGTCGCTTTAACTGACAATTGCGCTGTCATGCGATGATGTACCCAAACAAAATTGAGATCTCTTTTTTCCCACAAATAGAGCTTTCTTTTGGTGGCATTTGATCCCATCTGTGTTTTTTTTTTGTGCTATAAACAAAAAAAGAGTGACAATTTAAAAAATATAAATATATATATAATTTTCTGCCATAATAAATATCCAAAAAAAAAAACAAAAAACAAATTCCTTCATCAGTTTAGGCCAATATGTATTCTTCTACATATTTGTGGTAAAAAAAAAAAAAATCGCAATAAGCGTATATTGCTTGGTTTGCGCAAAAGTTATGGCGTCTACAAGATAGGGGATAGATTTATGACATTTTTGTTATTAATTTTTTTTTTACTAGTAATGGAGGTGAGCAGAGATTTTTAGCAGGACTGAGACATTCGGACAGCTCGGACACTTTTGACACTTTTTTGGGAGTATTGACATTTGTACAGCGATCAGAGCTAAAAATAACCACTGATTACTGTATAAATGTCACTGGCAGGGAAGGGGTTAACACTAGGGGGCGATCAAGGGGTTAAGTGTGTCTTAGGGAGGTGTATCTAACTGTGGGGGGAGTGGACTGACAGGGAGTAGAGAGAGATCGCTGTTCCTGATCACTAGGAACAGCAGATCTCTCTCTATTTCCCTGACAGAACAGGGATCTGTCTGCTTACATTGACAGATCCCCATTCTGTCTCTCCCTGGAGCGATTGGGGGTCCCCAACAGACATTGCAGCCGCCGACTACATGCATCGGCCCTATAGGTCTTTTTTTATATATAAAAAAGAGGTTATATTACCTGCTCTATGCAATGATATTGCACAGAAATCACCTTCTTTTCTCTCTGCTCCTATTGGAGTCCCTCACGGGCGCTATTGACTTTTCACTGCTCCAGGTGCCTGTTTAGCAAGCCAGGTACTAAGGAGGCACCCGCGCGTGCCCACTCCCAAGTCAAACTGTGTGCATTGATAGACACTCCCTCCTCACAGGAGTTTGACAGACAGTAGCAGGAGGCGGTGGCTCCGCTGCCTTCAATTTCTCCAGTGAAAGCAGGAAGTGAGGGGAGCTGTGCTGGAGAGACAACACTGGCATGATGACAAGAGACAGGTAAGTGTTTAGGAATGGGGAGATGTGAACAGTTTGTGGGGTGTGTTTTCCTTAATGTACAGACTGCATTAAGGTGAAAAAACGTTTAGACTTTAAAACTTGAGGTGATTGTAGTTGTATTAGACTTTAAAACCACTTTAATCCGTACAATCCTTTAGTAAATGTATCTTATATAGCAGGGATATGCAATTAGCGGACCTCCAGCTGTTGCAGAACTACAAGTCCCATCATGCCTCTGCCTCTGCATGTCAAGCTTTTGGCTGTCAGAGTCTTGCTATGCCTCATGGGACTTGTAGTTCTGCAACAACTGGAGGTCCGCTAATTGCATATCCCTGTTATATAGTATATTTCATTTAATGTCCTTCTAACCAGCTCTCTAAAAGCGTGCCTAAAGTGAAATGATATTGCCATTCTGCTATTTATCCTGCTATCCTTAAATTGGATGTAAATCCAATTCATTAAATTTGACCTGGGCACATATATCTGAGTCACATATGTTTCTGCTGTTTCGTTCCTCTGTTATCAGCATGATAACTTCTGACAAGTTCTCTGAGATGGGAGATAAAACCAGCCTGAAATGTGTGTCGGGTGGGATTCTATAAACAGATTAGCAGAGAGCTTGTCTTGTCACAGCACAGCTCTGAAAGAATCTTCGTTCCTCTGCCTATGTGGAGGGAGGGTGTGTGCCTTTCCTCCAATCAGCTGTCACACAGTGTATGCCAAGAATCCACACCTACTGGTGAATGAGGAAGTAAAAATTCTACCACTATGTTAGGATTTTAAAGAATATAGCAAGCTGAAGACAGCAGATATACATGTAAAACCTGTGTAGGGAGATTTGTTTCATCTCTGTGTATCATCCGAGGCTGTTCACTTCACTGGGTATAGGTGAGGGTTTACATCCACTGACATATACAGTCAAATAGACATTGTAACAACAACCACCATTTTAAAGTTTGACTTCCACTTTCTTATTACAGCAATTGTGTAGGGTGTCTAAATATGACTGCTGTCCAGCACATTCCATAATGGAACAGACCTGGTTAGACAACCCCCTTCTGGGGTGTTCCATGCTAGGCGCTCGCAGGTCACTCAGCCGTGTTAGAAAAGCGAATGACTATTCACTTTCCTAACACTAAACCGCCTCTCCGCCAATCAGGTGCTCAGGTCTGTTACCTGTCACCTGAAACGACAGGCGCCGCTATTGGACACCTATCAGGAGGAGAGGACGGGAGAGGAGGACGGCAGGAGACGCATGGAGGACCCCGCTCGTCACTGTCACCCACTGCCCCACCAAGACAGGCTAAGTGCCGGGTAAACGGGCGAGCGGGCGGGGGTCACACTGGCCCCCAGTGTGAAATTCAAGGGCACAGTGGCAGCATTTGATGGGCACAGTGGCAGCATTTGATGGGCACGGTGGCAGCATTTGATGATTTTTTTTCAAAAACTTTTTGAGCCCCCCCAAAAATTTTGAGCACCAGCCGCCACTGGGACTGAGTACATTGTTGACTGCATTGATGTGTGTACTGTAGGTAGCCATCAACAATAGTGTAGTGGTTCATGAATATGAAGCCGGCTGAAGGGTTTACTACAAAAATACAAATTGAACTAGACCCCTGGTCGAAATCACAGTAGTAGATTTTTTTTTGGGACAAGTTTAATGAATGTCCATTGGAAACAAAGATGCAACATGTAGACTCTTTTTTGGTGCGTTGCGCTTACTCGTGTTATCTTTGTTTTTGATTTATTTTTTCACACTGATATAAACCTAGCCTTATAGTTTTATGTATTTGGGGATTTTGTTCTGTGGCCATTAGAAATGCAATTAGTGCTTACTGCATTCATTATTAAATAAAAAAACTATAAGATGTAACTAATTATGTGTTTTTATTTTAGTTTTCCGTCTCTATTTAGAATATTAAGGCACTAATTATTATTGTGGGTATTTAACAATGTACCCTGCAGACCTGCAGAACAATCTCACATACTGCAGTGGAATGAATTAAGCCAAATGTAAAAATTAGTTATATTGAATCTCTGGTGCTGAGGAAATGCTTTATTAGAAAAACTGCCAGTGAAATCTGCTTGATAAATCACCGGCTTCATTTGCCAACCTGATTCAGAAAATATGTAACTGGCAGAAAGAGGTTGATGGTTCTATAGAAATTACAATATTTTGCTGACTCACGCAATCCTGGGAGCATTTATTAAAAAATATGAGTGCAGCCAGGGTCCCTTTGCTATAAAATGAATCCAGGCTTTAAGCTGGATTAGGGTTGATCGCAAAATTGCTTAAAGGGAACATGTCAAGGTAATAGGGTGGGAGCTGCCATTGCTCTTTTTTTTTAAGGTGTAAGTTCCCAGACTACCATCTTGCTAGCAGTTCTACTGGTACAGGGTGGCAGCTGTACACTGAATCATGTATATATACTGTAAGTGATCCTCCACTTCTGGGTAGTGGGTGCGAATGCGTGCTGGTTCGCTCCCACTGTGATTTTACACTGCTGGAGCCAATCAGCGTGTACCGTGGACTTGATGTCTGCTGGCACCCGCTGATCGTTCTGCAGAGAGAAAGAACGGCAGTCTGCCTATGTAAACAAGTCAGATCACTGTTTTGACAGGAGGGAAGGCATGGATCCTGTGTCTGTAAAGCAGGGACTAGGATCCATGTCTTCCCCTAGTAAAAGCATCTCCCACACTGTACTAAAACACAGGCTAGGCAAACAGTTCACACTTAGATTTGTTTCAATTTTTTTTTTATTGGATATATTTTATAGCAGAAAGTAAAAAATGTTTTTTTTTTTTTTAATTGTTGGCCTTTTTTTGTTTATAGTGCAAAAAATGAAAAATATAGGGGTGATAAAATACCACCAAAAGAAAGCTCTATTTGTGGGGAAAAAAGGCCATATATTTTATTTGGGTACAGCGACACAAGACTGCTCAATTGTCAGATACTACATTGTCAAGTAACGCAAAAAAAAGGTGTGGTCAGGAAGATGGGTAAACCTTCCAGAGGTTAAGTGGTTAAAACAAAACTCCAGGAAAAATAAAAAAGTGGAGTGGAGCTCCCCCTGTTCTGCAAGGATTAAAAGCTCAATTTGTTAAAGGTGGTCAGAAGAAAACTATTCTTACCTTATTCTTCATTTCTGGGAACCTGGCACTCTCTCCTGTTCTGCAAACAGTGGGGCAGCAAAGAGAAGAAGATTCGGGAGACCGGTCCTACAGCTGGGGGGAAGCCTGCAGGAGTGATGAATAAGGTAAGTATACTTACTTTTCATGTTCCCCATAGACAAAAGCAGCATTAAATCCCTATACTTCAAGGGTAATTTTTTACTACTACCAGAGTTCAACTTTAAGCAGCACATTTACTTCAAAACTTAAAAATGCAGCACAGGTTCAAACTCCAGGCAGTTCACACTCTGGGTATAAACTATCTCCCTCCCACCCACTCTAACCCATCCTGATTATTTTTTTTCTTATAACGTAAATTACTGTATACTCACCATGGTCCACCCATCCAGGTTTCTCAGTGACATTGTTTTTGCCTGTTAGAAGCACTAGTCTAGCACCCCAGACGCTCCCAAAACCCCTGGTTCCTTTCACCCACCTGGGGACCTGTGTCTGTCCTCTTCTGGATCCTTAGATGACCCCATCCACTGGACAGCCAAAAGAATGTAGATACCCCAAAAAGGGACCCATAGGGATGTAAACAAAGAGTAGAAGGACTCAGTGCTAGAGGATCACATGACCACAGCTTTGGTAAATGAAAAGGTCATTTCGAAAGGTTTTTTTTTCTTTGTGAGCAATCAGTCATAGGGATTTGTTAGGGAGGGGTGGAAGTGGGATTCATTTTATTCCAGAATTGGGCCTGAAATACTCACTGCCCTGCAACAAATGTACACTTTGGGAGCACAAAGACAGTCAGTGAGTAGTTTATTTTGCAGAGATTGGAAAAACACAACACTTAAAATCTCATTTCACTGAGATAAGATAAGAGGGCGTATAGGAGGGTCCAATCTCCCCTCCCCCCAGAGTGTCCATGGTACCATAACTAGCACTGGCATTAGGTGTGCACACTAGGCGCTGCAGCCACCCTTCTTTTTGCCTGTCAAAACTAAGAGACAGGCAGCAGCAGTTCAGAGCGCGAGGGTCTATTTGGAGCAAAGCTTAGGCTCTTCCAATGACACAGCCAAGGGAGGACTTTATCTCACAAAGCTCACTCTGCACTGCCTGGTCTGGTGAATGGATTTCATGGAGGAAGGAGAGCAGTACTGGGTGGATCTTTACTTGGGAGAGCTGTACCTATGGAGAAGGGGAGATCTATGCTGATGGAGGAAAACCTGTACTGGGAGGGAGCTGTACTGGTGGGGGGGGGGATTTGTACTGGATGGAGCTGTACTCCTGGGTGGCATTTGTACTTGGGTTAGCTGTGCAGGTGGGAGTGAGATCTGCAATCTGTAATGGGGGAGCTGTACTGGTGGGGGGGTCTGTACTGGGGGACCTGTAAGGGTGTGGGGGAGGGGGACATCTGTATGGGGGGAGCTGTACTGGTGGTGGGGAGATTTGTTCTGGTGGGGGAATCTGTTCTGGGGAGAGCTGTACTGAGGGGGAAATCTATACTGGGGGAATCTGTACTGGTGGAGGAGAGATCTCTAATGGGGGAGGGGGGAGCTGAACAAGTGTGGAGAGGGAGAAATTTATACCTGGGATATACTGATGGGGGAAGATCTGTACTGGAGAGAGCTGTGCTGGTGGGGATCTGTACTGGTGGGTTGATTCTGTATTGGTGGGGCTGGGAACTGTACTGGTATAAGGGGAATCTGCATTGGTGGGAGCTGTAGGGGGGGGGGGAACTGAGTAGCTGTAATGAGGGATCTGTACTGGTGGAAGCTTTATTGGAAAGACAACAGTATGGTGGGGAGGTGATCTCTATAGTGGGAAGGAGATCTGTACTGGGGGACAGGGAGGGCAGAAGGATTGATTTGGGGGAGGGTAATTTTTTGTTGTACTCTACTGACCTGTGCATTATGCACTCCTGACCCCTGTTAGACTCTTGTGGCACGGTAAATAAAGAATATTTTGGGGGTACAAGGACTGTCATTTGTTACCATTTTCACAGTGAGTAGGCCCAAGTTTTAAGCCCTTTCCAATTTAACATGGTGTGCTGTCCGCACCACCTAATTATTTTCCTAAGAAGAGTGCCTAAGAATGAACCTCCCCAGGAAAAAATATCTACAGGCATGTCCTTTGACTCATCCTGTGTTCCATACTAGTTGCTGGATGTTATGCTGACCATCTAGTTTTAATATTTTCTGACTCACCAAGCCAGGACAAATATGCAAATCAGGAAAATCAGAGAGAATTGAGAAATATTGATCTGCATACTCATTCTGGGTCAGAGGCACAAAGAATTGAAGCCAGAGGGTCAGCATGACAGCCAGAAACCAGCATTTGCAGAATTAAAGTGTAGCGCTACCCCCGTCCCCCCCGAGGAGCAGCTTAAGTATAGTTGGTTCAAAAACTGTGCCAGCCCCTCTAGCACACCTAACAAACAGTGTACTTGCAAACACAGTAATAACACACACAAATATAGTGATCAGGAAGTTTTGTTTACTGGGAGGCTTTCCACAATCAAAATAAACAGTAGTCTGATAACTCAGTAGTAAAGAATAGCAAACTGTGATCTTTAACGGTGTAAATCAAAACTAAATGTAGACTTCAAATTAGCACTGTCAAACAACTTAAATTAAAGTATCCTAGTAAGGCAAAGTGGAATATAGGATGCTAGCAGTATCCTGGTAAGGCAAATGAAATGCAGTGACTGTTCAGCAGGGTGTAAGTGTTTCTGCAAATGTGGGCACTGGTAATGCAATGTTGCCTGACTACAGTGTCTTTGGGATTAAATGAGCCTGTATCCAGTGGTATTACAAATACCAGAGATGTGAACAAAGACAATGGTGTCTGTATACAGTGTCTATATGACCAAATGGGCAGGTGCCCGCTCACCCAATACTGCAACAGATGAAGCTGGTGGTGAAAAAAGTGACTTTCCAGGCTCACCCTCTGGTTCCTTGCTCTGAGGATGGCGTCCGACCTCCCGGATCAGCTACTGTGTGATTCAGATGGAGCAGAAATGGCCTCCCGACTGCCACTGGACAATAAAGCAGTGCTGTCCACAGGTACTCCAAAGATGCATGTGTGGTGACTTCTTGTGCAGGCCACAACTCAGCCTCAGCACTGAACACAGAGCCCCTCCTTGCAGATCCAGGCCGGCTTCCCAAGCGAGTGAGCTAGGACTAGACCAGCCTTTTTATATCCACTCCCAGGAGTCTGTTCTTCTCTCCTCAGCAATCTGGAAGTTGTAGTCCTGAAACAGCATGATCTCAATGTGATACTTGAGTCCTGGAACTACAATTCCTTGTATGCTTTGCTTCCTGGTGTTAAATCGCTTTGCTGGCAGGATGTGATGACACAGTCTTTGCTGCCACTAGAGGGAAACAGTTTCACTGCAGCAATGTTGCAGAGTGTCTTCTGATACTGCAGGTAAGATAGCTAGCTCCTTGCTACAAAAGTCAATAAAGGCAGACTCTATCTCTATCTAGAAAGGTTTAGTTTAACATTATTTACAACATGACCAATTGTGTACCGTGACAGTAATTATTATCAGTCCACTATTTTGTTATGGTAGGTGGGACGTATATAATATCCTTTCTGATACTATAATGAAAAATCACAAAAAAGATGTTCTAGTAAAATGTTCCCTGAAAATAATATCTGTCCCTGCATGACAAACAACAACAATTATTGTTTGCTATATGTGAATGGTTCCATCCACTGACAGAGCACCATAAAAACTAGGCTTGTTATTTCCACTTCAACAGGGAGGTCATTATCAATTACACCCCTCACTTCCTCAGTACGCTCTGCTTATTTTCTTGCTGTGAAAATTTGCATGAAGATTGGAATCCTGCTGGTTCTATAAGAATCACATCATATATGTTAGAAATAATAACATGTAAAACATACATCAAAGCAAAACAGTGGTTTTGATGGGAGCATACACAAAGACAATGTGTCTCCTGACTGAGAGAACGTTCACCAACAACGGTGGGCGTGCAAGTGATAGGGGCCCTGGTATGTTTGTGGCCACTACCATCTGTAAAACACCGCAGAGCAATCATGTTTATATTCTGGTTCTATGACAACTTCCAATACCTAAATTTTATAGCCAAGGAGAATTTTGATATTTTATTAATGACAGCTGCAGCACCCTGTTGTGTCTATGGGACAGGCAATGAAGGGACGTCTCCCCAATGTGTTTGATGCAAGCAGGAAAAAGGAGTGACCTCACTGGTCTTCTCATCTTCCCGCTACAAATACGGCTGGGTTGCTTCATCCAGACAGATTTTACATGAAGAAGTGTCTCTTCATCTGGGGCCAAACTGCCATCATCACTGCATCTGCACAGCTGCTGGTAAACCAGATACGACTCTGCAATTGTGAGGGCATGCATTTATTTTTACTTTCAATGCAGATATAAATCTAAGCTCTAAAATCTTATACAATCTTTAGCATATTATTACAATTTCAAAAGTAACTTTTCACATTGCAATCTTTTTAAATATACAGCATGAATAAAAATAATCCCTGGTGATCCTGCCCTAAAGGTCCTTTAGACATTTATTGTCATGGAGTACCGCTTCTCTGTTCCTGTTTCCCAATAGCTGGCCTGCATTGTCATTAGGGATGAGCAGAACACCCCCCGGTTCGGTTCGCACCAGAACTTGCAAACAGACAAAAAATTAGTGCGAACGCGCAAACACCATTAAAGTCTATGGGACATGAACGTGAAAAATCAAAAGTGCTCATTTTAAAGGCTTATATGCCAGTTATTGTCATAAAAAGTGTTTGGGGACCCAGGTCCTGTCCCAGGGGACATGTATCAATGCAAAAAAAAGTTTTTAGAATGGCCGTTTTTTCAGGAGCAGCGAATTTAAGAATACTTAAAGTGAAACAATAAAAATGAAATTATTCCTTTAAATATCATGCCTGGGGGTGTCTGTAGTATGCCTGTAAAGTAGCACATGTATAAAAGTACTGCAGCAAAATGACAATTCTAAAGGAAAAAGATCCCGGCAATATACATAAAAATCATTTTAAAAAACAGCATGGATCCCCCCTCCCCCAGTCCTTCGGGATATTAAGGTGAACTCCACGACATTTTTTTTTTAAATGGCGTGGGGTCCCCCCCAAAATCCATACCAGACCCGAAGGGCCTGGTATGGACGGGGGGAACCCATGTCATTTTTTTCTTAATTCTATCATAGGGCTCCCCTTAACCACTTCAATACACTATGTTATACACTGCACTATATACTGTTCACTGTATTATATATATTACACTGAGGACACTATATACTCTGAACTGCAGTATATATACTATACGGACTGCACTATATATTCTGCTGAAAAATTGGGCCTTACTGTCAGGTTCCAGGTGCGAGGCCGGATTGCTGAGAGGGTGCCCCTTGCGTCTAAGTGCAGCGTAACCCTGGAAGTGAGACAGGGAATACGGTGCCCAAAGGTGCACGGATTGCTGAATAGCTGTGAGCCGCTGGGGTGCGTTGGGCAACCGTGCGTTGAAGGATTCCAGTGGAGAAACCAGGAGCAGGGTCAAGGCAGGCCAGGGGTCATTTACCATAGGAGCATTCTGAGAAGAGGCACAACAGGGTTAATCAGGAACAGAGTCAGTAGCCAGGCCAGAGGTCAAGACCGAGCAGAAAAGTGAAGGTACAGGGGTGTAGACAGGAGCGTAGTCAAGTCCAAGCCAGAGGTCGATGCAGGCGGAGATCAGGGAGAGTCAGGCAAGCCAAGTAGTAAACAGGAATCAAGTAATCAGATACAGGTAGCAGGTACTGGGAACACAGGGAGCTGATGATAATCCAGCAACTTGCATACAACTGCAGCAGGCTTAAATAGGCCAGAGGGCGCAAACACTGTCACTGGGCGCGCACCGGTGCGCGTCCGCGCGCATGTCTGCGGGCACCTGCCGCATTGCATCTGTGTGTAACTATTGTCGCATCTCTGCGTGCGCGCATGCGCCTGGGGATGCGCCCGGCGTGACCATGACGGTTACTGGCAGGATCGCCAGTCCTAAGACTTCCCTGACACTTAGGTGTTGGTGGTGGCAGAACACGGTAACCCCTCACAGTTGCTCTTGTTGGGTGCAGGAACGGTCCCTGCTGTTAAATATTATTTCAGAGGCTGCTTGCCCTCTTTTAGTGGCCCGTGAGTGTCTGCCTCTCCTTGGAGGCCTTCCGGACATGATGGGTATTGTTTTTTTTAACACCGCCCGCACTGTATTATCTACTGTACACTGCTGAATGCACTGTATGTATAGGTTATGCTGAATGCAGAGTATATATATATATCAAATACACTGCCTGTACTGACTGAATATATATATATATATATATATTACTGTATATATATATATATATATATATATATATATATATATATATATATATACACACACACACACACACACTAGTCTGACTGTAATATATATATATATATATATATATCAAATACACTGCCACTAACTAACCTGCCCTGCCTGCCTAATCTAGCTCAATCTCTCTATCGCCGTCCACTATAACACACTATACGGGCGCTGTGTAAGCAGCCTTATATAGTGTGGAGCGTGGACTTAGTCCCCCTGAGCCATGATTGGCCAAAGGCATCCTGCCTTTGGTCATTTACGGCTCTCGCTGAGGAGCGTGCTGTGATTGGCCAAAGCATGCAGGTCAGGTGTATGCTTTGGCCAATCATCATACAGCAATGCACTGCGATCTTGCAGTGCATTATGAGACGCTCAAATTTGCCACGAACGCCCCGTAAAATTTGCTATACGGCAAAGGGGCGAACACCCGATGTTCCAGTTGAACTTATGTTCAACTCGAAGCTCATCCCTAATTGTCACCCTATCACATGGACTTTCAATGGAGGCTACAAGTGGTTCTTTCAACACACATCATGTAGGTATGTTCTACTGTTGTCACCATCAGCAAACCTGCCCAAGCAAAAAAAGTATGTCTGTATTTAGTGAGACCAGTGATCACTGATTAATTGTATTAGAAAACCGTGCACCTACCTGGGGGTGGTTGGGATCTGCTGGAAGGAGGGAACGCAGCTACAGGTGTGTGCTAATGAGGTAAGCTGATTAATTTCTTCCTGTGTCTAAAGCCTCGTACACATGATCAGATTTTCGGATGACCAAACGTACATTTTTTGTGGCATGCTAGTCTCATTTCGAAAGTGAAGAGGTTACTCACAGTGCGAAAATTTTCGTACGACAGAATACGTCAGAAGTGATGTAATGTGTTGAATAGTTTTGTATGTATTCTTTCGTGTCTGAGCATGCGTAGTCTAGCTCTTATGATCTTTTTCATACGAAAACCGTACTAATGAAACGAAAATTGGACTGAGTTCACATCCAACAAAAATTTTATAGTCTACACATCCAGCTTTTGTCTGACAAAAGAAGTGAAATCGGCTGTCGAAAGCACCGTACTAATGATCCAAAAATCGTCAGACAGCTCGTCGTACAAACTTTTCCATCCAATTTTCATATCATGTGTATTGGCCTTTACTGGCTTCTGTCTCATATCTACATACCAGCAAGAGATGAAGTGTTCTAAGGCAATATAGCAAAAGTCAGCATTGCGAGGAATAAGGGAGGAAAATCAGCATTGGAGTTATTAAAAGCTTGCTCTTTTAGTTTTGGATTTACACTTTTTTCCCTATTTAATGACTTGCATGTGTGCAGAATAAAATTATTTTGTAACAAAGATTTAACTACTTGCTTACCGGGCACCTAAACCCCCCTCCTGCCCAGACCAATTTTCAGCTTTTATCGCTGTCACTCTTTGAATGACAATTGCGCGGTCATACAACACTGTACCCAAAGGAAATTTTTATCATTTTTTTCCCCACAAATAGAGCTTTCTTTTGGTGGTATTTGATCACCTCTGCAGTTTTTTATCCTATGTTAAAAAAAATTAAAAAAGACCAAAATAAAAAAAAAAAAATACAAAACCGTTTTATATTTTGTTAATAAATTTTGCAGTTAGGTAATTTTTCTCCTTCATTCATGTACGCTGATGAGGCTACACTGATGGGCACTGATAAGGCGGCACTGAAGGGCATTAATAGGTGGCACTAAAGAGCACTAATAGGTGGCACTGAAAGCTGGCAGTGATGGGCACTGATGGGTGGCAGTGATGGGCACTGATCGGTAGTGGTATGTGGCACTAATAGGCAACACTGCTAGGTGGCACTGATTGTCACCACTGGTGGGCATTGATAGGTGGCACTCATGGGCATTGATAGGTGGCACTGATTGCTGGCACTTTTATGTACTGGTGGGCACTGATTCGTGGCACTGTGGGCACAGATTCGTGGCACTGGCAGGCGGGACTGGTGGGCACAGATGAGGTGGTTTCACCTCTTCCTCTTCGGGACCGATGTCCCTTCAACAGAAGCCGGTGATCGGCTTTTTTCTCCTCACACTGTCAGCGTGAGAAGAAGAAAAAATGATTACCGATCTTCTGTTTACATCACGCGATCAGCTGTCATTGGCTGACAGCTGATCACATGGCAAGGGGCCAGGATCAACCCCTTACTCCAATCTGTGATCACCTGAGTCTCATTGACTCGGCTATCATAGCGCTCGCCGCGCGCTCCTAGGAGCGTGCAAAGGGGAGGACGAGCTGAAGAGCGTACAATCTAAAAGCAAAACACTTAATTGGACACACCTTAAATTTCGTAGTGTACAGTAGGAACAAAAATAAGGTGAGCACTAACCACGTCAAAGATTTTAGGGTATAACAACTCTCAGCACCCCACCCCCATCAAAAGTTTAAGCGCAGAATTAAACAAACAAAAACAGACAAGATATAAAATTTGACAAAATAAAAGGCAGCGCAATAACTACACCCCTCTAAATTCATACACAGATACATTTCTGGTTAGACCCCTTTCACATTGCCAGCGGGCTGTGTTAGCAGTAAAGCGCCGCCAGTTTTGGCGGCGCTTTACCGCCGTTTAGCGGCGCTTTTCGGCCCATATCAGGGATAAATGCGCCTTAAAAGCGCCGTTGCCAAAGCGCTTAGCAGGCGCTTCAGCAGAGGTGCCTATTTATTTCAATGAGTAGGGGCGGTGGAGGAGCATTATATACACCACTTCTAAACAGCTCCAAAGATGCTGCTTGCAGGACTTTTTCTAACGTCCTGCAAGCGCACCGCCCCAGTGTGAAAGCACTCAGGCTCTCACACTGGGGCTGCAGGGGGAGGCATTTTTCAGGCGCTATTTTTAGCCCTTAAGCACCTGAAAAATGCCTCAGTGTGAAAGGGGTCTTAGAGTTAGCAGGAAGCTTCTTTTTTATAAAAACAATTTAGGAAAATAGAACATTAGGAGTTGTCTAACACATGAGATTTGTAAGTAACAATCAAAAGAGAAGCGTGAGCTGATGCTCACAAACAAGAAACGCATGGTCACACTGGACAAAGACACACAAAAATCCATTTTTGAGGGCCAACATGCAAAACAATTATAGCAAACAGACATCAAACCATAGCCGGTGTGGGTCATTATGCACACTATAGCACCCTGCCCACAAATACTCTGGCCTCTTTTTAGGCAACGCAAACTACACTAGTGCAGGCCTTTAAATAACATAGGTTGCATTGATAGCACACCTACACCCACCCAGTAAAGGACATGCCCACCAGTGTAATTAATTCTGTCTCTTCATTTATGCCTCAAGTACTCACACCTGTTGATCAGGAACACACACTCTTGGCAAATCAAAGAATGCATCAGTTATTTAAGCATATGTATCTGTGCAGTGTATAATGGAAAATATCAACTGTCCAAGTCTGTGGACATGATCAGTGATACCAAAAACAAAACAATTCAAGATGTAAGTTGTTGGGCATGTCATACCTCCCAACTGTCCCTGATTTCGAGGGACTGTCCCTGATTTGGAGCAATGTTCCTCTGTCCCTCTTTATTACTCATTTGTCCCTCATGTTGGTCTGATCTATATATAGTTGTATATAAAATGAACTTTTTATCTTTCAAAAAGTGTTTCCCAGTGCTAAACCTTTCATCCAAATTCTAAATTGCTGTATTGGTACATTTTAAAAGCCAATATAAAGGAATAGCAATGGTAAAAAAAAAGCCCTTGTAGATTTAATTAAACTTTTTCTGGGTTAATCCTCCTTTAAATGGGTGTGGCAGGGGGCGTGTCCCTCATTCTCATCTCAAAAAGTTGGGAGGTATGGGCATGTGGAGGGTACAAAGCAGGAAATGTCAACTTTGTGAGGACTGCTTCACACCAATTGTTGAGTAGCACATTCGTCATCAGCATCCAATATTTAAATATGGATGCAGGATCACACCATACTTATAAATCTATATCTGACCATAAAAAACTGTTATAGATTCTCTCGCTTTATTTATATTTTAATTTCTTTTGTTTCCATTATGTGAAACCCATCAGAAATATAAAAAGGGAGCTATAACACCACAACAGAGGAAGAACATACAAACCTCTTACCAGATAGTGGCATGTTCAGGATTCAAACCAAAGACCCTGGGGCTGCAAGGCAGAAGTGCTAACCAGTTAGCCACTGTGCTGTCAGATGCAAAGGGCCTCTATCTCTGTGATGTTAAACAGCCCTAAGTTCCTGGGGTGCAAAAAGTTAATCAATGCACATGTACCCTGGAAGTCCTGA
Source organism: Aquarana catesbeiana (assembly GCF_042186555.1). NCBI lineage: Eukaryota > Metazoa > Chordata > Amphibia > Anura > Ranidae > Aquarana > Aquarana catesbeiana. Next base: position 733,624,200 of record NC_133325.1, on the reverse strand, counting down.
GTGCCATTGACCAACCTGTTTCTGTGATATGCCATCTGGTTCCAAGTCCCGTTATGGCTAATTACTGTCAGCATGCTGCTATAGGACCATCTCTAATTTTAAGGCTTAGTAAGAGTCTGCAGTTGGTGCTGGTGTGGTGCAAGGCTTCTTGTCCTTCCCCGTGGAACTCATATGGCAAGATTTGCAATGGTGGTGGAACCCTCCTACACCTAAATACTACATTTCTTCAGGCATTTACCAATAGGTGGTGAAATTAAATCAGGCAGGAGTTCTGTTTCTTGATTTATTCTGTGATATTTGGTGTTTATTGGTGTGTTGAATGTAGCATAATGGTGTTACCCTCTGAATTTCAGCAATTAAATTTTGATTTGAATTAATGATGCTGGTACACATATTACATTTTTGTGGTGAAAATTATGATCATTTGGAAATACTAAACAACACACAAAATTGTTACTCATTTTAAATTTGCATCAGCAAAGTGAGGCCCGGAACGAAAGGAAAAAAGAGAAAGTAGTGCAGGGCCAGGCATGACAGTGTGTAGAGAGGGGACAACAATGGGTTAAAAGCAGGGAAGTTTGCAAGGAAGGGGATGGTACGGATTGGTAAATGAGCACAGTGGGAGGGGCGTTGTTTATTTAAGGGGGCGGCGGGACTTCCAGGCAGCAGAGACTGGGGAAGAAAGGTGAAAGCAGTTTCCACGCTGCTGACATGCCTCACCATGGCCCAACTGAGGGCGGCTGCTGAGACCAGGGGACCGGAGTGGTTTCACAGCTAGGTGTCCTCCCTGCTCCAGGACTAAGCATCAGGGTCAGCAGCGGGGGGGTCAGGTGTCTCCACAGGCTCGGAGGTCTAGGCCTCTGGATCGTTTTTTGCCAGGTCCCTCCCCCCAGAGCTTCAGGCCACATCAGGAGCCCCCCACAGGAGGCCCCCCGGCAAAGCGCCCATCTGCTTCCGCTGGTGGGGGTCCTCGTCAGAATCTTTGCCATCGGCGAAGCTTGGTGGGCGGGGCTACGGGCTGCCATTGCGCCTCTCCCTTGCCTGTTTGTTACACAGGTCAGGAGCCAGTGGACTCCTCCCCCTCAGCGGTGCCTGAGCAAGGGGAGCCTCAGCGAGGAAGAAGCACAGCCACGGCCATTACCAGACGCGGCCGATGGCTCCACTGATGAGAGAGGTCCTCTAGCGGTGAGGGACGGGGGCAGAGAGGCGGCAGACAATTGGGAATGGCTGGCCAGGGCCCAATACGAGGGGGCACGCGCAGTGGCGTATCGGTAGGTGGATCTAGTGCTGGTGGGTGGGGCCAACAACAGCAAGGATCCACGGCATCCAGGCCCTCCTCGCCTGGGATGCTGCAGATGCCAGATCAACAGGCTCTTGAAGTACGGTCGGAAGGTGAGCTGTCATGCTCATCGGAGGAGGAGTCGCACGACATGGATGCTGGAGTGGCGGCTGTTGGGGGCATTCCTGGTCAGCCCGGTAAGTCCTCTACTTTACCCAATACTTCATTGAATGCTGCACTGTGTGGGTTGTTGGGTGTAGTGGATGTGGGTTCTACAGTGGCTGCTAGAGCCACGCCACAGTCATCTGCGGCTGTGGTGGCTGGTCCACAGGTGGCGGGCACTCCGCCTGGCAATTCTGGGATAGAGGCGCGGCTGCAATACTTGCTGGGGGGTCTGCGGGATTAGTTGCAGCAATTTGCAGGCAGTGATTTGCAGGCAGGTGTCACTCTGGGTCCAATCAGTTGGCGGGGCTAATGCGAATGGCGGGGGGATGGGGTCGAGCGGGGGGCCCAGGCCCCCCACCCCCTCCCAGGTCATGGGTGTCCCACCTGCCCCTACGGAGCTTACTGTAATGCCCCGGCTGCGGTGACGGTGAGTACGAAGGCTGGGGAGCATTGCAGGAGGTCACAGCAGGACAGATGTGGTTAGGATTGCTGATGCAGCAAAATGCGAGGTGTACGTGTGCTTTGAAGGGTCGTTGGGGGCACATTTGAAACAGAAAGTGTGGGAAAAAATGTGCATGGGTGAGTATTTGGAGATCTTCTCCTTACTGCCCCTAGAAAAATTTTAAGTGGTTGTATACCCTTATTTGTTATTTTTACCTTAGGTAAGCCTATAATAAGGCTTACCTGTAGGTAAAATGAATATCTCCTAAACCTGTACGGTTTAGGAGATATTCACTTTGCATGCAGCCGCTGATGTCAATGGCGCATGCGCTGTGAAGGCCCGGCAGACGCTGCCAGACCTTGCCGGCAGGAAGACTCCCGTGTGCAAGCGTGGGAGTGATGTAATTGCGGCTCTGGCCACGAACCCAGAAGAAACACGGAAACATGTCAGCTCCCTTGTTGTGGATCTGGATCAGATGCCGAGGCCTCCTTCTAAGGTGTGAATTTCATAATGAGATAGTATGTGCTGCATACTAGCTCATTATGCCTTTGCCTTACAGGTTTTTTTTTTTTTAAATAATTTTTTCAGTGCGGGTATACAACCGCTTTAACTTGGATAGGATCAGGCCCAATGACTCCAAGGAGGAGGATGAGGAGAAGCGGAGGTACAGATTGATTCCGCGGAAGTTCGCTAACTGGTTGCAGGCGTTTGCCATTTTGGCAAGCGTTGTAGGGGAGAAGAGCCCGGCATTGTTCAGCTCTGTTTTGTTACATGGACGCCATCGGAGAGGTTTACCGGGTGCAGTTCCGGCAGCGCAGGGCCGTCTGTCTGTCTCTTCGCTGGGATAACAAAGACATTAGCCTCTGGATGTGCCTGATGTCCTCAGCTCGGGCCCGAGTCAGTTTTTTCGGGGGGGGGGGGGGCGTGCATCTTCCCCAGGACAACCGGCCAGAAAGAAATGGGGTCTATGCTGGCAGTACAACGAGAGATCATGTAAGTTTGGGGGCTCCTGCTGTTTTAAGCACGAGTGCTCTGAAAGTGGAGGTTCACATCCCGTGTTCCGCTTCTTCAAAAAAAGGTAAGGGGGGCCATGCCGCAGAGTTTGCTAACTAGAGGGATGACACCAGTGAGGGGGGAAAGGATGCAACCTTTACTAGATAGATACCCAGACCGGGAAGCGGCAAAGCTCTTGGCCGCGGGTTTCTTGGAGGGTTTTAGGATCCCATGTTCTCTGACTGCTGTCCCGCCTATAGCATGGAATTTGCGGTCTGCACTGGAGCATCCTGGGGTGGTTTCGGAGAAGTTGGCGAAGGTAGTGGCATGGTCATCGGCCACATGGAGTTGGAATCTAATACCGGCCTGTACCTCCGAGGAGATGGGGTTCACCTGTTCACAGTGGGGAATTATTTATGGGCGCTGGGTCTACAGGACAGGATTCAGCGGGCCCTGCGGGTGTGGAGGGGCCCTTAAGGGTAAGGTATTTATCCTTGCAGGCTGTGGCGGTGTTTTGGTCTTGATGGCAGTGGCGGAACTACCGCCATAGCGACACACGCGGTCGCTATGGGGATCGCAGCTGTTAGGGGCCCAGGCCTCGTGAGGACAGGCACAGGCGGCTCCGCGGGCGAGAGCGGGCGGCTTTGCGGGCGAGAGCAGGCGGCTTTGCGGGCGAGAGCGGGCGGCTTTGCGGGTGAGAGTGGGCGGCTCCACGGGTCCGCTCTGAGGGCTGTCAGGCGGTCAGTCAGCTGGGCGGCTCAGCTCGTGTGTGAGCGGGCTGGCCAATCAGGGAGCTGGCAGCCGGGGGTGCATAGAGATGACATCATCTCTCACCGCCCGGCGCCCTCCCTGCATCCCTGCAGTGCAGTTCCCCCCTCACTGTGCAGGCAGCCTCGGGAAGCAGAGAGATGACCTTATCTCTCTGCTGCCTGACTCTGGGACACAGCATGAAAGTGACACAGCAAGTGACAATCCGTAATGTGTGAAAGGTGAAGTGGCAAGTGACAATCCGGGACGTGGCAGCAAGTGACGATCCGTAATGTGTGGCAAGTGACAATCCGGGACGTGGCAAGTGACAATCCGTAATGTGTGGCAGGTTACGGGCAAGTGACTATCCGTAATGTGTGGCAGGTGACGTGGCAAGTGACAATCTGTAATGTATGGCAGGTGACGTGGCAAGTGACAATCTGTAACATGTGGCAGGCAACGTGGCAAGTGACAATCCGTAATGTGTGACAGGTGAAGTGGCAAGTGACAATCCGAGACGTGGCAGCAAGTGACGATCCGTAATGTGTGGCAAGTGACAATCCGGGACGTGGCAAGTGACAATCCGTAATGTGTGGCAGGTGACGTGGCAAGTGACAATCCGTAATGTGTGGCAGGTGACGTGGCAAGTGACTATCCGTAATGTGTGGCAGGTGACGTGGCAAGTGGCTATCCGTAATGTGTGGCATGTGAAGTGGCAAGTGACAATCCGGGAAGTGGCAGCAAGTGACGATCCATAATGTGTGGCAAGTGACAATCCGGGACGTGGCAAGTGACAATCCGTAATGTGTGGCAGGTGACGTGGCAAGTGACAATCCGTAATGTGTGGCAGGTGACGTGGCAAGTGACTATCCGTAATGTGTGGCAGGTGACGTGGCAAGTGACTATCCGTAATGTGTGGCAGGTGACGTGGCAAGTGACTATCCGTAATGTGTGGCAGGTGACGTGGCAAGTGACAATCTGTAATGTATGGCAGGTGACGTGGCAAGTGACAATCTGTAACATGTGGCAGGCGACGTGGCAAGTGACAATACGTAATGTGTGGCAAGTGACAATACATAATGTGTGGCAGGTGACGTGGCAAGTGACAATCCATAACATGTGGCGACGTGGCAAGTGACAATCCGTAATGTGTGGCAAGTGACAATCCGGAAAGTGGCAAGTGACAATCCGTAATGTGTGGCAGGTGACGTGGCAAGTGACAATCTAATGTGTGGCAAGTGAGAATCTGGGACGTGGCAAGTGACAATCAGTAATGTGTGGTAGGTGACGTGGCAAGTGACAATCTGGGACGTGGCAAGTGAACAATCGGCAACATGTGGCAGGTGACATTCTGCAACGTGTGACAAGTGACAATCTGCATCTAGTGGCAGGCGACGTGGCAAGTGGACAATCCGCAACGTGTGGCAGGTGATGTGGCAAGTGACATTCCGTGACAAGTTGCATCTGGTGGCAGGCGACGGTGGTAAGTGACACACTCAGGGCTCCCACTGATTCTGCATTATGGTGAGTTGAACTATTTCATTTTATATAACCGAACAGAAATTGGTTAGAAGGCTGGAGGTCAGCAATGTGTGTCCTTCAGAGGCTGCATACAGTATACTGCATACTTTGTTGTTCAAAATTAATATAAGCTGTTGCCTGGGTACTGTGCCACATGGGTGCGGTAATCTGTTGTTTAATGGCACTAGTTGTTTTTTTTTGTGGAGGGGGCGGTTTGCAGGGGGGGGGGCCCATACAACATTTTGCTATGGGGCCCTGTGATTTCTAGTTACGCCCCTGCTTGATGGTGTCAGAAAACATACGAGATGGAAGTGTTGGAAGATGGAAGTGTCATCAGTAGTATGTGCCCCTCTGGTGTATTCCAAATAGAATGGTTAGCTGTAATACGGTAATGGTTGCACTGTGGGAAGGGGATTGTCTCCGAGCTGGTGTGGTACGGCTGGAGATCTATCATGTAGAAAGGTCCCACATTGTAGTGGTGGAATATGTGTTACGTTTGGGGTGCCGTCAAAGACCAACAGACTGAGTGATTGATAGTTGTCGTTTACAGATGTTTTTAAATATTAATATTTTGTTAATAAAAATGCTGCTATGGCCATTTATACTCCAAATTCAGGTGTGGTCTTGTTAATTTAGATAATGGTAAGGGGGATGGTGAGTGGTTGGGATAAAGAAGGTTGGGGACATCTGGGCTACACTGGTCATGGTATTGCGTGTGGTTTCTGAAGACAGCTGTTTGAGTTTTGGTTTAGATGTATGTGAGATGGAGAGCAACAAGTGCATTAGCTACCATTTACTTATCAGATGTCAAACAGCTAAGTCTCTGAGCATGCTCAGTGTATCCAGAGATATGGCTCAAATGGCAAAGTGGCTGAGCATGAAAAAAAAAAGGAATAAGAAGCAACATAAAAATACAGCAAGGACAATTTATTTTAGGAATCAAAGAGTTCATCTCAAAATTAAAATGTATGTTTTGGTGGAAGTGACAGTTATACAACAAGAATCAAAGTGGTTGACACTTGCAGTTATATATAAATAGTACACAGTTTGCTAGCTCTCACAAATTCCCGGTCAGGAACGCTTGTCTGGCATTCCCACATTTCGGAATTTACTATAGCACGGGGCTAAAATGAAATGTAGGATTGTGACTAATTTTCAGTCTTGGCTTGCTCAGTTGTGTAAGTACAGAGTTCTAAAAACAGGGGGAATTTATCTCTTCTCGGATTTTCAAGCATATTTCTGCTTTCACAACAATATTTCAAAAAATGTAAAAGCAGATCATCTCCAACATTTTGCCACATTTTTAGGAACCATTTAATCTATGAGATTAACATCTAAACATTATTTCCATGTGCAGTTCCTGTGCTTCTACCACCACTACTGATTTAGTCTGTCACTGATTTATGTGACCTATAGTGAATTTGATTTGACGACTATTTATTCCCTGTGTGCTATACTGAATACCTTTTCCAACTAGATTTAGTCGTTTTCTATGGATTTTAGTCGCTTGTGACCATTTGTTCACCCATTTTCCCGACTAGGTGCTATAGTAAATAAACCCCAAAGTGTGACTGTGGCTGTGGGGCAACCATTGGGAAAAGAACCCTGGGCATATTTTCAGTGGCTCCTACGAGCATCATCTAGAAATACGTAAATGGCCCTTTTAATCCCAAACTTTATATTATTTATGAATAGGTAAAAAGCATCAGTCCTAATACTGAACCTTGATGTGTACCATTACATACCAAACTTAGACCATTAAGAATATGAATCATTAATCACTACTCTCTGAATATGGTCTTTAACTCCAGTTTTCTATCCATTTACAGGAAACATAGTCTAACATATTCTAATCCTTTAACTAGTAATATACACATTAGCTGCTTATGTGGTGTCAAGTCAAAGTCTTTAGCAAATGCCGAGTATGCTATATTCACAGCCACCGCTTAGTTTAAGTTTTTGCTTAACCACTTACGGACCGCCCGCCGTCGTTATACGGTGGCTCTTTGAAGTGGAATATTGTTGTTATGGCAGCAGCTAGCTACCATAAGTGGGGGAAGATGGTAGTTGCGCTGTGATGAAGGGGGGGGGGGGGGGGGGAAGCTACAAAGATGACTAAAGTGGCAAAGTGAACTAAAAAAGCAGAAACGGGCCAATGCATGAATAGATCCTACATGCTAAAAGAACATGGTGGGGATGCAGTGCAGTGCAACGTAGCTGATCAACATGACATGTTGCGGGCAGACAAAGCCTAATATATAAAGGTAATCGTGAAACAGTGACTGCTTGAATATAGCAAAACAAAAATGCATATACCAACACAAATAGGGTGAATAATGACACAATGCAAAAAAAAAAAAATATATATATATATCTATATATATAGATATATATCTATATATATCTATATATATATATAGATATATAGATATATATAGATATATATCTATATATATCTATATATCTATATATATCTATCTATATAATGCAAGAAAAATATATGTGGGCTAGTGCCCCATTAGCAAAAACGTGCCAGATCCTGGTGAACTACAAGTGACAAATCCCTAGGACAAACATGAATATTAGTTCTATCATCCAGTCCAAAAAGCAAAAACACGTGATGAGAAACACAAAACAAGTCCAATCGTGAAGGGAGGGGGGATCTTCAGTGAGGACACCTCCGTGTTTGCAAGCCGCTTACCTTACAGCTGTAAGGTGTACATCCTGTGTTGCAAATGACCCGCAGGTGTAGACGTTCCGTGTATACAGGCAGTGACAATGATGAACATACCAAGCAAAATTTTCATGAAGTGAGTGTGGGCATCAATCCACGAGCGCCGAGCTCGTATGCCTCCAGGAGTGTCACCAATCTGGAATCTGTCCCCGTGCCTGGAAACTGGAATATGTCCCCGTGCCTATCTCCTCAGTGTTCGTCAGGTAGAGTAGTGATGTACAGTGTGAGGGGGAATAAGATGCACATAGCGTGATCCCATATAAAAGGTATATTTATTTAATAAAACAAGTCCAATCAACTTACATTTAAAACAATGCTGCAGTGTGTAGTAACTACGAGCGCCGAGCTCGTCTCCTGTTGTTTGTCTATGGCAGCGTCCCGTGCTCCAATCCTAATGCATATCGTCACGTCACGTGACTTCTTCAGAGGAACTTCCTTCCTTTTGCTATATTCAAGCAGTCACTGTTTCACGATTACCTTTATATATTAGGCTTTGTCTGCCCACAACATGTCATGTTGATCAGCTACGTTGCACTGCACTGCATCCCCACCATGTTCTTTTAGCATGTAGGATCTATTCATGCATTGGCTCGTTTCTGCTTTTTTAGTTCACTTTGCCACTTTAGTCATCTTTGTAGCTTCCCCCCCCCCCCTTCATCACAGCGCAACTACCATCTTCCCCCACTTTTGTCCCATTTGTCCTGCTTTGGATCAGTACTTAGGTGTTGCAGCAGTGTCCTTTTAGCATAGCCCCCCCCCCCGACAGCGCAGGAGTTTCCACTTTCACATATCTAGCTACCATAACCCTGGTATCCACTTCTTCAGGGGGCGGTCCGCTTTCAGATAAAAGTGGTCTCAGTGGCGGATTTGCAGCGAAATTACTTTTATCCCCCCCTCCTGCTGCGCTCCGGTGCCCTCCGCCGCTTACCGGAGCCGCTGGTAGCGGCGTAAGGGATCGGATCCTGTCCCCTGCTTGGCTGGCTGCCGCGTGAGGGGAAGATGGCCCCCACCCGGCTCCATACCATTGCAGGGAGGAAGCGACATCAAAACATCACTTCCGCCCATAGCTCTTAAAGGGACATTTATTGATTTTTTTTATTTTTTCAAACGACATTTTATTTATTTTTTTTTTTTTAATTGCATTTTAGTGTAAATATGAGATCTGAGGTCTTTTTGACCCCAGATCTCATATTTAAGAGGTCCTGTTATGTTATATAGAAGTAAAAGTGACACCATTTTTTTTTGTTTTAAAACAGTATAAAAATAAAAAGTAAAATAAATAATAAAAAAGAAAGTTTTAACGCGCCCCGTCCCTCCGAGCTCATGTGCAGAAGCGAACGCATAGGTGAGTAGTGTCCGCATATGAAAACGTTGTTCAAACCACACATGTGAGGTATCACCGTGATCGTTAGAGCAAGAGCAATAATTCTAGCCCTAGATCCTCTGTAACTCAAAACATGCAACCTGTAGAATTTTTTAAACGTCGCCTATTGAGATTTTTAAGGATAAAAGTTTGTTGCCATTCCACGAACGGGTACAATTTTGAATTGTGACATGTTGGATATCAATTTGCTCGGCATAACATCATCTTTCACAATATGAAAAAAAAATTTGGGCTAACTTTACTGTTGTCTTATTTTTTAAATAAAAATAAGTGTATTTTTTCCCAAAATAGTGCGCTTGTAAGACCGCTGCAAAAGTACGGTGTGACAGAAAATATTGCAATGACTACCATTTTATTCTCTAGGGTGTTAGAAAAAAATATATATATAATGTTTGGGGGTGCTAAGTAATTTTCTAGCAAAAAATAATAATTTTAACTTGTAAACAACAAGTTTGAAAAATAGGCCTGGTCCTTAAGTGGTTAAATCCCCATAAGAGGCAAGCAGATTGGTTCAACAATCCCTGAATATCACTGAATCCATGCTGGCTATTGCTTATGATGTTGTTTTCTAACAGATCTTGGATGTGGTCATTTATCCAAGTAGCCTTTCATCTATAGAAGTTAAATTTACAAGCTTGTGGTTTCTGGGTAAAGACCTTGATCCCTTTTTACATATAGGTATCACACTGGCCTTGCGCCAGGGTTGCCAGCTATCCATAAATTTATGGACAGTTTGTAAATATCAGCTGATTTACTGGCTGTCCGTAAATGTCCATTATGGATGAAGACTGTTCGTAAAAAATATGGCAGCGGGTTAACTTCGGAACTGCCTTTGTGCAGCTTAGGCAGGCTTGGTGCTCACTGCTCACAGCACAGACTCCTTCACGTAACCTGCACTGGGCTCTGGGCAACAGTGACATCAGAACCGGATGTTCAGTAAGTAACTGAGAGCCACCTCCAGTCCATTCATCTGCCCCAACACCGCGGCCACCAGACTGTGCAGGGTGTAATGGCAAGGGAGTTTTAATCTCTGTGGTGTGGCACCAGTGGAGGGGGTTATGTCATTGTAGGGGAACACTGGTGGTGGGGGTGTTGCCGGCAGAGGGAAATGTTGATGTGGTGTTAAACAGATTGTACTTTCCGACTGCTATGTTGAATGGGGGCCATCTGCTTGGTTTTTCAACCCCACAGGAATTGGCTGTGAATGCAACCACTGCACTTTATGGAGGAGTAACTTCCTGTGACCTCACAACTATCATGATTCAGGCAGCACAACTGGTCTGAGTTGTAATTACCACTTTTGGGTAAATATGAGTATGAATATCGTCTTTTTTTTTTTTTTAACCCTATTGATTTTAAGCCAATGAGGTTTGTTTGAGGCTGTGTCTATTCTCTTTTGTACACATCAATGCCACAATTTTCCTTTGTATACACAGAGCTGAAGAAGCTGTTACTCTTTACAGGTATTAGGTTTTCATTTCACAGCCTAAATTATTTGAGGCCCCCTATTTGTTAGGGTTCTTTTGCCAGTAGGGGACATACAGGCAAACTTAAACCTATATGCCTGTCCATGGATCTACAGGCTTATATCCCTGTACTTTACCAGCAAAAAAATAAGATGTGGCAGTTACTGGTGTGTGAACTCCCACATCTCATGCTGCTGGCATGGAGTAACATAAGGCAGATTTAGGCAGTGCAGACAGGCACAGATCTAAGGTTATAGATAACAATACATACAGTGTTCTTGTCAGGAAATATTTGATGCTGCTTGGTTCTTGAAAGTGACATGATATAAGCTGAAATTCCATTTTAGTAAGATAGAATACAGAGCACTGATTTCCATTCAATAATACTGGAGCTGGTGATGTCCAACACTGAGACATGCTGAAAATATTCACTAAATAGTGACATCACTATACAAAGCCAAACAGCTTCATTTGCACCACTCAGCAAGGCTCAGCTTTTATTGTCTTGCCTGTAATGTGATTGATTAAAATAATGTAGAAGAAACAATGCTGTTCCGGTAAATGTGTATATTTCTTGCCAGATATTCAGCTTGTTCAGATGTTGACAAATGCAAGATTTGTGATTTGAAAAATGTACTGACATCATTTTTTTCTTATTCCACTGGGGGATTCTGTTGTCAAATTCCACAATTTCAGCAGCAATTTCGCAAATACAAACATAACTGCAGTAATCTACAGTGGCCCTAGGCTTGGGTTATATGGGGTAACAAAATTTACTTAAAGGGAATGTGATATACTGTGTGTGTGTCATTTATGTATGTGTGTATATATATATATATATATATATATATATATATATATATATATATATATATATATAAAATATGAAATATTGTAAAAAGTCAATATGAAATTTGGCAATATTTTGAATGAAACCTTTTAAGCCAGCAGGTGGTAAAACCTTAGCTTAAAGCAGAGTTCCACCCCTCCCCACGAAAAAATTAAAAGTCAGCAGCTACAAATACTGTAGCTGCTGGCTTTTAATATTAGGACACTGACCTGTCCAGGGATCCCGCAATGTCGGCACCTCAGCTGGTTTTTGGAGCGGCTCTCGGGTGCTACCGGCAGCATTGGTGGTAAGGGAAACCTGCGGTGAAGCCTTTTGGCTTCACTGACGGTTCCCTACTGCGCCGGCATGAAGCGCGCTGCGCTTTCTAACTGGCCTGGCGGCGGAGGAAGGAGGAGGGGGACCGAACTTCCAAGGGACAATGCTGCGGCGCAGTCTCCCACAACAGGGAGGAAGCAGATAAGCGGAGGTTTTATTTTTTGGCTGGAACTCCGCTTTAAACTGAAATTTACATACATAAGTGACAGAATTAGTGCCACTCCTCCCTCTACTGAACATCAAAGTTGCAGGTTTTAAAGGGGAAGTATGGCCAACGCTATTTTGGCTGTACTTTTCCTGGAGATCACAGGAGTGCAGTCTGTCAATGGGTTTTCATGATTAGAGCCTGAGAGCTCAGCCCACCCACTTGTGTGACAATAGTGAATTAATATTCGCTATTGTCTTCCTGCTTCCCCTCACATCCAATCAGTAAGTGGAAGGAGTACGATTGGTTGAGAGGAGAAGCGATCATATTGGCCGGGCAGGGGGGAGGATATACCAGGAGATCCGGGAGCACCACCAGCCACCATTAGTATGGGATGCAGGCAGCTGTGCACACCTCTGGATCTCCTCCTTGTCGGGTCTAGACCAGTGCCAGTACTGCAGAGAGGATCGGTGCGATGGATAGATGAAAGGGAGGGAAGGGTGCAATCCCCCTGTTCTCCGATCTGCAGATCATCTACTTCTGTCTGCCCTTGGGGTGCTGTGGGTGCTGGTACCACCTCCTTCCTCCCCCTTCCCTTCTTGGCTCTGGACTGCATTGAGAATGGATCAGTCCAGCCTTGTGTCAGCCATGGAGTGGTGAGTGCCGGGACCGTGGAGCCGTGAGTGCGCACCTGTGGGGGGGGGCGTTGTTTAGCACCAGCGGCCACTGGTTATTTTTAGCCTTATCTCTACACTGAAGATTATACTCATGATAAATTGTATAATGTAGAGTAGAAGTATAAAGAAGAAGATATATGTAACTTGTGGATAATGGCATAAAGGAAACCTGCCTACGAGTGACCTGTGGGTGCATGGTTTGCCCCCCCAATAAAAATATACCACTGATGTTGAATAAAAATGTTTATTTTTTTTTAAAAACTGAACTTCTCCCAACAGCTCGGGGATTTAATTCATTCAGATCTATGTGGTCCTGTGAAAGTACAGACTCCAGTTAACAAAACTGAGGACAATAGGCTGCATCCTATAGACTTCACTTGAAGCTTTCTCAGGATGGGGTTATGGTTTGGTGGTGTGGGCAGCTGGGAATAGTGACTATGGGGTTGATTTGACCATACCTGTAAAATAAGTGTGTGCATAGGGGTTCATTTACTAAAACTGGAGAGTGCAAAATCTGGTGCAGCTCTTCATAGAAACAAATCTTTTCTATGTTTCTTTTCTTTTCTATGTTTCTAGAAACAAATCTTTTCTATCTTTTGTCAAAGCTTAAGGCCTCTTTCACATGGGGGATCCGTATGTCCGTTTTTCATCCTTCCGATTTCGGATGAAAAACGGACATACATGTATCCCTATGGAGCGTCGGATGTCAGCGATGACATGTCCCGAAAAGTGTAACGGAGGAAAACCCTACTTTTCCATCCGTTTTTGGATCGGATCGGGTGACGATGGACACTACAGTACGTCATCATCCGATCCCCCATAGGGGAGAGCGGCGCTCTGACAGGTCCGTCGCTGCACAGTGTGCAGCGATGGACCTGTCATCTTCCTGCTCAGCGGGGATCGGCGGATCGATCCCCGCTGAGCAAGCGGGTGTTCACGGGGCGGATCATCACTGATCCGCCCCGTGTGAAAGAGGCCTAACTGAACAAGCTGAAGTTAGAAGCTGATTGGCTACCATGATCAGCTGCACCAGATTTTGCACTCACCAGTTTTAGTAAACCAGCCCCTATGTACACACTTCTTTTACAGATATGGTTTGAATTTTAACATTTAGTATATCAACAGGGTCATTTTAAAGCCCAACACCAGCCAAAATGATTGTGATGGCCATGCAATGCTCAAAATATACTGTTAGGTGTGGTAATTAAATGTTATTATCTGTAAATGTTTAGATTTTTCCCATTATTATCAAACTTTCCTAAGAATGGAAAATGTTTTAAAAATGTAATACTAGTCAGAGTACGGAGCTGTATGATGTGTTGTCTCGATACAAAATATACATCTCATCTTATGCATGCGATGTATAAGATGGTTTCTTGAGAGAATCACTCAATCCACTTTTATTAAAAGCATCCTTGCATGATTTTTTTTAGCACTTAGCTCCCACACACGGATTTTATTTCATAAAGACATGAACTGTGGTCTATTTTAATCAATCCATTCTAATAATAAAGGGATTAACTGTGTACGAAATGAAGCATACTCTAATGGAGTAGCTAATGCAACAGTTAAATAGATTGCAGAGCTAGCATTACTGCGAAGGCACTCAATGTTCATAACTACCGGACTCTATTGCATTCAAGTGAATCACTTTATTTCCACAAAATGAAACAATAGCCTTGATCTTTTATATCCCAACATTTTATTTCACACATTGAAACTTAACATCTATTCAAGTGAAAAAAAGGTTGCTGGGTGTTAAAGGCAAACTCAGTTCAAAAATAAATTTTATAATAAGCACGGTGGTGGAAGTATAGCTCATGCAGTTTCTGCAGTGTATACTGCTGTACAGTGGTGCACATGGCTGAGGTAAAATAGATGTCCCCAACCACAAATTACCCGCTAGACCATCCCAACCAAGTCTCTTGACATACCTGCCAATAATCAGTCAACAAAATTTTTGAAGTCAAAACAGCCATAGCAGCCTTTTATTAACATACTGCAAATAGCAGAGGGTAAATAATACACATTTATTATAAGAAAAACAGATTGGCAACCCACATGTAAACACTTGCTTATCATCATGTACTAGAGATTCTTCAGTCTCCTAGAGGTGCATCACAGAATATTTGAACAATAAGAACTCCTGGAAATTCCATTAGGACTTTATGAACTTTTTAGTCCATTCTACACTTGTGCACCATATCCACTTTTTTATTAACCCATATCCTATTTTTATTAACATACTGTATAACAAGAATACCTCTACATTCCGTAAACCACTTGACCTCCTGAAGGTCTTACACCCTTCATGACCAGGTCATTTTTTGCAATTTAGCACTGTGCTACTTTAAATGGTAATTGGTGGGCCATGCAACACTGTACCCAAATGAAACCAGGAAGTAAGTTGCAACGTACTTGTACATAGCTTAGCCCAGTGTTTCTCAGCTCCAGTCCTCAAGGTGCCCCAACAGGTCATGTTTTCAGGATTTCCCTCAGATGAAACGGCTGTGGTAATTACTAAGGCAGGGAAACTGATCAAATCACCTGTGCAAAATAATGGGAAGCCTGAAAACATGACCTGTTGGGGTGCCTTGAGGACTGGAGTTGAGAAACACTGGCTTAGCCCCTGCAGCTGCTGTCCCCCCTTAGTAAATGTACTGAGGGCGGGCGGCAAGTGGCTAAAACAGAATCATATTAAAGGTTGGAGATCCTTTTTTTTTTTTTTTTTGAAAAAGTTGTACAGTACAGCGCCTTTGAGCATTCCCGCCTCAAACAGCACAAAACAATGAAAAAGAAAAAGAGAAAAACACAACTACTACAATAACCCAGCAGGTTTAAACCTGCATAAAAAAGAGTTCATCCAGTCGTTACAGCTCGCTCTTACAAATATTGTGTTATAGCAATGCAGTGAATCTTTTTCAAAACAAGGAGAAGATGCATTAGGTGTACTGGAAAATACATGAATAAAGTCTTAGGCTAGCAGAACTTTACAGAAAAATTGTATATTGGGGCAGGACCATAGCATATGACGGAAGTCTGCGTCATTGCTGCCACACTTCCAACATTGGCCAGAGGCCCCAGGATAGATTTTACTCAACTTAAGGGGAGTTAAATAAATGCAATGGAGCAACTTATACTGAATAAGACGTTCTCAAACTGAAATCATTTGTAAAAAGGGGTACTCCCAGATATCCTCCCAGTCCTCCGTGTCCAGTTCTGGATAATCTTCCTGCCATGCAGAGTATAAACCCTCCAGACCAAAATGGACTGATGGAAGAAGTGCCTTATAGATATTGGATAGGGTCCAGCTGGTCATCTCGTAATAGAGATTCCATGTTAGTGGAGCAATATGGACTACAAGCATAAAGCACCGTACCTTCCCATGTCCCAATACATTGTTTGTCTCTCTAGTGATCAATGTATCAGGTGATGACATAACTGTGTGCCAAACAAAAGGATTGTGGGAGGAATAGTTCCCCCATTAGATCATTGCTTTGTACGATTATGTGCCAGGACTACATATCCCAGGGATCTTTGCTGCCATCGATAGGATGCTGGGAGTAGCTATAAAAGAAGCAAAAGCCCACGCGGGGCTCTCTTCCTCCTAGGCCTGACACAAGACGGATCTCTCTGTGCAACAGAAAGAGAAAGGTCGCGACCTACCATGCAGAATACCATCTTCCACCTGTAATCTGAGAGGCCTAACTCCGTTATCTGTTGTCAGACATCTTTCCAGCACCACTCCAGTCCCCTGCCTGTCGGTGTGTGTCAAGCTTCACATCGGGAGAACGAGATGGCGGATCTGCTGTATGAGTGTCGTTACACGAGTTCCTGTCCAGAAGACATCAGAATGATCTGGAGCTGGGAATGCTAATCAGAGTTACCGTAGACTTAGATTTTTCTCAGGGCAATTGCCAACCCCTGTGGACAAAGATGAGTTTGAAACATGGATGAGTCAGGCTTTGCAAGCCATGGAAGAGTGGCGTGTTCCAGAGACTGTAAAATGACAGCGGCTTAGTGAGAGCCTTCGAGGTCCAGCGGCTGATGTGACCCATAACCTGAGGATGGGCAAGAGGGCTTGTATCGCTATGGACTACATAGAGGCCTTGTATGCTGCCTTTGGAAGAGTT
The DNA here is from genome assembly GCF_042186555.1 of Aquarana catesbeiana. Classification (NCBI taxonomy): domain Eukaryota; kingdom Metazoa; phylum Chordata; class Amphibia; order Anura; family Ranidae; genus Aquarana; species Aquarana catesbeiana. The sequence continues at coordinate 733,607,349 of NC_133325.1, read as the reverse complement.
GAGACTACTGCTGACTTGATGTACAAATTCAACCAGACTCACCAACAGAGGGGAGAGAGTCTATCCAAATACATCTCCCGAGTAGACAGGATGCTGCATCAAATCATCCTCAAGAAGGGCATTGACCCTAAAAAGGTTAATTAGGCCCGCCTGGATCGGGTTTTGCACGGGGCCCAGCCCAATCATCCCATTGTGCTAAAGTTATTGCTAAAAAGAACTCAGGTGGTACCCATCTATCCCGAACTGATAAGGGAGGTACGAGAGGAAGAGGCTCTGTTGGAAGAGAAAAGTCAAAGATCAAGAGAATTGAACTCGGCTGCTGGGAACAAAAAGAAAGTAATGGCCCAAGCCGCCTATGCCGAGATGGAGTTTTCCGATGATGATAGTGGAACTGAGTCTGAACCAAAGGGATCGGCCCTCCCTGAAGTCCATAAGCCATAAGTCCATAACCAAACTCGGGCCAAGTGAACTTATGGCCCAGGTAGCTCAGGCTCAAACCCAAATGTATCATGCTCTGATGAGGGTGATGGAGACCCAAGCGAAGGTTCAGGAGCAAGGGACTCGATCCAATGAACAAAAACTGTACTCAGAGCGGGAAAAGAGATGTTATGGATGCGAAGATGTTGGACATTTTCAAGCTAAATGCCCCAAGTCCGGCATTAGCGCTCAACTACTCACCGAAGTCCTGAGAGCGTTACAGAAATTGCTTTTCCCAAAGCCGGCAAGAAACTTCAAGAGACCTCAGTGAAGGAGCTAGTTGAGAGTTCCAAGGGAAACTGCGCTGCAAGAATAAGAAGAGACAAAAAAAGAGGCAAAGGGAAAGGGAGACGCAAACCACCAGTCCTATCTAATAGTTCAATACCTAAGCGGACCATAGAAAAACAGTCCTCCGAGAATAGAAGACGGGGACAGGAAATCAATGCACACCTTGCTAACCGAGTAGTTAAACCAACTACACCACTCCCAAAGGGGGTGGCTAGGGCACAAACCATAGGGTCGCCAGTAAGAAACCTACCCAAGAGTTTGGTGGGGCCATCCCCCATAGTGTCGATACAAGTAGAGGGTATATATACACATAACCATTACTGGATACTGGAGCTCAGGTGACACTGCTATATCAAGACTTTTACCACAAGTACTTGAAACACATTCCCTTGTGCAAACTTGACGAGCTAGAAAACTGGGGTATTGGGACCCAGAAGTGCCCATATGATGGTTACATACCTCTTAAGATAACCTTCCACTCTGCTCTAGCAGGAAAACCAGAAACCTTTGATACATTGGTTGTCGTATGCCACCGACCGCCAGGAGTCGCCCGAAATGCCCTACTGATAGGCACCAACACCAACTTGGTAAGAAGGCCACTCACTCCCCTGGCCTTGGAGGGCACTACTGTAGGGAATATTCTACCTCAGTTGAGACAGTCATTCCAGAGGGTGTTGGAATCCCTTCGATTGTGGTCGTAAGGAAGAAGAATGGGTCCTTTCGGATATGCATTGATTACCGAAGGATCATCCCAGACCAATACACCACCCCTCGCATAGAAGAAGCCCTGCAATGCTTATCAGGGGCCAAATGGTTCAGTGTGTTGGATCTAAAGAACGGGTACTACCAGATTCCCATGCACCCAGAAGATCGAGAGAAGATGGCTTTTATTAGCCCACTGGGGTTTTCGAGTTTGACCGAATGCCACAGGGATTAACTGGGACCCCTGCACACTGTGGGTGATATGAACTTGGTAGAAGTATTAGTTTACCTAGATGATACCATTGTGTTTGGCCGAACGTTGGAAGAGCATGAGGCCCAATTGGAGAAAGTTTTCCAGCGACTACATGTCGAGGGGTTGAAGCTGTCATTAGAGAAATGCCAGTTCTATCAGATGTCAGTCACATACCTGGGGCATGTGGTGTCTGCAGAGGGGATTGCAAATGGCCCTCAGAAGCTAGAGGCAGTCACCTGTTGGCCTCGCCCTTCTACTGTCACCAAATTGAGGTCGTTCTTGGGTTTCTGCTCCTACTATAGAAGGTTTGTGAAGAACTTCTCGCAGTTTGCTCGGCCGTTGAATGAGCTGTTACATAAACAGACGGAAGGGGAGCAGCAGAAAACCCAGAGGGGAGGCCCCAGGAAGCCTCGAGAGCCTACCCAGGAACAATAGACGGTGAAGTGTGAACGGTCCTTCCAGTGGTTGAAGGAGAACCTGGTTGATGCACCGGTGCTGGCCTACCCTGATCCCTCAAAACCATATAAACTACATGTGGATGCCAGCAGAGAGGGTATCAGGGGGGTGTTGTACCAAGAGTCGGAGGGGAGTCTTCACTCAGTGGCCTACATGAGTCGCAGCCTCACCCCCCCTGAGAAGAACTATCCTGTGCACAAGTTGGAGTTCTTGGCTCTTAAGTGGGCTGTAGTGGATAAACTGCGTGACTATCTGTATGGGGCAGCCTTTGAAGTAAAGACTTATAACAACCCCTTAACTTATTTATTATCCACTGCCAAACTGGATGCCACTGGACACGGGTGGTTAGCCGCCCTGTCTGAGTTTCAATTCAGTTTGAAATATCGACCAGGAGTGGAAAATCGAGACGCTGTCGCTCTTTCCCGAAGGCCTCATTCCTCCCAGAATGGCCAAAAGAGTTGGGTTCATTTGCCTCTAGAGGGAGTATAGGCTGTGTTTCAAGGAGTAGAATATAAACACAGAGGATCCATAGGGGCTGAAGCAGCAGGAGTTGCCCCTGCGGAAGTACCAAAGTACTCCTGTAATTTGACTCAAGTACGCAGTCAGGAATTGCCTCAGTTGACTAAGGAAGACATGAGACGGGATCAACGGGAAGATCCATTAGGGAGTCTAATCAGGAAATTGCTGTCCATCAAAGACCCTCAGATATTGATGAATAGCCCCATTGAGGGAGCCAAGGTGATTCATCGAGAATGGGAAAGAATGAGGCTGGAAGAGGGGATCATATATCGAAGAGGCCCTTCTGAAGAGGCTGAAGGTGTGAGTCAGCTGTTCCTCCCTGAGAAACATTGCCTAACTGTACTAACCGCCCTCCATGATGATCATGGTCACTTGGACCCAGATAGAACCTTCTAGCTGGTCAGGGATCGATTCTACTGGCCATCCATGAGAATGGAGGTAGAAAGCTATTGACGGAGCACAGAGCAGCCCCCATGGGCCATCTACAGAGGCAGGGACCAATGGAATTGGTGTGCACTGATTTCTTGTGCCTGGAACCTGATCTAAGTGGAAAGAGTAATGTTCTTGTTGTGACAGATTATTTTACCCGATATGCTCAGGCCTTCCCCACTAAGGATCAACAAGCTAACACGGTGGCCAAGACTCCAAGACTAGTAGAAAAGTTCTTCGTCCATTACAGGTTGCCTCAGCACCTACATTCAGATCAAGGTTGGGACTTTGAGAGCAAATTGATCAGAAGACTATATGAACTCTTGAACATAAGAAAAACCAGGACCACTCCTTACCATCCCCAAGGGGACTCCTAACCTGAGTGTTTCAACCGAACATGCTGGGAACCCTCCCATTAGAGAATAAACAGAAATGGGGAGACCATATCACTGCAATAGTTCATGCCTACAATAATACCTCCAACTATTCTACTGGATATTCCCTGTAAAGACTAATGTTTGGGAGAGAAGCTCGCTTACCAGTAGATCTGGCTTTTGGAACATCAATAGATCACACCTTCCAAGCTTCTTATAAGGGATATGTCGACAGACTCCGGAAGAATTTAAAGATGGCGTATCAGAAAGTCAAGGAGGCCTCCACCATCAGAGAAAAAAGGAATAAGAAAAACTTTGATCCTAAGGTGAGGCTTCAGCACCACTCTGTTAGCCTGCCTGTCAGTGTGTGTCAAGCTTCACGTCAGGAGAACGAGACGGCAGATCCATTGTACGAGTGTTGCTACACAAGTTCCTGTCCGGAAGACATCAGAAATTATCTGGTTTATTGGTGAGAGGGCAAATCGCTCGACCTTTACCTATTCTTGTCATTGCTACTTCAAGACACTTTGCACAGACATCTTTAGTTCAGGAATACTTTACTGCATTTATTTGAACACTGTGCTTGGACATCTTTATGCCCCGTACACACGATCGCATATTCCGACAACAAAATCCATGGATTTTTTCAGACGGATGTTGGCTCAAACTTGTCTTGCATACACACGGTCACACAAAACTTGTCGGAAATTCCGAACGTCAAGAACGCGGTCATGTACAACACGTACGTCGAGCCGAGAAAAATGAAGTTCAATAGCCAGTGCGGCTCTTCTGCTTGATTCCGAGCATGCGTGGAACTTTGTGCGTCGGAATTGTGTACACACGATCAGAATTTTCGGCAACGGATTTTGTTGTTGGAAAATTTGAGATCCAGATCTCAAATTTTGTGTGACAGAAATTCCGATGGAAAATGTCCAATGGAGCCTACACATGGTCGGAATTTCCGACAACAAGCTCCCATCGAACATTTTCCATCGGAAAATCCAACCGTGTGTACGGGGAATTAGCCTTCTTCATTACAAGATTTCTATTGTTCCCACCATACTTAATCGGATTACATTTAACAAGCTCCAACAAGCCGGTGAAGAACATCAGATCTGCAACATGGACTTTATTGATATATACAGTATCTCACAAAAGTGAATTGACCCCTCACATTTTTGTAAATATTTTATTCTATCTTTTCATGTGACAACATTGAAGAACTTACACTTTGCTACAATGAAAGTAGTGAGTTTACAGCTTGTATAACAGTGTAAATTTTCTGTCCCCTCAAAATAACTCAACACACAGCCATTAATGTCTAAACCACTGGCAACAAAAGTGAGTACACCCCCAAGTGTAAATCTCCAAATTGGGCCCAAAGTGTCAATATTTTGTGTAGCCACCATTATTTTCCAGCACTGCCTTAACCATCTTGGGCATGGAATTCACCAGAGCTTCACAGGTTGCCACTGGAGTCCTCTTCCACTCCTCCATGATGACATCACAGAGCTGGTGGATGTTAGAGACCTTGCGCTCCTCCACCTTCCATTTGAGGATGCCCCACAGATGCTCAATAGGGTTTAGGTCTGGAGACATGCTTAGCCAGTCCATCACTTTTACCCTCAGCTTCTTTAGTAAGGCAGTGGTCGTCTTGGAGGTGAGGTTGGGGTCGTTATCATGTTGAAATACTGCCCTGCAGTCCAGTCTCCGAAGGGGGAGGGATCATGCTCTACTTCAGTATGTCACAGTACATGTTGGCATTCATGGTTCCCTCAATAAACTGTAGCTCCCCAGTGCTGGCAGCACTCATGCAGCCCCAGACCATGACACTCCCACCACCATGCTTGACTGTAGGCAAGACACACTTGTCTTTGTACTCCTGGGTTGCCGCCACACACGCTTGACACCATCTGACCCAAATAAGTTTATCTTGGTGTTACCAGACCACAGGACATGGCTCCAGTAATCCATGTCTTTAGTCTGCTTGTCTTCAGCAAACTGTTTGGCTTTCTTGTGCATCATCTTTAGAAGAGGCTTCCTTCTGGGATGACAGCCATGCATACCAATTTGATGCAGTGTGCTGCGTATGGTCTGAGCACTGACAGGCTGACCCCCCACCCCTTCAACCTCTGCAGCAATGCTGGCAACACTCATATGTCTATTTCCCAGAGATAACCTATAGATATGACTTTGAGTATGTGTACTCAACTTCTTTGGTCGACCATGGCGAGGCCTGTTCTGAGTGGAACCTGTCCTGTTAAACCGCTGTATGGTCTTGGCCACCGTGCTGCAGCTCAGTTTCAGGGTTTTGGCAATCTTCTTATAGCCTAGGCCATCTTTATGTAGAGCAACAATTCTTTTTCTTTTTCTTTTTTTTTGCACAGATCCTCAGAGTTCTTTGCCATGAGGTGCCATGTTGAACTCCAGTGACCAGTATGAGAGAGTCAGAGCGATAGCACCCAATTTAACACACCTGCTCCCCATTGACACCTGAGATCTTGTAACACTAACGAGAAACATGACACCGGGGAGGCTAATTAGGCCCAATTTGGACATTTTCACTTAGGGGTGTACTCACTTTTGTTGCCAGCGGTTTAGACGTTAATGGCTGTGTGTTCAGTTATTTTAAGGGGACATCAAATGTACACTGATTATAATTATACTCAAGCGCTGGTAGACTAAAATATTTTGTGTGGTATTTAGGAATGCCTTTGAGAATGTCACATGACCTGTGACGCAACGCGTCAGGAGGAGGAGCCAGTGACATCAGCCATGAGTGTGGAAACACTCGATCTTGCTGAGAGGAGGAGTGATTACCTGACTGCTGAATACGATACACACGCTGCTGTGAGAGCGAACACATGTGAGTGCAGCAGCTTGAGACGGTTGTCTCATAGTCTGTCCAACACAATACTATTGTGATTTCCATTTTTAAATGTCGGATTATGGGAGGACATGGCGAATATCAGGAATAAGTGATCCAAACACCTGAGCACATTTATCTTCGCATACAAGAGTTACTGATTTTAAAATCGGGTATTATTTCTTCAGCTTGCTACTATAAGTTCATGTGATTGCATTTGGCTACACTTCATCTTTATTAGGACAAAAACATTTCCCCTTTTCATGACAGTTTTTTTTAACAGTAAGCACTTCTTATCAAGCAAAGGTTTTAAAATTCACTGTTTGGATGTAATCAATTCACATTTATATATCTATTTATTTTTTTTGCACGTTTGCGGTTCAGCTATTATAGCACTTTGCACTTTAAAGTAGTGGTCTAGAATCACAGAGAGACCTTATAAATGCATAGTACGTTTGCACAAGAGGATTAGCGCACCTTATTTTTATATTTAAATCAAATGTACACTGTTATACAAGCTGTACACTCACTACTTTACATTGTAACAAAGTGTAATTTCTTCAGTGTTGTCACATGAAAAGATAGAATAAAATATTTACAAAAATGTGAGTGGTGTACTCACTTTTGTGAGATACTGTATATATAAAAAAGAGGTCCCTTATATTATCACTCTTAGACCTGCTCTCCCTTCTTAGGATAGCATTATCGGTTGTCAAGGACCCATCTTTTACATTGTGGCAATATAGGCATTTGGCTGCAGTATCCGTCTAGGGAGTTACATTATCCTTTAGATAAGTGTACACATATACATATATATTCTTGTTGTTGTTAATACGTGTCTTGTATCTTAGAGGGGTTCTTCTGCTGAGTTGGCGCTGTTTGCTTAAAACTCAGCAGATCTACTACCTCCTCTTTGTAGCAACATCCCCATTTTTGGTTCAAGTTAAATGTTCATAGAACCTAAATACGCTGAGTTGTCTGATTATTATTACACAGTAAAGCAAGAATGTCTGAACCCAGAGTGTCAGGTGGGTTAGAATATTCACCAGGTCATGGCCGTGCAGATGAGCAGGTATGTCTAAGCAGTCCCCTAGGGGGCAGTGCTACAGGAGTTGCAAACCAAATTTAGAAGAAAAAGCATGCCTGAGTTGAAGAAATCTAAAAAATATATATTTTTGATAAATCATGCCTTTGTTTTAAGGTGTTGAAGGCAAATCAGGTTCCCCTCTCAGAGATATTGGCAATATTTTTAATAACCTTCATTGCCCATATCTCTAGGATAGATTGAAATTCTGGCAAGCAAGAATTGTGCCATAAGGGATTGGCAGGGGACCATCTGTTGGGATCCTCATGATGCCCACAAACTTGCAACTGCCATGCCAGTATCACTGCCTTCATGGAGAGTGTCAGAGAAATTGGGCCTCGAAGACCTCGATATAACGCATTTTTTAACGATTCATAGGACCCAAGATAAGTGGCTTCTAGGACATCAGAGGAATTTGTATCAAAGGTTGGAGAGCTTTGAAGGCACCAAACTTATATCATATTTTGTATCTGCGGAACCATTTAATTACAATAGGTCCCAACCCGCAACACATCGGCCATGGGACAATATCCCAACTAGTCACAGAGACTTCCATGTTCCAACTTTACGGTTAACCCACCTTAACCAGAATGTACCCTAGGTCGCCTTACCAAAGACTGGTCCCCGATTACAGGAATTTATTTTTTACCACCTCCAAAGACCCCAACCACCAGGCTTCTTTAACTTTCAAATTATGAACCATTCCAAAAGAGGGCAGGTGGGTGGAAAGTTCATTCTCCATCAGTTGACCGCCAACTGATTTTCCAGCTCTCCACCTCTTCCTATTCTCTATGAAGTCCCTCCTGGACCTGCACATTAACCAATCAGGTAAGTGAAGTCTATCTAATCCCTCTTCACCTAGTCATCAATGTCCTCCAATTTATCTTTTTCTTCTTTGCTCCAGGCCTATCTTTGTGCCAGTAGAGATGAGAAGATTGTACTACCATCTCATGTCTGATGTCCACAGAAATCTGCAGCTCAATATAAGGTGGGAAATAGGAACGAATAAAGAGGTTAGAAGCAAGAGAGGGCAGTTATGTTCCTACATACAGTGGAGCCATGGAGAAAGAACATAGCTCCCTCTAATAGGAACCTGCATTTGTTTGGAACAAGCAGTGCACATCAGTTGTGGTCATTTACACTGCTCTATGCAAACTTCAAGTCTATAGTCAATCTTAGGAGAAAGCAAGAGACAGTGGTTATGTGCCTACACACAGTGAGACCATGGAGAACGAATGTAGCCACCTTCTAACAATAGATTGAACCACAGCAGCAAGAAAAAGAATTTTGTAGCACTACTCATGCAGGAGCCACTTGGTAATTTGGGTTCTCCGTTCTGCGTCTCTACTCCAAGAACGCCCTCAACCTCTCTGACATACCTGGTTAAATAAAAGTTGCAGCAAGCATCAAGAACAAGAGTATAGATACTTTTAACTTGGCTCTGACTTAGCACCAGAAAATAGACACAAGACCGTTTAGAGGTAAATTAACTCAATGTATTGGTATAGGTTACAGTAAGTTGGTTTGAGCATAAATTAACACACAGAAGGTAGGTTGAGATGCAGTCCGCTAGACAGTATAATCACTATACCAAGGTAACTTAGAATAGAGTTCTGTACCACTAGACTAGGATTAACTTACAAATCAGCAAATTCAGCAATAAACAGTACATATAAGCATTAAATGCAATGCAAATAATAAAACTATAACTAGTCTAGAGTGCACTCTGGTAGAATGGCTAAGATATAGTACAATTTTCCCCTGAGAGGTACCTCTTAGAAATAAGTGAAGGTCTCTGTGTAGCAGCTGCAAAGGGACAGTCTTTAGTCTTAACTCTTTAGCTGGCTAGTGTTGGGGCCCAGTTATACTGTTCGTGCACGTGAGAATAGTCCCAGTCAAGCCTGCATACAGCGATAAGGCTACTAGATGGCTATATGGTTAGATCTTAAAGGGCTCAGTCTGTCTAGCAGACAGCAGATAGTAAATCACCACAACAGCAACTCACCAGTCCCAGCAATACTTCAGCTAACCATCTTGCCGAATACAGTGATTAGTCCACTTTCTGCTCTGCACCCAGGTGACTGGCTGTTGGGAACATCTGAACTCAACACTCTGGATTCTGTTCCATTATACAGTAGTGGTAGTTCACACTGGACAGCAATTTGTACTCTCCGGGCTCCCTCATGGCAAGAGGAAGCTGTGTCCTCTACAGCCAGAGAAAACGCAGATATTTTCCTTCCTCCTGGCAAATGACAATCTCCCTCTGGGAAATGCAGTTCAATGGTCAATAGAAGTGCACAGTATGACTCCCATTCTTAACTGCATTCACATTCCACTGTGGCCAGTATAGAAGTCTATGGAGCTCCTAGACTCCCCAGCTCCATCTGCTGGCGGAAGGAAGACAGTGAGATGAATTAGCTTATCAGTTCAGTGATAGCGTAATGAGCCGCTGCAAACTATCATAGCTTGTTCAATATAGACAAGTGCTTGGCTACAATAACTTGGAGATTCGGAGAGTAAAAAAAATTTCTTATGAGTTAATACACACTTGAATAGATTTTTTTCAAACCAGAGTTTAGGATCTTTAACTCAGAAAAGTACCTTCTATTCATCTGAGCCTCCTATGGCCTCTGATGGTTATGTTTGTTCTTCTTGGCTCCACTGCATGTAGGAACACCCTCTATTGCTCACCCCCAAAATGGACTATGGAATATGGGGTAGATTTACTAAAGACAAATAGACTGAGCACTTTTCAAAGTGCAGTTGCACTCGGCAAGTGCAGTCGCTCCAGAGCTTAGTAAATGAGGTAAAGCTTTACTTTGCAGAGAACACCAAATCCCATGCAAGGAAAATTAAAAAACAGCATTTTTGCTTGCACACGATTGGATGATGGAAGTCAGCAGAGCTTCTGCTTATTTACTAAGCTCTGGAGCAACTGCATTTGCAGAGTGCATACTCTGTTTCCCCGAAAATAAGACCTAGCGTGATTGTCGATGATGGCTGCAATATAAGCCCTACCCCCAAATAAGCCCTAGTTAAAGTCCTTGTAGGTCTTATTTTCAGGGTAGGGTTTATTTTTGGGTAAACAGGGTAGGGCTTATTTGGGGGTAGGGCTTATATCGCCAATCATGCAAGGTCTTATTTTCGGGGAAACAGGGTAGTCTATTTGCCTTTAGTAAATCAACCCCTATGTGTGCAAAGAGTAGTGCTTGTTCCAAACAAATGAAAGTGAGGGGGGAAGGGGAGAGGTTACGGAGCTCACAAAGGGGGTTATTTACGAAAGGCAAATCTGCACTTGAAATTGCACTGAAAGTGCACTTGGAAGTGCAGTCACTGTAAATCTGAGGGGTAGATCTGAAATGAGGGGAAGCTCTGCTGATTTTGTTATCCAATCATGTGCAAACTAAAATGCTGCTTTTTATTTTCCTTGCATGTCCCCCTCGGATCTACAGCGACTGCACCTTCAGTGCAATTTTAAGTGCACTTTGCACTTGTAGTTTGCACTTGTAGTGCAAAGTGGATTTCCCTTTTGTAAATAACCCCCAAATACTTTTAAAAAAGAGACAGAAAAACACATTAAGAAGCATTATTTAATGAAAAATAGATTACAAGGCCTTTAAGCAGTGCTGTGTGGGTGTACACTGAAAAACGTAGAACATGTTGCATTTTTTGAGCAGCTGTAATACATTGCTCAAACCCCTGAAGCTATTCCATTTCCTGGACAGCTTGGCCTACTTGTAAATCTGGAGAAAAATACAATAAAGATAAAAAAAGAGATAAAAAAAAAAGGAATTGATATACTGAATACTATCATTACAGGTATTGGCCCCATAGAGTTACCAGAATACAATAATTTTCACCATAGTAGTCCTTTAACAATTTAATCTCCCACATCTATAAATTCCTTATAGACCAGAGCAGTTTCTTTATTTCAGCTATGGGTTTATTGATTCGGTAATAACATTGTCATTCCTTGTGGTATTGAAGTTATATATATAAATATATACAGTATATATCTTGGGGGGGGGGGGGGTTTCAGGACAGAAAAGGCATTCGATTGGCAATGTTGGCTTGCAGAATTAATTGTATTTCGTACACAATCTGCAGACAAACATATGTAACAAAATGTAAAAACGTATTTATTTTAGGGCCGGTTCACACCTGATCGCACAACAACGCAGCCTGCATTCCTGTGCACTTCCTGTGCAACTTAGTCCAGTGCGATTTTCAGCCCATTCATTTGCATGGGCTTAAATCTCACTGGATCTCACCAAAAGTAGTACATGAACTTTTCAAAAACGCACTGCACCAAATTGCATTGTACTGCGGTACCATGAGATCCAGGCAAACGCACTGTGTCTGTGATCTGCGTTGAGCCTAAAAAAAAAATAATATAAAAAAAAAAACCACTGACAGGTCAGAATTTCATGACAGAGTAGACCTTATTGCTTTCTTCTATCATAAGTGCTGATCTCTACTTGACAGTGTTAATGTACACTGAGTTGTGCATGTGCAGCTTGGCGTACATGGGCTCTGATTATGTGGCTCCTGTAGGTATGCACATTATTGCAGCCAAGCCAATCAAGTGGCTGAACAGTCCAAACCCAGAAGGAAAGCTGGGAGAAGAGGAAAACACCTGTGACAAGAAGAAGCATTAACAGCTCAGCACTGAAGGGGCTGCTAGGTATATCTGCCATAATGTGCTAATATGCTGTGCATATTACTGTACAGTCAACATATCAGGCAGTCCACTTAAAGTGGTTGTAAACCTCAGACATGAAATATGAACAAAGCATATCCCTCTATAGTGTGTACTTGTCTCAATTAAGAGCACTAAGTGTCATTTCTCTCTGCTGCCCCGTTCCTCTGCTATCAGTATGAATCTCTTCTGACAAGTTTTCCTGACACCAAGAGATAAATGGTGACAGAGGAGGGATCTTCAGCTGATTGACAGACTCAGCTTTGTTCCCATGTGCTGTGTGAAGGCGGGGGGGTGTCCCTTCTCTCCCCTCCAATCAGCTTTCAGAGATCTACTCACTGAGCTCTGCAAAGTGTAACTTCAGCTATACATCTCCTTTATTCAGACATTCAGACAAACTTTATAAATCCTGCACTTTGAATGGCTTTAGAGAAGAGAAGACTGCAGATAAGCAGATACAACGTATGTATGCAGATTTGTTTAATCTCTGTATATCACATTAGGACAGTCACTTCACTGGATTATGTAAGGGTTTAAAACCACTTTAAATCTATCAGTGACCTTGTAATGAGCAGAAGGAGCTCATTTAGGGATATAGAAGGGGCCACATATGGACCAGGTGATGAGGATGCAGCAGATCCCCCCTCAAGTTAAGAATCTTTCCTATAGAAGGGCCAGACAGCCATAGGGATGCTCAGCTCTTTAGGCCCCTTCCACACGATAAGCCCGCTCGGATCTGCCTGTCTGTTAATCAGGCAGGTCTGAACGGGCCAGCCATTGACTCCTATGGGCATGCAGCCGTCTGCCATCCGTTCCGCTCAAAACAGACGTATGGCGATACGTCAGCCATCCGTCTTGGCAGGTCGGATCGGATGAGACATGCTGTCCGTTTGCATCCGCTTTCCCCATAGAAATCAAGGAAGGAGCTCTGACAGGTCCCTCCCCGCTCAGTGAGCAAAGGCGGACCTGTCATCTACCGGCTCAGCGGTGATCAATGGAGCAATCCATGCTGAGTTGGCACCTCATGTGGAATGGCCTTAGGGGTAGGTTTACATGCACACATCTTAATTGCTTTACCAGAAGGACTCTGCCAGGGGAATGGCTGAGCACTGTCTGAATACTGCAGGTTCTGTAGGTGTCTGCACAGTCAGAGCATAAACATGCATTCCTAATTATCAAAGAGTTATACTCCACAATCATTGCACAGTGATTAAATCTCCAGACCACCATCCCATGGTCACAGGTGTCCTTAGATTTTAGTGAAGTCGAATGACATGATGATGCTTGGAACCTGCAGGTGCATACTGGTGACTGGTCCTTTGCCCTCCGCTTGCCTTTTTTGGGCACAGATATTCAGAGCCGTTCCCTACCTCTTGAACTCCCTAATCCAGTGTGCCTGGCTTTCTCTTACTCCTTGAAAACTCTTTCCAGGGAAGCTTATCCTCCACCTAAAAACTATACTTTTACTTTCTCTATCGGCTCATCCCTAACAGTTCATGCCCCTTCTCTTGAAATTGTAATCTCAGGTGCCTCCTGACCCTCTTGTATTGAATTGTTTTGAAACTGTACTGTCTCCCTTTTTTGAAGCACTGTGCATGCAGAAGTTTTGAGAACGAGCTGCAACCAGTTCACATGGTTGTTTTGTACCATGCGATCTGGTGCATGCAAACGCACTGCATTTGGGGCGTCATTAAGATTGCACTGACACCCACTGCAGATTGCAAGGGCAGTGCAATTTAAATGTGGTGCAAGCAACGCGAACGGATCGTAGATTTACCACATCGCATTCTAGTGTGAGTCCTCTTTAAAGCCAAACTCTGGAAAGCTTGAAAATCCTCAGCCTCACTGCAAGGGTTACCTGCTCATTTACTCTATGGGCTGTGAAAAGCACATTTACTTAACTGATTCTCCTCTCCCCCGGTAAATGGTGCTCGCCTATTCATAGACAGTGGACTGTCCCTCAGCAACCTCACATTCAATGCAGGGATATGGACAGGGAATTGGTCTTGATGAGCCACCTGAAAAGCTGGACAGCGCCTTGTCTGAACCATTGGACTATTCTGCCTTGTGCTTTGGTCTTGATGACATCAGGACCATAGACTGCTGGACCATAGGGGAAAAGACACTGTAGGGACCAGTCTAGCATTGTGGAGGAGCGGAGGATAGGGTAAGTGTATCTATTTTTCCATGTCCCCTTAGACCTAAAGGAGCAGTTAACGCTTGCAGTGTGAGCACAACCCCACTGCAAGGGAGAATTTTCAATATCCTGCACGCCCACCGTGGATATACGTCGCTACTTTGACATTAGATACCATTGTTATGGCAGCAGCTAGCTGCCATAACCCTGGTGTATTTATCCACGGCCGGGGATCCTCTATCACATAAAGGTGGTCTCAGCGGCATATTTTCCACAAGATCACTTTTATGGGCACCTCTCCAGCCGCTTCCCGGTTGTTTCTGCTGCTTAACGGAGAGATCAGCAGCCCTTGGAGGACCGGAGCGACGTCAAACGTCACTTCCGCCCTCTGGCCTTAAAAGCCCCATTTTTATTTTATTTTTTATAAAAATGACTATTTTTATTTATTTTTTATTTATTTTTGTATTGCTTTTAAGTGTAAATGTGAGATCTGAGGTCTTTTTGACCCCAGATCTCTCATTAAAGAGGACCTGTCCTTCTTATTTCTATTATCTATTACAAGGAATGTTTATATTCCTTGTAATAGAAATAAAAGTGATTAATAATTTTTTTTTTTTTTTAAGGAACAATGTCAAAATAAAAAGTAAAATAAGGAAGAACCAATATACGCTTATTGCTATTTTTTTTACAAAAAATATGTATAAGAATAAATATAGGTCTAAACTGAAGAAAAAAATGCGTTTTTTTTTTTTTTAAATTGGGGATATATATTATAGCAAAAACTACAAAATATTGGTTTTTTTTTTGTCTCTTTTTTTTGTTTATAGCGCAAAAAATTAAAACCACAGAGGTGATCAAATACCACCAAAAGAAAGCTCTATTTGTGGGGAAAAAAGGACATCAATTTTGTTAGGGTACAATGTCGCACGACCGCGTAATTGTCAGTTAAAACGACGCAGTGTAGTATCACAAAAAATGTCCTGGTCAGGAAGGGAGCAAATCCTTCCGGGGATGAAGTGGTTAAAGCAAAACTCTGGGAAAATGTTTTTTCCATGTCCTTGTTGCTGATCTCCTACCTTCCACACCTTTGCCATCCATGTTCTTCTGAGCTCTGTAGTTCCTCTGTAATAGGCTGTGAACTTGGTGAAAAAGTGGTGCCTGCTGACACCACTGGCTTCTATTCCTCTACAAAGCTCAGCCAGCGGTCTGACATGCCCCGTTGTAGTCCCCTGAAAGCCGAGCAGGAAGGAAGCAGAGATGTAATGGGCCCCTGGTCTGTGCCACCCATGGAGGAGGTGTCCTCCTTCTTCTCTTGCCTCCCTCCTCCTCTTCCCTGCCAGCAATCCACCCTCCACTGTCCCCGCTGCACTGGTGGTCCCTGGCATTCGGCACTGGTGGTCCCTGGTGGTCCCTGGCATTCGGTTCTGGTGGTCCCTGGCATTCTGCTCAGGTTGTCCCTGACATTCGGCTCTGGTGGTCCCTGACATTCAGCACTGGTGGTCCCTGACATTCAGCTCTGGTGGTCCCTGACATGTTGCACTGGTGGTCCCTGACATTCGGCTCTGGTGATCCCTGACTTGCTGCTCTGGTGGTCCCTGACATTTGGCTCTGGTGGTGGTCCCTGACACTTGGCTCTGGTGGTCCCTAACTTTTGGCTCTGGTGGTCCCATGACATTTGGCTCTGGTGATCCCTGACATTTGGCACTGGTGGACACTGACATGTTGCACTGGTTTGCATTTATATTAAAACGCTTTGTATTTATAAGGCTGTAACCTATCGTACCGTGTGTTATGTATGGCTTGCTGGCTGCAGAATGAGGGGTGTGATTTATGTTGAAGTGGGCGAGTTCACATTTACATGTACAAGCCTAGTGTACCCTCCCACATTCACTCCCAAGGATTCATGGGAAATGTAGGCTGATTACAGTTAGAGAGAGAGAGAAGAGGATATGATACAATCAAGAGATCCTCCCTGCCAGAAAAGATGATGCATTTTTACATTTTATTACACATTATTACACATATGTAATAACTGTTTTGTGTGTGTGTGGGGGGGGTGTACTAATGGGGGATTTTTTGAAAATCCCAGAGTTCTGCTTTATAGTGGATGTAAGCCCTCTCCTATACCCAGTGAAGTGAAGAGCCTCAGATGATACACAAGGATGAAACAAATCTCTACATGAGTTATACATGTATATCTGCTGTCTTCATCTTTATATACTGTTTAGAAAGTTCAGATCGTGTTGGGAGATCTCCTCTTCCTGGTTAGCACTGCAATTAAATCTGGGCATACAGCCAAGACAGCTGATTGGAGGAAAGGCACACACCCCCTCTCCTCATAGGTAGAGACTTTCAGAGCTGATAATTGAATAGTTCAGGGCTCTGCTAATCTATTTATAGCATCCTCCCCAACACAAAACTCCAGCTGCTTTCATCATATGTGACGGAGAACATGTCTGAAGTTATCATGTTGATAACAGAAGAACGGGGCAGGAGACAGCTATGGGACATAGTGCTTTGATACAGCAGATATATGTGCCCAGCTCAAATTTCATGAATCGGGTTTACAGCCCCTTTAAGTGGTTAAGAAACTAATGTCCCAAACTTTGAAGATCTGGAATCCTCATGCAAAACCATATTTTGGGACCCCCTTTCAACTACTGACCAAGTACACAGTCTAATTAATTGGGTATAAAAAGGTAGACAGATGCAGATGAAGTTTGGCTTTTACAGTAAGATCATGCAATTGTGCTGAGACAGAGGTCCTTATTATTTCCAGTCAAAATAAGCATCAAGACCCAGGTCTGAACCCGCAACCACTGCTGTGTCTGATAATGTCGCCTCTTACTGAGCCAACTAAAATGCTGGACAGCACCTTGTCTGAACCATAGAACTATCCTGCCTTGTCCTTTGGTCTTGATGACATCAGAACCATAGACCGCTGGACCATGGGGGAGAAGACACTGCAGGGACCAGTCTAGCACCGTGGAGAAGCAGAGGATAGTATATCTGCTTTTCCATGTCCCCTAGACCTAAGGAGCAGTTAACGCTTGCAGTGTGAGCAGTTTGGCTTTACAAAAATGATGTCCCAATCTTTGAAAATCTAGAAGTCTTGGCTTCAATGTGACCATCCACTCCAGCGATTAGGTTCAGCTCACACTAAGCAAGAAGCTTTACTTGCTAGGAAGAATATTGGCCTCTTTACCAACTTTCCATTCCATTTATATTTTATCATATCTTACCTTTTTCTTTACAAGCATCTTTATCTTTTTTGTTTCTGTATCCTGAATAGACAACTTCAGCCAAGACAGTCAGGTTATCACCTAGTCATTCCAAAGCACATGATATTTTCACCAGCTGTCAAAAAAATGTTTTTCTTGTCCTAATCCTTTCCTAAGTAACTGTGCCCTTTAATAGGTTAGGGCCTCTGGCGGTAATCTTCATCATAGCAGGACATCTTGGTACAAGCGAACACACTAGGTGGGCTGGTGAGTGACCTGTAGAGCCAAGAGTGACCTGTAGAGCCAAGAGCCAAGAGACAAGAGGACAGGGGGTGCCAGACTAAGTGCAGTAAATTACAGGCAATATTAAGTGCATGTGAATTATTATAAAAACGCTGATCGAGCCATTTACCCCCTTCTTTCGATTTACAGGTTTACACTATGGAGTTCTTGTATAGAATTTGCCTTTTTATGCTTAAAACAGTGCAATCATCTTGGTTGAGATTAATTCTGCTGATC
This sequence comes from Aquarana catesbeiana, assembly GCF_042186555.1. Taxonomy (NCBI): domain Eukaryota; kingdom Metazoa; phylum Chordata; class Amphibia; order Anura; family Ranidae; genus Aquarana; species Aquarana catesbeiana. The sequence goes on along the minus strand of NC_133325.1, from coordinate 733,589,325 downwards.
AATCTTTGCTGACCATTCCTGAGTTTCCCTGGCTATTTCTGAAAGTGCAATTAGACCTCTTATGACCTGGGGTTCTATCCATCTGGTAAGCAGTTGTTAGTGTTAGTGTTAGTTCATTAGTGTGTGATGGTGGAGGAACACAGAAGTGGATAAACACAGCACTACTCCTGCAGGGGCCTAGATGACTGGTTTCCCCACTCCTGCACAGCCAGGCAACAAGCATTTTTCACTTCCATCCAGACACAAGGAACAGTCTTTGAGCTTGTTTTTTGTTGTTTATTAGGGGTAATAACTTGGATGGAGAATATGAATTATGGAATGCCTAACTTGACTGAAACAATAACCAGGGACAATCTTCCTCCCTATGTACACAATCCTGAACTGTCCTCCTTTGCTGACAATCTCTGATAATCAAAAAAAAAAAAAAATGCAAAAGCCCCTTAAGGCCTAGGAACTCTCAGTCCCTTAGAAAGTAGCACAATGTGTTGTAGGCTGCATATTGGAGTATCTCCAACTCCACTGTAGACACTGATCCCAGCTCTACTGCCTGCGGGAACTACAAGCCCACCTGGATGTTTCTTCATCAGCCCATCCAACTGCTCCAAAGATCTCCCAGGACAAGGAAAAGGAAGGGTTAAGCACAACGCTGTGTTCCTGAAGGGCTTTCTACATGTGGCAGTCTCTCCCCTGCTACTGCACCCTGGCTTGCTCACCTTCTGGTGGGGCAATTCTGAGGACCATGACTTGGTACTAACATGCAGCAAAATGCATCTCCACCATCAGGAGCTTGGGTGAAGTCTGGTAAGTTTTTAGACTCCGCACCTCGGGTGAGCCCGTGTCATCTGCCAGGGTAACCTGCTGCTGTACTTATCCAGCTGGTCAGTGGTAGCCTCTCTACCCCTATAGCTACTGGCCTCCAAACCTGATTGCTGACAATAAGAGAAGAATTCTACACATCTCAGTGTTGGTCATGTAGGGAATGAAGAAAGTCTTGCCTGCCTGATACCAGTTAATAATTACAAACCAGGGCACAGTTAGGGCATCATGAGAAGTATTATTTGCTTCTCCCTTACCCTAGAAGTAAGTGGTGCTTGGTCTCTTTGACAGCTGGAAGGGGTTCCAGAACCCACCCAACACACATCAATTATAGAATAACCCCTCATAAGTCCCAGAAGGTCCAGCTGCACAGAATTCAGAAGTGATATGCCCACCTCTGGTCAACATACAGTACATTGTTAGCAATACTGCCATGGACAATCACGCAATGGGATCTACCATATTAATTTCTGCAACTGACTTCTTTTATATCCAACTAGCTTTGCTTTTCTCTTGTCAGTGATCTCCTGAACCCTATAAGAAAATTCACATGGGTAGAAATTGTCCCAAAAAATTTGGGAAAATCTGAGCAGCATGGGTGAAAGCGAAACACTTGATCATTGACTAAATTTGGGTAGGGCAGTCGGTCGGGATCCCCCCCCCCCCCCCCATCTACTTTTTTTCCTGCTCAGAATTGTCTGATACAAGAAATGCAATAACCAAATAATGTATTTGCTGCTAATAAGTATGACTGAAATGTTATGTGAGGAAAATTGGATTTCTGTCTGTATGTTTCTGTAACCTGGTATTGTACATTTGTTTTTGAAATTATAAATAAACTTTATGTTAAAAAAAAAAAAAAAGAAAAATCACACAGAATATTAAAATATCACACCAAAATTTCAGTTATGCCTTTACTCAGCAAATTTTTAAAAGGTTCATTTTAATAGAAATCTTTCACTATTCCCTGCCAAAATATATTCAAGAATGTGGCTTCCGTGATTATACGATGGTTTAAAAAAAAAAACATATTTCATAAAGAGGTGATAATGTTTAGTTTATGAGAAGTAATGTGAAATATACCTGCAGCCCATTAAGCTGGCTTTTGTTAGGAAGTGCTGATATAGACCTCGTATCAGCAGAACTGCCATTTCCCTGCAGTTATTCATGGCTTATAGCAATCCAAAAGAAAATTAATTAACATTACCCTGCTATAAATCTCCACAGTATTAGCTAAAATGCCAATTCTGTAATCACTTTTCATTAAAGCCAAAAATACTAATTAAAATTGATTTTTGTCTGTGCTTTGGTAAACTGCTGGCAGTGACAGCAGTTTTAACTGTAAGTCTAAATGACGAAGGCCTTTTGTTTAAGTGGATATTCCATGTGCTCTCGTATATTGGGAATATATGTTCTAAGAATTGTCTCTAAAAGTCTCCAAAGCCTGTCCACTCCAATGCATCAGTATTGCTGTCTCGACCGTTAATATTGGATGATGACGCTCTAAAGATTTCCAGACGATGTTCACACAGTTTGTTAAACTCGGTAGTTTTACAACTCAAATGAAAAGTTAAACTGAGAAATTATTGATTTTTATCTTCTTTTGGAATCAGGGAAAGTTTCATATGTCTGTATTAATGGCATCTTGCTTTCCACTTAAAATCCTTAATAGATCTTTTAAACTTTGCAGACAGCTAGGAGACAGTTATGGTCTACCATCCCGCATGGCTGGCTAATAAATAGGTTTTAACTTCAGGAAGAGTTTCTTTTTCTGCATTTAAATTGACACTATATGGCCAAAAGTTTGTGTACCCCTGTCCTACCACTATTTGGCCAAAAGTATATGGACACCCTTCCCACTTACTAAATTAAAGTGATTGTAAAGGTGAAGATTTGTTTTTTTAAATCACAAACACGTTATCAGGGCTTAGAGCAGTGATTCTCAACCAGGGTTCCGTGGAAACCTAGGGTTCCTCCAGAGGTTGCTAGGGGTTCCTTCAGCATTGGGCAATTTCTGCCTCTCAGATAAGTTCCCACTGACACCATTGATCTTTTTAACTATCTGTAAGGAGGTAATTCTTCCCAATAACCACAAGTGTGAGGACCATTCTTCCCACTGATCATCACACTAATGTATCATGAGGTGTAGATTTCTAATTTTTAGCAGGGATTCCCTGAGACCGGAGAACTATTTAAACTCTGTGTTGAAAAGGTTGAGAAAGGCTGGCTTAGAGTATAGGTACAAGTACTTCTCACTTCCTAGTCACCCCTTGTCTCCGCCACCTACCCAGCTCCCAATACCATCCTTTGGTTCCATCCCCTACCCACCTCCCAGTACCAGCCCTTTTAGAGAACCAATAATCATTCTGTGGTGCTAAGTAATTTGTATAGAATTTGTTAACGATAACAAGAAAGACAGTAACATAGATTCTCTGCAGCTAGCAACAATAAATCCCCCAGCAACAATAGTTACCAGCAGCAACAATAGTCCCCCCCCCCCAGCAACAATAATCCCCCCTCAGCAACAATAGATCTCCTCTTGCAGTAATAGACTCCCCCGGCAACAATAAATCCCCCAGCAACAATAGATAATCTGCAACAATATACTCCCAGCAACAATAGATCCTCCAACAATAATAAATCTGCCAGCATTCACCATCAGTAGACCCCTCCATCAACAGGAGATCCCTCCCAGCAACAATTGAACCCCCATCAACATTAGACCCCCCTGCAACAATAGATCTCCCCCAGGAGCCAGCATCAGCTGTCCCTCCAGCACATCCTACCACCCCTTGCCATTACATACATTAATTGCCAGAGGTGTCAGAACTGTGTACCCCACATTCCTGCTGAAAAAAAAGCCCTGCATGTTATACTTATCTGCTCTATGCTCTGGTAATGCACAGAGCATCCCCCAAAATTCCTCTTCTGAGGTCCCCCCAGCAGCACCTTTGGCTCCTCCTCTTCTCTGTGCTCCACCACGGCTTCCTATGGGGATACACATGCGGACTGGCTCCTGAGCCAGGCTATGTATGTCCTTGGACACATACAGCCTGGCACGGCCTTGCTCCCCTGCTGTCTGCTCACAAGATTTCACTGACAACAGCAGGAGCCAATGGCTCCCACTGCTGTCTCTCAGTCCTGTAAAGACAGGGAGAGAGGAGAGAGACACTAAACCAGCACTGCACTGGATTGAGTGAGGTAAGTTTAAGGAGGGGTGAGGAGGTGATATAAATATTGGCATATTTTTACCTTAATGCAGGGAATGCATAAAGGTACAAAATGTCCTGGAATTAGAACCACTTTAAGGTGTTTCAGTTAAAGTAGAACAAAAGGCAAAATATTTTTGTTAATTTTAAATAGAGTAAGAGATGTCTAAAACCCCTGTCAGGTTTTTTTTTGCCATCAGTGTCCCTTTTGGGAAATTTCTCTTCACTTCCTGTCCCATGGTCAAAACAGGAAGTGAGGGGAAAGCACTCTAAAGTGAAGGAAACTCCTCCAATCAGAAATAGCAGACTGCTGGGAAAGCGGGCAATTCTGTGTTTAGTCAGGCTTTCCTTTCAGTAAAAAAAAAAAAAACCCAGAAGATTGCAGAGAAGGCACAGAACTTCATGATTATACTGCAGAGCTTCAAAATGAATAGGGGTTGGCTTCAGTGTTGACTATACCTGCCCCATTGGAACGCCCATAAATTAGGCTTAGCCCTTGGGTGGAGCTGCAACCAGCATCATTTAACCGCTTCAGCCCTGGAAGATTTTACCCCCTTCCTGACCAGAGCACTTTTTTGCGATTCGGCACTGCGTTTTAACTGACAATTGCGCGGTCGTGTGACGTTGTGCCCAAACAAAATTGACGTCCTTTTTTTTTCCCACAAATAGAGCTTTCTTTTGGTGGTATTTGATCATCTCTGTGGTTTTTATTTTTTGCGCTATAAACAAAAAAATAGCGACAATTTTGAAAAAAAAACATAATATTTTGTACTTTTTGCTATGATAAATATCCCCAATTTTTTAAAAAGAAAGCAAATTTTTTCTCAGTTTAGGCTTCAGTATTGATTGGTTTATGCAAAAGTTATAGCATCTACAAAATAGGGGATAGATTTATAGCATTTTTATTATTTATTTATTTTTTACTAGTAATGGCAGTGATCTGCGATTTTTATCATGACTGCGACATTATGGCGAACACATAGGACATTTTTGACACATTTTTGGGACCATTGGCATTAATACAGCGATCAGTGCTATAAAAATGCATTGATTACTGTAAAAATGTCACTGACAGTGAAGGGGTTAAACACTAGGGGGTGATCAAGGGGTTAATTGTGTTCCCTAGTGTGTGTTCTAACTGAAGGGGGGATGGGACTGACTAGGGGAGATGACAGATCGCTGTTCATACTTTGTATGAACAGACGATCTGTCACTTCTCCCCTCAGAGAACCGGGATCCTGGTTCTCGCTGTGTTATGAGCGATCGCGGGAGCCGGCGGTCATCGAGACCGTCGGGCACTCGCATCGGCTCCGGGGGTGAGCTGCGGACGCGCGCCCCTAATGGTCACCAGAGGGAGCGATGTAACATAACGGTGATTCATCTGCCCGTGCCATTCTGCCGCCGTACAACTGCGGCGGCTGGTCGGGAACAGTTTAACAATACCAAATGCTATATGCACTGGGAATTTAACAAGTTTTGGTGATATTTCTTGAACTTTACAGGATAGCCCTTATAACACAGCATATCTTTAACTTTTGAGTATAGGACCACTTTAAATCTCAGGAAAAGCACAACCTTTGCCACTGCACCTGCTCCTAACAAAGCTTTTTTTTTTTTTTTTTTTACTTAAAATACCCTTTTTTACTTAAAGTGGAGGTAAATTCCACTTTTAAACATATACCTATAGGCAAGCCTATAATAAGGCTTACCTGTAGGAACCGTGAATATCTCTTAACCACTTCAGCCCTGGAAGGATTTACCCCCTTCCTGACCAGAGCACTTTTTACAATTTGGCACTGCGTCACTTTAACTGCTAATTGCGCGGTCATGCAATGCTGTACCCAAACGAAATTTGCGTCCTTTTCTTCCCACAAATAGAGCTTTCTTTTGATGGTATTTGATCACCTCTGCCGTTTTTATTTTTTGCGCTATACATGGAAAAAGACCAAAGATTTTGAAAAAAAATGATATTTTCTACTTTTTGTTATAAAAAAAATCCAATAAACTCAATTTTAGTCATACATTTAGGCCAAAATGTATTCGGCCACATGTCTTTGGTAAAAAAAATGTCAATAAGTGTATATTTATTGGTTTGCGCAAAAGTTATAGCGCCTACAAACTAGGGTACATTTTCTTGAATTTACACAGCCTTTAATTTATGACTGCCTACGTCATTTCTTGAGGTGCTAAAATGGCAGGGCAGTACAAAACCCCCACAAATGACCCCATTTTGGAAAGTAGACACCCCAAGGAAATTGCTGAGAGGCATGTTGAGCCCATTGAATATTCATTTTTTTTGTCCCAAGTAATTGAATAATGACAAAAAAAATTACAAAAAGTTGTCACTAAATGATATATTGCTCACACAGGCCATGGGCATATATGGAATTGCACCCCAAAATATATTCAGCTGCTTCTCCTGAGTACGGGGATACCACATGTGTGGGACTTTTTGGGAGCCTAGCTGCGTACGGGGCCCCAAAAACCAATCACCGCCTTCAGGATTTCTAAGGGCGTAAATTTTTTATTTTACTCCTCACTACCTATCACAGTTTTGAAGGCCATAAAATGCCAAGATGGCATAAAACCCCCCAAATGACCCCATTTTGGAAAGTAGACACCCCAAGCTATTTGCTGAGAGGAATGGTGAGTATTTTGCAGCTCTCATTTGTTTTTGAAAATGAAGAAAGACAAGAAAAATTTTTTTTTTTTCTTTTTTCAATTTTCAAAACTTTGTGACAAAAAGTGAGGTCTGCAAAATACTCACTATACCTCTCAGCAAATAGCTAAGAGTGTCTACTTTCCAAAATGGGGTCATTTGGGGGGGGGGGGGGGTTGCCACCTGGGCATTCCATGGCCTCCGAAACCGTGATAGGCAGTGAAGAGTGAAATCAAAAATTTACGCCCTTAGAAAGCCTGAAGGCGGTGCTTGGTTTTCGGGGTCCCGTGCGCGGCTAGGCTCCCAAAAAGTCCCACACATGTGGTATCCCCGTACTCAGGAGAAGCAACAGAATGTATTTTGGGGTGTAATTTTACATATTCCCATGGCATGTTTGAGCAATATATCATTTAGTGACAACTTTGTGCAAAAAAAAAAAATTTGTCTCTTTCCCGCAACTTGTGTCACAATATAAAATATTCCATGGACTCGACATGCCTCTCAGCAAATAGCTTGAGGTGTCTACTTTCCAAAATGGGGTCATTTGGGGGGGGTTTGAACTGTTCTGGCATTTTATGCACAACATTTAGAAGCTTATGTCACACATCACCCACTCTTCTAACCACAAAGCCCTTTCTGACACTTTTTGATTACATGAAAATATTATTTTTTTTGCAAGAAAATTACTTTGACCCCCCAAACATTATATATTTTTTTAAAGCAAATGCCCTACAGATTAAAATGGTGGGTGTTTCATTTTTTTTTTCACACAGTATTTGCGCAGCGATTTTTCAAACGCATTTTTTGGGGAAAAAACACACTTTTTAAAATTTTAATGCACTAAAACACACTATATTGCCCAAATGTTTGATGAGATAAAAAAGATGATCTTAGGCCGAGTACATGGATACCAAACATGACATGCTTTAAAATTGCGCACAAACGTGCAGTGGCAACAAAATTAATACATTTTTAAAAGCCTTTAAAAGTCTTTAAAAGCCTTTACAGGTTACCACTTTAGATTTACAGAGGAGGTCTACTGCAAAAATTACTGCCCTCAATCTGACCTTCGCGGTGATACCTCACATGCATGGTGCAATTGCTGTTTACATTTGACGCCAGACCGAGGCTTGCGTTCACCTTAGCGCGAGAGCAGGGGGGACAGGGGTGCTTTTTTTTTTTCTTTATTTTTTTTTTTGGCTTTTTATCTTATTTTTAAACTGTTCCTTTCATTTTTTTTTTTTTTTTTTTTTTTTATCATTTTTATTGTTATCTCAGGGAATGTAAATATCCCCTATGATAGCAATAGGTAGTGACAGGTACTCTTTTTTGAAAAAATTGGGGTCTATTAGACCCTAGATCTCTCCTCTGCCCTCAAAGCATCTGACCACACTAAGATTGGTGTGATAAAATGCTTCCCCAATTTCCCAATGGCGCTGTTTACATCCGGCGAAATCTAAGTCATAAAATGCTCGTAGCTTCCGGTTTCTTAGGCCATAGAGATGTTTGGAGCCACTCTGGTCTCTGATCAGCTCTATGGTCAGCTGGCGGAATCACCGGCTGCATTCTCAGGTTCCCTGTTGAGACAGGAGAGCCAGAGAAAAACACGGAAGACGGTGGGGGGGGGGGGGCATTCCCTCCCACTGCTTGTAAAAGCAGTCTAGAGGCTAATTAGCCACTAGGATTGCTTTTACATGAAAGCCGACCGCTGGCTGAAAAGAATGATACCATGATGATACCTAAACCTGCAGGCATCATTCTGGTATAACCACTCAAAGTTGTGAATGGCGTACCTGAAGACAAAAAAAATGGTTAACAATAAAGCACAGTAAACGGTAAAGTATAAAAAAATTGCATAACTGAAAAGCAAACATGATAAAACATAATAACAATAAAACATTGCAGAATAGAATACAGTAAAAAAGAGCAGAACAATAGAGAGAGAATAGAGAGAGAGAGAACAATAAAACGACTATTTTTTTTTTATTCTATATTTTTGTTTGTGTTTTTTTTTTTACACTTTTTTTTGTAACTGTAACTTTTATAACTGTAACCGGTTCCAGGTTCGGGTCTCTCAAAATGCGATGGCATCTTGGGAGACCCTGTGAAAGTGTGCCTAGTCTGTGCAGTGCTGTACCCTACGCTAATACTCAACTAGTGAATGGTAGCGTTCAAAACATTCACCAATGCAAAGACCAGGATTGTCAGGACAGGAGGGACAATAATAGCGGGTTTCACGCCTATATCCGCGCTTGCTGCAGACACGACATCTTTTTTGGGGGGGGCTCGTTGGGTAGGGGTACTCGGGAGGACATAAAGAAAATGCTTCTCATGCAGCCGACTGCATTTGGTTGGGGATGTGAATGGGGGAGTTACGGGCGCTGCAGAAGTGGTGGGTTCCCAATTAGGATTGGCGAATGCAGCAGGAAGGGCATTATGGGCACGACGGGCCTGTGTTTGTCTTCTTCTTGGTGGCAGCGGGACACTACTTGTGCTTGCCACCTCACCAGCTTGAACTGCACTTATGGAACTCGCCAAGTCACCAAGTGTTACTGCAGTGCTGGTTTGACTACGACCGGGGTGTACTAGGCCGCTGGCGCTTGCCAGTTCACCAAAATGCTACCAAAAAAACTGTTAGCGATCGCAGGGATCAGGCCTGACTCTGCGAACGCTGCAGTTATGCGTTTAGTGTTTTGTAAGTGACAGTGATCGATCGATACTGCACTTGGGTGGGCTGGGCCGGGCGGAGGGGCAAAACGCAGGTGCTAACAGGTATCTGGGCTGATCCCGCTAACACTGCGTTTTTGGGAACCCTAAACTGCTGGGGACGCTAGTATAGATCTGATCGGATCAGATATTGATCCGTTCAGATACTATACCACTAAGGGAGGCGTATGCTGCGTGAGTGGGTGTTAGCGCTACTGGCGCTAATCTGACGCTGCCTGGGGCGACGCATATCACCGCCGGGCGATCAGGGGGCTAAACCTTTATTCGGTAATAAACGGCGGGTTCCCTGACACTATAAAAAATAAACGAACTAACCAGCGTTATACAGTTATACGGTGATCAGTGGTGAAAGGGTTAACTAGGGGGCAATCAAGGGGTTAAAACATTTATTAGGTAGTATATGGGGGTCCCTGACGCTATAAAACGCTGACGGCGAACCTAAATATTTACCTCCCTAACTAGCGTCACCAGCGACACTAATACAGCGATCAGAAAAATGATCGCTTAGCGACACTGGTGACGGGGGAGTGATCAAGGGGTTAAAACTTTATTAGGGGGGGTTAGGGGGGTATCCTAGACCTAAAGGGGGCTAATACTCACTGCCCTAACACACTAACTGTCACAAACTGACACCATGCAGTAATCAGAAAAAAAAAAACTGCTTGGTGTCAGTGTAACGGGGGGGGGGGGGGTGATTGGGGGGCGATCGGGGGGGGATCGAGGGTGTAAAGTATGCCTGGCATGTTCTACTGTGAGGTGTAGTGTTGTGCAACTCACTCAGATGTCTTCTCTCCTCGCGCTGGAACGGAAACTGCCGAGCCAAGGAGAGATGACATCACATCCTCTGCCTCTGTGTACTACACAGAGGCAGGGGACGATTCTCATTGGCTGGGAGCGATCGCGAGGAGGGCCCACGAATGGATGGCCTCCCCCTCATCTCTGATCGCTGCCAGACCAAAGCCGACCGCCTCGGACACCGGGGGGGGTCCTATCGGACCCCCCGCCTGCGGGAAGGCAATCACATACCAGGTACGTGATTTTGCCTGCCCGTGCCATTCTGCCGACGTATATCGTCCTTAGGCGGTCGGCAAGTGGTTAAATTTTCACTGTTTAGGAGATATTTACAAGTGATGCTGCTGATGACATCACCGGCGCATGCGCTCTGAAGAGATGGCATACCCATGCCCCCACTCTGGATGAAGGAGCACAGGGGGCACATTTGGACAGCAGCATTTTGTCTGGGGGGAGGGGAGTGTTAGCTAACACTTTTTAAGCAATTACAGCAAACTGTGTTTTTTTTGGGGGGGGGGGGTGGGGGGGGTGGTAAAGGTTTTACATAAGTAAATAAAAGCTGATCATTGTAAGCACCCCTGTCAGTTATAAATAATTTGTCTCATCCCTGTAACTGCAAGAGAGCTGTTTTTGAAAAAACAACAGACTTACCGGTTGCATCATCTACTAGAAATAGGAGAAAGAAAGCCTAAAAAAGAAAATGAATGCGGCCATCATATCTAAAAATTGGTAAGCTACAATATAATAAATGTTTACTTTTGGATTTTATACCACTTTAACCACTTGCCTACAGGGCACTTTTACCCCCTTCCTGCCCAGGCTAATTTTCAGCTTTCATCGCTGTCACACTTTAAATGACAATTACGCAGTCATGCAACGCTGTACCCAAATGATTTTTTTTACCACAAATAGAGCTTTTTTTTTGTGGTATTTAACTACTGCCATTTTTTTTTTTTTTGGTGAAAAAAGACCGAAAATTTTGAAAAAAAAAAAGTTTTTCTTAGTTGCTGTGAGAAAATGGTGTAAATAAGTAATTTTTCTCTTTCACTGATGTGCGCTGATGAGGCTGCACTGAGGCGGTACTGAAGGGCACTGGCGATGAGGCACCAATGTGCAACACTGATGAGCACTGATATGCAGCACTGATTGGCACTGATAGGCAGCACTGATGGGCAATGATAGGTGGAACTGATAGGCTGCACCGATGGGCACTGATGAGGCGGTACTGAAGGGCACTGATGAGGAGGCACTAATATGCAGCACTGATAGGTGGCACTGATAAGCGGCAGTAATGGGCAATGATAGGTGGCACTGATAGGCTGCACCGATGAGCACTGATGAGGCGGTACTGAAGGGCGCTGATGAGGAGGCACTAATATGCAGCACTGATAGGTGGCACTGATAGGTGGTACTTATGGGCAATGATAGGTGGCACGGATATGCGGCACTGATGGGCTGCACTGATGAGCAGGCACTGATGGGCACTGAAAGACAGCACTGACTGGCATCACTGATGGGCACAGATTGGAATCACTGATGGGCACAGATTGGCATCACTGCTGGGCCTTGTTGGGGTCGCTGATCGGCTCTCATCTCCTCACACTCTGTCAGTGAGGTGAGGAGAGCCAATAAATGGCACTTCCTTGTTTACATGTGATCGGCTGTGATTGGACAAAACTGATCACATGGGTAAAGAGCCTCGTCATTGCCTTTTTTACAAGGTCGGGGTTGCGCCGTGTCCACACCCGCGGGCATACGATCGCAGTGAGCCTGGGTTATGTCATATGACGTTGTCCCAGAACAAGAGAGCATCCCCGGAATATCACTTAGTGTCACTTTAAGACACTTTAAGCATTGTCTCTACCTGCCTATCAGTTTATCCTCAATGGAATAGCTACAGAACAAGCTTCCAAGGACATCATGTGATGACATTCCAATAGATATCTTGCAGTGACAGTTTACAGCAGTTTGATGGAATTTCTCAGTCTTAACGGCTGCCTTTTCATTGAACAATGTAATCTAATTTTTAGATGCAATAACAAATAAGCACACCATGAAGCCCTTAAAGTAACAGTATTAGTGCTCAGCAACATGAGAAAAAAGAAAATCTGTATTTATTGCTACTAGTAATCCAAGATTGTTGCTATAGCGACATCTCTCGCTTCACCAGCCATCGACACAATGGAAGTCTTAACTCATTGATAACACCATCGCCTGTAAACACTATGAACACTTAACAATGACGTTTTATCAAAACATTACAGTCCCTGCTGTACCTTTTCAATGCAATGCATGTAAGAAAAAAAATAAAAAATACCTCCTTCAGAAAGGCTGATCGCATTTGACACATAGGTGATAGGAAAAGAATTTGTGTGAAAGCTATGCATGAGGCAGAATAAAATGTATTTCAATAAATGTTGGTTTTATACAAGCGAATGTTCATTCCTGAGCATTTACTTTGATTGTAGATGGCATACAACAGAACTTATTATGAAAAGTGTTTTTCGCGTTATTTGAAATAAAATCAAATCTATTCTTTAAATAAAAAAAAAAAAAACTTTGCTCCTCGGTCTGTTATTTGTCATTATCAATTTTCTTAAATGGAAAAGAAATAACAAATTGAGTAAAATAAAGCTAGAATTATGGATATGCATACACAGTGGTGAGTTCCTGTTTTATGCAGTTGAACTCTGATGAGGCCAATTTAAAAATCAGTAGTGTGGCCTTACTGCTGCTTTAAAAAGAAACAAAAAAAAACACCAGAAATGTTCTTAAAGTGGAGTTCCACCCACTTTTACAACTCTTCAGCATCCCTCACTAAACTGTGCACTGTAAACAAATTGGATATATATATTTTTTTTTCTCAGCACCTACTGTATATTTGCTGTATTCATTTTTCACTTCCTCCTCCCTGGCCGCGGCCCATCGCATCATTTCCTGTTTGCAATGCCTTCTGGGAAGGGGAGGCAACTTCCTCTGAAACTGCCGCTGCTATGGAAACCTGACCTGAAACCTATTAGACTGCTTGTGCTGCACTGAGCATGTGCAAGATCTGCAAGGAAGAAATACAGTCTGGCTTCAGATGCCCACACTTAAGATGGCCATGGCCTGCTGTAAGTTTATAAAATAACAAACTACTGCTATAAACTAACAAAACAGACCTTAGTTGACAGACTAACTTTACTGGAATACATTAAGCTTGTGTATTATAGGGGTATTTTTATTTAAAAAGTATAATTTCGGCCGGAACACCACTTTAATGATCCTCTGGTGCTTGGAGTCTCAAATCCAGCAGACCAACAAGCAGTGGTGTATTTAGGTTTTGTGCTGCCCTAGGCCTGACTAAACTCGTGCACCCCCTAATTTAAATATGGTACACCTCTTCCTGCTTAAGACCCACCCTGCCATCTGTAAACCACACCCCTTCCTCTTTGGGCCCCACCTTTTCCTCCTAAAGCTCACCCTCCAGTCTATTGGAAGGCAAACTCTGCATGAATCACAAACCACACCCCTTCCTCTTTAGGCTCCACCTTGCAAGTCAGAAGGAGGTCAAGTGCACCTGTCAGTGGAGTCTGAGTGATCACTGAAACATCTCAAACTGATGTCAGAACAAATGCCAGTGCTAAGTGATAACAAAGGCACTTTGTTGTGTTGGAAGTGCTCATATTCACCTGGTAAAATATCCCTAAATTACATCACATTGGGACAACAGATAGGGTTGGGTTCAATCCATATTTGTGGATTATTGGACATACAATGGTGATCTGACTACACAGGTACCGCTCTTGGCTGTTGGTGCCACTTATCCCAGGAGAAACACTGGGGATGGGGACCTGCCCAACTAATGTTCCATTTGATGGTGGTCATGTAAAATTCACAAACCGGTTTCATAGTTAAAGAATTAGGACTCAATCAGGCCAAAAATAACCCCAAAATATGTCAACACACAGACTGAAAGATCTTTAACCTATGTATGTTTAATTGCAACACATTTTGCTAAATAAAAGAGGAGTAACTGGCATAAAGATGTTCCTACACAAATCAGCAGGTTGCAAAAACCATGAGCAAAAAAAGTACACTAAAAGTGTAGCGTAAGCCAGTGGGGACTCTTTTAATGTGGGAACCAGGAGGAGGCTGTTTGCAAGCTTTTTTGCTGCCCCCCTGCAAAGTGCTGCCCTAGGCCTGGGCCCTGTTGGCCTAAGCCAGGATTCAGCATTGCCAACAAGTGCATTTTTTCATCGGGAACGCCAGGGGATCGCAGTTCCAGCACCTCCAGCACTGAATTTGTATGCGAAGGGTGCTGGGGTGTGATGAGGATCTATTGATGTTGGCTGCTGTGGACTCTATTGTCTCTAGGGGGATAGATTGTCGCTGGGGAGCTCTATTGCTGCTGGTGGGGGTGATCTATTGTTTCTGTGGGGATAATTGTTGATGGGAGAGATCTAGTTTTGTGGGAGGGGTCTATTGTTGCTCGCTGCTGGAGAGTCTATTGATGCTGGATACTGGGAGACCTATTGTTGCTGGGGTGGATCTAGTGTTGCTGGAGGTATTCTTGTGGGGGATCTATTGCTGCTGGGGGGGGTATATTGTTGCTGAGGAAATTTATTGTTGCTGGCCGGACCTTCATCACTGACCAATATAACACAGGCCACAATTTGTAGCATTATTGAATATTATTAAAAGGGGAAAAAAGCTGAGAGGAGAGCCAAGTCACATGAACGTTCTCTCTGCTTTGTTCCGTCACCCTGTGTTTTATGTATGTTCTTCTTTATGTATGGCATTCTAAAATGCAGGCAGTTTTGAGATGCATAAAGGGGGGGGGGGGGGGGATGAGCTAAAAGGGGAGCCCAACGCATGCTCTGCTGCATTAAACAGAGGTAGCTCTGTAGGGCATGCAAGTTCCACATTTTATAAATGGTCTGTAGAATGCAAGGGTGTGGAATATAGCATAGCTCCCAACTGTCCCTGATTTCGAGGGACTTTCCCTGATTTGGAGCAATGTCCCTCTGTCCCTTATTCCTCCTCATTTGTCCCTCATTTTGGTCTGATCTATATAGTTGTACATAAAATGCACTCTTTATCCTTTAAAAAGTGTTTCCCAGTGCTAAAACTTTCATCCAAGTTCTAAATTGCTACATTTGTAAATTTTAAGAGCCAATGTAAAGGAATAGTAGTGGTAAAAATAGCACTTGTGGATTTAATTAACCTTTATTGTTGGTTAATTCTCCTTTAAGGAGGTGTGGCAGGGGGCGTGTCCTATGCCCACATATGCTTGCTAGTAGGTGTTCCTCATTCCCATCTCAAAATGTTGGGAGGTATGATATAGTGCAGATCGGATTTTGGCATCCGTTCTTTGTTATACAAGGGTTTTCTAAAGAAGAGACCACCCTTTTGAAGCCTCAACATCCCTTCAGTTTTTAATAGCTCTTCAATATTTATACACAGCAAAACAGCCACCCAGCATGTCTTTTACTATACTTTCATAGGGAGAATGAAGCAGGTAGGCATAAAAACATGTTAGGTACATTAAATGATAAGTGTACTCTTATGCAACGTGCTTTTACCCACTCTAGCCTGAGTCACATCCTGTAATGAACCTTCATAAATTTCTAACTTTCAAACTATGGCATCTTCTTATCATTCCCGTTAGAAAAAAAAGCAGATATTATTTTTAGTATTTTAAATATATTGCCTATAGGAATAAACTGTGTAGTAATGTGTACATAAAATCAGTTTGAAACACTTCCATTTATGTTCTAACGTCTGTTGACATTTCCTCTCATTCTATGTGATATGACTGGAAAATTGGTGGAAAAAGTGGTGCAATGAAGTATTTTTATATTTTCAGAATGTGCTTGGTTTTTTCCAGATTTAATAAAATCCCATGATAGTCACTTTTAACCATATTTTCATTAATATAAATATTTTTTGAGTTTTTCAAAGCCAGCAGAGCCATAGAGTATTTCTAGTTGTGGCTTACATAAACTGCCCCATAAAACTGTACTGCAAAAAGTCTAGATCCTTATACTGTACTAGTAGTATTGAAGCAAAAGCAAGGGTTAGGGACTTTAATTGAACATATGGCCTGGTAAGGCCGATGTTCCATCCCTTGGGACTTTAATTGAAATTGTGGCCTGGTAAGGTCACACATTTCCATCCCTATCATAAATCGAGAAAAGGGGGAGGAGGACAAAGGGGTGGGACTTTAAATGAAACCTGTGATAGCAATAAAATAAATTGGTGGAACTGTTTAAAGGGTTTTATTAATTGCCATGGGATACAGCCAGATATATCAAATATAAAATATACAATACATGACAATAGTAGCATAATAGTACAAAACATGAATGTTATGAATTCATTATCACATTGTATAGCAAGCAATAAATTTCCAGGGTTCACCAAGAAAATTGGGAATAAAAACTGGTAATACATGTTAAAACTTGCAAGGCCTATGACCTCATTGATCCTAAAAAGAGGGGTATAAAAGGTAGACTTGATATCAGAAAGTGTTGGTTGGTAACGAGACGTATGGCAGCTCTACGCATTTTGTGGCTAGCAGGCCACTCATCAGGAGCAAGCACAAGATGGATCTATGGGTAAAGAGATTGGCTCGATGATGAACTATAAGTAAGCATATAAACAGGCGGGGTGAAACCCCCAACCCAGAAACCTGTAAACTCACTGGGTTCGTATGGTGGTGATGTGGTATCGGGCAACATAGCCATCCACACTAATGCTCCCCACCAGAAGCCGCGGCGGACATCCTCACCCGAAGCGCCCCCACAAGCAGCAACCAGGGCAGGCAGAGGAACACAAGGCAACCTAGATAGAAATAGGCAAAGGGGTGATTGAAGTGATTTGTATGTGCACAGAGGGAGGGTGTGAGGAATTGGGTAGGAAAGGTCAGGTAGGGAGGTGGAGTACTGAGTGAGGTAGAAGTGGAGTAGTGGTGGAGAGAAGTGCAAACCAATAGACCGTCAGTGAAAGCAGAGGAAGTGAAAGTGAGGGACCAAGAGCAATAGTGCTGATGAAAAGTTACCTGAATAAAAGTTGACTGGTGGAAAAAAGAGAGACCTGAACTGACGTGCAACCCGGTGTGTAAGGAGCCTTGTGTGCCAGAACCCTCCCGGGAGATGCCCATGTAGGCGCCACGGCGGGGACACCGCCGACGTCACGCCAGCGTAACAGAGGAACGTGGGGAGAGGGGAGGGGGCAGGGCGGGTAATGACCACCCGACCCGACCACCGAATATCCCCTAATCTGCTCATGAGCGTGGCCACCACATGCTTGGGCGCAAGGCGCCCGCAGGGCGCCGAACGTCCAGCATGGGATGTGTGACGCTGACGTGCAGTGGCGGCACCCACGCCCCCCCAGGTGTCATGGAGGCCGGGGATGGGAGGAGGCCCGCCAGCCACGTCACAGCTCCTGGAAGAGGGGAACGCCAGGACGGCGAGCAACCCGGTCCAGTTCCCACCAAGGCGAACCAGGACATAGTGATATTAGTAATCTGAGGTGTATGATAGGGATGGAAATGTGTGACCTTGCCAAGCCACAATTTCAATTAAAGTCCCAAGGGATGGAACATCGGCCTAACCAGGCCATATGTTCAATTGAAGTCCCTAACCCTTGCTTTTGCTTCAATACCAGATACAGGGATGGAAGCATGTGATTTGCTCCAATTTCATTATATTTTTTCTTCCTTGCATTTTTGATCCTATGACAATTTCCCTTGATCCACTTATATCTGCATAAATTTTCACCCAAGTTACTTATGTTTATATTGTTACTGTTTATGCTCGATTTTATATCATACACCTCAGATTACTAATATCACTATGTCCTGGTTCGCCTTGGTGGGAACTGGACCGGGTTGCTCGCCGTCCTGGCGTTCCCCTCTTCTGGGAGCTGTGACATGCCTGGTGGGCCTCCTCCCACCCCCGGCCTCCATGACACCTGGGGGGGCGTGGGTGCCACCACTGCACGTCAGCGTCATGCATCCCATGCTGGACGTTCGGCGCCCTGCGGGCGCCTTGCGCCCAAGCATGTGGTAGCCACGCTTGCGAGCAGATTAGGGGATATATTCGGTGGTCGGGTCGGGTGGTCATTACCCGCCCTGCCCCCTCCCCTCACTCCATGTTCCTCTGTTACGCTGGCGTGACGTCGGCGGCGGCCCCGCCGCAGCGCCTACATGGGCATCTCCCGGGAGGGTTCTGGCACACAAGGCTCCTTACACACCGGGTTGCACGTCAGTTCAGGTCTCTTTTTTTTCCACCAGTCAACTTTTATTCAGGTAACTTTTCATCAGCACTATTTTTCTTGGTCCCTCACTTTCACTTCCTCTGCTTTCACTGACGGTCTATTGGTTTGCACTTCTCTCCACCACTACTCCATTTCATACCTCAGCCCCCCGGCTGTCTACCTCACTCAGTACTCCACCTCCCTACCTGACCTTTCCTACCCACTTCCTCACACCCTCCCTCTGTGCACATACAAATCACTTCAATCACCCCTTTGCCTATTTCTGTCTAGGTTGCCTTGTGTTCCTCTGCCTACCCTGGTTGCTGCTTGTGGGGGCGCTTCGGGTGAGGATGTCCGCTGCGGCTCCCGGGGGGGGAGCATTACTGTGGATGGCTATGTTGCCCGATGCCACATCACCACTTACAGTTCATCATCGAGCCATTCTCTTTACCCATAGATCCATCTTGTGCTTGCTCCTGACGAGTGGCCCACTAGCCACGAAACGCGTAGAGCTGCCATACGTCTCATTACCAACCAACACCTTCTGATATCAAGTCTACCTTTTATACCACCCTTTTTAGGATCAATGAGGTTATAGGCCTTGCAAGTGTTAACATGTATTACCAGTTTTTATTCCCAATTTTCTTGGTGAACCTTGGAAATTTATTGCTTGCTATACAATGTGATAATGAATTCATAACATTCATGTTTTGTATCATTATGCTACTATTGTCATGTATTGTATATTTTATATTTGATATATCTGGCTGTATCCCATGGCAATCAATAAAACCCTTTAAACAGTTCCACCAATTTATTTTATTGCTATCACAGGTTTCATTTAAAGTCCCACCCCTTTTTCCTCCTCCCCTTTTCTCGACTGTACTAGTAGTGTCATTACGGCCGAGAATTTTTATAGAATCTAAACTCCCCCATTATTACTTTTAGGGTTGAGAGGAGTCAATTAACCAAACTTTATTTTGCAATGAAATAAACAAAGGTTCCACGTGGTGGATCGGTGACAGTGCCATGCAGGGGGGGGTCCCCTCAGGCATATAAATTTAAATATAAATTTATATGCCTGAGGGGACCCCCTTGCATGGCAAATATCTGGCAGCATGGTGGCTTATTCATAGCCCCTGCAGTTCCATGGTGGTGGTGTTACTGTGGTTGGAGTAGGGGAAATCCCCTTATGGGCATATATGGTGAAATAAAAAAAGGTTCCACGTGGTGGATTGGTGACGGTGCCATGCAAGGGGAGTCCCCTCAGGCATATAAATATAAATTTATATGCCTGAGTGGACCCCCTTGCATGGCAAATATCTGGCAGCACGGTGGCTTATTCATAGCCCCTGCAGTTCCACGATGGTGGTGTTACTGTGGTTGGAGTAGGGTAAATCCCCTTATGGGCATACAGACATTGTGTTTTATTATGTATAAGGAATAGGCTTTTGTTGGTAGATTATTGTGCTGCTGTTCAATGTAGCCCCTTGTGAGTAGTCTACATAATGATATGGTATTTTCAATTTGGTCAGAAGTGTCTTCATTCTTTCTTAGCTGTCTGTGTAATATCGCTACTATTAGAGGGTTTATACTCCATGGTTTAATTTTCTAAGTATCCACTGCTAGCCACTGCGCATGCGTGCACTTTTGATTTTGAGTTAGGCTTTGATGTCCCTACGGCGCGTGGGCGGTTTGTGGCGGCGCTGTTCAATCATGCCGTATGGACAGCCTTACACATTATCCAGGGTGACACGTCCCACTCCGGCCCCCCAGGGTGTGTGCTTTCACAGCTGATTGAAGTCAGCAATTATCTGGCAGCTTTTGGCACCCCTGTTTCTTCCTATTTAAGGCTGATAGTGCTAGCAATAATTGTTGTTGTGGCTTGATCTAGGGGAAACATTGCTAGGTAAGTCTAAGTGAGTGTACTGTGATAGCGATTTTGATTATCCTTGTCAGCGTCATTTAGATGGGCTATGTAACTACAGAATATTTGCATTTATATTTACTTTCTTGACATCTTTGCTGATTTTGTAGCCAGTGAATGTTGATTATATGTGCACTGTGCAATTGCATGGTAACTGATGTCAATCCTCACACTGGTCTATTGGTAAGTCTGCAATTGAATGTTGTTCATAACTTGAACAGCTCCTTTAATTTGCAACCAGCTGATTGGTGATTAATACGATTTTTCTGATAAAATATTATAACCTCTAATTTTAGATCTCAGGCTATCCATTGCTTTTTCCGTGGAAGATATCTAAGGTCCCAATTAAGCCACTTCACCACTGACTCTTACTTGAATACCATCAAGGTATTTGACTTTGTTTGTCCTTTTGATTTAGTGACCCCTACAGTTAGTATGCTGATTTTTTGGAGGCTGATTTTCCCTTTGTCCCTCTTATAGAATGGGCCATTTAGATTTATTGGCTGATTGATCTGGGGGGGATATCACTGATCTAGACGCCTTTGGATAGCACATGGCATGTTACATGTATGAAGGCTCTCTCTGATATGTGAGTGGCACTCCTAATACACAGTTCCCCATATTATATATGGGCATTATATTATTAAATGTTTTGCTGCATTTCATATCCATTGTTGAAACATGATGTTTCCCTTCTTTTCCTTCTACACAGAACCCCTCTGCTTACAGTCAAGAAATTAAGGTCCTTAGGAAGCATAAAGCGAAACGTTGACCTCTCTGACCTAGAAGTAATAGGGATCCAATAAGTCATATACATTATGTGGTTATATCAATGAGAACTCAAATTTTCTTACTTTTATCTTGTACTAATTTTTACTTTTGTAATATATTTGTAATAAATTGAATTTAATAAGATTATGTAGTGTTCCTTTTCTGGTATCAGTAAAGTCCACTCAAATTGTCCTATATCTTTGAAAACTGTAAAGCAGAGTGATTTTGTTAAAGGTGCCTAGCATAACCCAGAAGAACCCACCCCAGAGTAGGCCTTTTATGGGACCTTTGTTTGGCACCCAACGAGGAAGGAAACATGGAGGACATAAATTCCACCACACCACCCTACCCCCCTGCCTTCAAGCAAAGAGTTCAAGGTTCACCAGAAACAAGTTACAAGGCAAGGTTTTCCAAGGGATCAGGAAGGGAGCTGTTCAGCATCTGAGGTGGAACAGTGAGAAGAGCTACAGCCAGACACAGCAGAGGTCCCGGGTCCCTCACACAGGGAGTGCAAGAGGCTATTACCAAATCAAATTCAGGTACTTACACCGCCTGCATTTAAAAATAAATGTACCGTATTTATTGGCGTATAACACACACTTTTTGCCCCTTAAAATCAGGGGAAAATCGCGGGTGCGTGTTATACGCCGATCCCCGCTATTTTTATGATCTATCGGAGCGATCGCCGCCGACATTCACATAGCGTGTATTTTTAAATATGGCGCTGCGGAGTTCGGAGGGACTCGGCGGTGCTCGTTCAGCTGAACGAGCGCCGCCGAGAACACAGTGACTGGGCGGAGCCGAGATACACATAGCCGAGGGTTCTCAGCTCTTCACGGCGCCGTTCACAGTCCCACCCAGTCCCGCCATTGGACCTCTGTTATGTCCATCATAGGGACTGGGCGTGACTGTGAACGGCGCCAAGAAGAGCCGAGAACCCTCGGCTATGTGTATCTCGGCTCCACCCAGTCACTGTGTTCTCGGCGGCGCTCGTTCAGCTGAACGAGCGCCGCCGAGTCCCTCCGAACTCCGCGGCGTCATATTTAAAAGTACATATTAAACTTGTGTATGTCGGCGGCACTGGGGACAAGGCTGCACTGACCACTGGGGACAAGGCTGCACTGACCACTGGGGACAAGGCTGCACTAACCACTGGGGACAAGGCTGCACTGACCACTGGGGACAAGGCTGCACTGACCACTGGGGACAAGGCTGCACTGACCACTGGGGACAAGGCTGCACTGACCACTGGGGACAAGGCTGCACTGACAAGACTGCACTGGGGCAAAGCTGCACTGACAAGACTGCACTGGGGCAAAGCTGCACTGACAAGGCTGCACTGGGTCAAAGCTGCACTGACAAGGCTGCACTGGACACTGGGGCAAGGCTGCACTAACAAGGCTGCAGATGAACACTGATGAGGCTGCATTGATGGGCATTTAAATGTAAGTTTTTTTTCCTTAAAATTCCCTCCTAAACTTGGGGTGCGTGTTATACGCCGGCGCGTGTTATACGCCGATAAATACGGTAATTATGTATTATTAATTACAGTTCTGCATTAATGTGTTTCTTTTATAGACATATGCGTAGAGTTCATCTTTAACCTCTACTTGTTCTTTAAAACATGCCCCATCCAATAAATATCTCCTGGTGATAACATACTATGCCTAGTTGCCCTTCTTGAACTACATATCTCTTCATCTTTTTTTAAGTAGATTATTTTCACTTAAACATGCCGTTCACACATGCTGTTCTCTGTTCTATTACTCTATTTACATTAGCATCAAAAATGCTGATGAGTTCTAACCTCTAATCTATCTTTGCTGGGTTTAAAGGCTAACTTTTTATTCCCTTTTACAAAATAATCTACAAAATGTTCGCATGTGTGGAAGCGTAAAGTCTATAAGTGAACACTGTACAATATAATGAGTTATAATGTCATTGACCTAGCTCGTAAAAATAAAAAGCATACATCTATTTAATATTCTGGACCTATGTAGTTGTCCAATGAATTTTAATGAAAATACAACAAAAGGAAGGACTGGAGGCGGCCGGCTGCACTTTGAACCTGATCAAAGTTTCATCTTAAAAAGGAAGCAGGGAGTAAGAAACAAACAGAAGAATAGAATGAATTGAGGAATGCATTGTATTCCCTTTGCACTACGGAACAGGAAAGACATAGAGAAAGAAAACTGGTTCTCCCAAAGAGGAATGACTGACGATTGAAAGGATGCAGAACAGCAATTGCATGGAGCAGGATATGGTTTAACCACTTCAGCCCTGGAAGATTTGGCTGCTCAATGACCAGAGCATTTTTTGCGATACGTCACCTTAACTGACAATTGCACGGTTGTGCAATGCTGTACCCAAACAAAATTGACGTCCTTTTTTTCCCACAAATAGAGCTTTCTTTTGGTGGTATTTGATCATCTCTGCGGTTTTTATTTTTTGCGCTATAAACAAAAAAGCGACAATTTTGAAAAAAAAAAATATTTTGTACTTTTTGCTATAATAAATGTCCCCAATTTTTTTTTAAAAAAAGCACATTTTTTTTCTCAGTTTAGGCCGATATGTATTCTTCTACATATTTTTGGTGATAAAAATCGTAATAAGCGTATATTGATTGGCTTACGCAAAAGTTATAGCGTCTACAAAATAGGGGATAGATTTATGGCATTTTTATCATTTTTTTTTTTTACTAGTAATGGCGGCGATCTATGATTTTTATCGTGACTGCGACATTATTGCAGACACATCAGACACTTTTGACACAGTTTTGGGACGATTGACAATTATACAGCGATCAGTGCTATAAAAATGCATTGATTACTGTATAAAAGTCACTGGCAGGGAAGGGGTTAACACTAGGGGGCGATCAAGGGGTTAATTGTGTTCCCTGACTGTGTGTTCTAACTGTAGAGGGAGGGGACTGACTATAGGAGATGACAGATCGTGGTTCCTACTATTAGGAACTCACAATCTGCATCTCCTCTCAGAACAGAACAGGGATTTGTGTGTTTACACACATGCGTCCCTGTTCTGCCTCTCGTGCCCGTGACCGCCAGTTACGAGCATTGGCACCCCCGCAGTGCAGTGGGCGCACGCGCGCCTGCTATCTCGCTTAAGGGAGCCGATGTATAGCTACAACGGCTAGTGGGAACGTGCCGACCTGCCGCAGTATAATTACGGTGGCTGGTCGGCAAGTGGTTAATAAAATGAATGCAATATAAAAGGTGTGGTGGGGAGATAAAAGTATAAATAACCTGTCAAGATAAAAATAGTAAAAATAAGAACATAAAAATGCAAATGCAAAATTGCTAAATGTAAAGAGATAATAAAACATGATTTTTTAATTTGTTATTATTAACAGAGATGAACGAACATTGAATATATCTCTTCCAAGATTTGTTTCTGTCATAAATCATAGACATTTTCACTATGAGCTGTTATGAAGATTAAAATAAGTGGAAACCATAACTGAATGACATTTAGTATGCTTAAGCACTGTCACTATCAAAAACATTTGCAATGGTGTACTTTTAACCACTTGCCGACCTTGCTATAGTCAAAACATGGCTACAGAGCGGTCATCCAGTTCTGGGAGGGTGTCCATTGACATCCTCCCAGAACCCCCCCCCATGCGCCGTGGGACACGCAGTGGGCAAGCTCTATGATCGCTATGTCCTTTTGAACACAGCTGATCACAGATCAAGGTAAAGGGCCAATCACAGCAGCCCTTTACCATGTGTCCAATCACAGCTGATCCCATGTAAGCAAATGCCGGTTATCTGCATTTCCTTTCCTCAGCACTGACACTGTGTGAGGAAAGGAAAGCTGATAACCGGCAATCTTGTGACAGTACACATTTGCACTGGTAATCAAGGCAATGATCATGAGTGCCCTTATTATAAGTGCAGCTTATTAGTGCCCATCAGTGCAGCATGTCAGTGTCTATCAGTGCCGCCTATCAGTCCTGCCCTATCAGTGCAGCCTCATCAGTGCCCATCAGTTCAGCTTATCAGTGCCACCTCTTCAGTACCCATTAGTGCAGCCTCATCAGTGCAGCCTCATCAGTGCCCATCAGTGCAGCCTCATCAGTGCAGCCCACCAGTCTCCATCAGGGCAGCCTCATCAGTGCAGCCTATCAATGTCCATGAGTGCAGCCTTATCCCTGCCCATCAGTGCAGCCTATCAGTGTCCATCAGTGCAACCTATCAGTGTCCATCAGTGCAGCCTCATCAGCGCACATCAGTGCAGCCTCATCAGTGCATGTCAGTGATGAAGAAATTACTTATTTGCAAAATGTTAAAACAGAAACATTTTTTTCAAAATGTTTGGTCTTTTTTTATTTGATGAGCAAAAAATAAAAACCCAGTGGTGATTAAATACCACCCAAAAAAGCTCTATCTGTCCCAAAAAAATGATAAAAATTTCATATGGGTACACTGTTGCATTACTGTCATAATTACTTGCATAATTGTCCAAGTTGAAAATTGGCCTGATCAGGAAGGGGTTGAAAGTCCGGTAGTGGTTAATAAAATGCTTGTTTTGAAATTTTGTAATTCTTTGTTTTACTGCTGATCTCTTGCAACCAGTTTGCAGCCTCTTTCTGTCTACATGCATGTGACCACTTTGGACTTGACCAAAGGACATTGAGCCAGACCAAACCAGGTCACCACAGAGCAGCTGTAGTGTGGAGACTTGATTGGAGTTTAACTTTTTACACCCTCTATAATATTTTTTACAATTGTAAACAGTGTGAAGCACGGGGCGTGCAAACTGCTGCAGGTGTGAACATAATCCTAACGACACCCCAAATACAGATCGCAAATGCAGTTCATTTGTCTGCATCTAATCGCATGGTAGCGCAGTACAATGCAATCCGATGCAGTGTGTTTTTCATAGTAGTGCATGCACTACTTTTGGTGCGTTCCAATGTGATTTCAGTCCATTCAAATGAATGGGCTGAAAATCACACTGCACTGAGTCGCATAGGAATCATACAGGACTGTGGACCACGGTCTGAACCACCCCAAAAACAGAGCATCACACCACCCCTCAAATCCCATTCACATTTTGTAGCTCGAAACTTAACACCTAAGTATAGTATTGTTTGAATCTTGAAGCTTATTGCTTGAAAAAGTACATGCGCTTCAAAATGATGAAAAAAATGCCTATAAAAATGACCAGCTCTCAGCAGACACCAGCCTGCACGCTAAAAGTATACAGGACCTCATTAGCATGTGTCAAGTGTGAAAAGTCCCTCAAGGTGGTTTTCCCAATGGAACAGTGGACTATGCCAGTGGCAATTCCGATAACCAATTGGGAGAGTGGAAAAGAGCATTGGCACCCTATAACATGAAGTGCCTTATGAGGGACCCTCCTTGCCAGGTATTATTAGAGAGAGAGTGTCAGATTTTCAAATATTGAAAATGACTTTTGAATGCACATCTAGAAAAGTCTAGGGATGGGTGTATTTTTTGGGGGCAAATACAAAAAATTACACAGTTTCATTCTTTACTAGTATAGATTGAGAACTCTCATTTGTAGGCATTTTGTGCATTAGAGGCTGTTTTTGTTGACATTTCACTAAAGGCAAAATTCACATTTTTATAGCAAACTAAATTATACTTTTCTAGACAATTTCATTAGTTGTGTTGTGGTTTACTTGGGGGATTGGGCACGTAAAAGCAATTACCTTATATACTTGAGTATAAGCCGAGTTTTTCAGCACATTTTTTTGTGCTGAAAATGCCCTCCTCGGCTTATACTCGAGTCAAGCACTTTTCTGCAGCAGAGAATGACATTTTCCAACCTGAATTTGGATCTCCGTATCTCAGGGCCACTTAGTGTTAGGAACCCCAAATTTGATTTGCAAATCCAGTGGAACTAGCACTACAACATATCCAAAGCAGGGGTTCCTAGCACCAAGTGACCCCAAAATACGGGGCCCCAAAGTGGGTTTGGAAATTGTCATTCTCTGCTGCAGAAAAGTGCTTGACGTTTTCCAAACCAAATTTGGGGCCCCGTATTTCGGGGCCACTTGGTGCTAGAAACCCCAGCTGGATATGTTGTAGTGCTCGTTCCACTGGGTTTGCTCACCAAATTTGGGGTTCCTAGCACCAAGTGGCCCCGAGATACGGGGCCCCAAATTCGGTCAACTGTGTCCATCTGCAGCAATGTCATTTCGGGAACCTTTGGGTCCAGAGACCCCAAATTTTGGCTGCAG
This sequence comes from Aquarana catesbeiana, assembly GCF_042186555.1. Lineage (NCBI taxonomy): Eukaryota > Metazoa > Chordata > Amphibia > Anura > Ranidae > Aquarana > Aquarana catesbeiana. The sequence continues at coordinate 733,561,954 of NC_133325.1, read as the reverse complement.
CTAGGGGGCAACTAGGAACCCTTAATTACCGAGTTTGAAGTTCAGGAGACCTATGTCTGCAAATGGGCACAGTGAGGCTGCAAATGGGCATTGTTGACCCTCTTTTCCACTTACAGTAGCTGCGCATTTCTCACACTAGGCTTAAACCCGAGTCAATACGTTTTCACAGTTTTTTGTGGTAAAATTAGGTGCTTTGGCTTATATTCGGGTCAGCTTATACTCGAGTATATACGGTAGGGTCTTCCCAAAGGGAAATAAACATTTCCCACCAAAAAAACAGAGATTGATAACATGATGAATGGAAATATACGTAGCTTCAGGTGAGAAGTCTGAGCAGTGTCTGGGGTCAATGGCAGAATAAGGTGGTTTTTCAAGATGTCCCAATAACTGTGAAGTCTGTTGAGTTATCTAGCCAGTAAGCTGAGATGATTCTTTTGGATGAATGCTCCCCAGAAACATTTATTTTAAGGGGTTTCCAATGAGAATGCTGCACTGATGGGCACTGAATGAATTTATCCAGATTTAAAGCTTAACTGAAAACACAATGAAAACTGCAAGAAAAATGTACATACTGTACCTACATTGTGTGAAAACATTTCTGGTGTGTACCTGGTCTAGAGAAGAACAGCAAGTTTTGAATCCCAGAATGGAATACTTTTTTAGTATAATTCAAGGACAAAGTAACTATACAAAAGGCAAAGGAAATACAACTAACGGGCCGATTAGATAAGAATTAGGATACTTTATTTGTAATTGCATACATGCAAAAAATTTCCCAAATAACTCTTCTTTTTTAAGTCCACTAACTCCCTCCAAGGTTGTGATCAAAGTCTCCTCCCTCTCTGGAAACTCCCAAAACTCACTTCTTAATGACCGATGTTATTGATTTAACTGGCCTGAAACATTTGACACAATTAAATGATTTTTTTTGCCCTGCCATTCAAGTAGGTGGCTATTGTACTTCTAACTTTGTAATTTCTATAACTCATTAAAAATAAGAGGCGACGTTCATTGTCCCCTTACTGTTTTTGAATCTTTATGTACACAATCTGATCCTGCTACCCATAGGGTTTCTCTCCTTTATAACTTTTTCCTAACAGATTTTTTTCTGACAAACCATCTTACTTTGTGGAATGGAAAGGGGATTTAGGAGTCACTTTTACAGAGGAAGAAGTTTGTGAAACCTGTATATGGACCTATAAATCTTGTGTTGTGAGTAATATACTGAAACAAAGCGACAAAGTTATCACGAGATGGTATGGCTGTCCTTGGATATTACATAAAATATTTCCAATAACATCAGACCAATATTGGCGATGCCTATCTCATGTACTCACCATGCAATATATATGGTGGAGCTGCCTCGCCTTGCGCCCGATTTGGGACAGTGTTTTTAAAATGTAGAGCACCTTTGCCTCTGAGACAGTACCCCAAACCCCCCAAATAGCATTGCTATCTATGTTCCCAGACGTGTTTTGGCACACACGCTGCTCCACAGATGCTTTTTTGAATTTTTTGAATCTATGACTGTTTGAAGGATAGAACTGGCTATAGCGGAGAGATTTACAGCCAGCAGCACTTTTTGTTTTATATGTAAGTGCACTGATTTTAAAATAAAATGGTTGAGACCATATTACACTATGAGGAGTCTCCCTGTTTTTTACCCATTTTAACTCTGAGGATTCATCCATCCATCCCATATGAGATGGTGAGCTGGATCATCTTGTCACCATAAGGAGAACACAGTGAGGCTGGCGGGGGGAACATTTCCAGGTTTCCATCTGAGGATCAGAGATCCCAGTAAGTGCTGAATGATCTTCCTGAGTAAGGAAGATCGCTGGTGATCTGGTAAGCCCCCATCTGATTTATGATGAAGGTGTATGTCAAAGTAAGACAACGGTGAATGTCTAAACACTGTGCCGTCAGGATCGATCTATCCAGTGTGGGACACTGGCATACATGAATTGTTTGCACGGGAGCACTTTAGTGATCAATTTATGAACTTTGCACTTTATGAATATAATATATTTTGCACTTTTGCATAAGTACATTTTTGGATTGAATAATATTTTGATTGGATTTTCTGTTCACTTCAAAGGTTTTTCACTATATCATATATGGTGTTTTGTACATGGTCATTTTATTTAGCGCTGCACTTTTAGGACATATATCTATGTTCCCAGAACCTGTCTCAAAAGTTAAGAAGGGGATTTTCCATTTTTTCTTAGTGGCCACCAGGGCGATAATTCCAAGACATTAGAAATCTCAATACATTACCTCAATAATAGATTGGTTAACTGAATTAAACAAGCTTATGAGAAAGAAAGAATTATGGGCGTAGCTACACAGCTGATACTCCTATTTTCAAGATGTATGGCTCCCCTGGATATTTTTTATGGAAAAACCTGATTTTGCAACCTTAATATCCTAAAACTCTTTCATGTGACCATAAAAGCCATTCTCCTTTTTCCTTCTATATTATTTGACGTTTTGTTGATAGGCCCAAGTCGCTCCTTTTCATGGTAATCTACGTGAACCTACATGGACTGATCCCAAAATATATTTAGGGTACTAATGGGCATTATCATACATTTTCATGAGCTTAACTGTGCTCTTTCTTTTTTCTTTCTTTTTTTTTTCTCTTATGTACATTTCTATGATGAAAAATTTCAATAAAAATAAATTTTATAAAAATAAATAAAACATAACTCATTACAGCAGCAAAGTTATTAGTTATTACAACCACACAGATGTTTCCTAAAACACATACCCACAGGGCCCTTAGGTATAGTAAAAAATTCAAATATTCAAAAATTTTAAAAAAAGCCAAATAAGGTCAAAAAGTCAAGAGCCAATTCGTTTTTTTTATCTTCAAGCTGACAGGTGCTGAAATGACACCCCTGATGAGGTAAAAGAATCTGGAGAGAATTACAAAGATTCTTTGGCAGATAAGACAAGTTACATGGGTATTTCAACTGTGAGTTTAGATTATTTCTGCAAATTAGTTTTACAGTATATCTAAACCCAGGAACAAATACTTTACATCTTGCAGTGTTTTGATGTGGTAGCTGCAATCATTTTTTTCAGGCTATGTGCATTTACTGCAACTACAGAAAAACACTTGTTGATCCTGCCAGAAATACAGTGTACTTGTTATTTCACGTGGACTGACTCATGCAGGGCTGGACTGGGACAAAAATTTGGCCCTGGACTTCACCCAGACTGGCCCACTTTGACAGGTCTCTCCCATGCCGGCTTGCCACCCAAGCCCCCCCCCCCCCACTAGCCATTAGCCGTTCTACATTATTTCTCTTATAGGCAGTACCAGTGGGGAAGCTAGACATTATTTCACCTGGGGCAAAGAATCAGTTTGGCGCCCCCCCCCCCCCCCCAATGGGACAACATTAGGCAGGAAAGTGAGGCCGCCCTCCTTCCAGATCGTATGATGAGCTTCTCAGTGTTGACTCCTGAGCATCATGTCTGTATTCAGGCGCGCTGCATAACTAGCCAGGGAGAGGAGGTGAGCACTGCGGGGGGGACAGAGGACCGGAGGGAGGCAGCGGTCCACTGTCACTGAAATCGGCCCACTGAGCCATCGGCCCACCGGGAAACTCCCTGTAGTCCCAATGGCCAGTACATGCCTGGACTCATGCCCCTCAGCCATTACCAGGAAGTTTTGTATTTTTTGAATGAATACAATGTAGCAAATGTGTAGGCAAATCTATGTTCTGATTCATAGTTAACTTGTGTCTAAATTGGGGCATGGTTTACTGCAGGTCAGGCTGGATGACTCATACAGGCATGTCTCTGGTGCCTCCCTCTTGGCCAATCCCCAGGCAGTGGGCCTGGCAGGGTGGCTGAACTAGCTCTTAAATACAGATGAGTCATGCCAGCAGGGGAGTCGGGTGGAAGATGGAATGCTGAGGAGACTGTTGGTGGCATTGGAGGGGAGCCTCTGGTCTGGGGGGTAGGCTCTACCTCAGGGAGAAGCTTGGGCTGCCTTGGAGGATCCTGAAAGCAGTGCGGTTTGTAAGGAATCTTGCCTAAGGAGCAGCAGGGAGCAAGGAGGACAGTGTGAGTACATCAGCACACCCAGGGATTCACAAGGGGAGAGACTGCCCAATGTAGCAAGCCTTTCAGGAAAACAGCATTGTGTTTAAGCTTTCTATTCACTTGCCCTGAAAGATCTTCAGAGCAGCCGGGTGGGCTGGTGAAGAAGCAGCCAGGTGGGCTGGTAGTTCCTGCAGGCAGTAAAGCTGGGATCAGTGTCTACAATGGAGTTGTAGATACTCTGGTATAGAGTCTACAGCACTTTGTGCTACTTTCTAAGGGACAGAGAGTTTCTATTCCTTTTTGCATTTTTGAGTATCAGAGACTGCTAGTGTCCAGGAAGCAGATCAGTTCAAGATCTTGTACATAGGGAGGAAATTGTCCTAGGTTATTTTTTCAGTCAAGCTGGACATCCCATAATTTCTATCCCCCATCCAAATTATTATCCCTAATAAACAACAAAAAAAACAAGCTCAAAGTCTGTTCCTTGTGTCTGTAAAATTCTTGTCGCCTGGCTGTGCAGGAGTGGGGAAACCAGTCATCTCCAGCCCCTGCAGGTGTAGCGCTACAACCAGGCTTCCTTTGACTGGCTGAGGTGGAGAGGTGGGCTGGTGACATCACTATCTTCACCTCAGCCAATAACAGGAAGTCCTCTATTCATTAATAATTTATAAAGCTGCTTGTGAATAGCAGAGCAGCACTCAGCCTGAACTAATTTTGTTCTGAGAATGGGACAGGAAATCCCCGTACTGCTATAGGAACACAGCTCTGTATACTGTATGTAGCTGATACTACAAGGAGACAATTTAAAGAAGCAGAAAACATGGAGTTAGGTCTTGTTCACACTGGCGTACTACAGCGTATACCTGTGCAAGGGCTATGCTTACCTGCAAGGGATGCAGAGGTGTTCTGTGCATCTTCATGCAGGCAGTCCCATACATGTCATATGTGACTCAAGGGCTGCACGCCGCCGCTCACAATTTGACATCCTTGTGAGTGCGGGTGCACGGCCCCCAACGCAGACAGGGTGCTTCCTCCTTGCGTAAGGCACAGCTCCTCCTTCTCTCTTTACTACTCCTCTTGTAGCATGCACAACTCCTCCTCCTCTTTTTTACTCCTCTTGTAGCAGGCACAGCTCCTCCTTCTCTCTTTCCTACTCCTCTTGTAGCAGGCACAGCTTCTCCTCCTCTCTTTATTACTCCTCTTGTAGCAGGCACAGCTCCTCCTCCTCTCTTTATTACTCCTCTTGTAGCAGGCACAGCTCCTCCTCCTGTCTTTATTACTCCTCTTGTAGCAGGCACAGCTCCTCCTCCTCTCTTTCCTACTCCTCTTGTAGCAGGCACAGCTCCTTCTACTCTCTTTTTTACTCCTCTTGTAGCAGGCACAGCTCCTCCTCCTCTCATTTTACTTCTCTTGTAGCAGGCACAGCTCCTCCTCCTCTCTTTCCTACTCCTTTTGTAGCAGGCACAGCTCCTCCTCCTCTCATTTTATTTCTCTTGTAGCAGGTACAGCTCCTCCTCCTCTCTTTCCTACTCCTCTTGTAGCAGGCACAGCTCCTTCTCCTCTCTTTTTTACTCCTCTTGTAGCAGGCACAGATCCTCCTCCTCTCTTTCCTACTACTCTTGTAGCAGGCACAGTTCCCCCTCCTCTCTTTCCTATTACTCTTGTAGCAGGCACAGTTCCCCATCCTCTTTCCTACTCCTCTTGTAGCAGGCACAGCTCCTCCTCCTCTCTTTCCTACTACTCTTGTAGCAGGCACAGTTCCCCCTCCTCTCTTTCCTATTACTCTTGTAGCAGGCAGAGTTCCCCATCCTCTTTCCTACTCCTCTTGTAGCAGGCTCAGCTCCTCCTCCTCTCTTTCCTACTTCTCTTGTAGCAGGCACAGTTCCCCCTCCTCTCTTTCCTACTCCTCTTGTAGCAGGCACAGCTCCTCCTCCTCTCTTTCCTACTCCTCTTGTAGCAGGCACAGCTCCTCCTCCTCTCTTTCCTACTCCTCTTGTAGCAGGCACAGTTCCCCCTCCTCTCTTTCCTACTCCTCTTGTAGCAGGTACAGCTCCTCCTCCTCTCTTTCCTACTCCTCTTGTAGCAGGCACAGCTCCTCCTTCTCTCTTTCCTACTCCTCTTGTAGCAGGCACAGCTCCCCCTCCTCTCTTTTTTACTCCTCTTGTAGCAGGCACAGTTCCCCCTCCTCTCTTTCCTACTCCTCTTGTAGCAGGCACAGTTCCCCTCCTCTCATTTTTACTACTCTTGTAGCAGGCACAGTTCCCCCTCCTCTCTTTCCTACTCCTCTTGTAGCAGGCACAGCTCCTCCTCCTCTCTTTCCTACTCCTGTTGTAGCAGGCACAGTTCCCCTCCTCTCTTTTTTACTCCTCTTGTAGCAGGCACAGTTCCCCTCCTCTCTTTTTTACTCCTCTTGTAGAAGGCACAGCTCCTCCTCCTCTCTTTTTTACTCCTCTTGTAGCAGGCACAGCTCCTCCTCCTCTCAATTTACTTCTCTTGTAGCAGGCACAGCTCCTCCTCCTCTTTCCTTCTCCTTTTGTAGCAGACACAGCTCCTCCTCCACTCTTTCCTACTCCTCTTGTAGCAGGCACAGATCCTCCTCCTCTCTTTCCTACTCTTCTTGTAGCAGGCACAGTTCCCCCTTCTCTCTTTCCTACTCCTCTTGTAGCAGGCACAGCTGCTCCTCCTCTCTTTCCTACACCTCTTGTAGCAGGCACAGCTCCTCCTCCTCTCTTTCCTACTCCTCTTGTAGCAGGCACAGTTCACCCTTCTCTCTTTTTTACTCCTCTTGTAGCAGGCACAGCTCCTCCTCCTCTCTTTCCTACTCCTCTTGTAGCAGGCACAGTTTCCCTCCTCTCTTTTTTACTCCTCTTGTAGCAGGCGCAGTTCCCCCTCCTCTCTTTCCTACTCCTCTTGTAGCAGGCACAGCTCCTCCTCCTATTTTTCCTACTCCTCTTGTAGCAGGCACAGCTCCTCCTCCTCCCCCTTTCCTACTCCTATTGTAGAAGGCACAGCTCCTCCTCCTCTCTTTCCTACTCCTCTTGTAGCAGGCACAGTTCCCCCTCCTCTCTTTCCTACTCCTCTTGTAGCAGGCACAGCTCCTCCTCCTCTCTTTCCTACTCCTCTTGTAGCAGGCACATCTCCTCCTCCTCTCTTTCCTACTCCTGTTGTAGCAGGCACAGTTGCCTCCTCTCTTTTTTACTCCTCTTGTAGCAGGCACAGTTCCCCTCCTCTCTTTTTTACTCCTCTTGTAGAAGGCACAGCTCCTCCTCCTCTCTTTTTTACTCCTCTTGTAGCAGGCACAGCTCCTCCTCCTCTCTTTTTTACTCCTCTTGTAGCAGGCACAGCTCCTCCTCCTCTTTCCTTCTCCTTTTGTAGCAGGCACAGCTCCTCCTCCTCTCTTCCCTACTCCTCTTGTAGCAGGCACAGCTCCTCCTCCTCTCTTCCCTACTCCTCTTGTAGAAGGCACAGCTCCTCCTCCTCTCTTTTTTACTCCTCTTGTAGCAGGCACAGCTCCTCCTCCTCTCTTTTTTACTCCTCTTGTAGCAGGCACAGCTCCTCCTCCTCTTTCCTTCTCCTTTTGTAGCAGGCACAGCTCCTCCTCCTCTCTTCCCTACTCCTCTTGTAGCAGGCACAGTTCCCCATCCTCTTTCCTACTCCTCTTGTAGCAGGCTCAGCTCCTCCTCCTCTCTTTCCTACTCCTCTTGTAGCAGGCACAGCTCCTCCTCCTCTCTTTCCTACTCCTCTTGTAGCAGGCACAGCTCCTCCTCCTCTCTTTCCTACTCCTCTTGTAGCAGGCACAGTTCCCCCTCCTCTCGTTCCTACTCCTCTTGTAGCAGGCACAGCTCCTCCTCCTCTCTTTCCTACTCCTCTTGTAGCAGGCACAGCTCCTCCTCCTCTCTTTCCTACTCCTCTTGTAGCAGGCACAGTTCCCCCTCCTCTCTTTTTTACTCCTCTTGTAGCAGGCACAGTTCCCCCTCCTCTCTTTCCTACTCCTCTTGTAGCAGGCACAGTTCCCCTCCTCTCTTTTTTACTCCTCTTGTAGCAGGCACAGTTCCCCCTCCTCTCTTCCCTACTCCTCTTGTAGCAGGCACAGCTCCTCCTCCTCTCTTTCCTACTCCTCTTGTAGCAGGCACAGCTCCTCCTCCTCTCTTTCCTACTCCTGTTGTAGCAGGCACAGTTCCCCTCCTCTCTTTTTTACTCCTCTTGTAGCAGGCACAGTTCCCCTCCTCTCTTTTTTACTCCTCTTGTAGAAGGCACAGCTCCTTCTCCTCTCTTTTTTACTCCTCTTGTAGCAGGCACAGCTCCTCCTCCTCTCTTTTTTACTCCTCTTGTAGCAGGCACAGCTCCTCCTCCTCTCAATTTACTTCTCTTGTAGCAGGCACAGCTCCTCCTCCACTTTCCTTCTCCTTTTGTAGCAGACACAGCTCCTCCTCCACTCTTTCCTACTCCTCTTGTAGCAGGCACAGATCCTCCTCCTCTCTTTCCTACTCTTCTTGTAGCAGGCACAGTTCCCCCTTCTCTCTTTCCTACTCCTCTTGTAGCAGGCACAGCTGCTCCTCCTCTCTTTCCTACACCTCTTGTAGCAGGCACAGCTCCTCCTCCTCTCTTTCCTACTCCTCTTGTAGCAGGCACAGTTCACCCTTCTCTCTTTTTTACTCCTCTTGTAGCAGGCACAGCTCCTCCTCCTCTCTTTCCTACTCCTCTTGTAGCAGGCACAGTTTCCCTCCTCTCTTTTTTACTCCTCTTGTAGCAGGCGCAGTTCTCCCTCCTCTCTTTCCTACTCCTCTTGTAGCAGGCACAGCTCCTCCTCCTATTTTTCCTACTCCTCTTGTAGCAGGCACAGCTTCTCCTCCTCCCCCCTTTCCTACTCCTCTTGTAGAAGGCACAGCTCCTCCTCCTCTCTTTCCTACTCCTCTGGTAGCAGGCACAGTTCCCCCTCCTCTCTTTCCTACTCCTCTTGTAGCAGGCACAGTTCCCCTACTCTCTTTTTTACTCCTCTTGTAGCAGGCACAGTTCCCCCTCCTCTCTTTCCTACTCCTCTTGTAGCAGGCACAGCTCCTCCTCCTCTCTTTCCTACTCCTCTTGTAGCAGGCACATCTCCTCCTCCTCTCTTTCCTACTCCTGTTGTAGCAGGCACAGTTGCCTCCTCTCTTTTTTACTCCTCTTGTAGCAGGCACAGTTCCCCTCCTCTCTTTTTTACTCCTGTTGTAGAAGGCACAGCTCCTCCTCCTCTCTTTTTTACTCCTCTTGTAGCAGGCACAGCTCCTCCTCCTCTCTTTTTTACTCCTCTTGTAGCAGGCACAGCTCCTCCTCCTCTTTCCTTCTCCTTTTGTAGCAGGCACAGCTCCTCCTCCTCTCTTCCCTACTCCTCTTGTAGCAGGCACAGCCCCTCCTCCTCTCTTTTTTACTCCTCTTGTAGCAGGCACAGCTCCTCCTCCTCTCTTTTTTACTCCTCTTGTAGCAGGTACAGCTCTTCCTCCTCTCTTTTTTACTTCTCTTGTAGCAGGCACACCTCCTCCTCCTCTCTTTCCTACTCCTCTTGTAGCAGGCACAGTTCCCCTCCTCTCTTTTTTACTCCTCTTGTAGCAGGCACAGTTTCCCTCCTCTCTTTCCTACTCCACTTGTAGCAGGCACAGCTCCTCCTCCTCTCTTTCCTACTTCTCTTGTAGCAGGCACAGCTCCTCCTCCTCTCTTTCCTACTCCTCTTGTAGCAGACACAGTTCCTCTCCTCTCTTTTTTTTTTTTTTTTTTTTTATGAAAAGGTTTTATTAGACACAGGTACACATATCACATGTAGGAGAAAAATGGAACAACACATTTTCAGTAACACAGCATATACGTCAGTTACATCACATATACAAGTCATCACATACTTGGTAGGCACTTATTTATGTGGAAATGCGTTACAAATTGTATAGGAGGATGTGTAATATTTACATACAATATGTCGTATATGTCTATGTTTACATCTCTCATGTACAAGTTTCGGATTCTTGCAGCCATCGGTCCCAAATTCTGTTATATTTAGCTGGACAGCCTCTATTAATATATAGGAATTTTTTATATGGCAAGGTTGTGTTTATATCCCTTTTCCATTCTAGTATATTTGGGGGTTCAGGTCTCATCCATTTCCTAGCAATTGTTTTTCTGGCTGAGAACAAAGTTTCTTGCGGGAATGTTTTTGTGAATTTTTCAATAACATCAGGAAATATCCCAAGTAAGCATGACTTCGGATCTAGCGCTAGGGGAGATCCCATGACATTGTGTAGGAATGTCACTATTTGTTTCCAAAATTCTTGTATTTTGGGACATGACCATATAAGATGAAAGAATGTCCCCGTTGCAGTATTACACATTGGGCATGTAGTGGGCTGATTCCTTTTGTATCTGGCTATCCTGAGAGGGGTGAGATATGCTCGGTGAAGTACGCATATTTGGGACAGTCTGTCTGAGAGTTTGGGGGACACAGTCTTGCAAGTTTCTAAGGCCTCTTCCCATTCCTCATCCTCCATCGTTCCCACATCTCCCTCCCATCGTGGTTTTAAGGCATAGGCTATTTTTGACGAAACAGGTGTGGAAAGCATATTATAAAAGCATCATATAAGCTTTTTGGGGTCAGTGTTTTTAATTATTGCTATAATGGGATTGGGGGTGGATTGTGGCAAAGAATGTGAGAACTGCATCTGTGCCGTGTGACGAATCTGGAGGAAGCGATAGAACATATGGTCTGGAAGTGTAAATTCCTCCTTAAGTACCTCAAAGATTTTGAAGGTCCCGTGAGTAATCAAGTGGTGTAGGTAATATATACCCCTTGAGGCCCAGAGTTCTATGTTCTGAATGTGGTAAAATTCCTGTAAATGTTTGTTGTGCCAGAGTGGTGCATAGTCATTGTACGATGGTATGTCTAATTTGGTTGATGCTATGTCCCATATACGCCTATAGTGAAAGAGTAAGGACTGTCTGTGCTCCCTCAATACCATATTCCCTTCATCCACTGATATAGCAGTTATAGGGTCCCCAGTGCGTTGTGCCCAGCTGGGGCATAAGAGGGCTAGAGAACGATCTTTATCTGATTTGTCGATATGGAAAAGCTGGGATAGTTGTGATGCAATATAATAGTTATTAAAGTCCGGGAGGGCAGTGCCTCCCATGTCGGTTGAATTTTTAAGTGCCTGCCATGAAAGTTTGTGCCTATTATTGCCCCACACGAAGGGTTTAAGGAGAGCCTGCAGTGATTTGAAATATTTGATGGGTATGTATACAGGGGAGTGCCATAGAATATACAGCACTTTAGATAATAGTATCATCTTTATTAAGTTAATACGACCCCATACTCCAAGGGGCAATCGGGACCATGTGTGTATTTTAAATTTGACTAGGGAAAACAGTGGGTCGACATTAAGAGCTATATAGTCTGACGGGGATCTGGAAATATAAATACCCAGGTATTTGATTATGGCGACTCTTTGAAGCGGTAAGTTAGTCTGCGCCTCTGTGGGTGGAAAACTGTCAATCAGAAGAATCTGAGACTTCTCCCAATTGATCCCAATTGATCTTCAGACCGGAAAATGTCCCAAACTCCTCGATCGTTTGGAGGGCGTTGTGAAGGGAGGGGCCCTTAATCAGCCAAATAAAGCAAAGTATCATCGGCATAGAGACTAATTTTTTCCGTTAAATGTCCAACTGCCAGCCCTCTGATCTCTGGATTTGCGCGGATGGACACAGCAAGGGGTTCCGCAGCCAGTGCATATAGGAGTGGGGATAATGGGCAGCCCTGTCTCATGCCTCTGTTGAGGTCAAACATCTGAGACAGCCAGCCATTTGCCACCACCCTAGCTTTTGGTTGTTGGTATAGTAATTGAACCCATCTGTTGAACTTGGGCCCAAAGCCGTATCCCTCCAGGCACCTCCACAGATATCTCCATTCTACCAAATCGAACGCTTTGGCTGTGTCTAATGTCACCACCACTCGAGTTCCCACATTGTCATGTGTGGCCTGTAAATTAATGAATAATTTTCTAAGGTTGAAGGAAGTGTTACGGCCTGGCATGAACCCCGCCTGGTCTGTATGTATCAGAGAGAGTATTACTTGATTTAAATGCAAGGAGAGTAGTTTAGCTAGTATTTTGATGTCTACTTGCAATAAGGAGATAGGACGATAGGATTCTGGATATCCTGGGTCTTTGCCAGGTTTGGGTATTTCGGTATGAGTAACTCACTGAATGGTGAGTAAAACTCGATAGGTAGTCCATCTGATCCTGGGGATTTGGATCTGGCAAAACTCGCAATAGCAATTGCTATTTCCTCTGGGATAAGGGGTGCTTCAAGGAGATCAATCTGATCCTCTGAGAGTTGGGGGAGTGAGATTTTGTCAAGAAATTGATCTATGTGTGCCGTATCCCCCGAGACTGTGGAGGTATATAGATTATTAAAGAATTCTCTAAATGTGGAGGTTACAGTAGAGGGGCCTGTAATCTGTTGTCCCCCATGACCATGTAGAGTAATAACAACTGGGGGTCTGTCATCACTATGCGCTAGGTAAGCAAGAAGTCTGCCAGCCTTCTCCCCATGCTCGAATTGTTTCTGTTTAGTGAAAAATAATTTCTGTCTGGCTTTTTCATATTGCAATTGGGACACTACTCTCTCCTGTAGTTTAAGCGCCTTAGCATTTGATAAAGAGGGATCAGTTACATAAGCTTGCTCTGAGAAGGAAAGTTCCGCTACCGCCTTGTCAAAGGCTACTGTGGAGTCTGTCTTTATCTGGTTTATGCGGGAGGTTAAGGTTGCACGTACGTGTAACTTAAATGAGTCCCACACTGCCTGAGCAGAGGCAGATTGGTAATTTTCCCAAAAGAACCGTTCCCACTCGGTGGTAAGTGTATCATCCTCTGGCAGCAAAGACAACCAGAATGGATTCAATCGCCAGGACTGCGGGGGTCTATTAAGGGGTATGCTAATTACCACTGAGTATGAGCTATAATCTGACAACAGTCTGGGGCCAAACTTTGCTTCTAGTAGTCTAGGTGTGAGTTGTTGGGCTATAAGAATAAGATCAATACGGGACATAGAGTTGTGGGCGGTAGAAAAGCAAGAGTACTCACGTACTTGCGGGATCTTATGTCTCCAGGTATCTATTAAATGAATAGAAGAGATGAGTTTAGAAAATTTAGTACTTCCAGTCTGCCCTGCGGTCAATGATGGGGGTCTAAGCCTATCAAGGGATGTATTTAATGTGGTGTTAAAATCCCCTAGCCAGACAGCCTGTATGGTAGGGTGTTTAACCATAAATGAGAGCCCATCCATAATGAATGATAGAGAGAATGGGGGGGTATATAAAAGGCCATAATAAGAAATGGCTCTCCATATAATTTAGTGGATAGGAACACATATCTACCCTGTGGGTCAGTGCAGGCCTCACAGAGTTCAAATTGCACTGATTTTGCTATGAGCACTGATACACCCCTAGAATGGGATGTGTGCACCGAGTGAAACGCCTATCCAATCCATGGACGTCAAAGTGCCATCTGTAGTCTGCCTTCCGCATGGGTCTCCACCAATACCACCACGTCAGCTCTTTGTTTCTTAAGGAACGTGAAGGCTGCCGAGCGCTTTATTTTCTCACGCAGGCCCCGCACGTTCCAAGTAAGAAATTTCACCGATGCCATATGAGGTTATCAGTATTATTGTACATATCGGGCAAAGCAGGACCCAACTCCCCTTTGTACCAGCTTATCGATACCTTCCCACTTACAAATAGCATTACCAATTGTGTATGTGATATAATGTGCCCGTACCTGTTGACAATTATACATCGTTTAATAGAAACCTGTGTCCAACCAGCAGTAACCGTTAATTTTAACCATAATAACATTCCCCCCTCCCCCCTCCCTACCCTGCACCTTCCCCAACTGGTGTGGGTATAGTCCCTTAACATCTGAAAACTTCCAACTGGGAAAGTCAGTATCAGTAGACTGAGAAAACAATTATAAAATGAAAAAAGCAAAAACACACAGATCAGTTTCATCTGTCGAGTTGAGCATATTTGTTGGGCCAAACCCCTCTGTACTAAGGGGTGCCAAGATGTCTGTCTTAAGGAGGTGGTAGTACTCAATGGTGAATCGTCCCAGTTTCCCCTTCTGTTTGCATGGTGGTGATTCCCAGCGGATAATGGGGCAAAAACTCGCTGCACTGCGTGTGCGTTCCGTAGAATCAACATGTTCCCATAACCCTGGAAAAAGTTATCAACACAGGAGTGTATGAAAAAACAACCCCCGCGGAGGGAGTAAAAAGAACATTAGTTTGAACTCACATTTCGCAGGATTAGTCAGTTTCCTAGCCGACATTCGAAAAGTTTTCCTGTCCGCAATCCTGGCTTCATAACAGCGTATATGGAAATTGTCCTTGCAACATTGCTATCTAATAAGCCCTTCAGACAGTGTGCCATAGAATGTAACTGAAAAGTACGGTGGCACAGGAAAAAAAAAGGGGGGGGGAGACATTATCTCACTGTATGGCTCTTCTGGCGCTCCACTATTCACTATTCACTTCTGTCAGGGGCCGCTTTACGTTCCAGCCAGGCAATGGCCTCACGTGGATCTTCAAAGAATAATACCTTCCCTCCGCTCTCCACTCGCAGGCGTGCTGGGAATAACATGGAGTATTTTAGGTGGTGAGTGCGCAGTTGTCGCTTAGCCTCCATGAATCCCTGACGCCTTTTCTGTAACTCCGCGGAAAAGTCGGGGAAAATTGCGACCGTAATATTTCCAATAGGGATATTTCCCTTCTCTCTCGCCAATCGCAGGGCAGCATCCCTATCTTTGTAATTCAGCAGTTTTGCGATAAAGGTGCGAGGGGGAGCTCCCTGCTGGGGGGTCTCGCTGGTATGCGATGTGCTCGCTCAACCACCAGTACGGGGGAGAAGGCCTCGCGCCCATAAGTGTTAATTAATAACTGCTCCAGGAATGTTGTCGGATCCTTACCCTCTGCCCCCTATGGGAGACCGATGAGGCGGATGTTGCATCTTCTTAAGCGATTCTCCATTTCATCCTGTTTGGCAAGGATCTGGTTAATCTGGTGTTGCACGTGTTCTGACCCAGCTTGTAATGGCGGGAGGGCATCTTCCACTTCACTTATGCGGGTCTCAGTCTCCCTGAACCGTTTACGAAGTTTCTGGAAGTCTTGTCTTATTAATGAAATGTCCATTTTTAACTTCCTCGATCTGTGCGGTGAGGGAAGTGTGGCACAGAGTAATAGCCTCCAGCAGCCTGTCTGTGTCTCCTGCTCCCTGCTCTCCCCCCGTCTTCTCAGCGCTGCCATCATCCTCTCCCTCCTCACCTTCCTTTCGGCGATACTGCGCTAGCTTGGCTGTTGCTGATTTTTGGCTTTTTGTGGGAGACATGACCACAAGAGAAAGCAGGTGCCTTCCGAGACAGTTTGGGAGCAATATTTAGGTGTAGAGTCACAGGATTAGCCGTTGATCAGGATTACTCGTCGGAGCTCCGGGAATATGCGTCCTACGCCATGCAGAGTCAGGCCACTCCCCCTCACCTCTCTTTTTTACTCCTCTTGTAGCAGGCACAGTTCCCCTCCTCTCTTTTTTACTCCTCTTGTAGCAGGCACAGCTCCTCCTCCTCTTTCCTACTCCTCTTGTAGCAGGCACAGTTCCCCCTCCTCTCTTTCCTAATCCTCTTGTAGCATTCACAGCTCCTCCTCCTCTCTTTCCTACTCCTCTTTTAGCAGGCACAGTTCCCTCTCCTCTCTTTCCTACTCCTCTTGTAGCAGGCACAGTTCCTCCTCCTCTCTTTCCTACTCCTCTTGTAGCAGGCACAGCTCCCCCTCCTCTCTTTTTTACTCCTCTTGTAGCAGGCACAGCTCCTCCTCCTCTCTTTCCTACTCCTCTTGTAGCAGGCACAGCTCCTCCTCCTCTCTTTCCTACTCCTCTTGTAGCAGGCACAGCTCCTCCTCCTCTCTTTCCTACTCCTCTTATAGCAGGCACAGCTCCTCCTCCTCTCTTTTTTACTCCTCTTGTAGCAGACACAGCTCCTCCTCCTCTCTTTTTTACTCCTCTTGTAGCAGGCACAGCTCCTCCTCCTCTCTTTTTTACTCCTCTTGTAGCAGGCACAGCTCCTCCTCCTCTTTCCTACTCCTCTTGTAGCAGGCACAGTTCTCCCTCCTCTCTTTCCTAATCCTCTTGTAGCAGGCACAGCTCCTCCTCCTCTTTCCTACTCCTCTTTTAGCAGGCACAGTTCCCTCTCCTCTCTTTCCTACTCCTCTTGTAGCAGGCACAGTTCCTCCTCCTCTCTTTCCTACCCCTCTTGTAGCAGGCACAGCTCCCCCTCCTCTCTTTTTTACTCCTCTTGTAGCAGGTACAGCTCCTCCTCCTCTCTTTCCTACTCCTCTTGTAGCAGGCACAGCTCCTCCTCCTCTCTTTTTTACTCCTCTTGTAGCAGGCACAGCTCCCCCTCCTTTCTTTTTTACTCCTCTTGTAGCAGGCACAGCTCCTCCTCCTCTCTTTCCTACTCCTCTTGTACCAGGCACAGCTCTTCCTCCTCTTTTTTTTTACTCCTCTTGTAGCAGGCACAGCTCCTCTTCCTCTCTTTTTTACTCCTCTTGTAGCAGGCACAGCTCCTCCTCCTCTCTTTTTTACTCCTCTTGTAGCAGGCACAGCTCCTCCCCTAAATCCTCTCCATCTCTCTTTCTTACCCTCCACGGACAGCTTATACTTGCCAAGCAAAGCATGTGTCACTCAGAGAAAAGAGAATAGGAATTCGGGAGATGTAAGCAATCCAGTAATGACCCAGCAATCAGAGATAAATTCAAAGAATACCAAATCATGTGCAAGGAAATGTAAAAAAAGAAAAAAAAATGCTTGCACAAAAAAATAGAGATCAGCACTGTTGGAAGTCAGCAGAACCTCATCTCGTTCACTAAACTCTAGGGCAAATTCCCTTTTAAAGTGCAACTTCCCTTGCTAAATGAACAGTTTTTATTAAATTACAATGCATTATGAGGAAGAGTAAAAACAAAATACAGAGCAGATCATGCTAGAGCTAGAAATATCAAGCTGATATCTTATATGCATATTAAAAACACTTATTAGCCTATACTTTCCCTTTAATGTACCTCTCAAGAGACCAATATTTCACCAAAGAGAAAAATCTCAATGTAACTTTCACAAAAAATGGTCTCTTTTACCTCATTTAAATAAACTATTTTTTATCCATGAAAGCGCATTTGTTACATGAAGCTCAATTCACAAAACATACCAGGACAAGGTTCCAATTTTCGAAAAAGTGACAGTTATTTACAGCAAAATTGAAAATTACAGTCACATAGCTGAAAGAAAGATCTTTGTGCTTGTATAAAGCTTAGTGAATTGAGCCTAATGTATTAAAAATTGCTTTCAGATTTCTAAAAGAATGCTTCTGTCAGGTATGAAAAAAGCTCCATAATGGCTTCCTATGGTCTAATAGTGTGAAATGTATCCATTTCACACAGATAGTGTAAAATATTCTGTTCACAGCCTGAGCTGTCTATTTTTCGAGTGGTTTAAAATGACAGCACATGTCCATATGTAATGACCAGAGCCTGTTCATGTTATCCTCGAATAATGGATCACAACTTAATGAGCGTGTTTTTACTCGGCCTGTGTTTTCACTTAGCCTCATGTCTCCCATCCCTAATCTAATCTACCATTTTCCTCATATATTTCCTATAAATTGGTTATCTTAATTGTTTGTGCAGACACAGCGGACTCACCGTATATAAATCAATTCAGAATCCCGCATCTCATTTCTCCAGGTCAAATCAATCCGATACAGATACAAGGCAGCTGTTACAGGCTACTGGAAACACTATCTGCTCTGTGATAGCTTTTAAGAAAATGTAGCACAAGAAACTAAAACAAGTACAAGATGAAAAGAATAATTAATGATTCAAATGTATAGTATATCTTTTTTTTAACCCAGCTCCTGCTTCACTATTTTACATATACATTTACAATTGTGCTCATAAGTTTACATACCCTGGCAGAATGTATGATTTCTTGGCCATTTTTCAGAGAATATGAATGATAACACAAAAACTTTTCTTTCACTCTTGGTTAGTGTTTGGCTGAAGCCATTTATTATCACTCAACTGTGTTTACTCTTTTTAAATCATAATCACAACAGAAACTACCAAATGACCCTGATCAAAAGTTTACACACCCCAGTTCTTAATACCATGTATTGCCCCCTTTAACATCAATGACAGCTTGAAGTCTTTTGTGGTATTTGTGGATGAGGCTCTTTATCTTCTCAGATGGTAAAGCTGCCCATTCCTCTTGGCAAAAAGCCTCCAGTTCCTGTAAATTCTTTGGCTGTCTTGCATGAACTGCACGTTTGAGATCTCCCCAGAGTGGCTCAATGATATTGAGGTCAGGAGACTGAGATGACCACTCCAGAACCTTCACTTTATTCTGCTGTAGCCAATGACAGGTCGACTTGGCCTTGTGTTTTGGATCATTGTCATGTTGGAATGTCCAAGTACGTCCCATGTGCAGCTTCCTGGCTGATGAATGCAAATGTTCCTCCAGTATTTTTTGATAATATATTGCATCTTGCCAACAATTTTGACCAAATTTCCTGTGTCTTTGTAGCTCACACATCCCCAAAACATCAGCCATCTACCTCAGTACCTTTCATCATAGGCCTTGTTGACTCCTCTCCAAATGTAGCGTTTATGGTTGTGGCAAGAAAGCTAAATTTTGGTCTCATCACTCCAAATGACTTTGTGCCAGAAGGTTTGAGGCTTGTCTCTGTGCTGTTTGGCGTATAGTAAGCAGGATACTTTGAGGCATTTGCGTAGTAATGGCTTTCTTCTGGCAACTGGACAGTGCAGCCCATCTTTCTTCAAGTGCCTCCTTATTGTGCATCTTGAAACAGCCACACCACGTGTTTTCAGAGAGTCCTGTATTTCACCTGAAGTTATTTGTGGGGTTTTTTTTTTTCATCCAAAACAATTTTCCTGGCAGATGTGGTTGAAATTTTAGGTGGTATACCTGACCATGGTTTGGTTTCAACAGAACCCCTCATTTTCCACTTCTTGATTAGTGTTTGAACAGTGCTGATTGGCAATCAATCAATTCCTTTGATATCTTCTTATATCCGTTTCCTGTTTTATACAGTTCAGCTACCTTTTCCCACAGATCCGTTGGCAATTCTTTTTCTTTCCCCATGACTCAGAATCCAGAAATGTCAGTGCAGCACTGGAAGAAAGATGCAAGCGTCTGTCAGGAGTCCAGAAATGCATTGACCTTTTATACACATGCACTAATTACAAGCAATCACAGGTGAGGATGGTTACCTTTAATAGCCATTCAGACCCCTTTGTGTTAACTTGTGTACATGGTATTAGGCCAAAATCACCAGGGTATGTAAACTTTTGATCAGGGTCATTTGGGTAGTTTCTGTTGTGATTATGATTTCAAAAGAGTAAACACAGTTGATTGATAATAAATGGCATCAGCCAAACACTAACCATGAGTGAAAGAAAAGTTTTTGTGTTATCATTCATATTCTCTGAAAAATGACCAAGAAATCATTAATGCTGCCAGCGTATGTAAACTTATGAGCACAACTGTATATACAGTATAATCATTAAAGTATATAGAGTTCTCAAATGCAGCTCTTAATGTACAACTTATCTTCTCCTCCCTGCTGTATGGCACTGTAAAGCTCTCTGGAGCCATACTTCTCCTGTGGATCACAAGAGTGCGGTTCATTCTGCGACCTGTGACCCGTTTTCAGCAGACAACGGGCTGAAGCCCACTGTCGGCTAACGTCACAGAGCCAATCCAGGCTGGGGAAAGATTTTGACCATATGGTCGGGATCCACCCAGAACCCTGGACCAGTACCTGGCTCAGCCCTCCCCTCTCTGAGTGCGGGGGGCAGAGCAGGTAGCAGTGACTGACCGTCACAGATTGGTTGCTCAGTTCTCAGCCTTAGAGCTGGGGGGGGGGGGACAGATGAAGCATCGGACCGATGCTGCATCTACCTAGGTAAGTATGATTCTTTAAAAAAAAGAATACCAAACTTCTCTTTTAAAACTTTTCACAACTTACTAACAGTGCTAATGTTGCATGAACTGTGGGTAAAAACATTTTTTATAGAGGTTCTCTGAGACCTGAACATTATTATAAGGGTTCTACCAATGTAAAAAGGTTGAGAAAGACTGATCCTGAGGGTTCTGTAACTGGTGACTGGTCCACTGGTCCACTGGTCCACTGAGGAATGCCCACATGTCTCTTCATGCTCCTAGCCATAGGAGGGAGTGTATGGCATATTGAAAGTTTACCTCCTATAGGGGTGCCATATGTCATAGCTTTGTGAAGTGTTTGTGCCATTATTCTTTCCCCCCACTACCAAGCGTTGAACTAGTAAATGTATAATGTGTGTGTGTGTGTGTGTGTATATATATTTATATATTTTTTTCTTTCTTTCTTTCTTTTTTTGCATTTGTGAATATTAGTTAAATGATTACTGCATGTAAAGTAATATAGATTGTGTACCTGTGTGATATTTATCTCTGTAAACTGGTGAAAGCATATTTTTACTGAATTTACATAAATATACCCACAACAGTTTGATTTCATGCAAATCTGTCAATACAATTTTTTTGTGGGGGAGGGGGGAATCATACTGTAATTATTAGATAGTTTTGTTTAGACTACTAACGATATAAAAAATTAGCTACTGAAAGCTCACATAAGCTTTGAAGTGGTTGTAAACTCAAAACTCAAAAAACAAAAAAATCTGCAAGACAAGAGCATAATATACATCAGTCGTTATGGGGGGGAAGCCTCCTTTGGTAAGCGCTAGTGCTTCCCCCCCCTTTTTTCCCCCCTTTTTTCTTTTCTTTTTTCTTATTTACCTTCTTCTACTTTACTGATTTTTTCCTTTATATTTATTTGTTTTTTTATGATATTTTGTGTTCTGGTTACCGGAGGCTGTTAGGCGAACTGCCTCCTTTCCAATTCTTTCATCCGGGTGAAAGAATGTCTAGCTTCGCCACTGACCCTGTCACATGAACTTTTGATACAAGTGGTTGTTTTAACACATATACCTAATACATTGAAAAGGTATTGAAAAATAGGGTGGTGAAACGAAGGAGCAAAATAAAAAAAAATATGAAAAAATATGATAAAAAAACACTTAAAATAACATATACAAGACAGATGCAAATCACAAGCATGTTAAAGTATAACTGTATTTTCACAATATATAATACATTTGTACTGGTTTCTGTGGCTTATATAAAAAAATGAAGATAAGGTGGATTTTCTTTACTAAAGTGTAATCCTGTTTCCAGTTTCCAGCTTGGCCTTGCTCTGTGTTTGCCATCCGTTTTTTTCTGTGAACAAGCTGTTAACAGACACTATTACAGGATGCAGTTAGGAGATGAATTGAATGAGCAATCTGTTTCCTATGAGCAGATATTTCAGAGCATGGCAGAGTATGAAGGCTGAAAGCAGTATTGCTGGCCACAGGATTAACCAATCATTTCTTCTAATGTTGCTCGGACAGCTACAGATGCGACAATTTAGAAAAGTGTAGTTATTTTTAAGCGCCAATAATTTGTTTTTGTAAAGGTGTCCTAAGGTGTTAAAATAAAAAGCAGGCCTGACAACAATACTCACCTCTTCTCCAGCTCCTCTTTGTCACTTTTAAGTAGCTGGGTGCAGGTGGCTGGATTCAACGCATTTTGCAAAAGGCTTCATCAGGAGCTCTGTAAAGTTATTCATATAAATACAATCAGTATAAGACATATGTCTGTACATACTGTATCTCTAAGTAATATGCCACAAAACATAAATATATCTTGGAAATTTATGGGTATGTAACTCCTATCCTAATAATGATCAATCTGATCCAATCTAATCTAATGAAACAATGGTATATATATATATATACAGTATTTGAAAATTGATCAATCCTGATGTATGGACTGCTTATCTCATTTCTTGAGGCCCTAAAATACCAGGACAGTACAAATACCCCCAAAGTAACCCCTTTTTTGAAAGTAGACACCCCAGGTTATTTATTCAGAGGTATGATGAGTATTTGAAGTTGTACTTTTTTGGCACACTTTTTTGTAAAATGAAGAAATGTTAAAAAATGTGGGGGTTTTTTTCACAAAGTTGTCATTTTTACAAGTTATGTCTCACACACAGCATAGCCATACTTTAGTTACACCATAGAACATATTCTGCTACTACTCCTGAGTATGAGGATATCACGTGTGAGACTTTTTTACAGCCTAGATGCATAGAGGGGCCCAAAATCCAAGGAGCACCTTTGGACTTTCAAGGAGCATAAATTAAGCAAACAGGGACATTGTAACTGGTGTGGCAGTGATTAGGGACAATATGACTGGTGTGGTGGTGATCAGGGACACTGACTGTGACAGTATGAAAAAAATATATAATTTTTTTTTTACATTCTTTTTTTTTTTATATCATTTTTTCTTTTTTGTTTACTTTTTTTTATACTGACACAGCACAGTGTGTCCTTGCAGAGGCAGGCGTTTTACAATGCAGTATAATTTCTGTCACTACACAATGTGTGAATTAGCCCTAAATCTTCTGTTGTATAAGGAAGTTTACATGTATGTATTTCAACTGTGTTTTCAGCTGTTTTCCTGGGATTCTACTGTAAAATGTATTTAACAAGATGTATCAATCGGCTCTTGTGCTGAGCCCTTAGTATTTTGAATAAATTGGATGTATAATGCTGCACAAAACAGACCCATCTAAATGCTCAAAATCTGTTAGCTACAAATGTGTCATTTTAACTTATCTGGCTGCACAAATGGCATGATTTTTTTTAATTCACAGATTTTTTTAAAAAATTACTCTTATTAGCTATCAAAATTGTTTCTGACGATATTGTGAAAGAGAAAAAAAAGAAAAAACTTTTACTAAATAAATTGAAGCAACAGAAGGGTGCTATGATTAAGTGGATGGATCAATCAAATCTAACTTTTAGAAATGCTCTTAAATAAAATAATTTCTTCCAACAAAAAATTCTGGTAAAACTGATTATGTTTTCTTCTATGCATTATTATACGAATAATTGATAATGTCAGGAAACTACTGAAATATGGCTTAATTCACTGCTGTGTGGAAAAGCGGGTTTATGAGAAGTGATAAACACTGTAAGAACTTAATCTAAAATTTATGCATTGCTAATGCTAAATCTTGTTTTTTACTTTTGGATAGCGTAGGGAAAGGCTATATCAGGAAGGTCGAGTGCACGACAGTAATGAGAGATCTGCGTGTATGCCTATTACAGCTTGCTTCCTGCTGAAAAGGGTCAAGACTATTTGTCTTATTGAATGCGCATGCAGTACTGCCTTTGGCAGCAAGAGGCCTACTCTATTAAAGGCAGAGTACAACTGAGAAGTTTTGTTGAATGGTTATAAGTTCCTGTGACCTGACCAGTGTTCAACTATCTGGTGATTGACCCCCGCTTGCCTCCTGACTGTTCTGTACCTTGCATCATAAGCTGACTACACCTGCTGCCTTGGTACATTTTCTGTCCATCTGTTCCGACCTTGTCCTAGACTTTGACCTTGCTCCTCTTTCTGAATTGGTACCTCTGCTGCCCGATTTCTGCTGACATTGCTCATCCTGACTGCAACTTTTCTCTTCGCACCTGAAAGTTTCTGTACACAACCTACATACCAGCTTTCTGCACAGACCAAGCATCTCCTGCAGCACAGCAACTCCTAGATTGTCTTGAGATCTTTTGCTGAATCTGGACCCACTGAAAGCACCTGCCAGAGAATGACTATTAGACGTTTGGCTAATAGAAATGTGCATGCACGTATAATTCTCGAATGGTGTCTAAGCAAGAGCATGCGCACAGGAATGCATGTTGGCGCCAGATTGACTATTTAAAGGGGCTCCGGCTAATGCTCCATGGCTGACTGGACTTTCAGCTGTTCCCTGTGTCCTGCTAATACTTTGCTTGTTCCCTTGTTGCTGACTCGGCTTGCCTTTGACCTGAACTTGGATCCTGCCTCTGCTCTGTCACCAGTTCCGGACCCCGGCTCCATTCTTGACCATTTCTCTGTCTTATGTCTTGGTACCTCACTGCCCACTTGCCCACCTGACCTTCACTATTCCTGCGACTACACTGCTGTTCCTGGCTCTGCTCTTACATCTGGTTCAAGTGCCTATCCTGCTATCATCTGTATCAGCTCTGCTTATCACAGTGACTTCCTGTCTCACGCCTGCTAGGAGCTCTGACAAGCCTCGTATGTGGAACCCGCAGCCTATGTGGAGTGTCCCTTTAACTTCGGCTGCATCAGCTACTGTTTCTGACCTGAGGTTCTTCCAGCCTGCCAGGGTCTGCATCTCCTCCTGCAAGCACTCCTATCAACACCTGCCAGCACTCATGTTCCTCCTGTCCCTTGGTATCCTCTGTTCCACTTTCAAGGAGACCTGGGCTGGAGATACAAGAGAGGCCTACCTTGTCATTTCAGTCTCCGATCAGATACATGACAGCACCCTTGCCACTCCTGGTCCTGCTACCCCCTGTCTCCCACTCCAGGGTGTTTGGCAAAAGGTGTAAGGGAAGCCCTCTCATCAACTCAGCCAGATCTATCAATGGAGTAAGGAAAGATGATTGAAAGCTCCACCTCCTCTATTCATAGATTCAGTTTTATTCATAATATTTGTATTATGGCTTCTTTGGATGGCAGAGCTGGACAGAATGGGAAGGCATAGTCAGGCACCCTTCATGAGAGTCTGTGATAGCCCCTTAGTTTTATTAACCCCTGCTGCACTGGAACAGTACAGCTGCAGGCATAGACAGAAGGAAGATTTCACCTAACAGAAGAGGAATAAGCTCAAGAAACACATCCTACTACCAAATGTGCCCGAGGCACCTGCACATCTTCTACCAGAACCCACCTAGGTAACAGTGCTTGTTCAGGTCTAGCATCGGCCATACTCTCCACAGCCCTCTAAGTACCTAATTTCTCTCTTACACCTGCACGTGTGGTGTGCCTAAGACATGGCGTGCTCTATGCACATACTCACCATACTCCTGGTCATTATTATAGGCACCGTACCTCTGGCTGGAGACATTCACTGCACCAGGCACGGTGTCTTGTGCATGGTGGTGGATAGAGCTCCTTCTCCTCTATCCACCACCATTCCCTAGCCATTCTTCTCAATGTGAGTACCTCATGAGATGCACAGACTAGCAGAGGCTTAACAGTGTACAAGTTAACTTCACAGCAGCAAGAAAATTATGGATCCACTTCAGACACATGAAGCAGCCACAGGCTTGATCCAACTCAGTTTTATTGTAACAGTTTTCAGCACAAGTCCCAAGAACCAATGGCTTCTCAGTTTATCAATCAAAAGTGTATCTTTGTGCACCCAATAGCAAAGGTGCCCATCTCCGAGGGGTATAACGAATAAAGATGATGTTCTTACAGTAGGTCACATCTCTCTCCTGGCTCCTATCTTCCGATTATGACCTGGAAAATGTATGTATGCTGCTCAGGCTCGATAAGGAGGGGGTATGTAAGTAGTGCATCCAGTAGTGCATCCCCAGTCCAGCTGTTGCTAGAGTGCTGACAGGGGATCAAGCCCGTCCTGGCTCCTGCAAAGGTTCAAGGAAGAAAGGGGGAAACACCATGGTGTCCTACAGTGATGAATGGAGTGGCAACCTCAGCCACACCCCCAATGACCAGGCCACATCCCAACATGTATTTCAAACCCCCCCTAAGCTCTGGGGAGGAGTGAAACACGTTGGGGCATGGGCAGCTAGAACTCCCTCAGGACTCATTAGCTAAGCTCCACTCCCATCTAATCTAGGATCCTGCTAAGAAGGAAATTAAAGGAGAAGTATAGCCAAAGCTATTTTGGATATACTTCTTATATGGATCACAGGAGTGCAGTTCATTCCTCACTCCTGTGACCTGTTATCAGCCGACAGCAGGCTTTAGCCTGCCGTCAGCTGACATCACTCAGCCAGTTCAGGCTCAGGAAAGATCCCGACTTTAAAGTTGGGATCCACCCAGATACCTGGACCAAGAGATGGCTCAGGCTCTCAGCGAGCTGCTGAGAGCCTGAGCCAGCCGCTCCTGTCCCCTCCAAAGTCCAGAGCTCCAGTGAGGGCTGCAGGGGCAGAATAGAGAGCCGGCGATTGACAGTCACGGGCTCTCTGCAGGCTGAAGACCAAGAGCTGAGAGATCAGGGATGTTTGATCACTAATTTCTCTGTCCCAGAGGCGGTGGGTGACTTATATATAGCTGGCATTGGTGCTGGAGCCATCTGGGTGAGTATGATTGTTTATTTTTTTTAAAAGCCAAACTTCTCTTTTTAAAGATTCCCCTTCCTGGAACAATTTTAAAGCAAAATTCTGCTTAAAGAAGTAAAAGATTGGTTCCTGCCCACACACTGACTGTAAGATATATCCCTTGTGCTGATTTTTGTGTTTTTTTAATTTGGCTGTTAGGCTTTAAGACTACCCTGCAAAACACTGTTATCGCCCTGTTACAGAAAGTGGAAAAAACATATCTACTGGCAAGATTAACATGTACTAAAACAACTTTACAGGGAGAACTCAAAAAAACTAAAAAATCTGCAGTAATGCTAGAAAAAAAAAATAACATACTCTGTTTAATGTTATTTGTCATTTTTTTATTTTGTCCAGTACACTTTATTTGTTCTGGGTCAATGACTCAGAGAGCTCAGCCAAGCCATCAACAAGACATCCAGGCAACTAGCATTCTCAGGGCAAGAGGAGCCCACGAATGCCTTATACACAATGTAGCAAGGTTTAAATATCACAGTTCAAATGTTCACTAAAAGGTTTTCTTGACCTGGCCATACATGCAAATTTTGGCCAGTTAAAGTGTCATGGTCTGGTTCATTTTGCTACATGACTGGCCCTGTCAGCCCCCACCTTCCCAAAATCCTTCAATTGAAAAATCAAAAGGGGTCGAACAGAAATTTTTTGGCCAAACAACGGTCGCATTCAATCAGATACAGTTTTGTTACCCTGACTTGTCATATATACAATAAGTACAGCAGGACATTTGTCCATCCAAGCTGTATGGTTGAAAGAATATGTTCATTTTTTTTCATTCGACCCATAGGCCTAATAAAAAAAAATCTAACAGTGTATGGCCAGCCTCTCCCTTTTAGCACAACCCCCACTACAAAATTAGATAGACTTTAACATATTATAGGCATATGTGCTTAAAACATTCTACATTTATTTTCCATGTCTATTGATATAAATAAGTCCTGAAATGGTTCTGTATATACAATAATCTATAGTGATATGTTTTACAGGACACTGATGGGAAAATATGCAAAGCTTATAATTGGAGCACATATATTCTCTTTAACCAGTTACATTGATCCCGATGATCCGGAAGAACCTTGGTAAAATGGATTCTCATTAAGCAAACAATTCTTTCCTGACTCGTTCATTTCTTTCCTTCAATATATGGATTTCTCTGTGCTGGAACACTATAGCAGCGCTCCCTGGCCTCAACCATCATATATTTGGCTAATATAAAACTTGAAAAGCTAAATCTCACTTCCTCTTACTTGTTTTTCATGGCAATTTGTGGATGAAAGAATTGTAAAAGCAGATTCCCTCCCGACGTCACAAGCGCAAACCACATCCTCCCGGGCTTCCTGCTCACAGCTCATTACAGGTATCCAAACTTTCCTGGTGTTTATTACATTTAGGGTGAAATGTCCTGTTTCTCATGGAAAACTCATGGAAAACACCAGAAAAAAAAATCTGTAAACCTTACTTTGGCCTCATCATCACATAAAGACTTTTAAATGAAAAACCAGAAGAAAAAACACGGTATCAAGATTTATACAACCAGAACACAGAGACCTGGATAAATATTACGACTTGCATTACTTGTTGCTGGTAAAATCAAAGCCAAACTTTATGTTTTTTTCATTTTGGAAATCAGGGAAGAGTATTTCTTGCAGGTTTTTATTGTTATCTGTAATGCAGTCACTGTTGTTGCTCAAAATTTTTTGGGGGGGCGCAAACAAACTGAGAAAATACTAACCCCCCCCCATCAATTGCAGCCTCACTGTGCCCATCAAATGCAGCCATTGTGCCCATCAAATGCAGCCATTGTGCCCATCATATGCAGCCACGTGTGCCCATCATATAGAGCCACTTTTGCCCATCAAATGCAGCCATTGTGCCCATCAAATGCAGCCATTGTGCCCATTATATGCAGCCACGTGTGCCCATCATATGCAGCCACTTTTGCCCATCAAATGCAGCCATTGTGCCCATCATATGCAGCCACTGTGCCCATCAAACGCAGCCACTTGTGCCCATCAATGCAGCCACTTGTGCCCATCAAATGCAGCCCCTTGTGCCCGTCAAATGCAGCCACTTGTGACCATCATATGCAGCCACCTGTCCCCATCATATGCAGCCACCTGTCCCCATCATATGCAGCCACTGTGCCCACTGACCCCCCCACTCATGGCTCTGGCAGCACCCAACCCCCCGCACGTCTCTGGCGGCAGCACCCACCCCCCCACGTATGCTGCTTTGGTAGCACACCCCTCCACAAGCAGAGGGGACTTACCGCAGCAGCTCCTCCAGTGTGTCTTCTCCACTCCTCTTCCTAAGTGCCAGGCATCCAATAGGGTGGCCTGGCGCTTTGGCCAATCAGGAAACAGGTCTTCCGCCCTGCCTCCTGATTGGCAGGGAGGAAGGTTAGTGTGAAAATAGCGAAAATTAATTTGATATCGTCACACAATTGGGTGGGATCAGGGCGTCCTCTCTGCTCCCCGAGCCAACCCTATTTTGAAGCCTATTAGAGCCTCTGGTTCTAATCAGGTGCTTCAAAAAGTACCACCCCGCCATAGGAATCCATGCCTCCGGCGTCCTGAAAGGGGCCGGGCGCATGGATGGGGGGCGGCGCCTGTGCGCCCACAGTGCACGAGCGGCCACTGCTGTAATGGGAAAGACATATATAAGAGAGATATAGGGCTGCACACCCTAACTGAAATTTGAATGGGAATGTTCCCCCAAGGGGTTTTTTTATCAGAAGATCATGAGTGATCAATATGTAAAAAGATCAAAAAAAATCTAGATTTTTAAAATTTCGATCAATCGTGATACTTTGCTGCTAATAAACCCATTGGGGAACATTCCCATTAAAATTTTTATTTTTATCTGTAATCTCATATGGGAAACCTTCCCTCACTTCTTTTTCCCGTGACATCCATACAAATAAATGGGAGGTGCAGGTGTCACTAGGACAAGAAGGTATAAACAGCAATAAAATTGTTGCATGTTCTAACTCTTCCACAATTTAATAAAAATGTGTTTTGTCTGTGCCCATGCTTCAGAGATTTCCCTGCTGGGTCCCAGGCAAACCCTCCCCCAGCATAGGTGTGTGCAGCTTATTGCATTAGGGTTAGCACCCTAAAGCTCAAGTACACATGTGTCTGCATTTATATGGCACCGGAAGGGAGATCAATCTTCCTGCCGTCACAGTGAAAGAGAAGTGTGTTAGCATTTCTCTTATGGCAGAGTTGGGAAGATGGAGATCTTTCCCATCTTCCCGCTGGCACACAAAGCGATAATGCTAATGTGCATGGGGTGATTTAGTTGTGCCCTGGCACATCCGTCACACCCTGTGCGCATGCCTATGCTGCCCAGTATGGACATGGATAACATTAAAATCCTGACAGATAGCAATAAAAACCTGCTGGAGGCTTTAAAAGAGGGGTAGTGAATTAAAATTCAAGGCGGTCTGGTCACTAAATACTAAATACACATGCAATGTCATTGGCAGCAGGGGGCAGGGTGCACGCGCAATGTCATTGGCTGCAGGGATGCCCGCGATCCCTGCAGCCAATGGCGGCGGAGCGGAGGCACTTTACACTGGCAGCCTGACGGTCAGAACAGAAGCACTGCTCGGTCTGTGTTCGGACCACGGGCCGCCATTTGATGACGGCTGCTCTAAACCTTCCCTCCTTTATTTAAAATTTAACAAATTGTCTTAAGTTGGTCTTTAAAATGAAAAAGAAAAAGGAGAAAATGCAATAAATAATACTATACAGTAGGCACAGTAAAGCCTAGTACATACCAGCTCAGGTCAGAGCTGCTGCACTAACAATCCGATGTTAGTACAGCGATCAACCCTGCTAAGCTATTGTGTTCTAGCAGGGGGGTGGCCCCCCCGCCAGAACACTTCAGTCAGCACTCTCAGCCATTGGGAGCTGATTAGCTTCTGTTGGACCGGCTGCCATTGACACAGGCCAAATGTCAGCCAGTTTTTTTTTAACCAGCATTCGGCCTGTGTGTACTAGGCTTTAGAAAAAAAAATGGAGCTAACTATAGCATGTCTAGATACAGTTCTTAAGCCTAGTACACACCACTGAGGAAAGCTGTCGCCACGAAGGGACCAACCACCTTTACCAGTGACCACAGTGTTTAACTGAAGCAAATACTGGAACCATATTCTCACCGAAAGGGCACAGTGGAGAATCGGAAAACTTCAGGCAGTGATCTAGTCAGGGAGCCAACCAGCGGAGGTGACGCTTGCAGAGCAGACTTGTGTGTCAAGCCAGGGACCGAGCTGGTTAGCAATGGTGAAGCTTGAAAGGTATCTGGATTGCCAAGCTAATGACCCAGCAGGGAAGTGTGGGAGACGCTTGAGGGAGATACCCCTGCAAAAGCCTTGAGGAGTTCACAGGATTCAGAGTCAGTGAATCAGAGAGTCCAGTGAGAGACTAGGAGCTCAAGGGGCTGAAGAACGACGAGTGAACATTGTAGTGAAGCTGGGAGAACTGTTGAACATTGCGTTAGGAACTGTTAAATACTGTTGACATGGGAGACAGCAAACTTGCACGTGCAGAAGTGGCACCTTGCTGGGGCCTTTCCATGTACAGCTGTCTTCCTAAGTCTCGGAGTTTGCCTATTGAAATTGCAACTACTTAAGGGTGTCCTGGCCCTAACCCTCTTTCCCTTGCAAAATATAAAAAGGACTGTTAAAAGAAATAAAACCTCTTTTGCATCCAAGAAGTGTCTGGCGCCCAATAACTTTCACCATCTTTGCACCTACTATGCCTCACAACCCATTACATATTGAAGGATGTCAGCGGTCTGTGGCCTCAAAGGTTCTCATTAGACTGGAAGAGATAAGAGATTCTGCTACATAGACAAGAACTGCATGCAGCTCAACCTCTGGTCACATCTAGAGAATATAAATAATATGAAAAAATGGTGTAGCACTTTTCTTAATAAAAATAAATCAAACTCTCATCAAATAATGTTAAAACCCTAATAGTAACAAAACCCTAAAATTGATTCCCAATGAATCTTGGAGAGAGACCCAACTGAAAATCCTCCACCGTGCCTATATCCCTTTTCTCCATGACAAAAATAACCCAGGTCTCGCTACCTGCCCTCTATGCCATCAACCCAAACCCTCACTAACCCATTGTTTCTGGTCATGCATGTATATCTCTACCTTCTGGGAACAGGTCCTATCATTCATATATGGTATAACCTTGCTGAAGCTACCAAATGACCCACTTCTTCTTATCTTTGGATATTGGGACAAACAACTACTAACATGGTCTCCCAACGCTCACACCCCACACAAAAACTGGATCCTGATATGCCTCCTAGTCGCTAAAAGATCTATTCTAAAGAACTGGACTTCCCCCTGCCAGCCAAAGGTCTCACAGATCAAAAGAGAACTCCTACACCTGCTATATAAGGACAAACTCAATACCGACTTTATTCACGAAAACTCAAGCAAGCGTTTCTACTCCAGGTGGCAAGCTTTCATGGAATCAACATTATCTCCAGAGAAATGTGAAAACTTTGAAACCTCTTTCTCATACTATGGGTCTGGCCAACAAACTCCGGGGTCAGTGGACACCTTTGGCAATTAACGCCTGTCTGGGGGGCTTTCGAAATCCTCCAATTACAACGATGGGTCTTTCCTACCCCCACCTCACAGGTATCTCAATCATTGGCACCCCTCCTCAAGAATACCCTGCTCCATTTTCTACTTTCACCGTTTTCTATTTTCACCATCCTGGTGTCAATACGCAATATAATTGGTGCAACATAATTGGTGCAACCTCTCCCTACGTCCCCCTGTTTCCCTCCGCATTTCTACCCTTTTTTTGGTGTCAGAGACCTCCTCACAGAAGATCCATTCAGTTATCTCTGCACAAGTGTTCCTTCTCTCATATGTTGTCTTTCATTATTGAATGTGTAATACAGTCCACCTACTGTATAGACACAATACCTAGACTACTTGTTTCAAACTGATTTATGTCTACTATTACATGCATGAAAAAAAAACAAAAATGTGTATTTCATCCCTTTTACCATACCCTGTAATGTAATTCTTCTCAATAAAATCTATGTAAAAAAACAAAACCCTAGATAGTGAACAAATCGTAAACAAATGTACTAAACAAATACCACTTATATGATGCATAGATTACAAAACATTCACATATAGCGAAAATCATGTAGGTCATAGAAATATGAAAAACACATGCAATATAGTGCAGTACAGTTCAGTAAATAAATATAGGTGCCACGATGTCCAAACCCATGCATTATAGTGCACCAAGGTTCAGTATATACTGTAATTATAGGTGCCACAAAGTCCAACCACCTATGTGACACTTCACAAATCTTCACACAGGTAGTTGGACTTTGTGGCACCTATATTTACTGTATACGAGGGGGTGCTGATAAGTATTGA
Organism: Aquarana catesbeiana; assembly: GCF_042186555.1. Taxonomy (NCBI): domain Eukaryota; kingdom Metazoa; phylum Chordata; class Amphibia; order Anura; family Ranidae; genus Aquarana; species Aquarana catesbeiana. The sequence goes on along the minus strand of NC_133325.1, from coordinate 733,529,103 downwards.
GCCTTACCCAGTAAAAATTGAGCTAGGAAGCTGTAAATTGCAGGATGTACTGGCCAATTTGTCTATATTCAATGGTGCAAAAATCAACTACCTAAGATTTTTAACTTATCTTTCTTTTTCAAGTCCAAATTGAACGTGGCAGCACCTCCAGAAAAATTAAATGTGGAAGAGCATAGGATCATAATCAAGTTCTATTTCTCCAAGGCAGCGGTGCGAAACAAATCCATGATGAAATGTCACAAACTTTGGGTGACTGTGGACCTTCATATGCAACAGTTAAACGTTGGGTTGTCAATTTTAAAACTGGCCATTTCGGTGTTGAAAGTGAGAAACCCAGTGGAAGGCCTGTTTCTGTCTCTGTGCCTGCAAATGTAAAAGCCATTCATGACATGATCATGGAGGACCGCCGAATATCAGCCAAAGGTATTGCTACATATCTGGGAATATCACGTGAGAGAGTTGGTGCCATTATCCACAATGACTTGAAAATGAGAAATGATTTTCATTATATGTGAATGTTTTGTAATTTATGCATCATTTAAGCGGTATTTGTTTGGTATTTTTTTTGCCCCATTTGTTCACTATTTATTTACTATTACGGTTTTTACCTTATTTGATGAGAGTTTGATTTATTTTTAGTAAGAAAAGCGCTACGCCATTTTTTCATATTATTTATCTTGTATTGGTGATTCAACAGGGGTGAGAGCAGCTTTTTTTAGAGTTTAGGGTTTATTAATAGGATTCTGAGCAGCGCAGGGGCTGACCTGTATTGTACCAACTAGGGAAGGATTGGGAACCTTTGACCTGGGGGGCAAAAAGAACCAGGTGGCCCTTTTATGGTAGGGACAGATTACTCTGTGCTAAATAACATGTACAATGAAAAATGTCCTATGCTGCCACATTGATTTCTGGGCATGGTAGAAAGTTGGTGTTCCTAAAGGACATGGTTTTGTAACAATTTGCGTCTTCCAGCACTAGCTTTCCTTGAAGTTCTCTGCCTTTGGTCACATGACATCTCAGAGCTGCAAAGGAAGTTGGTAGAAGTTGTGATCACGGTAAGCAGCAAATACCTTTATAATGACCAGCATGTACTGTATCAATAACTGTGGGTCCTGCTCTGATCTATGCCTGGATGCCAATGCCTCAGTACCACCTGTGACACTCACTAGTAGAAATGTTCAACCATATGTTGGATCTTTGGCATATAAAACAGTCCATGTATAAGCAGAAAGTTCAACTTTTGAACTGAAATACTTTGTCTATAAGGAATAGTTCTCTACACAGCTCACATGGATCATGCAGTTGTTATAGACCAAATGATAGGATAGAACTGTAAGGACCCTGCTGTAAGTAGGGGTGTATTTATCTTAAAATTAATGTTGCAGATATGCTGTGGCCAGCCTGAGCTATGAATTGTTAGAATTCTGCTTTTGTTGGGTTCTCCCTAAGCTTAGGGTAATGTTTGCTCATGCCTGTTGTTGTGGAGTGTTCCTAAGCAGAAACAGTATTTCTGAGCAATGAATATTTATATCTCTCTGCCAACCATTATGGAGTTTATTGGCAGTGGTGCATGCTGGGGAAAGATATAAACATTTTGGGTGACCTTTCAAAAAAGTATTTGTCCTTTCCTTGTCAAAAGTTTTTATTGATCATGCAACAAATTAAACGTGTATTAATTACATGTACAAGGATAGGTAAGCTTTTTGTTACACAGTAATATTTATATAAATGTTTAACATGAAATTTTAAAACGCTAATAGTCAGGTACATATGACTTAAAGCGGGGGGTTCACCTATCTATCGTTTTTTTTTTTTTGAGTTCATTCACAAACTTTTCTTCTCAGCATTACATACTCACATATTGAGTATGTCCGCCTGTGTCAGATTTCATCGGAAAGAATAACTTATATTATTCACTGCAGGCGGTTTCCATCTTCATTGTGGGCATTTGAAGCCCACAAGCATTTATTTCCTGGATGCGGTGAATGCTGTGCTCCCAGCATTCACCGCTCGTTCCCGCACATGCTCAGTGGCATCCTGGGAAGCCTGAGACTAGCTCCCAGGAGACTGTGCGGAGTCTGGGAGAGGCTAATAACACGCCTACTCCCATGGGAGGAGAACCAGGAAGTGCAAAGAAGAAAAGAAAAATAAAAGGTAATTACGGCGATTTAAATTTTTTTAAATGGCATGTCAGCATCTAGGCAAGGAAGAGAATACATACAGATATTGTTCAAAATTTGGGTGGAACCCCGCTTTAAGATAAAGGTGGAAAGAAATACATTACTTCTTTTAAGATATTTCATATATCTGTACCATCTATAATTATGAAACATTAGTTATATGTGTACAGATCATATGTACTCTAATAAAGAGCTATGGTAGTAAAGTGGGGGAAAGAGAAAGAAAGAGAAGAAAAGGGATAGAAAGACAAAGAAAAAGTCCACAAGGTCGATCCACATTTCAGTTTATCATCCATTTGCTTCTTCAGTATTTGTCCTTTCAAGCTTTGCCTGGGAAGGAGGTTGCCCTGGAGGACTCTACTTTCCAGGCCTGCTGCCTGGAAAAGGGTTGATGCTGAAAGAATGGCCAGAGTCTCGGGCTTGAAAGGTTTATACTATCTTGATGAAGCACCAGGAAGCTCTTGCTGTCCTGGAGAGCTGTGTACAAGCTGCTGCTGGTGGACACTGTATGTAGGAAGTCTTGTTGCTCAGCTGTAAGGATGGGTTCACATCATTGCGAATTGGATGTGGGTTCTCCGCATCCAATACGAAATAGCGGGTGATTTTGACCAGCTCTCTATGGAGCTGGTTCACATATCTGTGCTGCGGCTCCAGTGCAAATTTGCACAGGAACCCTGTGCATCTTTAGGTCCATTTCAGGTCCGAATTCAGCCAAAAGTTGTGGCTGAAATCGGACCTGAAACGGTGTACCAGGACGCACCGGACTCCTGCTGGGACCCGCATGTGGCGATGGTGTGAAGCCAGCCTAAAGGTATTTGTACTGTATGAACCTGCTCAACAGTCTGAACAGTACAGGCTTATGATCTTAACAGTTCCTGTGTTGGCTGTTGTTAGCGAAGATGCCTGGAGTAATTTTATGTTACTTTTTGGGTATTCTGTGCCCTAGCACTCTCTAAATGAGTTTGTTGTACCTAATAAACTCTTTAAACATTCTAAAGCCCAATTTCTTCCACCCCAAAGAGTCAAGAATTCTGCCCTGGGGTTTAAAACGCTAGCCCACCAAGCCAGCTTGGGGTCCCACTAAGCTGCACAGGGGTAGGGAGGTGCTAAAGAACACTTATTTCTGCCTAAATGCACCTGCAAAAAACAAACACACAAAGATGAAAGCATATCTATACATTTTGATAATTTCTGGAGAGGTGCAGTGTGGTGCGGCAGCAGTAATTACACAGACTCTGATTGTAGAGAACAGAACTTGTATTAATGCAGAATCCAGTAATTCACAACACACATGGTGGGAAAGCACATGACCAAGAACACTCACAGTATGTAAAAGCAATGTGTAACAGAGCATGTCTCAGATGTGTCTACAGCATCTGTCTTGAGGGGCAAAATGCTGTCTGGCTGGTCCAGACCCAAATGAAAAGGTCTTCAGGTAGGATAGCATGTCCCTAACCTTTCCCTACTTGTCTGGAACCTTTCCCTGTTGCTAATCACTGTCCCTGTCAGAAGGGTGACCTGTCTCTATGCCACCCACATGCAAAATTTGCACCAAGCTCGGGAGCCAGGGCTTTAAATAGGCTCAGGCTGACTCAAGATCGCTGCTAGAGTCACATAGGACAGCAGCATCCAATCGGATAGCTTCTCCAGTGACCCTGGAAACCATAGAGGAGCACCTGCAGTGGAGAAAGTAGTCTGCACCTGCCTACAAATTATTACTGAACTTTGTGCTTCTACATATATTCAATGAATTGCTTGGATCTGTTCCTTCATCTAGGAAGTAGGAAAATTCAAGACTTGCTTTTATTTGTTTTCTTGATTTTAGAGAATTGTTATATGAAAATAAACTGCATGGAAAGGTGTTTATGTACACAAAGAAATATGGGCAAACAAAGCAGGATCCTTTGAATAAATGATCCTTTCAAATGTAGATCATCCTTTATCATGCTGTGACCGCGTTACTCTGAGCAGATAGATATGTTTATTTGTCTTTGCCGAATGCATTCATATTTATTTTATTTATACATTGAAAGTAAGGCTCAGAATAATGATAATGCATGATTTTTAGTCTGGCAGCAGAGCTTATGGTTGTAAGTTCGGCTTTTTATATCTATACAGGTCATGTTACCATTTCAGGTCCACAAACAGGACTTTCATGCTTATTTACCAATCATAGTAATGTGCAGAGTCCCACAGCAACTTCCATCAGTAAGAGCAATGACAAATGATTTCTGATTTGTTGCTATAGTTACAGCATTTCACTTTCCCGGAATTGTATCATCATTATTGAGCATATGGTTAATGAACAATCACATAAAAGACATTCCGAATAAGGAAAATACAATGCATTGACTGAAAATATGTTGCATCCATCTTGAAAATGATCTATCTCTATTATAATATACAGTATATATATTTATCCATATCTATCTATCTATCTATCTATCTATCTATCTATCTATCTATCTATCTATCTATCTATCTATCTATCTATCTATCTATCTATCTATCTATCTATCTATCTATCTATCTATCTATCTATCTATCTATCCCTCTAGGTCTAGGCTAGCTATCTGGCAATTCCAGCATTTACCATATAGCGTGTTCTAAGCCCCTTCTTTGGCTACTATGAGCTCCTATGGGTTACTTATCTTCAGGTGGTAAAGTTCATTGTCACCTATATATGATGTACTATACTGTATATATACACTCACTGGCTACTTTATCATACAAGAACGGAGAGGGGTTTTAGATTGAGAATTTAAATTAGGAAATGACCTGGTAAGGTCAAGTACCTCCATCCCTATCGCTGTGAATAATAATGGAAATGAGGAGAGGGGAGGGGAAGGGAGGGCAATGGGAAAGGGAAATCGGGACTTTATTTGAAACATGTGGGTACGAAATAAATAGATATATAAAATTGAGTATAAGGTATTTAATAGTTCATAGCCAGGGTACATTATGGTAATAATACAACAGGACCCAATTAGATTCATACATGGTAATGATACGAACTCAAACCTTAACCATAATTGAACATAAATATTACAATTCGCCAATTTAATCTGGGGCCTCTCTTAATCCCCAGCAAGGATAATAAACAGATTAATACAGGCAGTAATACATAGTCCAAATGGATCACATATATACACATACATAATAGTGCCCAATCATAGGCCCTAATGGATCCCTAACCTAAATTTTCATTGTTTCAGCCCATGAGAAGTAGATATAGACACCCATGGAACCAATTATCTATGGTAGTAGACATACAATGGTTAGAGTGAGCATAGCAAAGTACACGGCATCTGTAGCTCGATGCATTTCATTGCTGAAGCCAATCTTCAGGAGCAAAGCACGTGAACAGAATTAAGGTGTCTCTATGGTGGTGGTATGGCACGAAGGTTCACGTGTTTCGCTCCTGAAGATTGGCTTCAGCTATGAAACACGTCGAGCTACAGATGCCGTTTACTTTGCTATGCTCACTCTAACCATTGTATGTCTATTACCATAGATAATTGGTTCCATGGGTGTCTATATCTACTCCTCATGGGCTGAAACAATGAAAATTTTGGTTAGGGATCCATTAGACCCTATAATTGGGCACTATTGTGTATGTGTATATATGTGATACATTGGACAATGTAATACTGCCTGTATTAATCTGTTTATTATCCTTGTTGGGGATTAAGAGAGGCCCCAGATTATATTGGCCAATTGTAATATTTGTGTTCAATTATGGTTATTGTTCGAGTTCGTATCATTACCATGTACTGTATGAATCAAATTGGGTCCTGATGTATTATTACCATAATGTACCCTGGCTATGAACTATTAAATACCTTGTACTCAATTTTATATATCTATTTATTTCGTACCCACATGTTTCAATTAAAGTCTGGATTTCTTTTTCCCTCCCTTCTTTTCCCCTCCCCTCTCCTCATCCCCATTTTTATGGCTACTTTATTAGGTACACCTTAATACTGCCTTAATTCTTCGTGGCATAGATTCAACAAGGTGTTGTAAACATTCCTCAAAGATTTTGCTCCATAGTGACATGATAGCACCACACAGTTGCTGCAGATTTGTCGGCTGCACATCCCTGATGAGAATCTCTAGTTCCACCAAATCCCAAAGGTGTGCTATTCAGATTTGAGATCTGGTGACTGTGGAGGCCATTGGCCTCATTGTCATGTTCAAGAAACCAGTGGTGAGATGATTTGCGCTTTGCGACATGGTGCATTATCCTGCTGGAAGGAGCCATCAGAAGATAGGTACACTATAGTCATAAAGGGATGGACATGGTCAGCAACAAAACTCAGGTAGGCCGTGGTGTTTAAATGATGCTCAATGGGACCAAAGTGTGCCAAGAAAATATCCCCCACACCATTACACCACCACCACCAGCCTGAACCGTTGATACAAGGCAGGATGGATCCATGCTTTCATGTTGTTTACACCAAATTCTGATGCTACCTCTGAATGTCGCAGCTGGAATCGAGACTCATCAGACCAGGCAACATTTTTCCAATCTTCTACTGTCCAATTTTGGTGAGCCTGTGTGAATTGTAGCCTCAGTTTGCTGTCCTTAACTGACAGGAGTGGCACCCGGTGTGGTCTTCTGCTGCTGTAGCCTGTATCTCTTTCAAGGTCCAATGTATTGTGCATTCAGAGATGGTATTCTGCATACCATGGTTGTAACGAGTGGTTATTTGAGTTACTGTTGCCCTTCTATCATATCAAACCTGTCTGCCCATTCTCCTGTGACCTCTGACATCAACAAGGCATTTTCCTCCACATAACTGTCGCTCACTGGATATTTTCTCTTTTTTGGATCATTCTCTGTAAACCCTAAAGATGATCGTGGGTGAAAATCCCAGTAGATCAGCAGTTTTTGAAATACTCAGACCAGCCCATTTGGCACCAACAACCATGTCACATTCAAAGGCACTTAAATCCCCTTTCTTCCCCATACTGATGTCCGGTTTGAGCTTCAGCAAGACACTTTCACCACATCTAGATGCCTAAATGCATTGAGTTTCTGCCATGTGATTGGCTAATTAGCAATTTGTGTTACCAAGCAATTGAACAGGTGTACCTAATAAAGTGGGCGGTGTGTATATATATATATATATATATATATATATATATATATATATATTACATATACATACACACACATTATCTCTTTTTTGCATGGAGAAGCTGAACAACAGCGACAGGCAGTCAGTTATATCAGTGTTAGAATTATCAGCGCTCTCCAAAACTGTGATCAAATAAAAAAAAACCAAAGTCCATCCAACTTTTGAGAAAACAAAGTCCGCTGGAGCCCACACACGGTCGAATTGTCCGACGAAATCCCGTCCGCCGGGCAAAGTCTGCCGTAAAGTCCGCTTGTGTGTACACGGCATTTGTAGTATTGTATGAGAAAAAGTGGGTGAAGTTGTTTCTCTCTCTTCATGACTTAACATAAAAATGTAATCTATCATATTACTTAAAAAAAGTTAATTAACTAAAAAGTTGATAAATGAAATCAATCTCCAAAGGCATAATGTAAATATAATTTAAATCACGGTTAATCAATGGTTAATATTTTTTGTAAGAAACAAATATGCTTTGCAAGGCTCAGGTAAATATAGAAACCAAAAAATACCCTGTTTGCATGCGGAATAAACTTTTTTTAATTAAGTTTAGAGTAGAGAAGGTGGGGATGGGGTAGTGGGCTATCCAGCTGTTATTATTTGTTAATTCCAGACTCAATGACTGTATCCCTCTTGTGTAACCCCACCCCCCTATATAATACTCAGGATAAACTCTGATCTCTAAAATCAATTACAGAAACAAAGAAGAAAAATGCTTTACAAATAACTGGAAATAACTGCAATAACTGCAAAATGCAAATTTCCTTGCTATAATTATTACTCCTGCCATGTTATGAAGACCTGAAAAAAACACATAAAAGCAATAAAGAACACATTGTAAATCTACAAGTATACATACATTATACAAAATGTTTCCTTCATTCACTTTTATAGCCCACTTGAGTCTTCCCAGCTAATGATGCATATTTTCAGCGTTAGAACTATTGTCTGTCATTCTTGTGCAATACTGGGGAAAGTAAGGTAATATATTCCAAGAGTTCCAGAGCTAGAGAAACTTCAGTTTTGTCTTAAAGGAAAGGTACCTCAAGAGGAGTATATAGACTGCGGCTGCTTGCCTCTACTTCTGAGAATGCCGCTTTCTTGGCTGCCATACTAATCCAAAAGCGTCAATACATTTTACGTCAAAATGTGCTTGATTACTGTATTAAATAAAATGTGCTTATAAAAACAGCTTGTAAAATGCTCTTAAAGTAGATCTAAGCCCTATAATTCAGTTTACTAAAAGCATTTTGTATAAAAAAAAATACTGCCATTTTTTCTTTTAGAATACTATTTTCAACATTTCTGTCTGCTGCTTCATTCCTCTGCTATCAGCATGAATTACTTTTGACAATTTTTCTTGAAACCAAGAGAAAAAAGGTGACGGGGGAGGGATCTCCAGCTGATTGTCAGCCTCAGCTATGTTCCTGTGCGCTGTGTGAAGGGGGTGTGTCCCTTCGTTCCAATCAGCTCTCCTCACTGAGTTCTGCAGAGTGTAATTTCATCTCTCTGCCTCCTTTTTTCTGACAGCTCAGACAAGCTTTATAATTCAGCACTTTGAATGAAAATAGAGAATAGAGGGCTGCAGATGAATAGGTACAACTTATGTAAGAGGACTTGTTTGATCTCTGTGTATCACCAGAAGCCAGTCTATGTAAGTATATGTACGGGTTTACCACCACTTCAACACTGACAGGGGTGCTTACAATGATCAGCTTTTATTCAATATGCAAAACCTTTTTTCCAAAAGGAAAAAAAAAACTGTCACTGTAACTGCTAAAAAAAAGTGTTAGCTGAAGTCCACCATTGACTTAATCAAGACCATCTAAACCTGCTAGTGCACCTAACACTAAACCAGATTGACTGTCTAAAGGTGCCTCCATTGCTCCTCTTCTTTGGAGTGGAAAAATACACACGGGTGGACTTTTCGATGGAGCCCACACACGGATTGTCCGCCGGATTCAGTCCGTCAGACCAGTCTGGTCGAAAAGTCTGCTCGTGTGTACGCGGCATAAGGCTTCATGTACACACAGCTGTGGAAAAATGCAAAACGTGGTAAAATTTTGTGGTTTTCGTTTTACGGCGGCCGGCGGTGGTCAAAACATTCCTATCCTGAACATGATTCTTTCAAGTTCAGGAGAGGGTGGTTGAAGGGAAGTTGAAGCTCCCCTAACTGCAGCAGTTCCAAACCTCTGGTAAAAGCCTAGGTGTACATGGACACCTAGGCTTTTATGGAGTTGAGTTTGAGAGCTTTGGCAAAAAAACGCTCCTAAACTCAAGTTCTGGAGCTGTAGTGTACATGAAGCCTAAGGGCTTCCATCTCCTTTTTCTTCACCTAAGCAAAGATGATGCCATGCTCAGCACAACCCCACCCCCCCCCCCCCAAATTCTCGTCTACAGCCTCCTGGGAAAACGTCATGCATCCCAGAAAGCTACAGGACCAGTCAACTCCAGACAGCCAATCTTGGACAGTGGGGAGCCAGCTATGGATCATAAGGAAAGTGAAAGCCAGCTCCCAAATCCAAGATGGTGGACCAGAAACCTAACGAGCAGTGAAGACTTCAGATGATGGTAAGACAGCTATATATGAAGAGATAGTTTTTGCGCATGATTTTGGTATCCATCTGCATGTTTATATATTTATTGATTGATTGATGTATTACATATGCACTAGAACCTATGGTTTATTTATGGTTCATATATGCACTAGCACTTTTTAATTACTTATACAATTTAATATTGATTGTTATGACATACTGTATGAATTTTTCGCTACCGTATGGCTAGTAAGACAGCGCTGGACCTGATGGACAGTTCAGTATGTCTTTCTGAATAATCAGCAGCTAAGGTATTTGTAGCTTCTGACTTTCATTTTTATAAAAGACTAGTGAAGTTCTGCTTTAAGAACACTTGGCTTACATCTATGGACAGTAAACAGCTGACAGCCTGCCAAGTATCAGTGTTGTTTTGCTGGTTGTTGGTTTTCCAACCTACTCAGTTATGACCCTCCGAGGAGTCATCAGAGAAACAAATTTCACACTTTTCACATACATCCAGTAACATAAGGTATGAACACAGCAAGCATGGCTGAAAGAAGGCCTAAATCTATCAAGTTCAATTTATTTTGCTTGATATTTTATCAGGGGCAGCCTGTCCATTAAGGGTGCAAGGGCGCCGCCTCTCCTATCCATCGTCACCCGGCGTGGGTGTTTTTTTGAAGCACCAATTAGAGCCAGAGGCTCTAATAGGCTTCAAAATAGGGTGGGCTCGGGGCGCGGGTGTGTGAGAATAGGGAATGAACATTCTCTATTCTCACACTGAACCACCTCTCTGCAAATCAGGAAGCATGGGTCTGAGACCCGTTTCCTTATTGGCCGAAATGAGAAGCCTTTTGATTGGCCGCCGGAGAGGAGGGAGAAGACAGAAGCCGCAGAGCAGGGGAAGAAGAAGCTGCTCATGATGCCCGCTATGAAATAAGGTGATGCCCATGGAGGAGAGCCAGGGAAGCCGCCCGTGATTGTCCGCCATGGATGGGGTAAGGGCAAGGACCAACCCGACCTGACCGGGCCCAACCTGACGGGGGGAAGGGTTGTGGTGGCCTCTGCGGACCCCCCCAAAAAAAAATTACCACCAGCCATCACTGTATTTTATCAACACTTTTAAAAGAAAAAGTACTATCCCTTACCTTGTAAAACAACCCATTCAGTTTAAAATAGAAAAGAAAGGCAAAACATTTGAGTGTATATATAGTAAGTACAAAATATACAGTAAATTCCTTTCTTTCTCTTTTTTTTATAAGTGATCACATAACCTCAGTTCTCAGACATAAGAGAGAATAGGGGTGGAGAAACAGCAGTACAATGATCTTCCCAGTAAATAGCTATGGAGGGGAGGTGTCAGCACAAGTCTGATCATTGGAGGACAGGCAGGCTGTTCTCCCAGCACATCCAGAAAACTGACCACAGTGGGATGGATGTGCTCTCATTCCTAGCGTGGTCAGTTTGAAATATAAAATCAGAGGGACTGGCAGGACCACCAGGTATTTCACACAAAAGAAGCAATGCAAAGAGAACAGGATACTTGTTAACACAAATACAACTTATCAGGAAGTTCCACGTTGGTTCCGGCAGTGCAACGGATCCCCCAGGGTACCAGACGAGCGACTTCACATCGCTGGCCGATCAGGATCCACGCTGACAAGTACACCCAGGGAACACCTCCCACTGGACGCTCTCCAACATATGATGAGCCTATATATTTCTTTTCTCTTGGCTATTGAAGTCTAGTTTTTACTGCACTCACTTTAACCAGGGTGGCTGTAATTGTTGTGTTAGGTAAATTTAGTTGGAGTGACCTGAGTCGCACCGATTAGAACAGTTCCATTGCTGTTAATGGAGAGCGACTTGTCATGCGACTTTAAACTCTCAAGTCGCATGACAAGTCGCAGCAGTGTGAACCAGGGCTTACCTTCACATCTTTCCTGGACTGCTAATTTTAACTGCTTGCCGACCGTATAACTTACATATATATGGCAGCAAGGCGGCTCTCCTGCGCAGGATCACGTACTTAGTACGTGATCCCGCTGTGATTATACACAGCAAGAGCTGATCTGCGGGTACCGCGGACTCGATGGCTGCCAGCACCTGCCGATTAGAGAGCCAGGACGGTGACCTGCTTATGTAAACAAGGCAGGTTGTCATTCTGCCAGTAGGGAAGGCATTGATCATGTATTCCTGCAAAGCATAGTAGCCCATTATGTGTCACTTACCTGACAAGGGAGCCTGGGATGTCACCGCTGTCCCTTCTCCTATGAAGCGCCCATCTTCTTTCCGGGTATCGCGGCCCTGGCACTGTGATTGGCCGGAGCCGCGATGACGTCACTCCCGCGCATGTGCGCTGGTACCGCCACTAACGGCATGATCGCCGTTAGAGATGGCACGCTCAGTGCGCCTGCACGCCGTTTTGTCTACGGCGCATGCGCCGTAGACATTGGTGCCTGTCTTTTGGAAATATCTCCTAAATCTCTTGCACCTACAGGAAAGCCTTAATCTAGGCTTACCTGTAGGTAAAAGTGGTCTGTAAGGGTTTACAACCACTTTAACCCCTTCCCAGCCAGTGTCATTAGTACAGTGACAGTGCATATTTTTTAGCATTTATTACTGTATTAGTGTATCTGGTTCCCAAAAAGTGTCAGTTAGTGTCCAAATTGTCTGCTGCAATATCGCAGTCCCACTATAAGTCCCTGATCGCCGTCATTACTAGTAAATAAAAATTAAAAATACAAATTGTCTGTCTTTTTTTGTTTATAGCGCAAAATATAAAAAATGCAGAGGTGATCAAATATGACCAAAAGGAAGCTCTATATATGGAAAAAAATTACATACATTTTATTTGGGTACAGTCTCGCATGAGCAGGCAATTGTCAGTTAAAATAACGCAGTGCTGTATCGCAAAAAAAATGACCTGGTCGTGGAGGGGGGTAAATCTTCCGGAGGTCAAGTGGTTAACACTCTCGTTCTATAAATCACAGCACTATGCCTCTCTGTTTCCATAATATTCACACAATAAATCTTCCTGTACCCCAACACTAAACCTCCCTGTAACACTAACCCTCACACTAATGCTTCCTGTAACCATTACTCTCATACTAAATCTTCCTGTTCTCCCCTGGCCCTCCCTGTAATCCTAAAACTCATGCCAAGTGCCCATACACTTCTCTCCAGTGTGGTGCATTGTGGAAACACGTGCGTTTCTACACCTGCTTTAAAGTTGTAATAAACACTTACATATACCCAATGAAGTGAATGGCCTCATATGATACATAGAAATGAAACAAATCGTCCTACATAAGTTGTACCTGTTTATCTACAGCCATCTTTCCCTTACATCCATTTCAAGTGCAGAATTTACCCAGGATCTCTCAGCTCTGAAAATCAGGGGGCAGGGAGCTGAAATTACATCAGTTAGTAGAGTTCTGAGAGCTGATTGGAGGGAAGAGACACACCCCTCTCCACGCAGCACACAGGAACAGAGCTGAGGCTGTCAGTCTGCTGGAGGTCCCTCCCCTGTCACAAATTTTCTCTTGGTGTCAGGAAAACTTGTCAGAAGTGATCCATGCTGATAGCAGAGGAATGAAGCAGCAGACAGAAATTAAACATAGTGCTCTTAATGGAGACAAGTACACACTATAGAGGGATATGCTTTGTTCATATTTCATGTCTGAGGTTTACAACCACTTTAATGCAAGTTAGGTGCAGTACCATTCATTTTCAATTCCACCCCAACATACTAACCCAACGCACCTCAGATGCACATACACTTTAGCACATCGCAACACACAGTAATGCACTACCCTGTGATGTGCTGTGCTAGAAAACGTAAGTGGACAGAAACAAAATAAATAATAAATTGACAATTCATTTTAACCACTTCAGCCCTGGAAGGATTTGCCCCCTTAATGACCAGGCCATTATTTGTGATACGGCACTGCGTCTCTTTAACTGACAATTGCGCAGTCTTGCGACCTTGTACCCAAACAAAATTGACGTCCTTTTTTTCCTACAAATAGAGCTTTCTTATGGTGGTATTTGATCACCTCTGCGGTTTTTATTTTTTGCACAATAAACAAAACAATAGCGACAATTTGGTAAAAGATCAATATTTTTTACTTTTTGGTATAATAAATATCCCCCCCAAAACAAAATGTATTCATCAGTTTAGGCCGATATATATTCTTCTACATATTTTTGGTGAAAAAAAAAAAACTATCACAATAAGCGTATATTGATTGGTCTATGCAAAAGTTATAGCATCTACAACATAGGGGATAGATTTATGGCATTTTATTAATATTATTTTTTTTTTACTAGTAATGGCGGCGGTCAGCAATTTTTATCGGGACTGTGACATTTCGGCAGACAAATCGAACACTTATGACACTTTTTTGGAACCAGTGACATCTATACAGCGATTAGAGCTAAAAATAGCCACCGATTACTGTATAAATGTCACTGGCAGGGAAGGGGTTAACACTAAGGGACAATCAAGGGGTTAAATGTGTTCCCTGCTAGGTGTTTCTAACTGTGGGGGGATGGGACTCACTGGAGGAGAAGACAGATCACTGTTCCTAATCTTTAGGAGCAGACGATCTGTCTCTCCTCTCCTGACAGAACCGGGATTTGTGTGTTTACAGACAGATCCCCGCTCTTAAGGATGGTTAAGGATGCACATTAGTGCTGCATGGTGAGGAGTAAAAAATGTGGGTGGAACTTCACTTTAATGCATTCTATGCATTAGGGTAAAAAACCTTCTGTTCTGCATGAACCCCCATCCCTCCCCTTATTCTTACTTGAGCCCAATCCGATCCAGTGACATATACAAGAGCAGCAGCTCTTGCTGCTGTCTCCCTCCTCATTGGGTAGATTGATAGCAGCAGCAGCCATTGGCTCCCACTCTTGTCAATCAAATTCAGTGATGAGGGGGAGGGGCCGAGTCGCCCAGTCGCATGGGTGCCCCCAGAAAAAGTGGCTTTCCCTGGGACACTCGCCGAAGAGAAGGGGCCCTGAGCGGGCGGTGGGGGACCCCAGAAAAGGAGGATTGGACTATTGGACTCTAAACTATTGCACAGAGCAGGTAAGTATAACATGTTTGTTATTTTGGTTTGCTATTTTGGGTTAAAAAAAATAAAGGTCTATAATCACTTTAACTTCCCTGTAACCCTTCCATGAACCCAATGAAGTGACTGGTCTCAGGTGATACATAGAGAATAAACAAATACTCCTACATAAGTTGTACCCGTTTATCAGCTGTCTTCCCTTCTCTACATCCATTCAAAGTCCAGAATTTATGAAGCTTGTCTGAGCTGTTAGAAAACAGGGGGCGGAGAGCTGAAATTACACACTGCATAGCTCAGTGAGGAGAGCTCTGAGAGCTGATTAGAGGAAAGGGACTCCCCCTCCCCCCCTTCACACAGCACACAGGAACATAGCTGAGGCTGTCAATCACAAGCTTTGTGCTGGAGCTCCCTCCCCTGTCACCTTTTTTCTCTTGGTGTCAGAAGTGACTCATGCTGATAGCAGAGGAATGAAGCAGCAGACAGAAATGACACTTAGTGCTCTTAACTGAGACAAACTACACACTATAGAGGGATATGCTTTGTTCACATTTCACGTTTAAGGTTTACAATCACTTTAAGGTAAAAAAAAAAACTTTTGTGCCAAAGGATCCCCCCAGTCCCCACCCCCCTTTACATTTACTTGTCCCCATTCTCGATCCAGCACTGTGCAAGAGAGCAGCGTCCCTCTCGGCTTTCTCCCTCCTCACTGGGCAGTTTGATCAAAATGGCTCCCACTGCTGTCAATAAATTTCTGTGACGAGGGAGCAGGGGCGAGTCCCACTGTCTGTGTCTATAGACGCAGACAGTGCGGCTTAGGAGCAAGGCCACGTAGGTGCCCCCATAGAAAGCGGCTTTCTATGATGGGCACCTGCCGAAGAGAATGAGTGCCAGCAGGGGACCCCAGAAGAGGATGGGACTGCTCTGTGCAAAAACCATTGCACAGAGCAGGTAAGTATAACATGCTTATTATTGTAATAAGATTAAAAAAATATATCTTTACAGTCACTGTAATGTGTATTTGTTCTCATCATGATTTCTACTTTCCATACAGCATACTGGCTCAGTAGTCAAAAAAATGTACTTTCCTTTGTATAACTTTTCTGCTGTACAATATAAGTGCACATCATTAAAGAATTAAATTTAAGTGCCTGTGCCTAGATTTTTTTCTGCATCTATTCTGTTTTGCTACTACGTTTCAACCAGCAGTGCTGGTACATTCTAACGATGTTCACATCACACATAATAATGTGCCAGGAGACGGAAAAGTTCTAAAACAGCATTCTGAAAGTATACTAACAATCCCTGAGGCTAAATAATCAACTCTGAATCTGTCATGGATGCTGTACCGGGAAGTCAGACAAACACATCTGTGATTGAACTGCAAGCAATAGGGAAATGTGATAGATTGTAGACCTAAAGTGTTCCACCATCTGTTCTAGCATTTTGGATCTAAAATAATTCTGTTACAAGACAGTAACTTGAGACCGACAATTTCAAGTGTTACATGCGTAAAGTAAAATTGTTTTTGTTATACTTGAACTGTTTGTGAATTCCTCTCGATTTTTTTTTTTTTTTTTTTATAAAGGTTAAAGAAGTTCTCAATTTTCAGTTATCATAAAGGGTAGAGCGAAATAATACAATATAAAACAATTGTTTTGAAAGAAAATTAGACTATCCATAGATTGAGATTTACCAGTTCCATACACTTAAGCTTTAAAAAACGTGAGCTCATGAAGGAGGAATGACCAATTTGGTTTTAACAGCTCCCCCCTTCCCGGGATAACAACCTTCCCTCTTTCTCTGTTTTCCATTCACAGGAACACGACCATTTGCCGAAGCCAAGTGTTTGTGGTAGCACTAGCAGCTCCTGTTGCCTGAGTGTGGTTGGACCATGCATGCTTGACTTTCATCAGAGGTCTACAGTCCACTTTAAGGCTAGATTCACAGAGGCTTCAGCTTGTATAAGAACAATGTGAACAGCAAGTTTTGACAAAGCAGTTGCAGAGCTTTCAGTAAGCTTTTTTGATGCTTCTAACAGTGGCTACCAGGGTCGCAAAGGTCGCACTTGCGACCAGGACCTGGCATTCCACCACTGTCAGGGGGGCCCCAGCAGGGTTACTGGCCACAGAGCTCTGAGCTGGGAGTGTCTCTCTCATACAGCCCAGAGCCTGCACTGACAGTTCCCACTCCCTTCTCCCTCACATGGATGGGAGAGGAGAGAGTCGATCTGCTCCTTCTCCCCCCACCCCTCTCTTCCTGTTTGCGCCGCAGGAATTGTGAAGCATGGTATAGGACACAGCAGTCACAGAGTGCACTGGATGCACGCCCCAGAGGCCATGCAGAAAGCAGGATTCTGGAAGGATATCCATGGACACCCTCCCAGAACTGGAATCCGGGGCTCAGATAGAAGGGGGACCCTTCATGGTTTCTTGCACCGGGGCCCTGAAAGTTTGAGTTACGCCACTGGCTTTTAAAGTACCATTTAACTCCAGTTTGTAAATGTTGAACACAGATCCTAATGAGTGTTGATTGCCACTTTAATCAAGCTGCTAGCAGGCTTCAACAGGCTTCCAACAAGCTTCAAGAGTTGCTGAAGCCTGCTGGCAGCTTGCTTAAAGTGGCAATCAGCAGTCCCATTGGGATCTGTGTTCAAATTTTGCAAACTGTAAGCAGAAAGAAGGCACTTCTAAGTTCATTAAAACCTAGACTTTAATAGCCAAAAATGTTTAAAAACACTTACAAGAGAAAGGAGAAATATAGACTCATCGTATGTTGGGGAGCGTCCAGCGGGAGGTGTTCCCTGGGTGTACTCATCAGCGTAGATCCTGACCAGCAAGCGGTGTGGAGTAGGGTGTCTGGTATCCTGGGTGATCCGTCACGCTGCTGGAACCAGCGTGGAACGCAGTAGCTGGATATGTCGTCAAAGGGGGGCGATGATGCATTTCAGAGCATGCGCACTGGCTCCTTCGATGAAGATCACAGTCACTCTTCACAGGATCACACGATCGCAATCACTCTTTTCCTCAAAAAACAGTCTAGGTTCTTTCTGGTGTTTTTATTTTTGGAAAACTTGGATAGGGTTGAGAGAAAACAGAACTATGTACAGGCCTCATGAATGGCAAGCGCATGACAGACACTGCCGTGGTGGGTCCCGCTGTCCTTCTCCTGCTCCTGTTCAGGACACCCCTCGTTTGGATTGTATGGTGAGGTTCCTTCTCAGCTCCCAAACTCCAGGCCCAAGATCACCCCCCCCCCCCGAAAGGGTGCTCCCTCAAAGGCCACGACACCCTAACACTTCATCCCTCAGTTCTTCCACCCCACAGCTCCTCCCCCAGCAGGCTGACCCTGGGTATATATAGGAGGCCTGCGCCCTGCCAATCCTAGTTGGGGATTGGTCAGGGCTCCCAGATACACCCCATGCCACTCCAATCCTCTCTCCCCATCTCTTTTCCAGAACCTTCTGGAAACCAGAGGGAGGCGCCAGAGAGATGAAGCCACATCTCAGTCACCTGCTGCTGCTCTCAAACCACTCCCAGCCCCCCGGATCAAAAAAAAAACAGGCCTAGCTCACAGCTAGGCCTGCCTAAATATACCTGCACTGGCTGAAACAAAAAAACTAACATTAGCACCTACCTAAGGTAGAGGGTGCTACATCTATAACTGACAAGACAGGTTGTCTTCAATTCAGTGATAATTCATTCTTTAACTAAATGTCTCATTAACATCCTCAATGTACATCTGTCTAGTAGAGAAATTTGTGTGCGCAATCACGTTTAACAGGTTCATGGAAGCGCAAGCTAAATTGCATAGATATGCAATGTAGCTACATTAGGGTATATTCGGTCCAAAAATGAGAAGTGTGTGCACATCTATCCCCACATGGACATGGGCTTGTGATGCAAAGGAATTGATTTACTAAAGGCAAATAGACTATGCACTCTGCAAGTGCAGTTGCTCCAGAGCTTAGTAAATAAGCAGAAGCTCTGCTGATTTCCGTCATCCAATCACGTGCAAGCAAAAATACAGTTTTTTTTATATTTTTTGCAAAGTGAAGTTTTACCTCATTTACTAAGCTCTGGAGAAACAGTCTATTTGCCTTTATTAAGTCAACCCCAAAATGTGGGTGAACAAATACTAATGCCCCGTACACACGGTCGGATTTTCAGACGGAAAATGTGTGATAGGACCTTGTTGTTGGAAATTCCGACCGTGTGTAGGCTCCATCACACATTTTCCATCGGAATTTCCGACACACAAAGTTTGAGAGCTTGCTGTTGTCGGAAATTCCGATCGTGTGTACACAAATCCGACGCACAAAGTGCCACGCATGCTCAGAATAATTTAAGAGGCGAAAGCTATTGGCCACTGCCCCATTTATAGTCCCGACGTATGTGTTTTACGTCACCGCGTTTAGAACGATCGGATTTTCCAACAACTTTGTGTGACCGTGTGTATGCAAGACAAGTTTGAGCCAACATCCGTCGGAAAAAATCCATGGATTTTGAAGGCGGAATGTCCGATCAATGTCCGACCGTGTGTACGGGGCATTACAGTCATTTTACTTACATTGTGAGGGTGTACATAAGACGGAAGGGACAAATATTCATTTTAGACAAGTAGCTATATGAAATATCTGCAGATTTAACCATTTCCTGCAATAAATTGATTTTTCCAAATGTATTCTAAAGCAGAAAAGCATAATGTATAAATAAGTGGTGCCAATAATGACTATGGTTTTCCAATAAACATCACTTTATCCTTTATCCTTTATTCATCTTTCCCTGCTTCCACTTCAGTTATTCTTTATTGACATCTCCATCTGAAAGGGGCTAATGCAACAGATTCTGCAGACACACTGCAATAAGGAGAAAATGCTGCCTTATTATTTTCAGTGACAAGCTTGTAGCTGTGCACATGCATGATCTTAAAGGTTATGTGAACCCTCACCTTGTAAAAAAAACATTCAGTTCAAAAAAGAAAATAGAAATGAAAGGCCACAACCTATGTGTACATATAAAAAACATTATAAATACTTGTTTTTCCCTTTTTTTATCCGTGATCACATCTGCTCTTAGCTGCATAAGGAGCTCAGATTGCTGGGGGAGGAGAAACAGCAGACCACTGCTCTTCCCAAGGAAAGGCTGTGCAGGGAGAGGGGGTGTCAGCACAAGCCTAATCATTGGAGGAGAGCAGGCTGAGTTTCCAGCACAACCAGAAAACTGTGCTCTCATGCCTAAGTGTGGTCAGTTTTTATTAGGAAAGCAGGGGGACTGGCAGGATCCCCAGGTATTTCACACATAGGAAGCAATACAAAGAGAATAGGATACTTTCTCACACAAGTACATGGTACAGCAGGAACAGTTCAGGAATATGAAATGTTGGGGTAACATTTTCTTTAAAGGGAAAGAATAATGATTTTGGCCAATTTCATTTTTTTTTGTTTATACATTCTAAAGCAATTCATAATTTTTTTTAAACAAATTTACAAATTAACATTTAATAAAGTGTAACTAAAAGCAAAACTTTTTATTTAGTTTTGGATGGAGTGGAGAGGGATTGGAACACTTGGCAGTTATTGCTGTCTGTGCCCCCCCCCCCCATTAGGTTGGCCACATATTATACAATTTTCTAGTTCAATTTCCTTAAGATTTACCTTTGACTATGTAGTGCAAGGGCCTGCCTGATTGCATGCAAATTTAAAGTGTTTAGGTTTATATGGTTTTGGTAAATCTAAATGAAATTGTACATGAAAATTGTATAATGCATAATGTATAGCCAATAAAATATAAATGATTTGCTGCCCTACTAATACCAAAAAGCAAAACAGGTGATGGTGAAATCAAGGAAGCAAGCAAAATATAAATTCACTGGCAAATATTAACAAACTCAAATGTGTACAGATGCCGTGACAGTCACATTATTGTGAACATTAAATATCAAAAAAGTAAAGTAGAGCAAACTGGTGATAGTGAAAACCATAAAGCAAGCAAAATAAGCATTTAGTAACAAGTGCATACCTCCCAACTTTTTGAGATGGGAATGAGGGACACCTATCAGAAAAAGTATGCAGACATATGACACACCCCTTGCCACTCCCCCTTAAAGGGGAATTGTACAAAAAACAAGATTGGTTAAACCCACAAGTGCTTTTTTTTTACCACTACTATTCCTTTATATTGGCTTTTGGAATTTACAAATGCAGCAATTTAGAAATCAGATGAAAGGTTTAGCGCTGGAAAACCCTTTTTGATAGATAAAAAGTGCATTTTATATACATCTATATAGATCAGACCAAAATGAGGGACAAATGAGTATGAATGAGGGACAGAGGGACATTGCTCGAAATCAGGGACAGTCCCTCGAAATCAGGGACAGTTGGGAGTTCTGCAAATGTAGAGATTAAAATATGTACAAATGCTGTGACAGTTTCAGTTATTTGTAAAAACACTGCTGTGCTGACACAAAATAATGTGCTGAGCCAGGACTCGTGACCGCCCTCATGCCATTACTTCTTAATGCCACCCCATTTGCAGTGTGATTTTGCTGTGATAAATCATGTTGCAATCGGGGCAAAATCACAACGTGCGAAGCTTGTCGCTCAAAAAGGAGAAGGAGCTTCTTTTATGCGACAGCATCACGCATTGCAATTTGCCACGATTGCAACATGGTTTATCACAGCAAAATCACACTGCAAATGGGGTGGCATTAAGAAGTAATGACATTACAAAGGCATCTGGCGTTTTGCTGTGATTTGGAATTGCGAGCAGAATCACGGCAATTATGCCTGTGATTTAAATTGCCTAGGTGTGCATGGTGCCTTAGGGAAACCTGAGCTAGGATAAACACAACAAGCGTGAGCTGCGCTGTCATTGAGTGAAGTTAAAAGTGAGCCTGTTAGATTGAATGGGGTAGGGATGAGCTTGATGTTCTTGTCGAACATAAGTTAGACTCGAACATCGGGTGTTCGCCCAGTCGCCGAACAGGGAACATTATGGAACATTCGCGGAAAATTTGAGCGCCGCGGAACGCCTCATAATGCACTGCAAGCTCGCAGTGCATTGCTGTATGATGATTGGCCAAAGCATGCACCTGACCTGCATGCTTTGGCCAATCACAGCACGCTCTGCTAAGAGAGCCATAATTGGCCAAAGACAAGGTGCCTTTGGCCAATCATGGCTCAGAGGGACTAAGTCCACGCTCCACATTATATAAGACTGCTTACACGGCTGCCCTGTGAACTGTTGTTGGCGTGGACAGAGAGACAGCTTGATTTAGATTAAGCAGGCAGGTTATTCAGTTAGTGGCAGTGTATTTGATATATATATATATATATATATATATATATATATATACAGTCAGCCTAATTATATATATATAAAGTGGGGACGGAAAATGTTCAGACCCCCTTAAATTTTTCACTCTTTGTTGTATTTCAGCCATTTGCTAAAATCATTTAAGTTCATTTTTTTTCCTCATTAATGTACACACAGCACCCCACATTGACAGAAAAACACAGAATTGTTGACATTTTTGCAGATTTATTAAAAAAGAAAAACTGAAATATCACATGGTTCTAAGTATTCAGACCCTTTGCTGTGACCCTCATATATTTAACTCAGGTGCTGTCCATTTCTTCTGATCATCCTTGAGATGGTTCTACAGTGCATCCAGTGGTGTACTGTTTCTAATACACTTTAGGCTGTGTACACAGTATCTAATACAGTGTGCACAGTTTCTACTACACTTCTGGTGGTGTACACAGTATAAAATACAGTGCAGCCATTGTACAGTTTCTAATGAAGTGAAGGTGGTGTACACAGTATCTAATACAGTGTGTACAATTTCTACTACACTTTTAGTGGTGTACACAGTACACAATACAGTGCAGCCATAGTAAAGTTTTGAATAAAGTGCAGGCGGTGTACACAGTATCTAATACAGTGTGTACAGTTTCTACTACATTTCTGGTGGTGTACACAGTACACAATACAGTGCAGCTGTAGTACAGTTTTTAATAAAGTGCAAGCGGTGTACACAATATCTAATACAGTGTGTACAGTTTCTACTACACTTCTGGTGGGGTACACAGTACACAATATAGTGCAGCCTTTGTACAGTTGCTAATACAGTGCAGGCGGTGTACACAGTATCTAATACAGTGTGTACAGTTTCTACTACACTTCTGGTGGTGTACACAGTACACAATGCAGTGCAGCTGTAGTATAGTTTCTAATAAAGTGCAGGCAGTGTACACAGTATCTAGTACAGTGTGTACAGTTTCTACTACACTTCTGGTGGTGTACACAGTATACAATACAGTGCAGCCATTGTACAGTTGCTAATACAGTACAGGCGGTATACACAGTATCTAATACAGTGTGTACAGTTTCTAATACACTTCAGCCGGTGTACACAGTATCTAATACAGTGCAGTGTGGTGTTGATAAAACAAAAAATACATCATGTCCGGAAGGCCACCAAGGAGAGGCAGATGCTCACAGGCCACTAAAAGAGGGCAAGCAGCCTCTGTGTCTACAGTCAACAGTGGTGGTCAAGGACATGTTGCATCCTCTGCAGGTGGCTGTGGGGCATGCTTGTCCTTTTTTTCTGCTGCTGGCTATGTTATTGAGCCAGAACATGCAGAAGATTTGGTGGAGTGGATAACAAAGCCGTCCTCATCCTGCTCATCCTCTGTCACCCAGGCTCAGAGTAGTTTGCCTTCCAACACAGCTGTCAAAGCGGCCTATTCCACTGGCTCCTTGTCCACAGTCACTCCTTCCGTAGCCTCACCATCATGCACGGAGGAGTCCCTAGAATTATTCGACCACAGTGTCGGGTACGTGCTGCTGGAAGATGCGCAGCAATTTGAAGGCTCCGATGTTGGTTCCCAGGTTGAGGAAGGGAGTGACGTGAGCCTAGAGAGAGAGGGGGTGCCCAAGAAGGACAAGAAACTGGCAGTCATGTTCCCCCAGCTGCAGCATACTGCTAAGTTTGCTTCAGTGACGAGGAGGGAGGGGATGATGAGTTCACTGACTGTTCTTGGGTGCCTGAGAGAAGAGAGGAGGAAGAGGTACAACTCCAACAAGGCACGATGTCCTCTAGGGGGCAGCTTAAGGGCAGCCACCCTATTGCATCACACAGCAGAGCTCCTCAGGTGCAGGGCTATGCTGACTCCCCACTGACTCTTAAAAGTTCCTTGGTGTGGGCCTTTTTCAACACGTGTGTGCAGCAGATCGCACCGTTGCTGTTTGCAACCTATGTCTGAAGCGGATCAAGCGTGGCCAGAACAGCAGCCGCTTGGGCACCACATGCTTGACCAGATATATGACGATCTTCCATGCAGTCCATTGGCAACAGGACTTGAAAGACCCACATCAAAGAAAAAGGCGGACTTCTCCTTGGTCCTCATCTGGGATCTCCAACCGTACTATACCTCCAGTCCTCTCCAAAACCTGCACTGAGAGGAATGAAGGTATAGCAATAAGCGTGCCAAGTACTTGCAGCCAATCTGCTAGCAGTACACCACTATCTGACTTTAGCAGGCAAATTTCCCTACCCCAGTTGCTAACCCGTAAAAATAAATTCGGTCCCAGCCAGCCACATGATCAGTGTCTAAATGCTAGCTTGGCCAAATGGCTAGCACTGTAACTGCTGCCTTTTCAGCTAGTAGACTCTGCCTCCTTTCATGAATTTGTAGAATGTGCTGTACCTCAGTGGCAGGTTCCATTTCTTTTCATGGAAGGCCATTCCGCCTCTCTACCGGCATGTGGAAGGCAATGTTTTGGCCTCGTTGGACAGGGTGGTCAGCAGTAAGGTCCATATTACCGCTGACTCATGGTCCAGCAGGCATGGGCAGGGACGTTGCCTTTCCTTCACGGAGCACTGGGTAACTCTGCTGGCAGCTGGGAAGGATGCAGGACAGGGTTCAGTGTTGTTGGGGCTTGTTCCGCCACCATGCCTCCAAAATGCTAGTGTTGATTCTGTCACAGCTATCTCCTCCACCCTCTCCTCTTCTTCTTCCTCTATGACCTCTTCTCCAGATTTGTCCTCTAACCCAGCGGTGCTCCATAAGCATTCAAGGGTCTAAGCAAGCAGTCAGGCTAAAAGATGCCACGTGGTGCCTGAGTTGGTCTGCCTAGGGGACAGGAGACACACTGGGGCAGAGATTCTGTCAGCTCTGCAGGGGCAGGCTCAGAGGTGGTTGACGCCATGCCAGCTTCAGCCAGGAATGGTTGTATGCGACAATGGCACCAACCTTCTCTCCGCCCTCCGACAGGGACAGATGACCCATGTTCCATGTTTGTCACACGTCCTGAATTTGGATATGGAGTGGTTCTTGAGCAGGTACCCAGGCTTACAGGATCTCCTGAGGCAGGCCAGAAAAGTCTGTGGTCATTTCCGCCAGTCATACAATGTCAGTGCTCGGCTGGCTGACATTCAAAGGGAATGCAACCTGCCCACCAACTGCCTCATTTGTGACATGCCCACCAGGTTGAACTCAACGTTGGCAATGCTGCAGCAGCTGCACACACAGCAAAGGGCCATCAATGAGTACCTGTGCGAGTATGGTACCAGGGTCAGGGGAGCTTGGCTTCTTTTCGCCACGCCAGTGGCTACTGATCAAGATGCATGCACTGTCCTGTAACCATTTGAGGAGACCACAAGGATGGTGAGCAGTGACAATGCATGCATCAGTGACGCTGTCCCTCTAGTCTTCCTGTTGGAGCACACGCTTCGTGGAATCATGGACAGGGCACTTGAGGCAGAACAGCGGGAGGAAGAGGAGGCCTTCCTTACCTCTCAAGGCCCCCTTTATCCAGATAGCATTCCTGCGGGCCCGCCAAACATACAGGAAGAAGAGGAGGACGATTGTGTCAGTATGGATGTAGAGGATAACACTCAGCAGCAGTTTTCAAGGGATGGTTTTCAGTCCGCAGAAACCCAAGGAGTTGTACGTGGCTGGGAGGAGGTAGTTACGGATCATGTGATCCTTAGTGACCCAGAGGACTCAGAATCGAATGCCTCTGCAAACTT
Organism: Aquarana catesbeiana; assembly: GCF_042186555.1. Taxonomy (NCBI): domain Eukaryota; kingdom Metazoa; phylum Chordata; class Amphibia; order Anura; family Ranidae; genus Aquarana; species Aquarana catesbeiana. The sequence continues at coordinate 733,503,133 of NC_133325.1, read as the reverse complement.
ACGCTGCATGGCCTCCCTGATTCTGCAAAGCCTGCGAATGGACCCTATGATTCGTGGTATCAAGGAGAGGGATCGTTACTGGCTGGCAACCCTTCTTGATCCATGTTACAAGGTTAAAGTTGTAGAGCTCATCCTGCCTTCACAGAGGGAGCAGAGGATGAAACATCTTCAGGAGGCCTTGAAGAAAGGTTTGTGCAACGAATTTCCAGACCCTGGAAGGTTACAATTTCCTGGTGCTGGAAACGTGTTGCTGAGGCTTTGTTTAGTCAGTGAAAGAGTGGTGGAGAAGGTGGCCGGCTGACCGATGCCTTTAAACAATTTTTCAGTCCTCAGGTCTGATCGGTTCAAGCAACCATTGCCAGTGTCTGCATTACATGGTGCAGGAATATCTAGGGGCAAGAGCAGAACTGGAGACCTTTCCAACAGAGCATCCACTGGGTTACTGGGTCTTGAGGATGGACCACTGGCCAGAACTTGCTCAATATGCAATTGAGCTACTGGCCTGTCCTGCATCCAGTGTGCTTTCTGAACACACATTCAGTGCTGCTGGAGGGATTGTAACGTATCAAAGAGTGCGCCTGTCCACAGACTCCGTTTATAAGCTTGCATTCATAAAAATTAATCAGTCTATGATCAGCAGCTATCAAGCACCTGATGCTGATGTAACTGATTGAATTTGCTATGGATGTGGGATCCCTGGAAGACTGCCTATGCTGACTATCATATTGCTCCTCAATCTTGATGATGCTAGCTTCCAACAATATTTTTGGTTTAGGGCATCACAACCCAAGGCCCAAATTTTCTGCCCCTGTTTAACAGGGGCATGTAATTACAATTTTTGATCTAATATTTCACAGCAGGGCCCGTTCCTTCACCCAACAAAAGTATCTGTGAGGGGTTACAGTGTTGTGGCATCACCACCCAAGGCCCATTTTTTCTGCCCCTGTCTAACAGTGTTTTGTAATTACAATTTTTGATAAATATTTCAACGCAGGGCCCGTTCCTGAGCCCAACAAGAGAAGCTGTGAGGGCTTACAGTGTTGTGGCACCACAGAATACAAAGAGTTTTCCCCAGGGGCTTTTTAAGGCAGCAAAACATTAGTATTAATAAAGTAAATCACAATTGGAATATATATTTTTAAATGTGCAATAGATTTATTAAAAAGTACATACTCTGGTTAGGTGAACAGACAACAACATATTACATTACTCATGTCATTCAAGTCATTCACTTAATGAAATTAAAAAACCCCTGAAGAAGACCGGAATGGGTCGAAATGCATTGGGGTATTCATGTGGATAACAAAGTTGTTAATGTTGGATATGTAACTGTCACATTATATTCTCCTGGGGGCATTCTTGCCATGAGTAATGTAATATGTTGTTGTCTGTTCACCTAACCAGAGTATGTATTTTTTAATAAATCTTTAGCACATTTAAAAATATATCTTCCATTTGTGATTTACTCTATTAATACTAATGTTTTGCTGCCTTAAAAACCCCCTGGGGAAAACTCTTTGCTTTCTTTGGAACTTATGTTGGGTTGTGCAGCTCCGGGTACTCTAACATATGTGTTTTTCCATTTGTTTGTACAGTGTTGTGGCACCACCACCACTGCCCAAGGCCCAATTTTTCTGCCCCTGTTTAACAGGGGCATGTAATTACAATTTTCGATATGATATTTCAACGCAGGATCCGTTCCTGCACCCAAGAGTAACTGTGAGGGCTTACAGCGTTGTGGCACCACCATCACCACCCAAGGCCCAATTTTTGATATAATATTTCAACGCAGGGCCCGTTCCTGCGCCCAACAACAGAAACTGTGAGGGCTTACAGTGTTGTGGCACCACCACCACCACCCAAGTCCCAATTTTTCTGCCCCTTTTTAACAGGGGCATTTTGATATAATATTTCACATCAGGGCCTGTTCCTGCGCCCAACAAGAGTATCTGTGAGGGCTTACGGTGTTCTGGTACCACCAACACCTAAGGCTCAATTTTCTGCAGAGTATATAGGGCAGGCCGTATAGTATATATACTGCTGTTTAGACTGTATATAGTGCCTGGGGGCCTAAAGGACCCCCAAGCCATTTTTTTTTAATTTGGGTGCGGGGTTCCCCTTAATATCCATACCAGACCTGGTATGGATTTTTGGGGTGACATCCACCCAATTTATTTTTGGTATTTTTCGTATTTTTATCTATATTGCCAGGATCCGACAATACATTACAACTGCGAGCAGTTTTAAATGACATTTTTTCCTTTAGAAATGTCATTTTGCTGTGGCACTGTTATAAACATGGGAAAGATGTGCTACTACAGGCATGCTAAGGACACCCCCAGACATGATATTTAAAGGAATATTTCACTTTAAGCATTATTAAAATCACTGCTTCTGAAAAAACAGAAGTTTTTTAAACTTTTTTTTGCATTGATACATACCCCCCGGGGCAGGACCCGGGTCCCCAAACATTTTTGATGGCAATAACTTGCATACAAGCCTTTAAAATGAGCACTTTTGATTTTTCACATTCGTGACCCATAGACTTTAATGGTGTTCACGTGTTCGAACAAATTTTTTGCCTGTTCACATGTTCTGCTGCGAACCGAACCTGGGGGTGTTGGCTCATCCCTAGACTGGGGTCTGCCATTGCTTTTCTAACAAAAGTGTGGTAGTTCTAGGACAGTGTGCTCCTAAAGTCAGCCATACATGGATCAAAATTCAGCCGGTTCAGCAGGGACTGGCCGAATTTTGATCCATGTATGGGCACTGTGGTTGTACAGAAGTCAATCTACTGATCGTGAGCTATGGCTAAGCGCTAAGGGAACGTGAAACGCGGTAGTTGGTGATGCTGTTCCCCTCTATTTGTGTCTTTGGACATGTTTTTATGAACTTTCTAAAATAAAGGTGATTTTACTGGATGTGTGGCCAACTAGAATTCTTTATGCTCATTGCAATCTACTGATGGACTTCTGTACAACTGCCCTATTGGTTTTTATCCACTTGATCAGTGCTGCAGGTTATAGCCTGGAATGCTGATCAATGTATTCTGATGGCGAGGAGTTCTCCCTGCTGTCAGAATACAATGACTCATTGGTGAGGATTCCCCCATCCACCTCGAATGTGTGGATTGGGGAATTGGTCAGTTTTTTCCTTCAACCTGCTGGTTAAACAAACAAAAACTGACCCATCTATGGGCTGCCTTAAGCCTAGCACACACTACGAGTTTTTGCCAGAACACTCCAGTCAGGGCTCTCAGCCATTGGCTGAGAACGCTGATCGGGAGCTGATCGGCAGGCTTCTGTTGGACCGGCTGCCATACACAAGGGCCAAATGTCGACCGGTTTCTATTTAGCCCATGTGTACTAGGCTTCAGTATCTCCACATACAGAGACATGCATGCCTCATAACTAGCATCACTGTCTGGAGTCCAGCAATGATACCCTCCTTCACTGGTTGGAAGATGTGAGCGATAGCATTCAAGTTGACTATTTCTCTAATAATAGAATAGAAAGGCCAGGGAACCATGTGATTACATGTATACAGTTTCTAGAAGAACTCCTTTGGTTTCTTATATCAAAAAAAGAACATAGGGCTGTCTTTTTGTTTAACCTTCCCAAAATAATAAGGTGATTCTGATTGGCCATAAGCATAGTTGCCAACATTTCCAAAAAGTTTTTAGGGATGTCCAGAAAGCCATTGTAGGCAGAGCATGTACTTTAATTAGGGGTGGGGCATTCATTTAATATGGGCATGGCTCTGTAAGAAACATAAATAATCCAAACAGCAAGAACAGCTGGGGTTAAACAGGGACCACCATAACAAAAGCCACGTGGCTTATATCCAGTCCAAATAAATATAGAAAATGGATATCCAAAATATAAAATTGTATTATCACACCAAAAACCCTCATCATCATGCCACTTGCAAAATCCCATCTTGTTCTTACGCGGCGCTAAAAGCCAAAAGCACCTGTGGATGTCTCTAGTGATTCTACCGCGCTTCCTGATCACCGGATTAGAGGAGGCTTGTCCAGTACAATCAAACAGCAAGCCTCGCAGGCTCCGCTTCTTGGGTATGTTCAGTTCCCCAATGAGAGCGCCTTAACATCAGCTTCTAAGGGAGGAGGTAGGGGGAGGGATCTCTGTCCCTGGCAAGCAATGTTTTTTTCTGTCTCTTACCCAGCAGCACACCTGAGCCTCTCAATGCCCCGATGTTAGTGACACATTCAGCGACTGGAAATCGTGGCATTGCCTGTCTGTGATCGGTCTTAGTTTCGGGGCCTGTGTTGGGACATCAGTTTAAAATCTGTGATTGTCCTGGCCAAATCAGGACAGTTGGCAACTATGCATAGGGATGATCGAATCAACCTGGATTCAGTATGCTTTAATCCAAGTCTATGGAGGTGAATCTTGAAAATCAATTCTTCCCATCTTCAAGGCTAATAGACAAAGGATCGTCAAACAAAGGGCATGGAAAGTTGGCCCCTGCCATTGGGGACATGCACTCATGCTAAAAAATAAATACTGTACAACAGGGAGTGGGTCCTCCTTTTTATTTTTTTAAATTTGAGGGCAACATGGGAAAAACACCAATCATTTTCATCACCAACTTGGGTGATGCCTTTAAGCCGTATATTTTGTTACGGAATGGTATAGTTCTCACATCATCAACAACACTGTATTCTAGCATCATATATTTTGCTTGCGTAATTGATTTCTTTACTTTTACGTCATTGATTGGCTTAAAAATAAGATCTAAATTAACTGGTGAAATTAATAGCTACAACTAATCTAAAAAGCTTTAGGAAATGTTCGTACAAATTTCTCATTGGCACAGCAGTTTAATTTTAAATATCTTTCCTTGCAATACCATAATGCAGTGTCTTAAAAGTTTAATAAAATGCACAAAAATACCATCATCTTTATCCCAGAGAGGAGCTTTAATGGTAGTACAGATTTACATTTTTTATAGCAAACACGGGCCGGGATGGCAATGCATGTAATTAGCAATGATCTGCGCATCACTAATATCTGCACTGTTTTGCAACAAACAATAAAATAATTTTAGGGTGCTTAACTTCCTTACAGTGTACCAGCCTGCTGGTAGAATGTTTTAAATGTATAGGGCAAGCACACCACATACCAAGAAGATTTTACTATAAAATTGTATTTAGCATATAAGCACTATTATACAATAGGTACAAATATCCAAGTATGTCATATCACATCAAGCATAAACGCTTAATCATCAGGTAAAAAATCTGGTTTCCCCAGCCTCCCTAAATACTTACCTGAACTTGATCTCGATCCAGCACTGTGCCAAAGAGTGTCCGCACTCTCTCCTCACTGGACATGGAGGCAGCAGTGGGAGGCAGTGGCTCTTGCTGCTGTCAATCACAGCCTGTGAGGAGTGGAGGGTGGGGCTGAGTCACACTGTGTGTCTATGGACACAAACAGTGCAGCTCAGGATCAAGCCCGTACGAGTGCCCCCATTGCAAGAGGCTTGCTATGGGAGCAGTTGGCAGGGGTGAGGAACCAGGAGCATCGGTGGGGGACCCCAGAAGAAGAGGATTGCGGCTGCTCTATGCAAAACAATTGCACAGAGCAGGTAAGTATGACATGTTTGCTATTTGAAAAAAAAAAACATTTAAATCGCCTTAATTCCTATCTATATCCAAAAAGGATAGATGCATGTATATAAGTTAAGTGAGCACCAGTTAGTGATGTAGCAGCTGATGTTCATTAATATATACAGGAATTCAGTACCCAGGATAAAATGATGAGAAAGAGAGCAGAGCCAGACTCTGATCAAAAGAGAAAGGAGGAAGAAGAACCCAACATTAAATAGTGTAAAATATTGCAAGATTGCAATAAAACCTAGCTACTCCCTTAACAAAAAAAAATAAATAATTATCAGCCATTTCCACAGACTCCTAATATGGCCTTTACCTCTTACTCTAGGAAGTATAGCAGCCAAGATTTGTCCTCCTCTTCCTCCCCCACAGACACACAAAAAAGCCATATACTCCTAATGCAGGTTGTTCTTCCCCCTCTAGTGTGCTAGAATAGGAAGTTTTCTGTTAGAGTAGGCAAAATTTTTAGGCTTCAGGTGAGTGACTCAGGAAGACTGGTATGACTCACAGGCAGCATCTCTAATACAACCGCCCCCCCCCCCCACATGGAATTGTAGGTTAGGAGGAGCTGTCTGGAGTATTTATGAGGATCCTGACCAATCCCCAACAGATGGATTAGCAGGGGGCAGGCCCCCTCAGATACTCAGGGTCAGCCTATCTGGGGCAGTGGAGTTTGGGTGGAAGCTAGAGATGAAGTGTTAGACTGTCTGAGTCCTTGAGGGTGCCCCCCCCAGTCTGGGCAGGGGATGACCTCAGGCCTGGATTTGGGGGTGGAAGGGACCCTTTTAATGATGCACAGAGGTGTCCTGCCCAGAGGCATAGGAGAAGGAGGACAGCAGGAGAACACTACTGGGCAAATCTCCGGGGAGAAAGACAGCCAGATGGGCTGGTGAGTGTTATAGTAGGAGAGGACTGGGAGAGAGCAGTCTGAGACGGATGCGGAGTCAGTCTGGGAGGACTGTGGAGAAGTAGCCAGGAGGGCTAGTGAAAGAGGCAGCTGCAGCCAGGTGGGCTGGGAGTGCCTGAAGAGGTGGTGCTGAGACCAGTAGCCACGGGAGGACAGTTGGACATTAGGACTTGCTACACACACAAGGGGCCCACGGTCCTTGCCTGTAATGGGCTTTTGCTATCTATCTGACTGAGCCTTTTGTTAGATTATCCAACAGTGTGCAGCTGATCCTGGGAGTTGTAGTTATGCAATCAAGCTGTGTGCAGGAAGCAGAGGAGAAGTGTATATACGAACTGTATACAGTTTATTAATTATATGCTTCTTGTTAATTCATGCCCACAGTATATTAATTACCCGTCTCTAATTAAAGTACATGCTCCACCTATAGTGGCTTTGTGGACACACAGAAAAAAGGTGTCCCTAAAAACTTTTTGGAAATGTTGGCAACTATGTGCACTGCAACCCAACAATATGTTTTTAAACCTAACTAAAAGTTAAAAAAAACGAAAACATGAAATAAAACAAAAAAAACAATAAAACACCAAAAAATAAGAGTTGACCCAGTAGCTAAACAGGGACTAAAGTTGTTGCTGACACAAGAAAAGGAGTCCTAGCAAGGACTGTTCAGTCTATGCGCTGTGAGCGCAGAGGGGGTACACAGTAATATATAGCCCACCACACTGCAATTCACAGTAATGTAGCACAGTACAGCACAGTGGACCTGGGGGGATGGGGTGTTGGAGGGGAAGTGTGCAGGGGGGGGGTTTTGTGCTGAATAAAGACCCAGAGTGCTTCTCCATTGCATGACTAAAGGATTTGTCAACCAAGGTCCTTACAAATTTAGAAGAAAGATACGGGTTGATTGAACACCATTGTCCCTCCAGTAGCGGACAGACTGATCCTCCAGCTCCCGGTGGCAAACCACTATGCCCCCGAGCTTAGCCACGAATCTGCCTACCTCCCTGTTTAACTTAACTCTCACCTTGTTCAGACAACCAATGGAGTGCGCAAAACACCAAACCTTTCTAGCCACGATATCTGACCATACAATGATGCATCCGGGAAAACCACGCATTAAGCGCAAATGTCAAGTTTGACACCCCTCACCAGGTGCCTGGTGGCCCGGACCCCCAACTCATTACCTCTCTCTGCACTGAAGCCACAGAGAGAGCCGACTGCTCTGGATCCGCCGGCGGCGGGCAGAGGAGTAAAGTGGACCCCCCTCTATGCGATCTCCTCCAGCATCCAGGGCAGATGATCTCCCGCCAGGAGAAGCTGAGAGGCCGTAACACCCCCCACTGCATGTTCCAGATTGTCTCCCATGCTGAGCCGCCCCCCCCCCTCCGCTCAGCACCTCAGCGGGGGGGGGGGGAACGCAAGAGCTCTGGCATCTGAAGAGAAGGGGGGGAGGGGGAGTAAGAGCAGGATGCCCTCTCCCCCCCCCGGGGTCCCGCCGGCGATGAGGATTCCTCCTAGGGCCACCACTGGGACTTGGAGCAGAAAGCCCAGCAGCAGGCCCTGGAGGATCCCTGAGACAGGGGCTCCTATGTGGACACTGGACACGGGAAACAGGTGAAGGACTTAGGCGCTCAGGAGGGGGAACTCTCCTAGCCTGTTTCATATCAGATGGGGAAGTAGCAGGTGAAGGAGCCACTCCCGACCCCCCATCATGTCTGATAGCCGCTGCTGCCCCCTGATCCTCCACTGCGGCCCTGACCTGGTCCAACAAGGTCTCCACTTCACTCATGCTGTCTCTCTCTTCCAGCAAGGGGGGAACAACAGAAGCTGCCACTTCTCCTGACTCCTTGGAATGGGAGAGAACTACCTCACTGCAAAGACCCTCTCATCTGAACCCTGCCCTTTCAACCTCTGCCTCCAATCAGGTAAGGGCTACACCCCCACCAAACACATTGACCTAGCTGACCATTCCCTGACCCTGTTCCTCCCTTAGTCATGCAGCCCCTCTGTCCATTTTCTCCTCCAGGTCTCACTAGAAACAAAGGAAATGGTGTTGACAGATTTATATTCAATTAATATGCAACCGATTTTTCAGAATCACAGTCTTTTCCCCTCTTCATACTCATGAATATATATAGAGTGTGTGTGTATACAGTGCCTTGAGAAAGTATTCACACCCCTTGAAATTTTCCACATTTTGTCATTGTACAACCAAAAACGTAAATGTATTTTATTGGGATTTTATGTGATAGACAAACACAAAGTGGCACATAATTGTAAAGTGGAAAGAAAATGATAAATGGTTCCCAACATTTTTTACAAATAATAATCTGAAAAGTATGGCGTGCATTTGTACTCAGCCTCCCTGAGTCAAAACTTTGTAGAACCACCTTTTTCTGCAATTACAGCTGCAAGTCTTTTTGGGGATGTCTCTATCAGCTTTGCAGAGAGTGACATTTTTGCCCATTCTTCTATGCAAAATATCTCAAGCTCTGTCAGATTGGATGGAGAGCGTCTGTAAACAGCAATTTTCAAGTCTTGCCACAGTTTAAGCCATACCAATGTAGCTCTGGCTGTATGTTTAGAGTCAGTGTCCTGCTGGAAGATGAACCTTCACCTCAGTCTCAAGACTTTTGCAGACTTTGATGCCGCGTACACACAAGCAGAATGTCTGACAGAAAAAGTCAGACTGGAGCTTTTCATTGTATATTCCGTTCCTATGTATGCTTCATCGGACCTTTTTCGTCGAAAATTCTGACGGACCTAGAAAGAGAGCATGTTCTAAATATTTCCGACGGAACCAATTCCTATCGGGAAAACCGCTCATCTGTATGCTGTTCTGACGTACCAAAAACAACGCATGCTCTGAAGCAAGTATGAGACAGAAGCGCTCGGTGTGGTAGAACTAGCGTTCGTAATGGAGCTAGCACATTCCTCACGCAGCAAATTCTGTGATCTTTTAATGCAGCGCATTCTTTTGTGCTTTAGAATGCTTGAAGAATGAAGTTGTTTTGCTGCTGATATTCACACAGAGTTCTCACAAACTTATTTCTTGATTATTTCTCCTGATCTCATGAATAATATTGTATTTTTTAAAGGCCCTATCTCCATAATAATGTTTACAATTATTTTTTAAAGTCATATTTTATTTTTTTTAATTTCATCAAGATCTATTTTTTTTGGATTATTGAAAAAATATTTTCTAGTGATCTCCATATATATATAATTTTATTTTGTTGGTGTCAAGTTACCACAATAACATTATTATCTTGTATTTTTTATTAACCTCAAGGAGGTTGGTGACCCTTGTTAATTTGACATTGTCTTTTAGAAATGTACCTGCCTACTCACAAACTGTCCTATTTGAATAAAAACACATAGGCAAGTATTTTCAGAAAATAAAATCTACATTTATTCTGGGTAACAAAATAAAGAGGGAGGCAACGCTGGAGAAACTTTTGGAATTTGCAAAACCTTTTGGCCCCCAGGGCACACATTAAGTCTGTGGAAAAGAAAATTGGTAGCTGGATGAGTCCATATAATTTGGAGCACAATCTGGTCCAGGAATCCCAGAGATTAGGACCAGCAGCAGATGACATGTATGTCCCCAGGCTGTGGTACTACACCAGCCTGCGTCTTCTGTCAGACCGGACTGAAGCCAGGTCATCACTTTCTTCTCTTCGCTGCAGCCTTCCCTCCACGCTTCCCTGCAGCCTTCCCTGCAGCCTTCCTTGGAGGCTGTGGCTCTGGTGGTGGACTTGTGGCAGGAGGAGGAGGAGGAGGAGGAGGATGGGCGAGCTCACATATGTGACTGTTCTCAGTCAGCTGGCCCCTCAACCCCTTCTTTAGGGCCTCACCAATAATTCCCTCACAGAGGAGGCGTTGGCCCCCCTCCAATTTAAGCAATCTTGTGGCTAGATAGCAGCCATAGGCCTCTTCAGCATCGGGGTGGCTCCTGAGGACATCGCTTGCTTCCCTAATGAGGCCCAGTGCTTCCTCCTCCGTCATTGTCCCCTTCCTGGGCCTTTTGGTTGTAAGGCAGAGGGGAGGCACCTGGGATTGGGTGAGGCTCCTACTGGGCCCGCTCACCTCCTGGCTGCCACTGGGCCCGCCCCCCTCCTGGCTGCCACTGAGCCCGCCCACCTCCTGGCTGCCACTGGGCCCACCCTCCTCCTGGCTGCCACTGGGCATGGCCTCCTCCTGACTGCCACTTTCCAGACCCTCCTCCTGGCTGAGCTCATCCTGTGTATAAAAAAGGGACATAGTTTTAGTTTTTGCTTCATCAATCACACACAATTTTCAGCTCATGACTTGCAAATTGAATATTAATAAATAGAAAAGACTATCATTCTGACCCCGGCATTTTTCATTCTTGTCCCAAACATTTTTGACCACTACTCCCAATTGATATGTATACATCACTTTTTTTAAAATCATTAATTTGTTATTAATTATAACATCTAGTTAACATCATTAATATTAGGACAATAAATATGTCTAAAAATAATATACCTGGCTTCAGCTGGGCGCATCCACTTCTTCCAGGATGGAAGGCCCAGGTTGTTCCTCGTCAGCCTCTGCGGGGTTAAGGGAAGGGTGGAGGGAAGGCTGCAGGGAAGGGTAGAAAGTGATTCCCTGGCTTCAGTCTGGTCATCCAGAAACTGCAGTTTGTTGAAGTACCACAGCCTGGGGACATACACTTGCACTGCTGATGCTCCTGATCTGAGTGATTTCTGAATCTTATTATGCTCCTTCTTATACATGTTCCTCAAGATCGAAATTTTCTTTTCCAAGAACACAATGGTTGCATCGGGGACCCGAGTCTTCACAAATTCCAGAAGTTTCTCCAGCGTTGACCTCCTAGCTTGTTTATTATAATATAAGCTGTGTTTCACCTCCCACAAATTCCGCATCTCCTTGTACTTATCAGTGAAACTGGCCATAAATTTTGGGTCCTTAAAGTGATTCATATTTTCTGTAAGACAATACACAAGACAAAAACACTAATGTCAGCCTAAAGCCACTGATGTGCCAAAGCTAAGAATTAACCTTCGTTAGAAAGTTCGTCCTCCTTCCTCAGCACACCGAACGTACGTACGACATACGCGTGTTACTTTATATACACTGCGCATGAGTCGCCCGCGTCGCCCGCCCTGACGTTCTTTCTAGTGTATTCCCCGCCCCTTCTCTTAGGCGCGCAGTAAGAGTGACATGGCGGAGACAGAGCAGGTGTCTGTTATTACTAATTCCAGTAACAAGGAGGAGGAAAGCCCGGAGGCAGAAACATCCCGATCCCGGAGGCGAAGATTTAAGGCCTCAAATATGTCCTTTGGTGAGATGGTGGAGATGGTGGACATCTTGAGGAAGACTGACTATGATGGGAAGAATGGACTGTACCTAAACCCAAATGTGAGAAAGGCCAAAATCATGAAGAAAGTTGTGAAGAGTCTGCACAGAAATTTTGGGGTATGACGATCAAAGGATCAAATAAGGAATTGCTGGTCAGACCTGAAACGGAGGGAGCTGGATCAGTACAGAAGGATCTAGAAAGTGCTTAGAAAAAGTAAGTAGTTGTCGTGTGTTCTTCTTCTTATTATTATTACTTGCATGCTGCGCCATGTAATTTTATTTACTGTACGACATTTTAAAATGGCAAGTTTCAGGTTAGTGGGCACAGTAATCGGGCGTAGTAAACATCGTTCGCTCATTAAATACGATGTTTTGGGCAGATACAGGTTAAATACATTTGGTCATGCCTAAATATCTGTGTGCTAAAGTATACCTTGTGTTTCATTCCCATAGGGGACCAAAGACTCCAAGGACACCACTCAACAGAGGACACCAGGAACCCCCCACCTGACAAAGAAGGGGAACTCCAAAAACACCACACCCCGAGGATCTGGAGGAAGGAGAGGTGGAGGAAGTGGGCGAACTTGTCACTACAACAGGTGAGTGTCTGACACCCCAGCTATAGGTAATACATGTATGCCTGCATATTTATAATACATGTTTTTCAAAAAGATTTTAGGTGATTTGCTGGTTGTGGAAGAGCAAGCTCAACATTTCACAAGTGCAAGTGCACAACTCCTAATCCAGGACATCATGACATGGAATCGTGAAATCGACATCATAAGAAATAAACTAAATTTTCTTGAACAACAAATGAAGAACACGATGGATGTGTTGGGAAGAATTTAAAAGATCTTCAAAATGCAACCATTTTAAGAATTTTTGCTGTTATAAAAACACTATTTTTTTGTAATTAGTAAAAGCTAAATTTTGAAGACGCACACAGTGTGTCAACATGTGCTATCTGCCATCACGGGAGATCAATGTACGCGTTTTGTGGGTGCAACCCCTTCCTCCCAAATGAAGTAGGTGAGAGGAAGGGGTTGCACCCCCAAAACACGTCCATTGATCCCCCATGATGGCAGATAGCACATGTTGATATTAGGCATGGGATCAAGAGGGAAATACCCATTTTGACTCCCAAATTGTGTGCATCTTCAAAATTTGGCTTTTACAGGGGTGATATCACCCCATCTGATGAAGTCAATCTCCAGACATTTTGGACATACTATAATGTCTGATATTGCCTTCTGTTTTTCTACGTTGAATTTTGTAAGTTCCAGAGTTTTGTATGTTATGTTATTAAACATGCCTATTTACAACAAAAAAAAAAAAAAATTGTAAAAAAATTTAAAAAAATATTTTACCCAAAAATTTTAGAACATACATGTGAATGTGCACACAGTAAAAACTTTGCTAATCAACAATGTTTGGCTTCTTCTTTCAATGGTCAATACCAGTTTTTGAAGTAATTTTGTGTTTACAGTGGCAATGGGGCTTATTTACTAAAGGAAAATCCACTTGGCACTACAAGTGCACTAAGAGAACCTAGGAGACAGCCAAAAACAAACACAAGCAATAAAGAAATTTCAAGATTTTATCAGCTAAAATTTTTTTTTATTCAAAAATTTTTTTAGACGTTGTCTGGCATAGCAATGACCCCCCTACCCATATTTCTGCCGAACTTCACGGGCGCTTTAGGGGGCCAAGCCAGTACGGCCAGTGTCCAGGCCCGTCAGGGGATTAACAGGAAGTCCTGCCTCAGGCCCAACTGAGGCAATATAATTTTGGGCATTTTTCCTTAAAAAATTGTGCAATATGCAGCAGGATAGGATGATGGGGTTGATTTTGTAGTCCGCCATATGGATTGCTGTCAGAAACAGGCGGAACTGGCTGGCCATTATCCCGAAGGTATTCTCAACAACTCTTCTCGCTCTGGCCAGCCGGTAGTTAAAAAACCCTCCTCTCCGGGGTGAGGGTCCATTGGGGGAATGACCTCATCAGGTGCTCGCCCAGACCGAACGCTTCATCAGCAATAAAGACGAACAGGAGTCCTTCCACGTTGTCCGCATCAGGTGGCAATGCCAGGCCACCAGTCTGGAGACGTTGGTAAAACTCTGTCTGGGTGAAGACTCCTCCATCCGGCCATTCTTCCCCACGTCCACATAGAGGAACACATATTGTGCCGACACCACCACCATTAACACTATACTATTAAACCCCTTATAGTTATAATAGTAAGACCCCGAATGGGGTGGTGGCATGATGTGGATGTGCTTCCCATCTATAGCCCCTCTACAGTTGGGAAAGTCCCAATGGTCGGCAAAATGGGATGCCACAGTCTGCCATTCCTGTGGCATTGAAGGAAACAAAAACATTCTTGGCCGACATCAGTATAACATTTTTTTTAAGGAGTATTTCAAGACAAAAATCTAAGGTCCACTTATCAGATTCCTCACCCCCTCTGATGGCCCATTGTAAAAATTTGGGGGGGGGGGGGGTTTTGAGGTGACTTTGGTAGCCAAAAAAAAAGCTTCCTGCACTCTGCCTGAATTTAAGGACACATGGCTGGTCAGAACGAACTTAACAGAATGCACTGAAGAACGGCAAGGTCTGTGAAGAGCGAGTTGAAAATCAGCAACGAGCGGACAAGAACGCACTGAAAAACAGATACAAACTGACTGCACGCACTGAAAACCAGATACAAACCCACAAGCACAAACTGCACAGCAATAAGACGATCTGAAAAAGCAGGAGACTGAAAAGCGCAAATCGTCTCTCACCAAACTTCTAACACGAGATTAGCAGAAGAAGCCCAAAGGGTGGCACACTGGGTATTAAACTTCCTTTTTCTAGTCCCATCGTACGTGTTGTACGTCACCGCGTTCTTGACAGTCGGAGTTTGGTGTGATCGTGTGTACGCAAGACAGTTTCAATGGAATTCTGTCGGAACTTCATCGGAAAAACCTTCAGAGTTTATTCCGACGGGAAAACCGGTCCTGTGTACAGGGCATAAGAGGTTTTCTTCTAAGATTGCCCTGTAATTGGCTCCATCTGTCTTCCTATCAACTCTGAACAGCTTCCCTGTCCCTGCTGAAGAAAAGCATCCCCACAACATGATGCTTCCACCAACATGTTTCATGGTGGGGATGGTGTGTTCAGCTTGATGTAAAGTGTTCTTTTTCCGCCACACATAGCATTTTGCTTTTAGGTCAAAAAGTTCAATTTTGGTCTCATCTGACCAGAGCACCTTCTTCCACATGTTTTCTGTGTCCCCCACATGGCTTCTCGCAAACTGCAAATGGGACTTCTTATTACTTTCTTTCAACAATGGCTTTCTTCTTGCCACTCTTCCATAAAGGCCAGATTTGTGAAGTGCACAACTAATAGTTGTCCTGTGGACAGATTCTCCCACCTGAGCTGTGGATCCCTGCAGCTTCTCCAGAGTTACCATGGGCCTCTTGGCTGCTTCTTTAATTAATGCTCTCCTTGCCCGGCCTGTCAGTTTAGGTGGACAGCCATGTTTTGGTAGGTTTGCATAGTTGGCAACATTGTAAAAAAAATTTTAGGGACACTTTTTATTATAATTAGAGGTGGGGCATGCATTTGTGGGCATGGCATAGGAGAAAAGTAAAAATGTGGCACACCGCAGTGAAATATGGGCGTGGTTTACATGAAATAGTGGGCGTGTCTTACATGGGCGTGGCTCAAAGGGGTGTGGTTAGAGTCTGAGATGAATGAGGGATGGAGAGGGAAAGGGGGGGAGAGGGATGGAGGGACAGCAGCCCTAGATCCTACACAACAATGGAAATATGTGTATTCTAGAAAGTTTAACAATCAGCAGATAAAGATACTCCAAACACCTGGTGTTAGCATTTCAATTATCCCGGCACCATGGTTGTTTTGGTGTCAGGATGATTGAAGTGCATTATTTCTATTAATACATTGTAATTTAATATGAAATCATTCAACTCACCATAATGCTGAATCAGTGGGATCCCTGATCACTCAGGAGTCCCCAGCGGAGCCCCCCTCACATCAGGAGTCCCCAGCGGAGCCCCCCTCACATCAGGAGTCCCCAGCGGAGCCCCCCTCACATCAGGAGTCCCCAGCAGAGCCCCCTTCACATCGGGAGTCCCCAGCGGAGCCCCCCCTCACATCAGGAGTCCCCAGCGGAGCCCCCTCACATCAGGAGTCCCTAGCGGAGCCCCCCTCACATCAGGAGTCCCCAGCGGAGCCCCCCTCACATCCGGAGTCCCCAGCGGAGCCCCCCTCACTTCAGGAGTCTCCAGCGGAGCCCCCCTCACATCAGGAGTCCCCAGCAGAGCCCCCCTCACATCAGGAGTCCTCAGCGGAGCCCCCCCACATCAGGAGTCCCCAGAGGAGCCCCCCTCACTTCAGGAGTCCCCAGCGGAGCCCCCCTCACATCAGGAGTCCCCAGCAGAGCCCCCCTCACATCAGGAGTCCTCAGCGGAGACCCCTCACATCAGGAGTCCCCAGAGGATCCCCCCTCACATCAGGAGTCCCCAGCGGAGCCCCCCTCACATATGGAGTCCCCAGAGGAGCCCCCCTCACATCAGGAGTCCCCAGCGGAGCCCCCTCACATCAGGAGTCCCCAGCGGAGCCCCCTCACATCAGGAGTCCCCAGCGGAGCCCCCCTCACATCAGGAGTCCTCAGCGGAGCCCCCCTCACATCAGGAGTCCCCAGTGGAGCCCCCCCTTACCTCAGGTGTCCTAGTAGGTCCTAGTAGGAGGGGGTATACAAAATACTGTCTCCCTCCGCCGGCCGCATGGTTACAATAGAACCCCTGCCCCTTTCCATAACAGACTGGCAGTGGGGCGGGGGGTAGGCTGGGCAAGACGGAGGGTGGGCGGCGACGCAGGAGCTCCGTCTAGCCCCCCAGCCATCTTCCTGGTCTTCTTAAAAATGGCGGCCGGCGGAGACAATGTCTCCACCGGCTGCGTACCTCTAGCGGCGGCAAAAATCCGTGAAGAACCGGATTTCTCGGGACATTTCCCGGGAAACAATAAAATCGGGAATAGAGTTTAGAAGAAGCTGAGGGTAAAGGTGATGGACTGGCCAAGCATGTCTCTAGACGTAAACCCTATTGAGCATCTGTGGGCCTTCCTCAAACAGAAGGTGGAGGTCAGGGCACAAGGTCTCTAAAATCCACCAGCTCCGTGATGTTGTCATGGAGGAGTGGAAGAGGACTCCAGTGGCAACCTGTAAAGCTCTGGTGAACTCCATGCCCAAGAGTGTTAAGGCAGTGCTGGAATATAATGGTGGCCACACAAAATATTGACACTTTTGTTGCCAGCAGTTTAGACATTAATGGCTGTGTGTTGAGTTATTTTGAGTGGACAGCACATTTACACTGTTAGACAAGCTGTACAGTCACTACTTTACATTGTAGCAAAGTGTCATTTCTCCAGTGTTGTCACATGAAAAGACACAATAAAATCTTTACAAAAATGTGAGGGGTGTACTCACATTTGTGAGATACTGTATACAAGCCACCCATGGCTTCCAATACCATCTATATTCTGACAACACTCAAATCTATCACTCTACCCCTCAGCTCACTCCTTCAGTCTCCTCACATCACTAACTTACTAACAGACTTATCAGCCTGGATGCCACACCACTTCCTCAAACTCAATCTATCCAAAACTGAACTCATGATTTTTCCTCCCCCATGTGCCCCTGCCCCTGATCTCGCTGTCAAAATCAATAGCACTACTATCAGCCTGTCCCTGCATGCCAAGGTTCTAGGTGTAACCCTGGACTCTGAACTATCCTTTCGGCCCCATATCCAAACACTTTCCAAATCTTGACGTCTCGACCTCCGCAATATCTCCAAAATATGCCCGTTCCTAACCAATGACACCACAGAATTCCTAGTTCACTCCCTGGTCATCTCCCGCCTTAACTACTACAACTCCCTCCTCACGGTATTACCTTTACACAGGCTATTCCCCCTTCAGTCCATCATGAATGCTGCTGCTCATCCACCTTACCAACCGCTCAGTGTCTGCTACCCCTCTCTGTCAATCCCTCTACTGGCTTCCACTCACCCAACAAATTAAATTCAAAACTCTAATAACTTACAAAGCCATCCACAACTCGGCCCCCCAGCTACATCACTAACCTAGTCTCAAAACACCAGCCTACTCGTTCCCTTCCTTCCTCCCAAGACCTCCTGCTCTCTAGTTCCCTCCTCACCTCCTCCAATGCTCATCTCCAGGACTTTTCCAGAGCCTCTCCCATCCTCTGGAATTCCCTACCCCAATCTGTCCAACTATCTCCTACTCTGCTTGCTTTTAGACAATCCGTGAAAACCCTTTTCTTCAGAGAAGCTATCCGGCCCCTACCTAACAACTGTACTTTTACTTTCTCCATCAGATCACCCCCCACAGCTATTACCATTTGTATCACTTGACCCTCCCTCCTAGATTGTAAGCTCTATCGAGCAGGGTCCTCTGATTCCTCCTGTATTGAATTGTATTGTAACTGTACTGTCTGCCCTCATGTTGTAAAGTGCTGCGCAAACTGCGATATATAAATCCTGTATATAATAATAATAATAATATATGTAGTGCCATCCTAGGTAGGTGCTAGGAAGTGTATATAGTTTTTGGCTTTACTGCTTAACAGAGAAGTAGACAAGCAAATCTATGTGCTGTCTGCTTAACAGAGAGCAGTAATTGATGAGCGAGGTCTGCTCAGTGTGCTCTGGGTGTGGCTCATGCTGGCTTCATGCTGATCCAATAGCAAGAAGGCATATTGGACAGTGGGAGAAAACCTAGCAGATGAGAGCATGGATGCAGCCTGGCCAATTAGAAGGGGATGTGCCCCATGGAATGCCGTCGAGGGTGGTCGAGCATGGTCTTGCTCAGTGCCCCCACTCACCCGTCGGCACGCCCACTGCAGTGTGCATATTCCCTGTCTGCCGCCACGCCCGCTGCATTGTGCACATTCCCTGCCTGCTGGTGCGCCCGCTGCAGTGTGCACATTCACCTTCTCGCCTTCTGCACATTCCCTGCTGCAGTGTGCACATCCCCCGCCCGCTGTATAGCCCATACGAGGAGGGAGGAGGAGGTAGGCTAGGTCTGCCTCACCTCCTCTCCCTGTCCCCCCTGTGCCCACCCACAACCCCTTCGTGCAGCCAATCTGTGCCTGGGAAGAGGGTGTGGGCAGGAGATTTCAAAGCAGCTAATGCTCCTGTCCTGATGTCGTTGCCTGTGCCTCCTGAAGACAATGCATCCCTGGGTGAGTGATCTCTCCTCTCTCTCTTCCCCAAATGTGCCATAGTCTTCCAGCCTTCCATGTGCCATAGTCTTCTTTTTTCCTGCCTTCCAAGTACCATATTGATCCTTCCTGCCTTCCATGTGCCATAGTGGTACTTCCTTCCATGTACCATAGTGATCCTTCCTGCCTTCCATGTGGGGGAGCGTGGCACGGCAGCATCCTTGGGGTGTGGGCATCTCCACATGGTGAGTGGGCAGCCCCGCAGAAGGAGGCTGCATCCGTGTGGAAGGTGAACATGGAGGGCAGCTGGGAGCCCAGGAGAGAAAAGAGCTTCACAGACTCCTTAACCCCGAAGTGGCACGCAGAAGCATCCCCGAAGACCCAAAGCCTTGGCTCCGTCTCGTCCAACCTCCTCTCCACTCCAGCATCAACAGTGAGACCTGGAGGACAAGGATAAGCGGGAGGCACAAGCTGCCAGGGAGCTGCTGGAAGAAGCAGCAGAGCACATCCCGGATAATGAAGGTACTGGGCATCATACACTGACGCAGACTTACCTGCAGATACAGACTGGGATGGGGGGGCAGAGGAGGGACTGTGGATAGGGACAGGGCTAGGGGTCTCTCTCTCATCTCCCTCCCACTGTCAGCCCCCTCTCTCTCTCTCTCCACCACCCTCTCTCTGAGCCTCTTTCTCAGCCCCCCTTTCTCTAAGCCCCTCCCTCTCTCTCAATCCCACCCCTCTCTCTTAGCCCCTTCTCTCTCTTAGCCCCCCTCTCTCACTCAGCCCCCCTCTATCTGAGCCTGCTCTCAGTCAGCCCCCCTCTATGTCCACTACCCTCTCTCTGAGCCCCTCTCAGTGAGGGGAAGTGAGGAATGCATAACCCCACCCCCTCATTACACACTGCCGTTTAGTGTAAGTTTAGCACAGCTCTATTTTCAATGATATGTGATGTCCTTCACATTGCACCCCATCACATCACAGGCGCACTGTGAAGGAGGTACCAGCTCGGTTTTAAACAGGCAGTAGCAAGAGGATGATGAGGATGAGTTGGGGGGGTCAGCAAAATGCATCTTCGCCTATGTAGTCAAAAATCCTTGCACCGGCCCTGAGTGCCAGAGTGTTCCCCTCCCTCCTTCTCTCCTTGTGTATGTCACACACCGCATGAGCTTTGGTCTGAAATGCCCAGCAGCGATGTAACAAAATCCCGCCTCCTAGACCGGCTCCTGTGATAAACATTGATCCAATGCCGTGAAATTGAATCAGTGTAACTTGTATCTTAGGAGCCGCAAGCCGGTGTAGGAGGCGGGACTTTGTTACAGTGGTCGCCCAGGTGATTCAAATCCAAGCTCCGTGACAGCAGGAGATCGTCACTCTGTGTGATCCAAGGGCACTGGTCAGCTGCAATTGGTGGGCACTGGTCGGCTGCAATTGGTGGGCACTGGTAGGCTGCATTTGATGGGCATTGATAAGGTTGCATGTGATGGGCATTGATAAGGCTGCATTTGGTGGGCACTGATGAGGCTGTATTTGGTGGGCACTAATGAGGCTGCATTTGATGGGCACTGGTGAGGCTGCATTGATCTCTTCTATCATTTCCACAGTCTCTGACCATCTCCTGTATCATGTCTGCAGTCTCTGGCCATCTCCTGTAGCATGTCTGCAGTCTCTGACCATCTCCTGTAGTATGTCTGGGGGCTCTTTCTAACAGACTCTCTAACAGAGGCCCTCTCTGTGTCTGCTTCTCTGCTTCTCTTCCTGTATTTTGTTTATTGTTACGAGGTCGTAGGAGGATCCCAGGGTAACGAAGACTCCTTAGGGGAGCATTTCTGTGTTTGAGTCGTTGCCATAGAAACATTTGTAAAGGGGAGGAGTTAGTAAGATGACCACAAGCCTCTGTGACCCTAGGATCGGCCCTGCACAGGGGGGCCTGGACAGCAGGTGGGTGGGGGCACAAATATTAGAACCGGAGATTGATTTCTTCAATAAGGCAGTATAGCCTACCTTCCTGCTTAACAGGTGCCTGGGCCCCCCTTTTGAACTGATAGGACCCAGGCCCAGTACAGGAGGGCTGGCTGTACTGCCTGTTCAGCGGCCCTGCCACCTATACTGTATTGGAGAAAAGTATTGTAATTCTAGATATCTGAGAGTCAGTCACTATAGCACAAGGAAGTTGCTTGTGAAGACTCTGTGACCCTTATGCCCCGTACACACGATAGGATTTTCCGACGGAAAATGTTATATGGGAGCTTGTTGTCGGAAATTACAACCGTGTGTAGGCTCCATCGGACATTTTACATCGGAATTTCCGTCACACAAAATTTGCGAGCTGGTTCTCAAATTTTCTGACAACAAAATCCGTTGTCGTAAATTCCGATCGTGTGTACACAATTCCGACGCACAAAGTTCCACGCATGCTTGGAATCAAGCAGAAGAGCCGCACTGGCTATTGAACTTCATTTTGCTCGGCTCGTTGTACGTGTTGTACATCACCGCGTTCTTGGCGATCGGAATTTCCGACAAGATTTGTGTGACCGTGTGTATGTGTAGCAATAACTCTCGGTGGAGCTGCTGGTTTAAAGCGGGCCTGTCCTCTTATCTCTTTACCCCTCTTAAATTGTTCAACCCCCTTGGCACAGCTGTAGTGCAGTGTTGTAATGATATGAGTATTGACTTTAACCCACAATATACACTTATCTCTATATTTACTTCTACCTGGGTGTCTGTAGCTCCACCTGCAGGAAAAATAACAACACTGCACAGAAACTTCAATAATAACCAGAAATAACTTCTTTCTTTGAGTAAGTAGTATATTTACATAAAGGGTTATTACAATGACTACACTATCACACCAATGTAGTGCAATAGTATAGCAAATAGTTATGACAATGGGTAACACACACACAAATATACCTAATTGTATATATCTATACCAGGGAGCTCCCCCTGCTCTAAACTGTAAAGTCACTATACTTAGTAAATAAATGCAGAGCCCTGCAATAAAAAAGATAGTCTTGACGTCTTCAGTCTTCGCTAGCTAAGAACTTGTAATTGTAATCCACAAGGGGTTCCTCTTGGGTGTTGCGCAGTGTAAGGTAATACACTAAGGCAGTTATAATCCGGCAGACTGACTAAGTGTTCTCATATGAAGAAGACAAACATCTAGCATCCGCTCTTGAATACTGAAGTCTATGCAGATGTACTGTTTTCCAACTTAACTTGTTCTGTGGGACTATCAGTCCCAGCAACACTCTGTAACAGTTCTAAGTGTGTGTGTAGTATTAAACAAACTTCCGGGTGTTAACCCTCTCACCACACGGAATCCAGGCAGATGGATGTCTCCATTTCAGCAGTTCTCAGTCTGTATGGAGGCACCACCACGCCGTCACACTGTTCCATTCACTAACGACCAGGAGTCCTCGGTTACCTCCCCACGGGTCTCCGGAACGATCACTTCTGCTGCTCCAGCACACTGTGATACAATGGCAGGATCCTTGCAGCTGCTCCGCTCCTACTCAAAGTAGGCCGCAACCCTGTGGGACACACACACCAGGCAGGCCACACACCCCAGGAACAAGAGACCTTAGATGGCCGCACCTTAGTGCCACCTTATCCTCCCACAATCCAGTTCAGTTCTCCTCTTGTCCAGGAGCATTGTGGGTGGGTCACAGCTAAAGTTCCGAAGTAAACAATCACTTCCATGTCACTTCACTTAATCATGAAACGTAAAAGTATTGTACCTTTTCAATTGTCCACAAGATGGCACTATAACAACTTATGTACTGTATAACACACATATGGCTAGAAACAGAAGTTGTCAGTGCTACATATGCAAGACAAGTTTGAGCCAACATCCATTGGAAAAAAAACATGGATTTTGTTGTCGGAAATCCTATCGTGTGTACGCAGCATAACAATGCAGTAGTCAGCTTTGCTCAGTCCTCAAACAGAAGAGCCAGGTGGAATTGGCACCGTACAAGCACCAATCTGACCAGAACATAAGAAATGCAGCAGGATGTCTCTCTGAGGTCTCCCTCAGATGCCTTCTTTCAGGAAGTTCTCTAACCAATCTCCTTCCTCCTAAACAAGGCTGGCACAAGCGTCTTCTTATTCATTAGCTACCGTGTCCCACAGAGATAAATTGAGGTGATCATTTTGGAATAGTCTGAAGTCCGTTGTACTGCCAAGCTGCTTAAGAAAGATTGTCCTCTAGTGGCAGAAAACAATTTGCATGAAATGATACCTAATTTGCCATGTAACAGGTGAACATGTCTGTTTTGCAAAGTAAACAGTTCTATTGCATATGTGTATTTATATGCAAACCGTAGGTGAGATGCAACACAAGGAGAATTTAATGAATGCCCTTTAATCTCTTCAAAGGATACACATTCTCCATATGTATCTTCATTGAATTCTCCTAGAGCTGCATCTCATTATAGTTTAGATTGGTATTTACCATGTTTGAGAAGGTAGTTTGATGCAGCACAGGGTGCCTTTCATAACATTGTGCAGCTCACATTTGGGGAAAGAAAAATGTGTATGTATGTATGTATGTAGATAGATAGATAGATAGATAGATAGATAGATAGATAGATAGATAGATAGATAGATAGATAGATAGATAGATAGATAGATAGATAGATAGATAGATAGATAGAATATATATTATATGCAGTATACAGTACTGGGAATATTGGGTATTTGGGGAAAAAAATGAGAGATTAGAAAGGAAATACATTTTCCAGCGTTCCTAATGGTGCCTTTAAGTAATTAAAGCACTACCAAACATCTATTCCTGAAATATAATCATAAAAGCCTCCTGAGAACAAGGATACAACATAAGGTTTTTGCATAAAGCAGTGGAATGGAAGCCCAAAGTCAAAGTACACCATTCAATTTAACAGCCTATTTCCCTTCAAAGTTCCATTCTGACACACAGCGGTAAACAGACTCTATTTGTATAAATCATTAGTATAGCACTAAGATAAGAAATTGTCATGTATATGCAGATGGGTGCATGGCCATTTTATTCAGTCATGAGAATGCTCAAATGTTTCTCACTGCATCTGGGAGTTAATGGGAGCGGGACATAATTTTATTTTAATTTCAATTTAAAACAGCATTTCACTAAAGTGAATAAATGCAGAACACCCAGCCTTTTTTTACCCAGGGCTTTTTGGATTTCAACCATGCATTTCTGCGATGCACCCCCCCCCCCCCCCCAATTCCTAAAGCTGAACTCTAGGCAAAGAGCTTAATTTGCAAATTAAATATATAGATGGGAGCTGATTTACCTGCCAAAAGATTTGTTTATCTGTCCATCCAATTCTGAGATTTATATAACTCCACACAGCATAGCCCTGTCTTATCAGTGCAGAAGACCTGTTTTTTCTCCCCCGCAGTTAAAGCGCACATTCGCCCCCCAAAAAAATTATGCAATAATATCCCCTGCCTTCAATCCCTTCCCTTTTACTTTACTAGATTTGTGTGCTGTGATGCAGCACTTCCTTGCCTGAGAATCACGTTCACCACCACCCATGTTTTATTTTTTATGTGTCACTTTAGGCCCCGTCTAGGAACATTGTGACCCTCTCTGCATTTTAAGGCCCTATCACACCAGAAACTGCACAAAACTGTGTTTTGTGCTGCGTTTTAGTGCATTGATATATATATACGTTTTGTGGCTTGGCTTTCGTGGCTTAACGGGGTGCAGTGCATTTGAAGTGTGTTTGTAGCCTGTTATCTGCATTTGCAGTGCAGAAAAATGCAGCATGCCCTATTCCTTTTTTTTTTCTTAACTGCGCTGAACTGCTCTGCAATGATGAACTGCACTACAATTTGGTAATCCAAAGGATTACCTTGAGTTTGGGCTGTCTATGCAGTTAGATGCATTTTGAACTGCACTCCAACTCTAGCCAACTGCATCCAACTGCTTTTGGTGTGAAAGGGTCCTTAGTATGCCCGAGAGGGACAGTTGCAGTGTTTAGCTCCTTTGCCTGCAACCTATCAAAGTTTATGGCAGAGGTCTAAATATTCTGTATTGCAGACCTATGTTCCTGAACGCTCAAGGCCCTAAACACTGTTATTGTAAGACCCCTTTAACACTGAGGTGTTTTTCAGGCACTTTTGGGCTAAAAATAACACCTGGAAAAACGCCTCCCCTGCAGCCCCAGTGTGAGAGCCCGAGTGCTTTGACACTGGAGCGGTGCGCTTGCAGGATGTTAGAAAAAGTCCTGCAAGCAGCATCTTTTGGGCGGTGCAGGCCCCTGCCATTGGAATCAATGGGCACCGCTGCTGAAGCGCCCGCAGAGTGGCCGCTATTAACCCTTTATTCGCCCGCTAGCGGGGGTTAAAAGTGCCCTTCCAGTGGCCGATAAGCACCACTATTACAGCAGTAGGGCTGTTAAAATTAGCAGCTCTTGACCGAGGGCTTTCACACTGGGGTGCTGCACTGGCAGGATGTTAAAAAAAGTCCTGCAAGCAGCATCTTTGGGGTGGTGAAGGAGCGCTGTATACACGCCCATTGAAATGAATGGGCACCGCTGCCAAAGCGCTTCGGGCACTATTAACTCCTTCATGAGCCACTAGCAGGGGGTTAATAGCTCCCGCGCTAGCGGCCAAAAAGCCCCATTATAACAACGGTAAAGCACCGCTAAAAATAGCGGCGCTTTACCGCCGACGCCTCCCGCCCCAGTGTCAAAGTGCCCTAAGGGTGTTGGTTCAAATCCCAACCACGGTACCACCTGTCTGGAGTTTGCATGCTCTCCCTGTGCCTGTGTGGGTTTCCTCCCACATTCCAAAGACATGTTGATAGGTTAATCGGCTCCTGCTATTTTGGCCCTACTATGTATGAGTTAGGCACCTTAGATTGTATGTTCCTTGAGGGCAGGGACTGATGTGAATGTACAATATATAAAGCATGCGTAAATCCAGGGAGCTACATAAGTACCTGTAATAAACCAAAAAAAATCAAAATAAAATAAATAATACATAGAGGCCATGTGATGGCATACAACTTCTTCTTTAATGAGACATCAGGGGTCTAGTGGATTCACACTCCACTGAAGCTAAGGGAGTGAAAGCTAAGTGAGTGCTTCATTAGTTCTTCCCTGGTCAGCCTTCCCTGGAAAACATAGCTCTAACTCAGCAAGTAATGTAATGAACATGGCTTCCTGGTTCATTCATTGACCGCGCTATAGCTGAATGACGGCTACAGAGTGGCCAACCAGTCCTGGGAGGGCATCATATGACAAGCTCTGTGATCGCATTGTCACTAGGACACAGCTGATCACAGATCAGGGTAAAGGGCCAATCATAGCAGCCTTTTACCATGTGATCAGCTATGCCCAATCACAGCTGATTACGATGTAAACAAAAGTTGGTTATCGGCATTCCTTTCCTAATGCTGACAGCACAAGAGGACAGCTGATAACCGGCTTGTGTGAAAGGGACATCTACACTGATAATCAGGGCAGTCCCACCAGTGCTGCCAATCATTGCCTCCTCATCAGTGCTGCCTATCAGTTCCGCCTTCCGGTGCCCATCGGTGCCACCTATCAGTGCCCATCAATGACACCTATCAGTGCCCATCAGTGCACCCTATCAGTGCCACCTATCAGTGCAGCCTCATCAGCGCACATCAGTGAAGAAGAAAAATTACCTGTTTGCAAAATTTATATAACAAACTATGAAAAACTTTTTTTTTTTTAATTTTCAGTCTTTTTAAATTATTTTGCAAAAAAAAAAAAAAAAAAAATGAAACCCCAGTGGCAGATTAAATACCACCAAAAGAAAGCTCTATTTGTGTGAAAAAAAATGATACAAATTTCAAATGGGTAAAGTGTTACACAATTGTCATTCAAAGTGCGACAACCTGAAAGGTGAAAATTGGCCTGGGCAGGAAGGGGTTAAAAGTGCCCAGTAGGCAAGTGGTTAAAAATTCTCTGAACTCCCTCGGCCCTATTTAGAAGCACCCGCCATCCTGGGCCATAGGAGGGCCAGTAAAGCCTGGGATACCTGGCAAGGGGTCATGCAGGGTGTTTGTTTCTGTGGAAGTGACAATCAGCTTGTGACATACACTTCCGATGCTGGGAGCGTTTATAAAGGTTGCTGCCACCAACGTAAGCCTAACAGCAAAAGGGTTAAAGGCTTTTAAAGGCTTTGTTCACCTTTTGGACCAAGTTTCATGTTACACCCATGTTCAGGGTGTAACATGATACATGGTTGCATTTCCAAAGCCCCCACTTACGTGAATCACAGGGTGCTTCTCCCTGCAACATCCCATATTTTTTTTAAATAAAAAGACTACAAATCTTATCTGCCGCCACAGCAGGGACACCTACAGACTTCACAATGGAGAACTAAAGCAGTAATATCATTTCACTTCTAGTAGGGTGACCAGATGTCCCCGGACTGAGGACACTGTCCCCGAACCAAATCTGTCCCCCTGTCCCCTGTTTTTTCCCCCGGATACAGAGCCAGATTAATGTAGACAGGGCATCCCATGCTGTCTGAGAAATAGCCTGTCAGGAAAGGTTCCACCTGCTAGTGGCGCTGTCAGACATTTGGCGTGCAGTACAGATGTCCATCAGTGGGTGTCTCCTGGCAGTCTGGAACTGTCAGCAGAGCTTTCACCTGCTGGAGGTACTATTTGATCCTTGGGCCGCAGTACTGGCGTCCACCAGCGGGTGGTTCCTGGCAGTGTGGAGCCGACATCATCTCCTGCGATCAGGTGTCACCTGAGCCTGATTGCAGGAGATGTGTATAAATAACGGGCAACACACACATAGTTGCCTTTGTATCTTCCTTGTGCCCTGACCTGAACCCAGTCCTGATCCTGTCTCTGTACCTGAACCCTGTACTTGAACCCTGTGCCCTGTACTTGAACCTGTCCCTCCTGTGACCCTGTTACCTTTACCCTTGCCCTGCAGCCTTATCCATCCTCTCCCTGTCCTGTTTGTTTCCTGTCTCCATCTGCTGATCTCCCGTTGATGACCCTGGCCTGGCTACGTTTATAATACCGGTATTCCCCATTATTATATATATATATATATATATATATATATATACCTGTCTGATTATTGTTATTTGTGGGTCTCTGTCTGTGAATTGGTTTGTTGTGCACTGTGTTATATTTGGAGGGGGTTGTGTTCATATTTCCCCTTATTTTTAAAAAATCACAATATTTTCACTTAATACACGTTTCTTTTCCTCTGTTGCTGTCCACGCAGTTCTGGTCACACCTGATACATGACACAGCCTGGTGGCTCGGATGCCAACGCCCCCTGCTGGACAATCTCACTGCCGCTACCTCCGATGTTCAGTGGAGTAGAGGCAGAAACAAAAATTTACTGTTGAGACCGGGAGGTGAGGAGATTGGGGGGGGGGTCTGTTTGTACACAGGTGGGGCAGCAGGGGTCAGAGCTGATGTTGGGGAAGGGCTAAGAGGTGGCTGCAGAGATAATCTGTGAAAGAAGGGTGCAGAGGTGAGCTATGGATGTAGGGGCAGAAGTGTCCTCTGTGCATAGCAAACCTCTGAACCCTACACTATATGCCTAACACGCTACTGTGTATTATGTAGTCCTGTACCCAGCACTCTGTGTATTATGTAGATGTGTGCCCAACACTCTGTGTGTTATGTAGTCGTGTGCCCAGGGCTCTGTGTATTATGCAGTCCTGTGCCCAGGGCTCTGTAGTTTGCAGTCCTGTGCCCAGGGCTCTGTGTATTATGCATTCCTGTGCCCAGGGCTCTGTGTAGTATGCAGTCCTGTGCCCAGGACTCTGTGTAGTATGCAGTCCTGTGCCCAGGACTCTGTGTAGTATGCAGTCCTGTGCCCAGGACTCTGTGTAGTATGCAGTCCTGTGCTTAGCACTCTGTGTATTATGTAGTCCTGTGCTTAGCGCTCTGTGTATTATGCAGTTCTGTGCCCAACGCTCTGTGTATTATGCAGTCCTGTGCCCAGTGCTCTGTGTATTATGCAGTCGTGTGCCCGGGGCTCTGTGTAGTATGCAGTTCTGTGCCCGGGGCTCTGTGTAGTATGCAGTCCTGTGCCCAGGGCTCTGTGTAGTATGCAGTCCTGTGCCCAGGGCTCTGTGTAGTATGCAGTCCTGTGCGCAGGGCTCTGTATAGTATGCAGTCCTGTGCCCAGGGCTCTGTGTAGTATGCAGTCCTGTGCCCAGGGCTCTGTGTAGTATGCAGTCCTGTGCCCAGGGCTCTGTGTAGTATGCAGTCCTATGCCCAGGGCTCTGTGTAGTATGCAGTCCTGTGCGCAGGGCTCTGTGTAGTATGCAGTCCTGTGCCCAGGGCTCTGTGTAGTATGCAGTCCTGTGCCCAGGGTTCTGAGTAGTATGCAGTCCTGTGCCCAGTGCTCCGTGTACTATGCAGTCCTGTGCCCAGTGCTCCGTGTACTATGCAGTCCTGTACCCAGTGCTCCGTGTACTATGCAGTCCTGTACCCATTGCTCCCTGTACTATGCAGTCCTGTGCCCAGTGCTCCATGTACTATGCAGTCCTGTGCCCAGTGCTCTGTGTACTATGCAGTCATGTACCCAGTGCTCCGTGTAGTATGCAATCCTGTGCCATTTGCCAATAAATAAGAAATATGTCCCCGGATTTCATTTTAAAAATCTGGTCACCTTAACTTATAGTCCATGGATTGCTTCCTCTCTCTCCATAACAGAGGACACATACCTTCGTACAGACCTGGGACTGGGAATGTAGGAGTGTTTGCATTGCATCCACAATTACTGATCTCAGTCCAATGCTCTGCAGGCTTGAATGCAAAAATGTAATAAATGCACATATTTTATTTTATTAATGTGATTGCATTTATTAACATTTTGCGAAAGGTGGATTATGCCTTTAAACAACATTCTGCTTCACAATTAGACCGGAACCCTAATTCAGAATTAGTCTCCAAGAGCACATTTTTATTTTTTATGTTTCTGCATTATTTTCTGCTCGCTAGTTCTGGAATTCTGGGTAATCTGCCTTAGCACACTGTTTTGATTGCTTCACTCTCCTACAGAGCTTCAGAACAGTCATACAGGTAGATGCAACAAGAATCAGTGATAGGATCTGACAGGAGATTTATAAATTCCCTATTGTGATGTTGGTTCCCCCAAGACATGATAGATTTAACTCTGCCATGGCAAGACAGACGACTTCAAATCTACTGCTCGCCATTAAGGAAGTCAACTCCATTGGGAACTAACATGTACAAGTAACAGAACGCAGATCGAAAACAACCTAGTTACTGTTCATTCTCTTTTATTTATTTATGTTACTTGTATTTGTAACTAAACAAATGCATGGAACAATGGGAGCCTTTCAGAGATGTTGGAGATATTCTGCTAGTCTGCATGCAGCCATCAAGAATTGTAATCTGTTGCTGCCCTCTGGTGGTGAACTTTAAATTCTAACGGCTCAACAAAATCAGCAAGGAGCTTATTTTATAACAGTATAAAGCCTTGTACGCAAGAGGAATGTTTAACAACTTAAGGACCAGAAGGATTTGCCCCCTTAATGACTAGGCCATTTTTTTGCATTACGGCACTGTGTCGCTTTGACTGACAATTGCGCGGTCATGCAACTGTGTACCCAAACAAAATTGACGTCCTTTTTTCCCCACAAATAGAGCTTTATTTTGGTGGTATTTGATCACCTCTACAGTTTTTATTTTTTGCACTATAAACAAAAAGAGCAACAATTTTGAAAAAAAAAAATAATATTTGTTACTTTTTGCTATAATAAATAACCAAAAAAAAAAAAAATAATAATAATAATAAAATCTTCATCAGTTTAGGCCAATATGTATTCTTCTACATATTTTTGGTAAATAAGTGTTTATTGATTGGTTTGCGCAAAAGTTATAGCATCTACAAAATAGGAGATAGATTTATGCCATTTTTATTATTCATTTTTTATTTTCTAATTTTATTTTTACTAGTAATGGCAGTGATCAGCGATTTTTATCAGGACTGCAACATTGACAGATTGGACACTTTTGACACATTTTTGGGACCATTGACATTTACTGTATACAGCGATCAGTGCTATAAAATTGCACTGATTACTGTATAAATGTCACTGGCAGGGAAGGGATTAACACTAGGGGGCGATCAAGGCGTCTAATGTGTTGCCTGATAGGTGTCTCTAACTGTGGGGGGATGGGACTGACTGGAGGAGGAGAGAGATCGATGTTCCTAATCACTAGGAACAGCAGATCTGTCTCTCCTCCCCTGACAGAATGGAGATCTGTCTGTTTACATTGACAGATCCCTGATCTGGCTCTCTGTGGAGGGATTGCGGGTGGCTGGCGGACATTGCGGCCTGCTGGCTACGTGCATCAGCTCCAGCGCTCTTAAAGCGGCTGACGTACACCTACAGCGATTCACCCAGGTGAGACAACCTGCCACAGTATAATGACACCGGCTGGTCCTTAAGGTGGAGTTCCACCCATTTTTTAGTTTATTAAAAGTCAGCAGCTACAAAAAGCAGAGCTGCTGACTTTTAATAAAATGACACTTACCTGCCCCACAGTCCAGCGATGTGGCCGCCCGGAGGCTAGCTCCTCTCCCCCTCCTCTCCTCTCCTCTGCGCCATCATGGTAACTGTGGGCACCCGGCCCTGACAGCTTACGCCTTTACGACCGGGCACGCACTGCGCATGCGCGAGCCATGCTGCACTCTCCTATTGGCCAGCCGATCTTCTGGGACCTGAGTTGTGTCACACTCCCCCCCCCCCCTCAAAAAAATGGCATGCCAAATGTGGCATGTCGGGGGCACCTGGGATTGAACCTAGCCCTGCTGCTCGGTGTTACAATGAGCCTGGCTTGCCGCTGATCGCAGGGAGGAGCCAGGATCTGGACCCCAGCAGGGGATTCAGCCTAGTCCAGCTGCTTAGTGCAAGCTGTCACTGTCATGCCGCTGATCACAGAGGAGGGGAGGCAGGACCCCGGGGGAGAGAGTTAGTCAGCTTTGTTGAAGGGATCCAGCCAGAGGCGTAACTAGAAGTTTCAGGGCCCCGGGGCAAGAAACCATGATGAGCCCCCTTCCATCCGAGCCCCGGGCTTTCAAATTTGGGAGGGTGTCCATGGACATCCTCCCAAAACCGTGCTTCCCGCATGCCCCATGGAACATACATCCAGCGCAATCACAGCAGTCCTTTACCATGTGATCAGCTCATCACATGTAAACAGACTTTCCGGCAGTGGCGGTGTGTCCATAAGGGCGCACGTGCACCGCCCCCTCTTTCCAGCCACCCCTCTAGCATCAATAGATATGCATTGCATGAATCTATCTATGGCCGCTGCTGCCACCCCCTATTCACCCCCTTTTCGGGTGCCGGGCGCCTGAATTACAGCTGCATAGGCTCTAATAGGCGTCAAAAAAGGTGACCTGCGAGCGCCATGTTGGGCAGGTCACTCAGCTGTGTTAGGAAAGCAAATATTCATTTGTTTTTCTAACACTAAAATGCTTCTCCGCCAATCAGGTGCTCGGATCTGTTACCCGTCCCCTGATTGGCTGAAACAACAGGCTCTGTGATTGGACCCCTATCAGGCGTCCAATCATAGCAGAGAATGGGAAGAGAGGACGGAGAAGACATTGAGGAGCTGTCCCACCACCACCTAGACAGGGTAAGTACAGAGGACGGGTGGGGGCACACTGACAGCATTTGATATGGCACAGTGAGGCTGCATTTGATGGGGCACAGTGAGGCTGCATTTGATGGGGCACAGTGAGGCTGCATTTGATGGGGCACAGTGGTGTGGTTGCATTTGATGGGCACAGTGGCTGCATATGATGTCACAGTGGCTGCATATGATGGGCATAGAGGCTGCATAAGATGGGTACAGTAGCTGTATTTGATGGCACAGTGGCATCATTTGATGGCAGAGTGGCAGCATTTGATGGCACAGTGGGAGCATTTGATATGGCACAGTCGCTACATTTGATGGGGCACAGTGGCTGCATAAGATGGGCACAGTGGCTGCATAAGATGGGCACAGTGGCTGCATAAGATGGGCACAGTGGCTGTGTTTGATGGGGCACAGTGGCTGTATTTGATGGCACAGTGGGAGCGTTTGATGGGCACAGTGGGAGCGTTTGATGGGCACAGTGGGAGCGTTTGATGGGCACAGTGGCTGCGTTTGGTGGGCACGGTGGTGGCAATTGATGGGCACAGTGGCTGCAAATGATGGTACAGTGAGGCTGCAATTGATGGGGGTTTTTTTAGAATTTTTTCTTTTGTTTGCGCCCCCCAAAAATTTTGAGCACCAACCGCCACTGTGTGCCGGTTATCCACAGCCCTTTCCTCCCAAGCTGTGTCAGTGTTAGGAAAGGACTAACGTTAACTGTAAAGAATGTCAGTAAATTGTTTACACTGATAAGCAGTGCCCCAATCATCAGTGCCATCTATCAGTGCTCATCAATGCTACCTATCAGTGCCCATCAATTCCGTCTACAAATGTTACCTATGAGTGCTCATTTATGCCGCCTATTAGTGCCCATCAATTCTGCCTATCAGCACCACCTATCAGTGCTCATTAATGCCGCCTAACAGCATCCATCAGTGCCACCTATCAGTGCACATTAGTGCCTCCTATCAGTGCTCATTGGTGCCTCTTATCAGTGCCCATAAATGCCTCCTATTAGTGCTTTCTATCAGTGCCTTCTAGTTCTATCAGTGCTCATCAGTGAATCCTATCAGTGCCCGTCAGTGTCGTCTGCTTTCCCAGGACAGCACTCCCAAGGAGCTGATCTCCCTGGGCAGCGGATCCCATCTTGGGGTCCGGATCCCTTCAAGATTGACACCCCAGGCTGGGTACTGCTGCATCCAGTGGCGGAATTACCAGGGTTGCAACAGTCGCACTTGCGACGGGGCCCTGGCATTCCGTCATTGTCGAGGTGGCCCAGCGGGGTTGCTATTCACATGGCTCTGAGCGGAGAGCGTCTCTCTCATGGAACAGAAGCACAGAGACACCGGTATTGACAGTTCTATCTCCCCCTCCGTCCTCTCTTGCACGGGACAACAGAGGAGACAGCTGATCTGCTCCCCCTTCTCCCCCCTCCCTGCTCCTGTGTGTGCTCTGCTTCACATTTCCCGCAGAGCACACACAGAAGCGGGGAGATGGAGGAGCAGATCAGCTGTGTCCTCTGTCATGCCATGCAAGAGGACGGGAGGGGGAGATAGAACTGTCGATACCGGTGTCTCTGTGCTGCTGTAATTCCGCCACTGGATCCAGCAGTACCTAGCCTGGAGTGTCAATCTTGAAGGGATCCGGACCCCAAGGTGGGATTCGCTGCCCAGGGAGATCAGCTCCTTGGGAATCCAAAGCTGCACAAGGTGAAGGGGGTGTCAGGGGGTGCACAAGATGAGGGGGGGTGGGGAAGCTGCACAAGGTGAGGGGGGATATAGAAACTGCAGGGGGGAGGGGGGGGTGAAATGCCCGGTGGCGGTGGTGGTGGCTCCGGCACAACGTCAGCTAGGTGAGCCGCCTATCAGTGCTGCCTATCAGTTCTGCCTATCAGTGCCACCTCATCAGTGCACATCAGTAAAGAAGAAAAATGACTTTCTTGCAAAATTTTCTAACAGAAATTAAGAAAAATATTTAGTTTTTTGTTTTTTTCAAGATTTTCTGTCTTTCTTTGTTTAGGAAAAAAAATAAAAACCCCAGTTGTAAATAAATACAACCAGAAGAAAGCTCTATCTGTCTTAAAAAATGATAAAAATGTCATTTGGATACAGTATTGCATGACCGCGCAATTGTCATTCAAAGTGTGACAGCGCTGAAAGCTGAAAATTGGCCTGGGCAGGAAGGGGATGAAAGTGCCCGGTAGGCAAGTGGTTAAAATCCAAAAACAAACAAAAACTTTAGCTTTGCTGCTTACCCACAGCAGAGCTTACGTTTTTTTTTTTTCCTTCTTCACATACTGCCACCTCCTGTGTAAACCTGTGTCGTGCAACTCTAAAGATCTGTAAAGCATTAGGGCTACATAAGAGAAAGGGGTTCTTTTTCGCTGAAAATAAAGCTTTGTTAGCTGAAAATAAAACTGACTACTAATTTTTTTTTTAGCTGGCTCCTAGATTCAATTTGTCAAGCCTTGAACTGTACAATGATTTTTCAAGCAATGTATGGTGAATGTGTAGGTCTGTGTTTTTCAATTAAACTGAATCACTGGGAAAAAAAGGCAATTCTGCCACTGAGATCAGGAAGCAAAAAGGTTAAGGAATGACATCAAAGGACATCAGTAAAAAACGCTGAAGGTCAGTATACATTACAAACATCGGCAATGCAGGTATAGAACACCGATATTTTCTAAGGACACAGTGGGGGTTATTTACTAAAGGAAAATCCACTTTGCACTGAAAATGCACTTGGAAGTAAAGCCACTGTAGATCCGAGGGGGACATGCAAGGAAAATAAAAAACAGCATTTTAGCTTGCACATGATTGGTTGATAAAATCAGCAGAGCTTCCCCTCATTTCAGATCTACCCCTTAGATTTAGAGCAACTGCACTTTCAAGTGCACTTTCAGTGCAAAGTGGATTTGCCTTTCGTAAATAACCCCCAATGTGTTCTAAACAAAATATATAACAATAGAAATGTAGTTCTTATTTTATTTTCCCCTGATATTAAAGTCAAGGCAAAACATTTTTCTAGTTTTGAATAGGAAGTAGAACTTCTGCTTATTAGTACTGGTCCAAATCATTTGGTGGAGGGGGGATTATGGTGGGGGGTTGTTTTTCAGGGGTTGGACTTGGCCTCTTAGTTCCAGTGAAGGGAACTCTTAAGATGTCAGCATACCAAGACATTTTGGACAATTTCATGTTCCCAACTTTGTGGGAACAGTTTCTATGCTCCCACTCTAATTCAACCCAAAGGTGTTCTATCGAGTTTAGTTCAGGACTCTGTGCAGGCCAGTCAAGTTCCTCCACCCCAAACTCCCTCATAAATGTCTTTATGGACCTTGCTTTGTGCAGGGTTGCGCAGTCATGTTGGAACAAAGTGCTCCCCAAACTGTTCCCACAAAGTTGGAAGCATGAAATTGTCCAGAATGTCTTGGTATGCTGACACCTTAAGACCCCTTTCACACCGAGGGCGTTTTGCAGGCGCTATAGCGTTAAAAATAGTGCTTGCAATCCGCCCTCAAACAGCTGCTCCATTGTCTCCAGTGTGAAAGCCCGAGGGCTTTCACACTGGAGCAGTGCACTGGCAGGACGTCAGGAAAAGTCCAGTCAGCAGCTTCTTTGGAGAGGTGAAGGAGCAGTGTGTTTACCGCTCCTCCACCGCTCCTCCACCGCTGCTCCCCATTGAAATCAATGGGGCAGCGCTGGGATACCACTGGCAAAACGGCGCTATTGCGGCGCATTGCGGGCAGTTTCAACCCTTTCTCGGCTGCTAGCGGGGGTAAAAGCGCACCGCTAGCGGCCGAAAAATAGCGGCGTTTTACCGCCTATGCTATGGGTGACTCGGTGTGAAAGCCGTCTAAGTGTTGCCTTGACTAGAACTGAGGGGCCAAGTCCAACCCCTGAAAAACAACCCCACATCATAATCCCCCCTCCCCTCCACCAAATGATTTGGACCAGTGCACAAAGCAAGGTCCATAAAGACATTAATGAGCGAGTTTGAGGTGGAGGAACATGACTGGCCTGCACAGAGTCCTGACCTCTTGTCCAACATCAGTTGGACTCACAAATGCGCTTCTGGAAGAATGTTCAAACATTCCCATAGACACACTCCTAAACCTTGTGGCAGGGGCGGATCAAGGGGGGGGCAACGGGGCAATTGCCCCCTCTGAGAATTCGAGTGAGTGAGTGGGCCGGCAGGCATCGCCCGGGTGAGAGAGCCGGCGGACGGCAGCTCCACGGCTGAGAGTATGGGCGGCTCCGTTGCTGAGAGACAGCGACAGACAGGTGAACAGCTGTGCGGCTCGTGACAGTGTTTGACTGTGAGCGCGCTGCCGGCCAATTGGATACGGCGGGCGGGGGAGCAGAGAGATGACATCATCTCTCACCGCCCGGCGCCCGCCCTGCATCCCTGCAGTTCCACTCTCGCTGTGCAGCGTGCAGGCAGCCGCGGCAGCAGAGAGATTACATCACCTCTCTGCTGCTTGACTGGTAATCTGCTGCCTGACACTGGGACACAGCAAGACAGAAACAATTATAGCAGGCAAGTGACAATCCGCAACGTGTGGCATGGGACGTGGCAAGTGACGTGGCAAGTGACAATCTGCATCTGGTGACAGGCGACGTGGCAAGTGACAATCTGCATCTGGTGACAGGCGACGTGGCAAGTGACAATCCGCAACGTGTGGCATGGGACGTGTCAAGTGACGTGTCAAGTGACAATCTGCAGTGTGTGGCGTGGGACGTGGCAAGTGACAATCCGCAACATGTGGCATGGGACATGGCAAGTGACAATCTGCAACATGTGGCATGGGACATGGCAAGTGACAATCTGCAACATGTGGCATGGGACGTGGCAAGTGACGTGGCAAGTGACAATCTGCAACGTGTGGCAAGGGACGTGGCAAGTGACAATCTGCTTCTGGTGACAGGCGACGTGGCAAGTGACACGCTCGGGGCTCCCACTGATTCTGCATTATGGTGAGTTGAACCATTTCATTTTTTATAACAATGTAATTATAGTAATAATGCTCTTCAATCATCCTGACACCATAACAACCATGGTGCCGTGATGATTGAAGCGCTAACACCAGCCATTTCCCCGATAAATTTACCCCCAAAAAACTTATTTTCTGGCAGTGCCCCTCCTGAGACTAGGCTCTGGATCCGCCCCTGCCTTGTGGACAACCTTCCAGAAGAGTTGAAGTTTTTTTTTTATAGCTGCGAAGGGTGAGCCAACTCAATATTGAACTCTACAGACTAGGATGCTATTAAAGTGTGTAAAGGCAAGTGTCCCAATACTTTTGACAATATAGTGTATGTGCCAGCCAAAAAGAGAAATAAAAACATAATTAGGTAAAGCCTGTCAAATATTTGAGCTAACTGTTCCAACATGCTATTATTGACGTACATTTGACTGTGTACAATTTTAGGTGTTTTTGGTACTAGGCCATCTCTACCAACCAGCACAATTTTTTGAACTCTGAATAATTCTAGTAATATAGATGTATGAAGAAAATACAGCGTTCAACTGAACTGAATATTTGATGTCGGTGATTAAACTTATAGCCACCAGAGGGCAGTAGGTGGTAACAGATTAGCATGACAACAAATTTAAACCCTATTCTGAGGATAGAGCAGGAGGTGAAGACAGTATCTGACAAATCATCCAAATATAACATGATTGTGAGATGTAAAAATCATACCTTTTTAAACAAAAACATTTTCTTACATGTCTAAAGATAAACTATGCTTGTTATCTATGCCAGCCAATCCTACTCTCCCATATAGCGTGGGGGGGATGGAAGATACCATCTGTTTAATTTCAATAGACAACAAGTACAGTTCTGCTATGTACACCCTTTTATGTATTAATGCTTCGAATGACTCCATTGCCCATTGAGCAGCACAGAGGCTTAAGGCCCCATAGACGGCTTGAATTTTGACCGATTCTTACTGAATTGACTGGCAGGTGGAATATTACTGGTCAAACAGTGAACGCATCCTATCAGATGTAGTCACTTTTTAGCAGTGCTTTTTTATTATTGTATTAACCACTTCAGCTCCAGAAGGTTTACCGCCCACCTCACCCCCCCCCCCCCCCACTGCGGCACTGCGTTACTTTAACTGACAATTGCGTGGTCGTGCGATTCTGTACCCAAATAAAATGTATGTCCTTTTTTTTCCCCATAAATAGAGCCTTCTTTTGGTGGTATTTTATCACTTCTTCTGTTTTTATTTTTTTGCGCTATAAACAAAAAAGAGTGAAAATTTTGAAAAAAAAACAATATTTTTTACTGTCTGCTATAAAACATATCCAATAAAAAATTTTTAAAAATCTAATTTCTTTATCAGTTTAGGCCGATATTTATTCTGCTAAGTTATTGGTATAAAAAAAAAAAAAAAAACACAATAAGCGTATATTAATTGGTTTGCGCAAAAGTTATAGCGTCTACAAACTATGGGATATATTTATGGAATTTTTATTTATTTTAATTTTTTACTAATAATCGTGGTGATCAGTGACTTATAGCGGGATTGCGGCATTGCGGTGGACAAATCTAACACTATGTGACAGTTTTTTGAGGACCAGCGACACCAATACAGTGATCAGTTCAAAAAAAATATGCACTGTCACTGTACTAATGACACTGGCAGAGAAGGGGCGATCGAAGGGTTAAATGTGTTCCTAGGGAGTGATTCTAACTGTGTGGGGTGTGCTTTAATTGTGGGAAGACAGAAATCCGTGTTAGAAGCCCCCGTGGTGTCAGAGGGGGCGGGGTCACCCGTTTACATCACCGGGTGGTCCCACCTTTTAGCTATATAAGAACTGTCACAGAGAAGAAGCGTCAGTCGGTGGGAGCCTCCCATGGAGGCGAAACGGTTGCGGCTTTTTTTTTTTTTTTTCGGTCTGTCGGGTGGCGTGATAGACGATGAATAGACATCGCTGGACATTTTTATTTTTTTTATTTTTTAATAAAGGACTTGTCCCAAGCTGTCTCTTGTCTTTTTTACCATTTTTGACACTTTTTTTTGTGAAATGTATGGGTACAATGTATCCCATTACCAATTCACATAGGGGGGGGAGGCCGGGATCTGGGGGTCCCCTTGTTAAAGGGGGCTTCCAGATTCCGATAAGCCGCCCACATACCCCCACAAGCACTGGGCAAGGGTTGTGGGGATGAAGCCCTTGTCCCCATCAACATGGGGACAAGGTGCTTTGAGGTCAGACCCCAAAGCACCCTCCTCATGTTGAGGACATGTGGCCTGGTACAGTTCAGGAGGGGGGGGCACTCTCTCGTTCCCCCCTCTTTTCCTGCGGCCTGCCAGGTTGCGTGCTCGGATAAGGGTCTGGTATGGATTTTGGGGGGACCCCTACGCCATTTTTCTTTTTAATTTTGGTGCAGGGTTCCCCTTAAAATCTATACTAGACCTGAAGAGTCTGGTATGGATTTTGGGGGGACCCCTACGCCATTTTTTTTTAAATTTGGCACAGGGTTCCCCTTAATTTCCATATCAGAACTGAAGGGCCTGGTATGGATTTTAGGGGGACCTCCACGCAATTTTTTTTTAAATTTTGGTTTGGGGTTCCCCTTAAAGTGGTGTTCCGGCCAAAATTATACTTTTTAAATAAAAATACCCCTATAATACACAAGCTTAATGTATCCTAGTAAAGTTATTCTGTAAACTAAGGTCTGTTTTGTTAGTTTATAGCAGTAGTTTGTTATTTTATAAACTTACAGCAGGCCGTGGCCATCTTAAGTGTGGGCATCTGAAGCCAGACTGTATTTCTTCCTGGATCTCATCCTTGCAGATCTCGCACATGCTCAGTGCAGCACAAGCAGTGTAATAGGTTTCAGGTCAGGTTTCCATAACAACGGCAGTGTCAGAGGAAGTTGCCGCCCCTTCCCAGAAGGCATTGCAAACAGGAAATGATGCGATGGGCCACGGCCAGGGAGGAGGAAGTGAAAAATGAATACAGCAGATATACAGTAGGTGCTGAGAAAAAAAATAAAAAAATATCCAATTTGTTTACAGTGCATAGTTTAGTGAGGGATGCTGAAGAGTTGTAAAAGTGGGTGGAACTCCACTTTAATATTCATACCAGACCCAAAGGGCCTGGTAATGGACTAGGTGGGGGGACCCATGCTCTTTTTTTCAATGAGTTTTATCCATATTGCCGAGACCCGACAATTCATTACAGCCGCGATCAGTTTTAAGTGACAATTTTTTTCCTTTAGAAATGTAATTTTGCTGTGGTACTGTTCTAAACACTGGAAAAAATGCGCCACTTTACAGGCATACTATAGACACCCCCCAGGTACAATATTTAAAGGAATATTTCATTTTTATTGTTTCACTTTAAGCATTAAAAAAATCACTGCTCCTGAAAAAACGGACGTTTTAAAAAAAAATTTTGCATTGATACATGTCCCCTGGTGCAGGACCCAGGTCCTCAAACACTTTTTATGACAATAACTTGCATATAAGCCTTTAAAATGAGCACTTTTGATTTTTCATGTTAGTGTCCCATAGACTTTAACAGTGTTTCGGCAGCTTTCGAATTTGCCGCGAACACCACATATTGTTCGCTGTTCGGCAAACACCCGATGTTCCTTTTGAACTTACGTTCGACTTGAATATTGGGCTCATCCCTAGTGACATGTAAAAAGGGGGGCTCTGATGGGGACATGTAATGTAAAGGGGGGCTCTGATGGGGACATGTATTGTAAAGGGGGTCTCTGATTGTGAGATGTAATGTAAAGGGGGGCTCTGATGGACATGTAATGTAAAGGGGGGCTCTGATGGGGACATCTGATGTAAAGGGGGGACTCTGATGCGGACATCTGATGTAAAGGGCAACTCTGATGGGGACATCTGATGTAAAGGGGGGGCTCTGATCTCTGATGGGGACATCTGAAGTAAAGGGGGACTCTGATGGGGACATTTGATGTAAAGGAGGACTCTGATGGGGACACCTGATGTAAAGAGGGACTCTGATGAGGACACCTGATTTATAGGGGGATGCTGATGGGGACACCTGTTGTAAAGGGGACTCTGATTGGGACACCTAATGTAAAGGGGAGCACCTGTTGTAAAGGGGGACTCTGATTGGGACATCTGGTGTAAACGGGGGCTAAACGGTTTTATTTTCTTTTATTTGAAATGTGGATGTGATTGGCCTACTGTGACAGGCACAGTGAGGCTGCATATGATGGGCACAGTGAAGCTGCATATGATAGGCACAGTGAGGCTGCAATTGATGAAAATATAAAGGAAGTACTCTTATGGCCACATCCGTATAAGAAATTGATACAGCAAAATAAAAAATTGGTCATGAAATAGCCCAGGGTTGGACTATAGAGGCACAATGGACAGTAGTAAGTATAAAAAATATATTTTATTTATAACAATACATGGTACAGAAGAGCAAAAAAAGTATAAAGGGTTAAAAGCATATGATACACTCTATACAATGCATGACAAAAATGAACATGCATAGTATACGTAGTAGTGAGCACCTGGGCGTCAACGCGTTTCGCTGTCTAGGTGGTGAACATGCGGTTTTCTCAGGGGTTGGCTGAACGGACTGCTGGATTTGATGGCTCTGAGGGACTAATGAACCTGACCTAATCTGATTTCTGCTTTGCTGATTGCAGTCTGGGCTCTTTGCTGAGTATTCATGTATATGTGGCTGGCTTTAAATATATGTTTATACTATTAGGGCTTCTGGCTCTCATTGTCCAAGTCCATACCACCCCCCCTCCTCTCATCCTATTTTGGTCTGTTTGAGTCTTTCCACCTGCCATTATTGTCAACATAGGTGCTACTTGGCACTCTGAGCCAATGCCTCTTTGTTATGAATACCTAAGTACCTGAGATACTTTATATGATGATACTTGAGGCTTAATGGGTGAAATTACCTTCCATGGACTCCCTTTCAAGATAGTAAGACCTGTTTCCTCCAACAATCCCTGAGTGTGTCCCGATGAAGCTAGACAAACGTGTTGACGCACAGGGGCT
The DNA here is from genome assembly GCF_042186555.1 of Aquarana catesbeiana. NCBI lineage: Eukaryota > Metazoa > Chordata > Amphibia > Anura > Ranidae > Aquarana > Aquarana catesbeiana. The sequence goes on along the minus strand of NC_133325.1, from coordinate 733,460,344 downwards.
CACTACTATGTATACTATGCATGTTCATTTTTGTCATGTATTGTGTATAGAGTGTATCATATGCTTTTAACCCTTTATCCTTTTTTGCTCTTCTGTACCATGTATTTTTATAAATAAAATATATTTTTTATACTTACTACTGTCCATTGTGCCTCTAAAATCCGACTCTGGGCTATTTCATGCCCATTTTTTTATTTTTCTGCAAGTGATGGGCACAGTGAGGCTGCATATGATGGGCACAGTTTTATCTAGCAGTAGTGATACATAATCACCTGATAAATGGCTATTTACAGTTCTGCATTACTAACAGTTACATTTTTCAGTTTGTTTGCGCCCCCCACAAAAAAAAAAAATGTTTGAGCACCAGCCACCACTGATTGATGTGTTTTACTGTGTTTTTTTTTTTTTTTTTGCATGAAGGTAAAAAACCTTCGCTGTGCAGCAGCCCGCCTAAGGCTACTTTCACACACAGGCTGGCGTCAGCCGTCGTCTTAGCGGCACTATTCGGCCGTTAGCGGGGCGCTTTTAACCCCCACTAGCGGCCGAAAAAGGGTTAAAACCACCCACAAAGCACCGCTGCAGCAGCGCTTTGCCGGCACCGCCCATTGATTTCAATGAGCAGGGGCGCTTTAGGAGCGGTGTGTACACCGCTCCTACAGCGCTGCAAAGATGCTGATTGCAGGACTTTTTTGACCGTCCTGCAAGCACATCGATCCAGTGTGAAAGCACTCGGGCTTTCACACTGGAGTGAGAGGAGAGGCTCTTTACAGGCGCTATGCAGGCGCTATTTTTAGCACATTAGCACCTGTAAAGCGACTCAGTGTGAAAGCAGACTAATACTTACCTGAGCCCTGCTTGCTCTGGGGGCACTCTGCAGGAGAGAGGGGCCATGAGTGCTGTCGGGGGACCCGAGAAGAGGAGGATCTGGGCCACTCTGTGTAAAACCACTGCACAGAGCAGGTAAGTATAACACGTTTGTTATTTTTCTGTCCCCATCTAAAAAATGTCTTTAATATCACTTTATTGCATTCTCAAGTAAAAAAACCTTCTGTGCGCAGCCTCCCTGCATACCTATGTAGCAAGGTCCCAGGCCTCCTCTAGTCTAATGAAAATCTTCAGGGCCAAGAACTGCTGACATCCTTCTGTACAGAGTGGGTTTTGAGGAATAGTGGCTTTAAGATAGATTCATGGGCGCCAGACACTTCTTGAATGCAAAGAGTTTTTATTTCTCTTATTTCTCTTAAACAAAACTTTGGGAGAGAGTGTTAGAGCCAGGACACCCTTGAGCAGTTGCAATGTTAATTGGCAGACTCCGAGACTTCTACAGGAGGACAACCACGCAGGGAAAAGCATCCAGCAAGATGCCACATCTCCATGTGCAGGAATGCTGTCTCATATGGCAACAGTCCTTAACCACTTCAGCCCCGGAAGAATTTACCCCCTTCCTGACCAGAGCACTTTTTGCGATTCGGCACTGCGTCGCTTTAACTGACAATTGCGCGGTTGTGCGACGTGGCTCCCAAACAAAATTGACGTCCTTTTTTCCCACAAATAGAGCTTTCTTTTGGTGGTATTTGATCACCTCTGCGGTTTTTATTTTTTGCGCTATAAACAAAAAAATAGCAACAATTTTGAAAAAAACACATTATTTTTTACTTTTTGCTATAATAAATATCCCCCAAAAATATATAAAAAAAAAAAAAAAAACATTTTTTCCCCTCAGTTTAGGCCAATATGTATTCTTCTACATATTTTTGGTAAAAAAAAAAAAAAAATCGCAATAAGCAATTATTGATTGGTTTGCGCAAAAGTTATAGCGTTTACAAAATAGGGGATAGTTTTATGGCATTTTTATTTATTTTTTTTTTTTTTTAACTAGTAATGGCGGCGATCAGTGATTTTTATTGTGACTGTGACATTATGGCGGACACATCGGACATTTTTGACACATTTTTGGGACCATTGTCATTTATACAGCAATCAGTGCTATAAAAATGCACCGATTCCTGTGTAAATGACACTGGCAGTGAAGGGTTTAACCACTAGGGGGCAGGGAGGGGTTAAGTCAGTACTAGGGATGTGTTCTAACTGTAGGGGGGATGGGCTAGCTGTGACATGTCACTGATCTCTGCTCCCGATGACAAGGAGCAGAGATCAGTGACACTGTCACTAGGCAGAACGGGGAGATGCTGTTTACATCAGCATCTCCCCGTTCATCCTCTCCGTGAGGCGATCGCGGGTATCCCCGTGGCGATCGAGTCCACGGGACCCGCGACCCGACTCACAGAGCTCCTGGCCGGCGCGCACGCAATGGCATGCCGGGGAATTCAAATGGGACTTACAGGTACACCCATTTGCCCAGCCGTACCATTCTGCCGATGTACGTTGGCGTGTGCCGATCGGGAAGTGGTTAACAGTTTCTAACACAAAGTATAACAGTTCCTTCACTTCCACTACAATCACTTCTTGTAGTTCTTCAACCCACTGAGCTCCCAGTCTCTCTCACTAGACTAGATGATTCACTGCCACAGAATCCTTTGAGCTCCTCCAATCTTCACTGTAGTATATTCCTCAAGCCTCACCCCTGTTTCTCTGCTGGGTCCCTAGCTTGACACTCCAGATACTTCTCAAGCTTCACCTCACTGGCCTGCCTGGTCCCTGTTTTTTTTTTTTTACACAAAGCTGTCAATTCATAAGATATTTCTAACACATGGCATGTATATAGCTAAAATTACACCCCAAAATACATTCTGCGATACCACTTGTGTGAGATTTTTACACAGCCTAGCCACATACAGAGGCCTAACATGCAGGGAGCACCATCAGGTGTTCTAGGAGCATAAATTACATATCTAATTTCCTGACAACCTATCACACTTTTGAAGGTCCTGGAGCACCAGGACAGTGGAATTACCCACAAAATGACCCCATTTTGGAAAGCAAACACCCCAACTAGGGTACTCTGATGAGCTGGAGACAGGTACTTGGGTGCTCTGATGAGCTGCAGATAGGTAATCTGGTAATCTGGGCTGGGGACAGGTACACGGGTACTATGATGGGCTGGAGACAGGTACTCGGGTAAGCTGGTGGGCTGCAGATAGGTACTAAGGTACTCTGATGGGCTGGTGACAGGTACATGGTACTCTGATGGGCTGGGGACAGATACTCAGATTGGCTGGTGACAGGTATTCTGATGGGCTAGTGACAGGTCCTCTTTACTACTGGGGACAATCAGTGTGTACTGTAGGCGGTATCTAGCTGTTACCGCAATCTCCTCCTCACACACGATCAGTGTGTGAAAAGGAGAACCTGGTAACAGCTAGTTACCACGGCTTGTTTACATTCTGTGACCGGCTGTGATTGGACACAGCCGATCATGTGGTAAAGAGCCAATTTTATTGGCTCTTTACCCCGATCGAGGATGGGTTGTGTCAGAGTGACACGCCTCATCCCTGATTTCCGTTCTGCGAGCCCCTGGAGGGCGCGCTCGAGCGGCGTGTACGAGGACAGTGCATGTGATCGGCTGTGATTGGACACAGCCGGTCATGCGGTAAAAAGCCATTTTTGTTGGCTCTTTATACTGATCAGGGATGGGCTGTTTCCCGAGGGACAGCCCTCATCGCCGTGCTGCATGCCCCCGGGGGCGCGCGAGAGTGGCAAGAATGAACAGATATCATAACGTCATATGATGCCCGCATGGATGGAGAGTGTTCCTGCCGGCGTAATTTTACTATGACCCGGTAAGTAAGTGGTTAAATAAAAAAACTTTCCTTTAGAATCACTTTCATTTTGTTACCATGCATTGTGGTACATGCAAAACCGTGTAAATTAGCAAGGTGTTTTGGGGTGTAATTAAGATTTAATGACACTGCCATGTGCAGAAATGTTTTTTGTGCGTTGCAGGAACACGTGTGATTTTGTACACATTCCCACAAATGTGAACCCAGCTTTAGACTGCTTCACTGCTTCTATAGAAAACCCTATAGTAAGGATGAATTGCTCCACATTAGCTGGTAACTACATCGTTCAGTGGGAAGTTATTCACTGCTTGTTAGGAATTTTAAAACTTATCTTAACCCAAAAGCAAACATTTTATATTTTGCAACTTAAAGTGGTTATAAAAGGCATTCTCTGCATTAAGGTGAATAACCTTCTGTGTTCAGGACCCCTCCCCTCTCCCCAATCTTAATCTAGCGCTGTGCACGAGAGCAGCGTCTCTCTCCTCTCTCTCCTTCCTCACTGGACATGGAAGCAGCTCCTCAAAACCTGGTAGGAGAGAGCAGGGGATGGGTCTGAGCCGCACTGTGTGTGTCAATGGACACACAGAACCCAGCTCTGGGTCAAACCTGCATGAGTTCCCCTATAGCAACTGGCTTGCTATGAGGACACTTGGAAGTGGGCAAAATAGCCAGGAACGCCGTCGGGGGAAGTAGAGAAGTAGAGGATCGGGGCTACTCTGTGCAATACCATTGTACAGAGCAGGTAAGTATGACATGTTTGTTTACAATCACTTTAACAGTCCTTAGATGTGGTGGCTGCACAGGGCCTGTGCAGAGATTTTTGTCTACACCGGTAAAGGAGCATTTTTCTGCCCCCACCTTCCCCCTCCCCCCACAACGGCAGTCCATGGTACACCCTGTAGGAGAAAATTTAGTAAAAAAAACAATGCTTTAAAAGCAGTTATGCAGGAGCTCTGGTGCTAACATTGTTGCTCTCACTCCAGCATGTGCGGTGATGTGTGACATGTGTAGAGTAATTGCTGTCTTCGTATGTAGGCGCCCCAATGCATGTGTTTTTGTGTGGGTGTGTATGGGGTCAAATGTTTTTTTTTATTTGCCTCCTTAATTGTTTAAAACTTTTTCTTTTCTTTTTTTTTTCTTTTTAAGTGACTTTTTTGCAAACACATAGGGGACCCCCTATGTGATAGTATATATGTGACAGGTGCTCTCTATGAGACATCTGGGGTCTATTAGACCCTAGATGTCTCCTCTGTACTCCACTGCAGCTGATGGAACACACTTCGTGTTCCATCAGCCACTTCCCTGGACACTGATCTCAGAGAATGACAGCGCCGGTCCAGGAATGACAGCGCTGGTGACGCATCATACATGTCACTTCCTGGTCTGTGCACAGGAGGTGGGCTCAGTGAACGGATGTCCGTTGAGCTTCTGCCGCCCTTGCCAGTGACACTTGCCCAGTGCCTGCAGGTGAAACAGGGGAGCACAGTAAACATGACGAGGGAGCAGCACATTGCGGCGGTTGTGGAAGTGATCGGCGGCTACAAAGTCGATTGTATCACTTCCACATTGAAAGCCGACAGCTGGCTTTACAAAAGTACACACACTTCCGGCCAGGAGTGTATTAAACACATGTCTGCAACATGGTTAAAAATCTGAATTCCCAACAAAATTTATTGCCCCTCTTCCTATCCTGGCACCCTGAGGTGGCTGCCTAAGCAGCCTTATGCTGGCGTTGGCCCTGGATGTAGGAGAGCTTACAGGTTCAGGTCTGGTCACTGGCCTGCACTATGCAATAGAAATAAGATATACCTGTGGTAAAATCCAAATAGTTTATAGTTCTATTTAAAGTGTGCGTGTGTGTGTTTATAAATGTATGTCTGTATGTAATTATATATATATATATATATATATATATATATATATATATATATATAATGTGTATGTGTATATATACAGTGGTGTATTTAGGTTTTGTGCTGCCCTAGGCCTGACTAAACCCATGCACCCCTAATTTAAATATGACCCACCCCTTCTTGTCAAGGCCACACCCCTTTGAGTTTAAATCCCGCCCTGTAATCTGTAAACCACACCCCTTCCCTTTTAAGCTCCACCTTTTCATCTTAGAGCTCCATCTCTTCCTCTCTCTACATTAAAAGTGGGTACCAAGTGTAGCCTCATCACTGCCCTTCAATGCAGCCTCACCGGTGCCAATTAGCGCAGCCTCACCGGTGCCCATCAGGGCAGTCTCGCCATTACCCATCAGCACAGCCTCACCAGTGTCCATCATCGCAGCTTCACCAGTGCCCGTCAATGCAGCCTCATCAGTGCCCGTCAATGCCTCCTCATCAGTGCCCATCAATGCAGCCTCACCAGTGCCCATCAATGCAGCCTCACCAGTGCCCATCAATGCAGCCTCACCAGTGCCCATCAATGCAGCCTCACCAGTGCCCATCAATGCAGCCTCACCAGTGCCCATCAATGCAGCCTCACCAGTGCCCGTCAATGCAGCCTCACCAGTGCCCATCAATACAGCCTCACCAGTGCCCGTCAATGCAGCCTCACCAGTGCCCGTCAATGCAGCCTCACCAGTGCTCGTCAATGCAGCCTCACCAGTGCCCATCAGTACAGCCTCACCAGCGCCCATCATCGCAGCTTCACCAGTGCACATCAGCGCAGCCTCACCAGTGCACATCAGCGCAGCCTCACCAGTGCCCATCAATGCAGCCTCACTAGTGCCCGTCAATGCAGCCTCACCAGTGCCCATCAATGCCTCCTCATCAGTGCCCATCAATGCAGCCTCATCAGTGCAGGTTATCAGGGGCCATCAGTGCGGCCTCATCAATGCCCATCACTGTAGCAAATTAGTGCTACCTTATAAGTACAGCTGAAGAGTGCCGCCTAATCAGTAGCAATCAGTGCTTTAACCTCTTTAGAGCCTTTTCACACTGAAAGCGCCCCGGCGGTAAAGCGGCGCTATTTTTAGTGCCACTTTACTGTCGGTTTAGCAGCGCTATTCAGCCGTTAGTGGGGCGGTTTTAAAAGGGTTAAATCTGCCTGCAAAACACTGCTGCAGCGCTGCTTTACAGGTTGTTTTTCGACCGCTAGCGGGGGTTAAAACCAGCCCACTAGCGGCCGAAAACCCCTGCAAAAACGAAGGTAAAGCGTCGCTAAAAATAGCGGCGCTTTACCGCCGAAAGCCTCGACGCCCCAGTGTGAAAGGGCTCTTAGTGAAAGTTCATGTACTGCAAAGTTTGCAGTACATGAACTTTCACTGAAGGTGGACTGTGTAATGAGTTTGTAGCATGGATCACTTTTATTGCAATATCATAATCTGTATATTCATTTCCATATTGAGCACAGATTGGCTGCTTGGTACATGCACCCAAGCAGCCAATCTGTGCTCATGGTCATGATATTGCAATAAAAGTGATCCCATGCATGTGCACTTTACTGTACAAGAGTAATAGTAATTTATTCTATAGTATTTTACCTGCTGTCCTGGCTATGGGGTAGGGGGTTCCCCTCGTGCTTCTCTCTCTCTCTCCTCCTGTTATCAGACAGACCCTGCCCGAGACAAGCGATGCAGGAAAGCCGAACGGAGGATAATCCAAATTAAATGCAGCAAGTCACCGCGGCCGCTTATGGGGGCGCGAGTCGCCCCCCCCCCGCCAAGCACGCCATCTACACCACAGGAAGCCGGCCGCCGGAGCCTGTATCTGTGCGGGAGAAGGCCGTGGGACTCGGGAATGCGGGCGGGGGGGGCGGTATTTTTCGCCGCCCCCCGCAAAGTGCCGCCCCAGGCCTGGGCCTTGTCGGCCTAGGCCTAAATACAGCACTGTATATATATATATATATATATATATATATATATATATATATATATATGCAAAGGGCATGAAACTGATGGGAACAGGATAGTCTGCGTATTTCTGCTCCCTCTTCCAATTGCTGTTGGCAGATCTGCAAGTAGGATGCTCCTCCCTCTGCTGATCATGAAGATGGGGGCTCTGGATGCTCCCCGGATCTGGCTGGTTCCGATCGACCTCAGGAGGCGTGAATTCCATTATAACATCAGGGTCCCGAGGTCTCTGGTGCAGCTGATTTTCAGTCATGTTCAATGACTGAGTTCTGTATCTCTGGGTGATGTCATGATTGTGACATCTCCGGTGAAACTGATTTTCAGTCTCTCTGTCCCACAGTGGGGATCTTGATCTGCTCCTTTGAGGTATTGGAGAATATTGCCCTGCAATAACAATAAACAAGATAATAACAATTAAAAGACAAATTCCAAATAATATTCTTTAAACTTTTTCTTCAATCCTGATGCAAGGTAAAGCAGTGCTAAACAGGAGTAGCGAGATGAATCATGAAAGAGATTTATTACAAGGTTACAGCCTGAGTCCTAAACTCCTTCTTTGGCTGCACTTGCGACTGCAGTAATCCTGACCCTGATCACTTCTTAATTCTGTGTATGTTTTTAGTGAAAATCTGTCTTATCTTCAGTAATAAATCTATCCGTGAACTTTGCAAACTGTTGCACTTGGCTGCCCAAGAATATAGTCACACAAGTCAGTAAAATAATTGCAGAGACACTGCTGAAAGGGATGTAGCCTGATTTGTGACTAGTTATGTTTCTAATTTACTTGATAAATGTCCCCCAATGTATTTAAAATCCAAAACGGAGAATAAACCCCCCTCTGTAACTGCTGCCATAGAAGTCTGATTGGAGGAGCTCCATTATAGGGGCTCTCTTGCAGAATCCCTAATACAGGACACAGATGTACCAATCTTCTATTCCAACTAGATTTCCATCACAAAAACAATCACCAATAATATATAATAGGAAGCTCTATCTTTATGAGAGGTATGTTAGGAGGATGTGTTTATCTGTATTGTTAGCAGAGGTTCCTTGAGACCTAAATGTTATTTCTAGTCTTCCTCTGGGGCAAAAATGTTGAGAATTGCCGATTTAAAACATGAAATAATTAATTATTTCACCTGTGTGATTGCTCTGTAATAAGGATCTGCATAATATCTTATATAAAAGATGACATCCACATTACGTGGCTCGATTAGCCATAAGCTCCATTCACAAAGCTAACAAACCAAGGATTGGCAGTTATTTTCTGCTGAGCCACCCAGTGAGATTTGAAAATAAAAACCGTTACATGTCTAAAAATAGAATGTCTAAAAATAGATAGCTTGCTGCTTGTGTTAGAGCCGAGCGAAATGAGCCTCTGAAGAAATCCATTCTCCCATGGATGTAAACTTCTATTTCCTATAAATTAGATCTGATTGAAAACTCATTACTGACTTTCTCTTTCAAGAGAATAACTATTTTCGTTTTGGGAATCATCAAATCTAAAAACTACTATTAGAAAATTAATTAAAAGTACATTTTGATAAGTGAAAATGAGAATATTGAAATGGGCCACGTGACTTACCATATGGAAATGGGTATCTCTCCCTTTCTGATGGCCTTTCACAGTTGTTGCGTATGCCGTATGAGTTTATGTGAAATCTCCATTAATAACTGTAAAATATTGTAATAATGAATATATTTCATTTAGCTGGCATCTATGAAAGCCAGGCAAAAAGGGTTTCATTTAAGCTTTTGCTAAGAGCAGAGAATGTGGGCCAAGGCTTGTATATGCAAACAATGGAGAGCCAATTCCATTGTTCTACACCTACTCCTTTGAAAGGGTGCCATGCTGGGATATGCATTGGACCTAACTTCCTGGGGAAATGCAATTAACACACTTGGCCAACATAGTCACAAGGATTTGCATGAAAGGGGGCCGACTTATGGAGTAAGCCCTCCAATCATGATCCAAGCTAGGCCAACCAATGAGACATCAGCTTGGTTTGATATACTCAGAGCCAAGGGGGAGGTATCGCTCTCTTTCTGATAGACCAGCAAGCTGAAAGGAGCTTTGGTAAGGATGGGTAATTATGGGAAAGGAATGCCCTTTTACTTGTAACTGAATATGTGTGTAGATTACTGTATTGAGGAATATACTCTATATTCCTTCATGTAAATACTTTATTTCAACCTAATATTTTCTGCCTTGGTGTAAGGCGATAGATAGATGATTGTGTATTAGCTAGACTTTCAACTGCTTCCAAATAAATGTTATTATATTTTAAGCTTTCACTCTTCGTCGAAAAGAACTCTTATTTAACCCACCTCATATCTATGAGATATGAAAAATCTTAAATATAGATTTTTCAGGGTAACACACGGTTGTTGCGTCGTGAATAGCTTCTATTTTCTCTTGACATCTTGGTAATATTAGATGTCTATTAGATGCCTATTAGATGTTAATTTATATATATATGTGAATAATTTCATAAAGACAATAACAATCTGAAAATCGCAGGAGAAACACCTCAGCAATGCTTACAGAGTCGCTCCTACTAGGCATCTGCTGAGCACTGCACTGGCTGGCTTGCTTAATCCCGCAAGTGATGACATCACAGAGGACTTTATGAAACTGTAAAAATGAACATTTTCTAGTTGAACAGAGATTTTTCAAATTTGAATTTTGAATAGGCTCAGTTCACACAACTAACATTATTATAGCACAGAATTTTCTATTTTTTTTAATGGCACCAGTTTTTTTTTTTTTATGGCAACATTTTGCGTAGAGCCTTACAAAATAAAAAGGAGATGGTTACAATTGCAATACAATTAAGAATAAGAGGGTTACACAAAACGTTTGTTGTTTTCTAAAAAAAAAATAACCGTTACAGGCAGTCCCCGAGTTACGAACGACTCCTACTTACGAGCGGCCCCAAATGCCAGCCACTTGTGCTCCACGCTGGTCCTGGATACCTCTGGACACATCCCATACTGCAGTACTGCATGTACTGCATGGCCAGAAGAGCCCCAGATAACATAACAAGCGCCCGGAACATCCCACATCCATGCACAGGCGGACATTACACTTATGAATGCAGTGTTCCGACCGGAAGTTACACTTACAAATGCAGTGTTGCGACTTACGAACAACTTCGACTTACGAACAAACCTACAGTCCCTATTGTGTTCGTAACTCGGGGACTTCCTGTATTTGTAGCTCAGATTTGAAAATGCCAGGCTAAAAATAGAGAGTGTGCTAAAACTGTGTGAATTGAGGCTCATCCATGACCTGTAAAGATATTCTGACCACTAGTTGAAGGGCCTGTGTCCATGGGATTGTGTTGGTTTGAGGTGTATTCCCTTACAAGTCTATTGGAATAAAAAACATGCCTAACAGCTGGTTCACACTTGTGAGAATACAAAATGCAAGTAAAAACGCATTTTTATAGGCATTTTTTAAAACTCATATTGCATTTAGCTGCTTTTTTTCCTGTGAATTTTCTGACTATTTTATCATAATTTCCTTTTCCAGAAAGAAAAAAATTTACAATAAAATTGTTATTAGCAGACACAAACACAACATAACTTACAAAATCCCTGCTAAATCTGAAAGATAAAGCTGCATTGAGTTAATAAATAAAGCTGCCTATGTGAGTGAGGTCATGGGGCTCATTCACATGGGTGCTGTGACCTAATGGCAGCATTGCCATCATTCACAGAATGCCTCGTTTTTTTTTTTCAATGAATACAAGGTGATCTCTGATTGGAGGAGATGGAAAGGAAAGTTGGTTAAAAAAAATACAAGGCATTCTATAAAATGTATGCATGGGGCAGTTGCTCAACAGAGGACCCGGAAGATTGTGACTATCACTGTAACTGTGCCAGATACTATAAAGATTGTCAGCTTCCACAGCAGTCTGTCAGGAATGAAATAGGCATACTTTAATTGGTCCAAGTTGGACCTATATAAATATGCATTTAAGATCATACCTGGATTTCAGATTTAATACAGGTATTGCTGCCAAAAAGAACATAAAATATAAATATCATAAAACTACCAAAATAGTGGCAAAACTAAAGAGAAGAGTTTCTTAGATTTTTCTATCAGTCAGTGTGATGTGATAAATACAGGGAGTAAAACAGATTATAGGTGCATACCTCCCAACATTTTGAGATGGGAATGAGGGACACCTACTAGCAAATGTATGTGGGCATAGGATACGCCCCCTGCCACACCCCCTTAAAGGAGAATTAACCAAAAAAAAAAAAGGTTAATTAAATCCACAAGGTGTTTTTTTAACACTACGATTCCTTTAGATTTGCTTTTGAAATGTACAAATGCAGCAATTTAGAAATTGGAGGAAAGATTTAGCACTGGGAAACACTTTTTGAAAGAAAAAAAGTGATTTTTATATAGAACTATATCGATCAGACCAAAATGAGGGACAAATGAGGAGGAATGAGGGACAGTCCCTCGAAATCAGGGACAGTTGGGAGCTATGTGTGGATGCATATGTACATTATATATATATATATATATACATACATACATATATATATATATATATATATATATATATATACACACACACACACACGCATACATCCACACATATACATATACATATATATATATTTATATATATAAGACCGACTGTGTATGTATGTATGTATGTATGTATGTATGTATATGTATATGTATATATATCTCAATCAAATACACTGCCACTAACTGAATATCCTGCCTGCTTAATCTAAATCAAGCTATCCCTCTGTCCAGGCCAACAACACTACACACGGCCGCTATGTAAGCAGCCTTATATAGTGTGGGGCGTGGACTTAGTCCCCCTGAGCCATGATTGGCCAAAAGCACCCTGCCTTTAGCCAATTATGGCTCTCTTAGCAGAGTGCGCTGTGATTGGCCAAAGCATGCAGGTCAGGTGCATGCTTTGGCAATCACAGAGCAATGCACTGCGAGCTCGCAGTGCATGATGGGGCGTTCCACGGTGCTCGAATTTGCCGCAAACGCCCCAAAATGTTCACTCTTCGGTGAACGGGCGAACACCCGATGTTCGAGTTCAACTTATGTTCAACCCGAACATCAAACTCATCCCTAATTATCATTTCACCACTCCGCACATCGTACTTTCCTCAATATGGGTTTCGTCTCACCAGTGTCACTATTAGTATATCTGCACTTACCCTGTTCTAATTATGAACATTGGGGTATACTGTGCATAATGGATTTATACATATTTCATATTTTCAACAGAAGCCCTCTAGAGATGGTTTTGACAATACCCCTGACCATATGGGGATCCCAATTCCATGGATACTTGTCCACTTTGGACGGTGCTTTTGGTTGGGTTGCGGTCGTGGATCACACTGCCACAGTTCCCAGAAATGATGCCCCGGTGGGCTCCCAGTTCTTAGTACCAAACCTTCAATACACAGCGGATTTGTAAGTAATATAGGGGGGCTCTCCCATCCCATCTGTTGCATTTTTTTCTTTGACAGATGCCAGTTTTTATATCGGAAGTTATGTATTGTATTTTACATTTATACCACGTGCTTGACTTTATTGAAATGTCAGAGTGACATTTAATTTATTCCTAAGCACCGCAATAGAGCTGGTGAATTCCAGAGCAATGCAGAAAGATGCAGCATGTGCAGCAATGCACTTCATCCCACCTGAAGGTACTGTTGCAGTGTGCACAGGGCACAAAGAAAACAATTGTTTTCTATTTGCCCTTGAGGTGACAGGCGTATGTCAAGTGTACACAGTGAATGGGCTTTGGGAAAGATCTGGAGAAAAAAAAACATAGAAAGAAGAGAAAAGTGATGGCCACAACAGAAATAAAAGCACGACAGTGTGGAAGAAATAAATCAACCAATTAATTACAAAAAGCCAGTATAAAGAATATTTTTTCTTCACTTGCTTAAAGTGGTTGTAAACCCTCTCATATATCTAGTGAATTGAACAGTCTCAGATGATCTGCATCCTTCTCTTGTCTACAAACCTTTAAAAGGTCAGAAAAGTGTTTCAAATCTTTCTTCATCTGTCAGGAGCACAGACGAGGGGGTGGAGAGGCTGTAGTAACAGTGTGAGAGCTGATTGGAGGAAAGGCACACCCCCCCGTCCACACAGCAAAAGAACTGTTTTCTGAATGAACAGGCTCCGTTCTGAGCTCTCCCCCCACCTCTCTCCCATCACACCATCACAAATCTATCTCATGTGTCAGGAAAACCTCTCAGAAGTGACTCATGCTAATAACAGAGGTACCAAGCACTAGAGAGAAACAACACTTAGAGCTTTGGAGAAAGATATGTAAACACGACAGATATATGTGCTTTGCTCAGATTCCATGACTGAGATTTACAACCATTTTAAATCACAGCCTACTATGTCTAGGGGTCCAGAGAGTTGCACAGTAATGCCCTGTACACATGATAGATTTTCCGATGGAAAATGTGTGATAGGACCTTGTTGTCGGAAATTGCGACCGTGTGTGGGCTCCATCACACATTTTCCATTGGAATTTCCGACACACAAAGTTTGAGAGCTTGCTATAAAATTGTCGGAAATTCCGTTGTCAGAAATTCTGATCGTGTGTACACAAATCCGACGCACAAAGTGCCACGCATGCTCAGAATAAATTAAGAGACGAAAGCTATTGGCTACTGCCCCGTTTATAGTCCCGACGTGCGTGTTTTACGTCACCGTGTTCAGAAAGAGCGGATTTTCTGACAACTTTGTGTGATCGTGTGTATGCAAGTTTGAGCCAACATCCATCGGAAAAAATCCATGGATTTTGTTGTCGGAATGTCCGACCGTGTGTACAGGGCATAAGTGCCAAAGGGCCACATGTTGGCCACTAGAGAATACTTGGAGGAATACTTGGAGGAATGCTCACATGCGCAATGACATCACAGCTTCAGACTTCTCCCAACGTGTTTCGTCAAAAATTACGGCATTAGGCTTCTGTAAGAGCGGTTGGTTGAGCACATGTGGTGTTTTTTTGCACATATTCCTTGAATTGGAAAGAAGGATACTTTTAGCACTTTTGTTCGCTGATTATGAATTCACCAGTGGAAGTATTGTGGACTTTTGTGTTCTATATGAATTTCACTTGTTTTGAGCGCTGCACTTCTTTATTCATAGTTAAAGCGGAGTTCCGCCGAAAAATAAAAGTCAGCAGCTACAAAATACTGCAGCTCCTGACTTTTAAAATAAGGACGCCTTTCCAGGGCGCCCGCGATGTCCTCACCTGAAGCGGACCCGTCCCTCGGCTCCCGGGTGGAGACGTCGGCATCTTCAGTAAGGAAATCAGGAAGTGAAGCCTTGCGGCTTCACAGCCTGGTTCCCGTCTGCGCACGCGCGAGTCATGCTGCGTGTCCTGACTGGTCCCTGCTGTCTTCTGGGACCTGTGTGTCTCCCAGAAGACAGCAGGGGAGATGGAGGAGGGGCCGGACATGGACGATTCTGTGGCAATCTATCGCCAGAAGTGGGAGCAAATACTTGTATTAGACAGGTATCTGCTCCCCCCTCCCCATGAAAGGTGCCAAATGTGACCCCAAGGGGGGGAGGAACCGGATAAGTGGAAGTTCCATTTTTGGGTGGAACTCCGCTTCAAGTTGTATAGTCTATCCTACACTGTGTCCAAAATTATTATGCAAGTTGTATTTTTGTGGAATAATTTCCTTAATAAACAATTACAGTGCTCTCGGTCAATCCAAATTGTTAATAAACCTCAAACCTGAATATTTAAGAAAGGAAAAAATAGGTTTTGGCTTTCTTAGGAGAGTATCTATGTGCAAAATTATCGAGCAGCTATTAGTGTGCAGACCTGTTATGCAACTAAATGAAAACTGAAAATGTTCCCATCTTACTTGTTTATTTTCATTTGTTAAAGTGAGAATAATAAACCAATAGCTCAAACTTTACAAATAAACATTTGACATTTTAACAAAAAAAATAAAAATAACTGACCAATATAGCCACTCTTCTTTTCAATAACAGTCATAAGCCTTCCATTCATGAAGTCTGTCAGTTTCTTGATCTGTTGACGATCAACTTTTTGTGCAGCAGCAACCACAGCCTCCCAGACACTGTTTAGATGGGTGTACTTTTTTCTTTCACCGTAAATCTCCCTTTAAGGAGGGTCCACAAGTTCTCAATAGGTTTAGGTCAGGTGAGGAAGGGGGCATGTCACTATTCTTTCATCTTCAAATCCTCTACTGGCTAGCCACGCAGTGGAGTACTTGCAGTAATTGCGATGCATGTGATAGAGCATCATCCTACATAAATATGGTCTTTATGAAAGATGCAGACTTTTTCCTGTACCACTGCTTGAAAAAAGTGTCTTCTAAAAACTGGCAGTAGGTTTTGGAGTTGATTTTGAGTCCATCTTGAACCCGAAAAGGTCCAACTAGCTCATCTATAATATTGCCAGGCCAAACCAGTAGCCAACCTTCACCTTGCTGGTATCTGAGTTGAAGTGGAGCTTTGTGCCCATTACTGATCCAGACACAGACCCATCCATCTGGTCCGTCAAGAGTCACTCATCTCATCAGTCCATAAAACCTTTGAAAAATCTGTCTTCAGGTATTTCTTGGCCCAGTCTTGACGTTTCAACTTATGTATCTTGTTCAGTGGGGACCGGGTTTCAGCCTTCCTTATCTTGGCCATGTATGAGCACTGAACACCTTGTACTCCTGGGCACTCCAGGTAGGTTGCAGTTCTGGAATATGACAGCACTGGAGGATAAAGGGTTCCTGGTAGCTTCAGGTTTAATTCTTCTCAAATTTTTGGCAGTTAATATGCGTTTTTTTCTCAACACATTTCTTGCGACCCTGTTGACTATTTGCAACAAAGCGTTTGATGGTTCTGTGATCATGCCCCAATATCTTAGCAATTTCAAGAGTGCTGCATCCCTCTGAAAGACTTTTTATAATTTTTGACTTTTCAGAATCAGTGAAATCTCTTTTTGGCCCATTTTGCCAGAGTAAAAGAAGCTGCCTAATAATTATGCACACCGTGATATCAGGTGTTGATCTACCTAGGTCACACCCTCCCTCGTTACATAAATACGCATTACCTAATATGCTTAAATCCAATAAGCACTCAAGTTTATACAGCTTGGAGTTGGACAATATGCATAAAAATGATGATTTGGTCAAAATATCCACTTGCCTAATATATGTGCACATAGTGTATATTTGATGTGTTGGTAACCTGTGTGAATGCATTTCTTTAGCGCAGCAAGTTATTTTATTTACAGTTGTGCTGATAAGTTTACATACCCTGGCAGAATTTATGATTTCTTGGCCATTTTTCAAAGAATATGAATGATAACACAAAAAAAACATTTCTTTCACTCATGATTAATGTTTGGCTGAAGCCATTTACTGTATTATCAATCAACTGTGTTTACTTTATTTAAATCATAATGACAACAGAAACTACCCAAATGACCCTGAACAAAAGTTTACATACCCTGGTGATTTTGGCCTGATAACATGCACACAAGTTGACACAAAGGGGTTTGAATGGCTGTTAAAGGTAACCATTCTCACCTGTGATCTATTTGCTTGTAATTAGTGTGTGTGTGTGTGTGTGTGTGTGTGTATAAAAGGTCAATGAGTTTCTGGACTCCTGACAGACCCTTGCATCTTTCATCCAGTGCTGCACTGACGTTTCTGGATTCTGAGTCATGGGGAAAGCAAAAAAAATGTCAAAGGATCTGTGGGAAAAGGTAGTTGAACTGTATAAAACAGGAAAGGGATATAAAAAGATAGCCAAGAAATTAAGAATGCCAATCAGCAGTGTTCAAACTCTAAACAAGAAGTGGAAAATGAGGGGTTCTGTTGAAATGATACCACAGTCAGGTAGACCAAATAAAATTTCAGCCACAACTGCCAGGAAAATTGTTCGGGATGCAAAGAAAAACCCAAAAATAACTTCAGGTGAAATACAGGACTCTCTGTAAACATGTGGTGTGGCTGTTTCAAGATGCACAATAAGGAGGGACTTGAAGAAAGATGGGCTGCATGACCGAGTCACCAGAAGAAACCCATTACTACGCAAATGCAACAAAGTATCCCACTTACAATACACCAAACAGCACAGAGACAAGCCTAAAACCTTCTGGCACAAAGTCAGTTGAGCTTTGTGGCCATAAACGCTACATTTGGAGAGGAGTCAACAAGACCTATGATGAAAGGTACACCATTCCTACTGTGAAACGCGGAGGTGGATCGCTGATGTTTTGGGGATGTGTGAGTTACAAAGGCACAGGAAATTTGGTCAAAATTGATGGCAAATGAATGCAGTATGTTATCAAAAAATACTGGAGGAACATTTGCATTCATCAGCTAAGAAGCTGTGCATTGGACGTTCCAACATGACAATGATCCAAAACACAAGGCCAAGTAGACCTGTCATTGGCTACAGCAGAATAAAGTGAAGGTTCTGGAGTGGCCATCTCAGTCCCCTGACCTCAATATCATTGAGCCATTCTGGGGAGATCTCAAACGTGCAGTTCATACAAGACAGCCCAAGAATTTACAGGAACTGGAGGCTTTTTGCCAAGAGGAAAGGGCAGCTTTACCATCTGAGAAGATAAAGAGCCTCATCCACAAATACCACAAAAGGCTTCAAACTGTCATTGATGTTAAAGGGAGCAATACAGAGTAATAAGAACTGGGGTATGTCAACTTTTAATCAGGGTCATTTGGGTAGTTTCTGTTGTGATTATGATTTAAAAAGAGTAAACACAGTTGACTGATAATAAATGGCTTCAGCCAAACACTAACCAAGAGTGAAGGAAAAGTTGTTGTGTTATCATTAAAATTCTCTGAAAAATGGCCAAGAAATCATAAATTCTGCCAGGGTATGTAAACTTTTGAGCACAACTGTATAGTCAATAATACAAGGACACATACAATTCCAGCTCTATTGAAGTACACATCTAAAAGCAAGACACCACCTATGCATTTCAATTTATTTGAGGGTGGTTGGTTGGGGAATGTGAACATATTTTATCTTACATCCTAAATATGAGTGTAATGTGAAACATACTGCAGTCCCAAAGGTGGACTTTAAAATAAATTAAAAATAAAAACCATTAGTGTCACGATTATGAACAATGAAACAATAAAAGAATCATATGAAGATGTTAATAAAGTAAAACTGCAGCATTTAAATATTCATCAGAAAATAAAACGCTGAATAAAACATCATATTCAAATATTCAAAGAAATTATTATCTGTTAAAAATCTTAGAAAGTGTAAACCACTAATGTTAACTTCCAGTAAGTGCAGGCAAGATTGCAGAACAGAGTTAGTAACAAATAATGTAACATCCAAATTATGGTTTGAACAGCCTCCTAAAACCCAACTTCATGTATCACTTTGATGTACAGTCAAAAAGATATTGGAAGGATGTGCCGTTTATAAAATGCGACCAGTGTTCAGAGATTTGTTCTTCATTTAACTATAAAGTATGTCTGGGCAAAAAAAAACATATGCAGTACATTTTTGCAATACACATTTCTCCATATCTTGTCTCTTCAGGATCCCTGCAAGTACAGAAAAATATTTGATCTTCTGGAAAAGCAGCAAGCTCCTACCTTGCTGGGCTGCTCTGAAATCTCAAATAGTGTTCTGAGCTTTTGCTAAGTTCTTCCCTGCTGGACTACAGAACACCTCCCCTCTCCATCTTCATTCCATAAGTGGAACTCAGACAAGGCCAGTTCTAGCTTGTGTATTCGTGTAAGTGTTGTTCACCTGCATGTGAAACACATGTCAGATAGAGGTCGGCAATGGTAATGTGTGGGTGAAAGGTGACAGTTCTAAAGCTGGCCATAGTTTTTTTTTTTTTTTTTTTTTCGATCAACCAGCAAGCTGATTGAAAAAAAAATGAATAGACACCCCCCGTCCCCCAAAGCAGGGGAGGAAAGAACCTGATGGCCACACATCCTTCCCCTAGACTTCAAGGTAAGCCCAAAGAACTACACCCTATAATCCGGAGTGAAAGATGACAAACACACAAATGTGAAAGTGACAGAAACATAGAGAAAAATAAATAAAGTGCTAATGTGGATGACAATAGCTAGGCCTTACGGCCTGGTAACAAAATTTGCCCCATTCTCGGCCAAAAGGAGTTTCAGATCCCTCAGAGGTTCCGGAACATGCTTCTTGTAGTATTCCTAGTAAACTCTCCGGTGGGGGGTTCTGGTACACAATCCTGTGCACAGGGTGAAAGCGGAGACGTCGTCCTCGCTGCAGTCAGAAGGAAGGTTTCTCCAAGCACTGGGCAACAACTTATGGCCTGTACACACGATCTGAAAATTGGACGAAAAATACCACTTTCGACACGATTGTACGATAATCAGATCATTAGTACAGAGCTTTTGAGGGCCAATCACAATAGTTCATCCGATATTATTCGATCAGACAAGGATGAAAATTTTCCTCGTACGATACGAGATCGTACAATTTTCGTTTAGTCAGTACAGTTGTCGTCCGAAAATACAGTACAAATGCACTACAACACATGACATCACTTCTGATTTTTTTTTTATCGTATGAGAATTTTCGTTACTTTAGTAACCTATTCTAATTTTACTTGCGACTAGTAAGCGGAAAACGTCGGACGATCTGTCGTCCAATTTTCGGATCATGCGTACGGGGCTTTAGCAAAAAGTTTCCATAGAGAACACCACTTTCCCAGGTGTGCAGCAATTAGGGATCAGTACCGCAGAGCCTGTGCTGGTCACCACTAATTCAGCAATACTTGTCACCTCTCTCCCAGTGACTAATCCAGTGTTGCTACTGGACACAGGAAATGCTCTCTCTCCAGTCTCCATTCCTTCTCTTTTTCTCCCGAGGTACCTCATGCATTTCTCTTTCCCGTGACTCCAGGCTGGGTCCCTACGCACTCTGTGCCATGGATCTGATGCCAGAAGGTGGGGTACAGGCTGCTAGTGAGGGTGTTAAGCACATGGGCGGCACAGTGGTGTAGTGGGTAGCACTCTCGCCTAGCAGAAAGAAGGGTCGCTGGTTCAAATCCCAACCATGACACCACCTGCCTGGAGTTTGCATGTTCTCCCTGTGCCTGCGTGGGTTTCCTCCCACACTCCAAAGACATGCTGGTAGGTTAATTGGATCCTGTCTAAATTGTCCCTAGTATGTATGAATGTGAGTTAGGGACCTTAGATTGTAAGCTCCTTGAGGGTAGGGACTGATGTGAATGTACAATGCATATGTAAAGCGCTGCGTAAATTGACAGCGCTATATTAGTACCTGAAATAAATAAATAAATAAATAAATAAATAAATAACCCCTTTCACTGAATGACGATTACCTTTGCCATGTCACCCATCTCCTGGCTCACTGATTTGCTTGTGACACAGACACTTTAGTCATTGACAAGGACACATTAGCGCCATCTGGATAGCATTCTGTCCATTGCATCCACATACTGTATCTTCTCTAACCTAGTCCCCTTTGTTGCAAGGCCTGTTCTTTTGATATGCTGTGCATGCACCCCTTTAATAGACTTCACACCAGGCAATGAAGGTGAACACAATAAGTTCCTTTACTAAAGTAGTTTGCAAATAACAATTCCAAAGACACCTTAACACAGTTTCCTATACAAAGCTCTCTAGTGCCCCATAAAGCGTGTATACTTTAGGCAGATGGAAAAGTCCACAGAGCAATCCTTACAAGGCAAACATTTATTTAGGCAATAAATCCAGAAGAGGCAACTACTGTAAGTCTCTTAGGGTCCATGATTTGGCAGTAATCCACAAAGGCAATAAAGTACATCACTGGCATCTCTAAGTTCATCAGGGCTTCCAGACTCCACTGGGAACCCCGACCGAGCTCCCATCCCCGAGGGGGTGGTCCTTCTGGTTTTATTTTGGCAGTATTTCCACTGGAACTTCCCCCTAGGACATAGGGTGAGCCCTTTTTATATGGTATGACCTGTGTGTGCTGGTTGTTAAGAAGTCAACTGGTGTCCCAACAACCGATGACTCATCCCTGCATTACAGTCGTACAATAGCACTGAAAATCAGATCAAATCACAGCCACACTAGAGTGAACCTAGCCTTAAAACTTCCGACACCCCCAGCTTGGGTGTTATCTGTCCTCATGGTACTCAGTGGACTATATCTGGTTTCCCACAGTACACAGAACATGGAAATCCAATAGTTTTAGTAAATAGAAACTGCTAAATACCTTTTCTCATCAGCAATATCAGCAATATATAGCAGTCTTGTGACTTCTATCAGTGTCTGGTTAAAGCTTGTAGGAGGAGTTTTCATTCTCCCCCGATTGTCCTATCAGGGTGCAGGACCCCTGACCCTCTGTCTGGGAAGTGCAGATTGGCCCTGTGCTAATCACATGCACCCTCCCAAGAAAAAAAAAAAACTCTCTAACAATACACACCAAACTGAGCATGTGCAGCCTGTCCCCTAGCCTCTATACTCTCTGAAAATGGATTGGGGCCAGTGGAAGAAGGGGAGGTTTAGAAGAGACAGGATCAAACAGTCTTTTTACACAATGCAGAGGATTAACCCCTTAGGTTCCACAGTGAGTATAACAAGCATGCTTTACTGCATATACAGACTGATTTACTGTTGTGGGTTTAGTAACAATTTGACAGTCCCAGTTAACCTACATGCAGTATAGGTACAGTATAAGTATGTTACAGTGTTATAGTCTCGGCACATGTGCAAGGTAGATGTGCTTCAGATGCTGTAAAGGTTTTGTATAATGCGGTATTGGGTTGGTATAGGTGTTTGGGTAGGCAGTCTAGTCTCAGAAGGCTGCAGGCAAAGGGAGGGAGGCTAAACTTCTGCTAGGATCGCCTACCCACCACCCCCCCCACCAAATATAATTTCCAAAGGTGATAGAGGAGCGGGGGAGGAGGCAGAAAATCAGAACTTATCCTTTTGAGTGATTAAATAAAAATACTCACTCAACTCCTCCTATTGCACAGTGCATACTGGCATCAGTGGTGTAACCATTATAGTGTAGCTATTATATGTCCGCCATCTCAAACTACAACTCCGAGCATTCTTAGAGCTCTTCATAGAAGCCAATGGGTTTGCTTGGCTTTAGCTCTCCTCCTACTGGCCGGAGGAGCATGGTGCAGCGTAGTTCACCTTTTCGGGCAGAATTTCACTTTTCATAAATAATATCAATTCTGGCCCAGCCATCCCAATGTTATTGTTTCTCACTTACCTCATCCACAGAAGGTTTGAAATGTCATGTTTCTGTCTGTTTTAAAAAATTATTTCTGCTTCCATCTTTTCCTGTAGGTCATCTCCCATCATTCACGGTGTTGTTGCATCACATAAAAGGGTGTGATAGGGTGTGTATTACCAGTTTGGACCACACCTCCCTCATTACCATACCATCACCTCTTGTTTTATTTTTACCCACTTTCTTACTTCTTCCCTCTTACAATCTCGTTGTACAAGCTCATTTCGATCTCTCATCAGCTATGTAGTGCAAGGGTCTGCCTGATTTAATACAAATTAAATAGATTGTTCATGTCAGAAACCATGACTCAGACCGAGACAGAAGTACAGTTTATCACACTTGTTTAATAATAATAAAAAGGTAAAACAGAGTAAGCGTAGTCAATACATAGCCAGAGTTCAGTAACCAGATCAGGTAGTCAGCCAATGCCAATGTCAGAGAGCCAGAGATCAACATAGTAGTACAGCAAGCAGGATCAGGAGCCAGAAGGGATGTCAGCTGAGCAAGTCTTCAACAGGAACTCAGGAGAAAGTCTCTGAGATGTGACCAAAGGCGAAGGCAGAGATGAAGTGAGCTGGACGGCTTTAAGTAGCCAGGACTGACGAGCAGATCATCAACAGCTGAGTCACTGTGGAGAGAAAGGAGCTGGCAATTAGCCGATAGCTAAGCGGCCAGCTCAGAGAAGAAAGGGCTTAACCCTAGCCCTGACAGTTTAAACTAGGAGGGTCCTCCTATTCCATAGTTCTGGTAAATCGAAAGAAAATTGTACTGAGATTGTTTAATCAGATTGCATAGTGTATGGCCACCTTTATATAAGTACATAGGAAGGAAGAGGATAAAGACACTCAGGTCCCACATCTTCACATAGCAGGAACTCATGTTCCTGCACGTTTTGGAATGTGGAGTGGCGTTTTGGAATGTTATCGCTCGTTACACATAGAGCAGCCCATTCACTTAACACTTGCAGTGTTAATTTTGACGTCAAATTTTAATTTAGTTTTAGTCATAGTCTTTTGGCTAAAATGCCATTTTAGTTTTAGACGTATTTTAGTCATCTGAATTGTTTTAGTTTTAGTTGTATTTTAGTCAACTAAAATCTAATGAGTTTAGTTACATTTTAATGCAATATTTCTTTGGAAATGCCAAACATTACATACTCCTGGAGTAAAAATCTAATAACATGTTTGAACATGTACTTTAGACACAGATTTAGGCCCCTTTCACACGATCGGACCATTCAGGTCCGCCTGTCAGTTTTGACGGCGGACCTGAATGGGCGCTCCATGTTAGCCTATGGAGCGACGGATGTCAGCGGAGACATGTCCGCTGACATCCGACCCCGTCCGATCCGCTAAAAGCAGACAGATGGCCCTACGTCCAGATCCGTCGCTGGCGGATCGGATCGAGTGAGATCCGAAACCCTCCATAGGCAGCAGCGGCGCCTGACAAGCCCCTCCCCGCTCAGTGAGCAGAGAGGAACCTGTCATCCGCCGGCTCAGCAGAGATCAACGGACTGATCTCCCGCTGAGCCGGCGGATCGAGGTGGGCTCCGTGGAAACAGTGTGCGCCTCGTGTGAATGAGGCCTTAGCCATTGTGATATATTATGTTTTTATAAAATAAAACCAAATTTCATAACCAAACAATAATATTTCTTTTTGACAAGCAGATGTATAACTTGAAAATATAAACAAAAACTGTAAACTCTATTAACTGTAATGCCATTGCACATATAACCTGAATATATTACCAACCAAATAAGAAAAGCTTTTTTCTTAATTTTTTTTCTTTCAGCAGCTTAGTAGATGCCCCCTACATATTCTTATGTGGTAGTGCAGTGTTAATTTTGACATCAAATTTCAATTTAGTTTTAGTCATATTCTTTTGAGTAAAATGCTATTTTAGTTTTAGTCCTATTTTAGTCATCTGAATTGTTTTAGTCCTATTTTAGTCAACGAAAATATTTTAGTCGACAAAATTAACACTGCTTGAATGGGCTGCTCTACATGCTACAATTACCCCAAAGAAGCGCAAGAACTTTTTTTTTTTTTTTACTTTCAAGCCCCGTAAACACCTAGCATAGTAAGAGTCAGTGGCGGCTGGTGCTCCATCCGTCCGGGAGGGTGGCAGACAGAGACCTGGCAACACTGCCCCCATCGCCAGCTTACTCAACCTGTGCTGACGCTCCCCCTGTGTCTCTCTGTGTGCCGGGATGCATCTCCTCCGTGTCGCGGATGCGTCTCCTCGGCCATACCTCTCCTCCATCCTATCATAGGCCAATAGGATGACTTCTCCTTTCAGCCAATCAGGAAATGAGTCCTGATTGGCTGGGAGAATCAGTGTGATAATGGTGTGTCACACAACTGGGTGGGCTCAGAGTGCAATACTCTGCGCCCCGAGCCCACCCTTTTTTGAAGCCTATTAGAGCCTTGGGCTCTAATCACGTACATCAATAATCCCCCCCCCAATTGGAATCCATGGTCCTGTATGTAGATAAGGGGGCTGGATGCATGGATAAGGGGGTGGGCAGCGCCGCTAATGCACGGGCCGCCACTGGTAGGAGTGTACATTTTTTGATTCATTTTTTCCTTGACAGACATAGGGCAGCCCTACCCATGGCAAAGTAGCTCATGGGACATTTTGGTGTGTTGCGGGTTGCACTTTTTTTTTACTGTGCCTTTTGCTTAGTCTGTCGCTTGTTTTCTAACATGCCAAAATGTGTGTGCTTCTGTGTTTGGTGTGCTGTTAAAAATTAAAGGAATTGAAAGCCCAACTAGTTAATTTTAGGTGTATAAAGTTGGCCATACACTATACAATCTGATTGTACAATCTCTGTTTGATCCCCTTTAGATTTATCAAAACTATATAATAGGAGGAGACGCCATCTATCCAATCACTTTGTGTCCATCGTATAGTTTATCCAGATTGTATAATGTTTGGTGAGCTTTCCATAACCCAGGACATATTTTTCCTGTTTTCAATGCTACAGTTCTATACACATAGGCTATTATCTGATCGCTCAGCTCCTGCACATTCTGTCAAATGACCAATCTATGGCTGTGTATTGAGTGAGAACAGTATTCACAGATTGCACTGGAAAAGTGTGCACCATGAAAGTGGTGATAGAGATCTGCTGGAAGGGGAAGGGCAGAAACAGATTATGTGCTAATGAGGTCAGCTGGTGAACTCCTTCCTGTGTCACATCCTAAGGTTTGTGCAGGAATTAACAGAGAAGTAATGGAGAAGTTTGTTCTTATATACAGCCAGCTGGACACTGAAGTAAAGGGTATGTAGGATAAATAAAGACATAGAGACTATTAGTGTCAGAAACCATGAATCAGACTGAGACAGAAGTACAGTCAAATCACACTTGTTTAATAATAATAATAAAAAAAAAGGTAAACAGAGTAAACGTAGTCAAAACCTAGTTCAGGAATCGGATTAGATAGTCAGACAAGCCAAAACGTCAGGGAGGCAGAGATGAGCGTAATAGAACACCAAGCAGGATCTGGAGCCAGAAGGAATGTCAGCCAAGCAAGTTTTTAACAGGAACATAGGAGAGCGTCTCTAGAGATGTGACCAAGGCGAAGGCAGAGTTCACCTGGGCTGGATGGCTTAAATAGGCAGGACTGACGAGCAGGATATCATCAACAGGTGAGTCACCGTGGAGAGATAGGAGCTGGCAATTAGCCAACAGCTGAGCAGCCAGCTTTGAGAAGGAAAGGCTGAGCCCAGCCCTGACAATTAGTTCCAGAAAGGAGTGAACTCAGTGGAGCTGTACAAGGATCAAGTTTTGTGCAAGAGGAAAAAGAGGAGCTGTAAATAGGGAGGAAGTTGTCTCTGGATTTTCTGTTGTCAAGTCGGGTATCCCATAAATCCCTAAACCCATCCAAAATAACTTCCCCTCAATAAAACAACAAAACAAAGCTCAAGGACTGTTTTATATGTCTGCATCCATGTTGAAAACGCTAAGTGACTGGCTGTGCAGCAATGGGGAACCCTGAAATTTGCAACTCCTACAAGTTTAGTGCTACATAAGTATTTTTTTTAAAACAACATGGCAATTGCTGATGATAAAGAATACTTTAGCAAGCTGAATGTCATCCAGTTGGGGTTGCATCTACTGTAATTGCTTCATTCATTCAAGAACAAAACAGTAAAATTATTTCAGCCCCTGAAGTTAAGAACCTTTGTTAACACACTTCATAAGAGTTTTTCACTGGAGAACAGGCCCACTGACGAATAAATAAGACTGGAATAGTTTAACCCATTCTGTTATAGCTATGAACACAAGAAAAGGAATTTTGTTTGTTATTTTTAACATTTTGGTTTTTACTTAATCTTTTTACCTTACATTAGGATGACAGGGTTAGGGGTCTCAAGGTTCACCAAGTAGAGGTCATAATTCATGAGGGGAAAGCTGTATATTCGTATACACCAAGGGCTCGTTTACACTTGTAACCGCCTCTGAAGAGCGCTCCACGGTGTTTTGAAAGGCAGTGAAGAGACATTATGTTGCCTCCACACCAAATATTATTACAACCACCACCATTGCTTTTATGGTTACAGACAGTTATCACGCAGCCCCATTCAGGCGAATCGGCCATGTTCAGCAGCCCACCGAGCTTGATGGGGGGATAATTTTTGCCTTTACAGCTTTCTTTGCCTTTACAACTTAATGGGGGGGGGGGGTTAAAAATGTGGTCCAGGCATGTGTTTTATGCCCCCTCCAACCGCAAGTGTAAACAAGCTCTGGCTCTCCACCTCCTGGCATTGAAGCTGGTGTTTTGAGAAGGAACCCTTTTTTGTACACGCCCTTTTCAAGTTTCCTGTTGATGCTAAACAGAGTATGGGCAGATATTAGTACATAGTGCCCTTTAACAGGGGGTTCCACCTGAGTTGCTGGGCAGCACTCCTTGTACGTCTTCTTTGTTTACTCCGGGTTATTTTATTTGGCCTCCAGGAGGTTTTATCCCCTTCATAACTAGAACACTTTTTGCTATGCTATTTTAACTGGCAATTGCGGACTCATACAACTCTGTATGGAAATTAAATTTATATCATTTTTTTCACAAATAGAGATTTCTTTTGGTGGTATTTGATCACTACTGTTTTTTTTATTTTTTGCGATATAAACAAAAAAGGGCAAAAAAAGTATTTAAAAAAAAAAAAAAAAAAAATTCAAAATAAAATATAAAAAATATATACATTTTCTCCTTTCTGTTATAAAACATATTCAATAAAATCAAGATTTGTCATAAATTTAGGCCAAATTTTATTCTGCTATATATAATTGTATGTATATTAATTGGTTTGCATTAAAGTTATTGCAATCTCTATTGTTACTGTTCTCTTATAATATTTCCTTTTTTTTTCTGTGCTAAGAGTGCTATGGGATGTACACAAGGTCAGTGGTGTATCATCCATGTGTGCAGGGTGTGCGGTGCGCATGGACCCACTATGCTCTGTCACACTCTGCCCACATGGAGTATGTGCACACACGTGGCGCCGGTGTCTTGCCGAGAAAGTTTCCCCGGCGGATAAGGACCTCCCTGTACTGCGCATGCGCTGCACTTGCGCAGTACGAACGACTACGAAGCCACCGAAAGTCTCCGAAGATGAACAGCTGATCGTCAGCTCTACACGGCGCCTGTGCACTACATTCTGGCCTGAGTCCAGGTTCAAGCCCCACCATCCAAGTGGACATAGAGTTAGAATATAAATATGCCGAGGGAAGCGAGGCCGTGCCAGAAGCGTGGCGAGTGAAGCGAGCCCGCGAGGGGCCCTGTTACAAAGTGTTTTTTATTTACAATAGTGTTGGCACGCAGGCGCCGTGTACAGCTGACTCACAGGTGTTCAGCTTCGGCTATTTTCGGTGGCTCATACTACGCAAGCGCTGTGCCTGCGCAGTACAGGGGGGACCTTTCTCGGCAGAACGCCGGCAGCCGCATTTGCCGATGCCCGGTCTATAGATCCGGCCGTGGCCGCTGCCCACAGCCACTGAGATGCCCAGCTGGTGGCGGAGTGATCTGCAGCCTTGTGTGCTGCGCTGGGAGTCGGGACATGTCTACTGACGTGGGAAAATCCCTCCCACTGCCCCACCATATAGTGAGACATGCCGTCCAGATTCAAGAAGGGGCCGAAAGGAGGACACCATTGTAAGGGGAGAGTTGGGATGGGTGCGGTGTATGGTAGTCAGGGAGCGAGTGTATGGGGGTGAAAGGCTGCGATCTCTTAATGCTGTGTTTGGAGGACTGGTGGCAGCCCGCTCTGCTGGGACTTGTAGTGCCCTCTGTGGGGGACTGCTATATGGCAGCCTCCTATGCTGGGACTTGTAGTGCCCTAGACTGTGGGGGGAGTGAGGAATCCTCAGTCCCCCACAGAGGGCACTACAAGTCCCAACATAGTGGGCTGCCATTCTTTAGTCCTCCACAGAGGGCACTATAAGTCCCAGCATAGTGGGCTGCCATTCTTCAGTCCCCTGTAGTCTAGGGCACTACAAGTCACAGCATAGCAGGCTGCTCTTACAGAACAGGAGAAAGAGCTGGGGGGGGGGTTTGTACTGGGAAAGGGAGAAGGAGACATTGGTTTGAGATGGGGGAGGATTTGTCTTGAGAGGGGGGATTTATGCTGGGAGGGGGAGATGAGGGAGGATTTGTGCTGAGAGGGGGGATTTATGCTGGGAGGGGGGAGATGGTGGAGGATTTGTGCTGAAAGGAGGATTTTGGGGAGGATTTGTGCTGAGGAGGGGGATTTATGCTGGGAGGGGTTGATGGGGGAGGATTTGTGCTAAGAGAGGGAATTTATGCTGGGAGGGGGAGATGGTGGAGGATTTGTGCTGAAAGGAGGATTTTGGGGAGGATTTGTGCTGAGGAGGGGGATTTATGCTGGGAGGGGTTGATGGGGGAGGATTTGTGCTAAGAGAGGGAATTTATGCTGGGAGGGGGAGATGGAAGAGGATTTGTGCCTGAGATTGGACTGGATGCGTGCCACCCTCCCCTCCCCCCACGACTAAAGAGGATGTCTGATGTCTGAAATGGAGTGCCTGGACATTTGGCAATGGAAACAGGGTAAGTTTAACCACTTTGTTTTTGTACAGGTAATAAAGGGTTTTGAGAGGTGGGACCATGCTCCCAGTAGGACATAATTAGGGCAGAAATGTCCCCCCTCTTAAAACCTTTGGAGTAACCATTTAACTTGCATATTGCTCAGAGGAATAAATCTGCCTGAGTATATTTTTGTTCTTGGAGATTTTCTCTACAAATTCTAAACAGGATAATGAAGTTAGTTTTCACAATGAGAATCGCTTTTATAGTTTCCACAAGAAATCATGATTTCTCAGCAGTCCATACACCATTCATGAGTGAGAAAACTCTTTCCAATGGTTCATTGCTGCCTGGCAGACAAAGGAGTACTTCAGCTAATTTTTTAAGGTTAACGTGGGGTACCTCCACTCTCGTGAAATAACTGCATTGCACTTGCTGGCTACAGACACTGCTGGTGCTGATGTATTCCATTCGTGTATTTTCTCTTTTAGCAATGCAGTAAGAAAAGTCACTTCATCAAACAAAGCATCTTCATTTATGGTTACATTTGGGCATTTTGTGCTTAGAAGTTCAACTGTCTTCTCAATATCAGACTTGTAGGCACTCTTTTCAGAAGCAAGCATTGAAGGTCTTCAAGGTCATCTATAACTTTTCCCCAAGCATGTAAATATTGGACTGAGACATCAAAAAAAGAGCGAGCAACCACTTGCCGACCTGGCAGTAGCTGAAAGATGGCTACAGGGCGGTCGGCTTATTCTGGGTGCACGTCCGCGGGACGTCATTCCAGAATGTTTCCCCCCCTGGGGCGCGCATCCAGGAACATCCGTGACCACCGGGTCTGGAGGACCCGGCACATCACGGATCACGGTAAATAGCCACTGATCACGGCCGTTTACCACGTGATCGTTCCGTCAAATGACGGAGCGATCACTTGTAAACAAACCGGCGTCACGTCATGGTTACACCAGCGTCACCGATGGGTACAGTGCGAGGGGAGAGAATGCAGCAGCGCTGTGGGCTGGATGTTTAGTGCCCACAGCGCTGCTCAGAGTCAATAATTTGCAATACTCTGCAACACTGTGCAATACTCTGCCAACACTCTGCCAATAAATTTTAACAGAAACAAGAGTTTTTCTTTTTTTAATTGAATTTTCAGTCTTTTTTGATTTATAGCGCAAAAAATAAAAAACCCAGCGGTGATTAAATACCGCCAAAAGAAAGCTCTATTTGTGTGAAAAAAAGGACAAACATTTCATATGGGTACAGTGTTGCATGCCTGAGTAATTGTCATTCAAAGTGTGAGAGCACGGAAAGCTGAAAATTGGTCCGGTTAGGAAGGGCCTTTAAGTGCCCAGTGGTCAAGTGGTTAAAGTAGGAATCTTGTGTTTAAACCCCAGCTCTTTCTAGCTCCTTAATTTGTTTTTTTTTACCATCACTGGCACAAAATCTTCCTCATGTCTAGCAGAAAGCTTTATTTTAAGGGTGTTAAGGATCTCAGCTGATACCACAGCACAGCAATCATGGGAAAGTGACATAGTACTGTCGATGAAAGCGAGTCACAGTTCAGTTGTAGGGTCTTCAAATATCTTCCTAAGGACAACTGTACACTTTTCTTCAGACAAAAAAAATTTACTTCAGTGGCTCATAGAGCATAAGAATTCTTTCTAAAGCAGGTAACATTGAGAGCCACCTGACATTGCTGTGCCCAAGGATGTTTTGATATTCTTGCCCCACGAACTCACAAACCCTTTTCAGTCTCTTTCAACACTAACATTAAATATATGAAAATATCCCAAAATCTTGTTAAGAATATATTTAACATCCACTGGGATTGTATCTAGGGCAGTTCGGCACAATTGTAGACAATATGAGCTGGACATCCAAGACCTATAACTTCTCATTGGAGGGCTGTAGCGTACACCTTTTCTCTCCCTTGCCTCCGTAGTTCACCAAAGTTTGTGTTTGTATTGTCGGCAGAGAAGGTCACCACTTTATTTTCCAGGTGGAATTTTTGTTATAATTTCTATCATCTCCTCTGAAATAAGTTCAGCTGTGTCACCTTTCATTCACCTTCCAACAAAATTAAGAAGTTTTGTCTCCACAGAGGTGTTTCGGGTGGCAGAAGAAGTCCTCAGGTGGCAGTTTCTGTGATTGTGTCTCCCTCCCCTCAAGTGCATTGCTTTAGGACATCCCACATAGTCATTATTATGGCTGCTCTGTGTCCCGTTATGTACGATAAATAAAATTGGATTTCTCCCACAGCTTACCTGTAAAATCATTTTCTTGGAGTACATCATGGGACACAGGTCCCTCCCTTTTTTGGGAAATGTACTGCTTTGCTACAAAACTGAGGCACTTCCTGTTTGACTATCTGCCAGTGTCCATTCACCTATAGGTGGCATATAACCCACATAGTCATTATTATGGCTGCTCTGTGTCCCGTGATGTACTCCAAGAAAAGGATTTTACAGGTAAGCTGTAGGAAAAATCTAATTTTTACTGTCCTCATCATCCTCGCCATCACTTTTCTCACTTCCCGCATTACTGCACAAGATCCCTGTCATTTCGGTCTTCACTATCCATTATTTTTCCCATCACTGTTCATGACAGTCTGCCATCATGTCCTTATCACCATCCTCACCATCACTTTCTTACTCTCCTTCCATCATCTGCATTATCCTCCTTATGGTCACCCTGATCCTCAAGATGATTCTTCTCTTCTACTCTCTTCTAACACTTCTCTCCATCTCCTCATTACTTTACATTGCCATCCATAGGTGTGCACAGCCCATTGCATTAGGGTGTGCACCCCAAAGACTTACACACATGATTGTGATGTGAGAGGCATTGAAAGGCTAACAACAGGTATAAACAAGACCAAGGATAAATCCAAGGGAAAAACCAAGCTTAACAGTATGCGTTAAAAGCAGGGGTTTAGTCTGCACACATTTGCAAATGCATGCATAAGCCACAAGGCCTCGTCAAGGCACCCTGGTATCTGTGGTACCTAACACTAACTTATAAATGTCCCCACAATGGAGGCACATGCATTCTGATGAATAGGTGAGAGCAGGTGGACTGAAGGGGAGCCACCCCTTCTTAAAAGGTGCAGGGGCACACTGAACACACAGCATATAGCACAATGGCTGCAAAGGTGTCCGTGCGTTGCCTGACCAAAAAAATTTGACAGTGATACAAAAACGACACCACTTGCCCCATCTATAGCCAGCAATCACAGTAAGAAGCATTGGAAGGCTAACAGGTATAAACAAGACCAAGGGAAAAACCAAGCTTAACTTACCACCAGCCCGCAGACAACCAAATAACCTGTCTAACAGTATCTGTTAAAAGCAGGGGTTTAGTCTGCACACCTTTATACCTGTTGTTGGTCTTGTTTATAGGTGATTGTGACGTAACAGGATTGCGTGGCAAACTGCTCCTTTAACCACTTTATAACAGCGCTATAGCCGAAAGACGGGTACAGCGTTGCTCTGTTGTTCCAGGAGGGCATCCGTGTATGTCCTCCCACAACCACGACCCAGAGCGCCCGCTGGGGTGCACATCTGGTGCGCTCAGTGACCGCTTTGCCCACAGATCATGGTAAAGAGCCAATCACAGTGGCCCTTTACCATGTGATCAGCTGTGTCCAATCACAGCTGATCAAATGGAAACAGACTTGCTGGTCATCGGCAGTATTTTGCTCACGTGCTGCCACAGCCTGTGATCAATGCAGGTCCATCAGTGCCGCCTATCAGTGCCCATTAGTCTCGCCTATCAGTGCCCATTAGTGCTGCCTCCTCATAAGTGCCGTCCATCAGTGCCACCTATCATTGCCCATTACTGCCACATATCAGTGCCCATTAGTGAAACCTATCAGTGCTGCCCATCAGTGCCGCCTATCAGTGTCCATCTGTGCCGCCTCATCCATGCTCATCAGTGCAGCCTATAATTGTCCATCAATGCCACCTCATCATTGCCCATCAGTGCCTCCTTATCGGTGCCACCTATCAGTGTCCATCACTGCAACCCATCAGTGCCACCTCATCAATGCAGACTCATCAGTGCCCATCAGTGCCACCTCATCAGTGCAGCCTATCAGTGCAGCCTATCAGTGCAGCCTTATCATTGCTGTCTCATGAGTGCCACCGCATCCGTGCTGCCTCAGGAGTGCCCATCAGTGTCACCTCATCAATGCTGCCTCATGAGTGCCCATCAGTGCCACCTCATCAGTGCTGCTTTATGAGTGCCCATCAGTGCCATCTCATCAGTGCTGCTTTATGAGTGTCCATCAGTGCCACCTCATCCGTGCCCATCAGTTACACCTACCGTTCAGAGCTGAAATCAGGAAGAAAAGCAAGCCAGATCTGTGAGTAAATGCAGCACACATACACTTGTTAGGCACACAGCTAACCCTTTGATTGCCCTCCTGATCACCCTGCCAGTGCCATTAGCACAGTGACAATGCACAGTATTATCACTGATCACTGTATTAGCGTCACTGGCAACATCAGATAGCATCAGTTGGAGTCAGTTTGCATCCCTCCCAGCCAGTGTCAGTTAGCGCCAGTCCCTGATTGCCCACCACACTATCACAATCATATAATAAATCGCTGATCACCACCATTACTAGTATAATGTCTGCCTGGGTCTGTATCCTGGTCACTGTCAGAACTATAGTATACTACTTTCCCCAAAAGTATATAGTGTAACCAAAAAAAACATGATATATATTTCATTTGTGTACAGTGTTGCATGACCACGCAATTGCCAGTTAAAGTAGCGCCGTGCTGAATAGCAAAAAATGGTCTGGTAAAACCTTCAGGAGGTCAATTGGTTAATATACTACAGTACAGAGCTCTAAACAACTCTGATATCACAGACTGCATACAGATTTTTTTTAGTTGTTAGAAGTTTTATTAATATCCACTGGCTATTACCAGGCATCCAAGGTGTATTAAAACCCTTGACATCCTTTTTAGTAAATACAGAGACAAGTTATTAAGTTCAACCTAAAAGCCATTTCACAAATGACTGTTCCTGATGTATCTGCTCTTCATATGAATTTAATCACCAGCCATTTGGGTCACATTGTACTCGAACTCTATGCGATACGCACCATTAGCTCAAATTTCACTGATGTGATTTATATTCGGGGGTATTCATTACTTAATCATCAGCATGTATAGGGAGAGACAAATGTTTTCTTCTGAGACGCATTAAGCTAAAGCGGAATAAACTGAGGTAGGAGTGCTGTAGGTTTAAAGAGGAACTCCATCATGAACGGTTTGCAGTGGGATTGGCAGCATAACCCCAATGTAATCTAGAAAAAAAATATTTAAATGGAAATTATTTGAGGTTTAATTTGTCCCCATGCCTCCATCAGTCATAAACATGCAAACGAATTTACTAAAAATCGTTTTCAGAATGTTGCCTTTTTTCCAGGTCATAGAGCAGGTTTGTATTAGAACCAATAAAGGTGTGTCCCCATGAGGCATTAGGGTTGATTTATTAAAGGCTAATAGAGAATTGTAGTTCCCGAACAACTGGAGGGCCATAGTTTGAAGACCCCTGCTCCAAAGCTTAGTAAATGAGGTAAAGTTTGACTTTACAAAGAATAACCAATCACATGCAAGGAAAATTAAAAAAAAAAAAAACTGCATTTTTGCTTGCACATGATTGGATGATTGAAGTCAGTAGAGCTTCTGCTCATTTACTAAGGTCTGGAGCAGCTGCTCTTGCAGAGTGCAAATGCACTTTGCAAAGTGCTCAGTCTATTTGCCTTCAGTAAATCAATCCCATTGTGTTAGTCATAATGATGCAATAAAGGAAGTGTGAGGGACACAGACAGCATGGTTCCCAATGGCTCCAATTAACCTCTTGCTGCCCAAATAACATATATGTGCGGAAGGAAAGAGGGAGGGATTTAACAAACACATGATGCACATATGTGCCCATGGGTAGCTGAGGTCTCTGCTGCCAGCACAGTGACCGAGATGTTAACCACTATACGCCCGGCCTATAGACAAATGACGGCTGGGCGGTGGATTTCTTATCCTGACTGGACGTCATATGACAACCTGTCAGAATGCACTGATCACGGACCGTGCAGTGGCACGATTTGCCACCAGCCGCGTCCACTGGACACAGCCGATGACTGATCAGAGTACCGTCTCGCTGCTGATACCATGTGACCGCCATGACCAATCACAGCAGGTCACATGACAGTTGTACACGATGTATATAATATGTGTATGTCTACCAAAGGACACACACAGTGCAGTGCTACTACCCGTGATAATTCAATGCTATATATACATGCAATAAAATTCAAATTCATAATAAATGTCCCATAAATCAATATCAATCTTGATAATAGCGCCCCAGTGTTATCATATCACTGTGCTTCTCAATAATTCTTATTGCTTGTGTACACCAACACCAGCTATTTAATCTGCTCACCTCAAGGATAAGTCAGGAAAACTCAAACTCCTTATTTTCACTCCCCAAACGTCTTTTCTTTCTCTCAGGACTCAGCTGTTCAATTTCTCCCTTTCACGATCTCCACTCCACCCAATGTGTCCCTCACAGATAGAGGATTGATCTCCGAGATTATTCAGCTGTTCCTCCACTTCAAGGGACTCATGTAATCAAAAACACAGCTGACATAGTGCTCTCTGCTATAAAACCTTTATTTAAAACCCCGCTAAAAGAGGACACTTACTAGATATAGCTGAGGAAGACCATTCAGAGGTTGATACATGTGTAGGGTTGCCACCTCATCCCTTTAAACCCGAACACATGTGAATTCCACAGGTTCTGAGACTAATTTATTGCAGATAAGGCACCAAGTGAGTTTAATGACCACCTTAATCAGTCAGAGAACCTGTGTAATCAATATGTGTTTGGTTTTAAAGGGATGAGGTGGCAACTCTATACATGTGTAAAGGAGAGGATCTGCACCTGTGATGTCACGCAGGTGAGCGAGCAGACGCTCTCAATACATGTAACAAAGCAAATTTTTGTTTTTATATGTGAAAATATATCTAGTAAGTGTCCTCTTTTAGCGGGGTTTTAATTAAAAGTTTTATAGCAGAGAGCACTATGTCGGCTGTGTTTTTGATTACATGATACATGAGTCCCTTGAAGTGGAGGAACAGCTGAATAATCTCGGAGATCAACCCCCTATCTGTGAGGGACACATTGGGTGGAGTGGAGATTGTGAAAGGAAAAAATTGAACAGCTGAGTCCTGAGAGAAAGAAAAGATGTTTGGGGAGTGAAAATAAAGAGTTAGGGGGGCGTGGCCTGACCTGGCATGATGATGGATGCCTAATCTCAGAGCTCCTGCCACCACAGGGATACCCTGACTAACTTCGGAGGAATATCGACCCCTTCTTCCTCACAAACTATGGGAACGGCTTCCCGAAACTCTTCTGCATCCAGATCCCACTCTCCCCGAGAACCGAACGGAGGGGTAAGCCGCAATATCCCAGAGATGTTCCGCTCCCAGAGAGGGAACATGGCGTCCTCCCGCCACGGACCGACCCACACACAACCTCTGCCCTCATCTCCTACGGAGCTAACACTGTCTCCTCAGTCACAACCCCGAGCACCCGGAGCTGACATTGAGCTCTCCCCACACCCTCCCCTCAATATGCAAGATCTACGGAGGATCGCAAACGACATAAAAGACACGCTTTCTGCCGCCATCGCAGAACTCAGACTGGACATACGCTCACTGAATGACCGAGTCCACATCACGGAAAAAACTGTAGATCGCCTCGACACAACACTATGCAAGGCTACCACCCAGATTGACTCACATACACTACAGATGAGGGACATGCAGCGCCACTTAGAAGACCTTGATAACAGAGGCAGAAGACACAATCTCCGGATACGGGGTCTGCCGGAATCATTCGAGGGAGACAATATGCCCGCTGCAGTGACCAGCCTCTTCAATAACCTTTTAGGCAGACCACCACAAACAGCGATCATTATGGAAAGAATCCACAGAGCCTTGAGACCCAAGGGGAGAGATACAGACCCACCACGGGATGTCATATGCTGTATCGTCAACTACGCAGTCAAGGAAGAGATTCTTCGACAAGCGCGGGGCAGAACACAGATCCTGCATGAAGGACACACAATACAGATCTATCAGGATCTGTCAGGCATCAGCCTGCAACACCGTCGCGACCTGAAACCTCTCCTGGACACCCTCCGCTCCAAAGGGATCCCGTATAAATGGAAATATCCTTTCTGCTTATCAGCCTCAACGATGGGTCGCACAGCCCTATTGAAAGTGCCTGAAGATTTGCCACATTTCTGCGGTGCGATGGGGATACCCCTTATAGAGGTACCGAACTGGTACGCTCCATTCCGCCACACAGTAGCTGGAAAGGCTGCCCCTGTTACGGATCCGATGGAGACACAAGGATCGAGGTACCGCAGGAGGAGATCTCCGTCTGCCCACAGGCACCCTACCGGCCCTCGTTCGGGGTACCCTGCTGGCAGCCCCATTGAGTCACCGAGATCTAGGAGGGCCCGCAGGGACCGTTAATCTCACACTGAGCCTTTCAGCCACTACTGTTTCCCGTTGGCACTTTTTTTTGCAATTACTTTGTCTTTTGGCCTGACAGTTATTAGATTTTCTTTTACAACTCGTTCTCAACTTGTTTTACTTACTTGAACCAGTTAACCTGTGTTATTTTAGGCGCGGATTGTACCCACTGGTTGTAGCGGCTGGCATCCCCGCCCACTCCCCCCTCTGCCCAGCAACATCTCT
The DNA here is from genome assembly GCF_042186555.1 of Aquarana catesbeiana. Lineage (NCBI taxonomy): Eukaryota > Metazoa > Chordata > Amphibia > Anura > Ranidae > Aquarana > Aquarana catesbeiana. The sequence continues at coordinate 733,421,638 of NC_133325.1, read as the reverse complement.
CTGCAGTAGAAACTACATTTCCCACAACACACCACTACAGGATGACCGCCCTCATTGGGACATATTCCAAGCTCCTCCCTGTCGCGCCCCACACAATGGATTCACTCCAGCGCGACTTACACAACGCGGACTTCCGGGAGTCTCAGCGTACCAGTGACACGGACTTCCGCCTGCAACTCACCTCTTCCACACCCATCGCCTGATGAATTGAGACTGCCACGAGCCTAGAAGCGGGCTCAGCACAGACGGGCACCCCAACTGCAGCACATATCTACCAGTCTGCTCCGGTACCTGGCTCCAGACACAGGCAAGAACACTGCCCAACTGTCACTGTTTTCTGAGTGGACTCGACCTCCTATCTTCACTATGAGCTTACGATCATCACTCAATCTGTCCTCCTACCGCAGATCAGCAGAGAGATGCACTGGCCCTTCACTCTCATGTCTTCAGTCTCCACTACCCGCAAGTATATCTGCATTACAACTGTAACCCTAGGAGACTGCAACCATTGGTACAACCATATAACTGATATAATATTTTTTTTTTTTTTTTGTTACGTACCTTTTTGACCTGGGACTCCCAATCCACTTAGCTGACCGGCCGCCTCGCCCTGCATTGCTGGGACCGGTCAAGCTGGCCATCATCATATCGACTAGGCCATAGGACGGAGTGTCAGTCCCAGCTCCATACTTGAATGTACTCGCAAGAGAACATTGTTGCACCTATGTTTTTACGTACTCTAAATATCTATGCACAAATTAATTGTTTATCTTATCTGCTAGTTGCTCATTCTTAATTACCAATCTCTTATTGCTTAGTTCTGGCAGTTAGATATGTTTTGTTAAGACAATTGTTTATGCACCTTCTAGACATGACAGCATACCCTACTATGTGTCTCGAATGCAGCAAGTCTCTACCTCCTATGTTTACCAATATCTCCCCCCCCTACCCGGGAATGACGAATGACGAATGTCCCGGGACTGGGGCCTGAACCACTAGAATACTCCCTCCCACAGGCTTAGATGGGTACTCTCTCCTTGCATTTCTTCTTTACAGGCCTCCGCAGCTGCCATGGCCATACTCTTCCACACGCTCCGCCCTACTCCCTTCATATTGCCCCACTAAAATACTCCCCCATTAGGACAGTTTTTGGTCCGCTCCGGACAATGCATTACTAACACCTCCTACTAAACCTCTACACGCCTCCCTGTGGTGGCAGCTCACTTCCGGTCCGCTGCATATCACCCCTAGTTTTTCCCTCTCTGCCAGGGCTTTTGGTTAACCCCCACACGGGATCGAACAGTGGTGTAGTCACCCCTGTTGGGGCTCCCTCAGTGCTCGCGTCCCGTCCCGCGCCGATTACAGACATCCGAGGTTGTCGGACTCATAGTCCCACACCTCTTCGGCTTTTACCCAGATACATACACCCCCAAAACCACACCCCTCTCCTGCTTACCGGATTCCATCTCCCCTTCATCCCGTGCCCCCCTTTGACCTTTCCCCCCCATCTGCCAATGACAGGCCCGCAGAATACTAGTGTCCCCATGGACTTGTCTCAGACACAGCTACACTCCCTCAAACTGCTCTCCATAAACATACGAGGACTCAACGTGCCCGAAAAATGGTCCCAACTCCTTCATTCTCTACAACGAGCCAAAACACATATTGCACTTATACAGGAGACACACTTCCGGACGGACTCTATCCCCAAACTGAAAAACCACTTCTTCCCCACGGCCTTCCACTCCTCCAATCCGGAGACAAAATCAAAAGGCGTTTCGATACTTATCTCTAAACATTGTCCAATCCAAATTTCTGACGTACAAACTGACCCACTAGGTCGATTTCTCTTCATCAAAGGCACCTTGCACCAATTACATATCACCATCGCCAACATCTATGCTCCTAACACTGGCCAAGTCACCTTCTTTCGAAACACCTTTCAACAACTGTCCAGCTTTCAATCGGGGACCCTCATTGTGGGCGGCGACTTCAACATACCCTTAACCCCCTCTCTGGACACGTCCAATGGGGCCTCCTCTATGTCCTACCGGGCACTAAAGTCGATCAAGCAACAGTTACACAATCTACTTCTTCACGATACCTGGCGTACATTACATCCCAAAGAAAAAGATTTTACTTTCTTCTCTATTCCACACAATAAGTACTCTAGACTTGACCACTTCTTTCTCTCACAGGCTGACCTCTCACACCTCTCTACAGCTACCATAGAACCGGCCATACTCTCAGACCACAACCCCATCTCCATGACCTTGCGTTGGGGCTTATCCAACATAAAGGTGCGCATTTGGCGACTAGACAGCTCTTTATTGACAGACGAGATGTACATTCAAAGACTGACCACCTGCCTCTCAAACTTTTTTCAAGAAAACTCTACTCCTGACATAATGCCTACAGTCACATGGGCGGCACACAAATGTGTCATCCGCGGAGAACTAATGGCCATAGCTGCACACCGAAACAAACTTACAAACACCCGCATTGAGGAGCTAACGGCCCGTATCCGCGCCCTAGAACAGACACATAAGGTCTCCCTATCTATCGCGTCAATGGAAGACCTCTCCCAGGCTAGAGAGGAACTCTTAGAAACACTGACTGCAACGGTTAAACGCAAATTCGCACTGTCACAAAAACTTTACTACGAATTCGGCAATAAAGCCGGTAAACTTCTGGCGAGAGCCCTTCAAACCAAGAAAGCCTCTCGTACAGTCCACAAGCTCATCAACCCCAATGGAGAGGCAGTGGTCACCAATGAAGGAATTTCGGCGCAATTCGTCCAATATTTCACGAAATTATACAACCTTTCACCTACTCAAACGACAGGCACAGCGGGCGATCGCACAAAAACACTTACTGACTTCCTAGCACAATTTGGCCCTACCCCGCTCTCCCCTGAGGACTCACATACACTAGATCTTCCAATATCACCAAACGAAATCCTCGAGGCCTTAAAACAAATGAAGACAGGCAAAAGCCCAGGACCGGATGGTCTCACGACAGCCTACTACAAATCATTCCCGAATATTCTTGTACCACATTTAACAAAAGCACTTAATGACCTCACAACAACCTCGACTGCCCACAAAGATTTAATGGAAGCACATATCACACTTATTCCAAAACAGGGCAAAGACCCCACATTAGTCCCCAACTATCGCCCCATATCCCTTCTTAATGTGGATTTAAAGCTATACGCTAAAGTTCTAGCCAACCGTATTCTCCCCTTTATTCCATCCCTAATCTCTCTTGACCAAGTAGGTTTTGTCCCTGGCCGAGAGGCCACAGACAACACCACAAAGGCACTCAACATTCACCACTGGCTTACCAAAACAGCTACAAAAGGATTCTTTCTCTCCCTGGATGCAGAGAAGGTGTTCGACCGGGTCGCCTGGGACTACACGGAAGCCACCCTACGGGCAGCTGGCCTTCCACCACGTATGCTACAAATGATCCTAGCATTGTACACCTCACCGACTGCTAGACTACGGATTAATGGTGGCTTGTCGGACGCCTTCTCTGTATCCAATGGGACCCGCCAGGGGTGCCCCCTATCTCCCCTAATTTTTATTATGACAATGGAACCCTTACTCCGCAAACTGAGACATAACCCTGCTATCAGAGGGATTGACATCCGACAAAAACAATATAAACTTGCGGCTTACGCCGACGATATCTTACTCTTTCTGACGGACCCTATAACGACTATCCCTAACCTCCTTGCGGACTTTGCCCTTTTCAAAAACTTATCCAATCTTCAAATAAATTTTGAAAAATCCAAAGCCCTCAATATCACCTTACCGACTGAGACGGTAGACCTTTGCCGGAGTAACTTTCCGTTCATCTGGGAAAGATCTGAAATCACATACCTGGGGATCAATATTACCACCCATCTAACGGACCTGTACACTAAAAATTTCCCCCCGCTGATTAGATCCATCCAAGATGACCTAAAGAAATGGAACCTAGGCTAATTTTCTTGGATGGGCAGAATCGCAATATTAAAGATGAATATTCTACCCAGACTTCTATATCTCCTCCAAGCCATCCCGACTTTCTTTGCCTCCTACAGACTTCTCTGCAGGACCTTTGTGTGGGCCTCCAAACATCCACGCCTTAACTGGGACAGGTTAGCTCTTCCCAAACAAAGGGGGGGACTGGGTCTCCCGGATCTCCAAAAATACTATTGGGCCTGCCACCTGACCAGACTGGTGGACTGGCACATGCACCGTCCCTCAAAGGACTGGATCGCCCTGGAAGCCTCATTTGCAGACCTTCCCATCGCCAACAAACCTTGGTTAAACCACACAAATGTCCCCAGAGAATTCACCTCACACCCTCTCATTGGTACCACACTCTCTCTTTTCAAAAGAACTTGCAAATTGCTCGCCCTTTCACCCTCGCCAGGCCCCATGACCCCTTTGGACAATAACCCAGACTTCCCCCCTGGACTCTCCTTAAAAGACCCAACCTTGGATACGTTCACCTCGCAAGCTAGAGCGCAGAACTTCTATCACAATGGAACTCTCTTCCCTTTCCACACCCTTTCGACCAAAATGCCTAACCATGACATACCCTTTTACAAATATTTACAAGTGAGACATTTCCTTCAATCTTCCAGACAATCCTCCCTCTGGCACAGGGATCTCACCCAGTTTGAATCTCTCTGCTCCTCTACAGAACCTCAGGGTCACCTAATTTCTGTAAACGACTCCCTTTTATTTTCAGGTCGTAAGGTCAAAAAGGACAAAATTATACAACAGTGGGAAAGAGAACTGACATTAGACCTCACTCCCACAGACTGGGATCACATATTCACCCTCATGCATAAAGGCTCCATCAACGTCACGACACAAGAAAATAGATACAAATTGTTCTCAAAATGGTATCGGACCCCCGACAAGATACATCACTTCCACCCCTCAGTCCCTCCGACATGCTGGAGGTGTAATGTCTCTCGGGGTACCCTGCTACACATATGGTGGGAATGCTCCCTTATACAACCATTCTGGTCAGAAATCCATCGGTTAATCTCCCAAATCACTACCTACACCCCAGACTTCTCTCCTGCCCGCTACTTATTACACCACACCCCAGGGTCCCCCGGCTCCTACAAAAAATCGTTAACCATACATCTGATCAACGCAGCCAACCTATGTATCCCTGCGCATTGGAGAAATCCCACCCCTCCCACGGTAGAGGAATGGATCCGCAGGGTGGACAGAATAGCTAATATGGAACGACTCATTGCACAAGCCAAAGACACACCCACCAAATTCCAGACCACCTGGGCATGTTGGCTTCACTACAGACAGCCCCAAACACACTCGACCTCGCCACCTTCATCTCCTCCTTACCCCTGAGAGCTCTCTGCGGCCTATCTCCTACCGATCCCCCCCAAACCCCCCCCCCTCTATCCCATTTTAACCAGTTCTCCCCCCCTCGAACGACATTGGCCTGACATATTCATGCACACCAGATCTGATCATAACATTTTCTTACACACTCACTACCCTTCCTTTTTCGTTACTAACAGATCTCCCCCACACGACTGACTCTCCTTAGGCTTTGCTTATTCTTCGGACGTACTTAACCTTTATCTGCAAATCCATCCGTTACTCACCAGACCGTTATAGTTAAATATGTCATATGTCTCTTCTTGTTCCTCCCTTTTCGTTCACAGCGAAGGTCCCGTTTAGGGGTGAACGACAACGGAGTAGCTCACAACACGGTCTGAATCACCCCTGCACAATACATCCGATTTCATCGAACCAACACCCGTAACTCATACATATATCGATATTTACTTTGTTAACTAACAGGGCTATATGCCCGTACTCACTTTCTATTAAATGCTCTTATATTCCCTGTTTTCACCTATTAATGCCTATTGAAAGAGTGTGATTTGCCTCACTGAACTGTATGTCAAACTCTGCTTGTTATTCTGTAAAATTTCAATAAAATCTTTTGAAAAAAAAGAAAATAAAGAGTTAATTTGAGTCTTCCTGACTTATTCTTGAGATGAGCAGATTAAATAGCTGGTGTTGGTGTGCACAGGTAATAAAAAAATATTGAGCACAGTGATATGATAGTAACATTGGGGCACTATTATCAAGATTGATATTGATTATGGGACATTTATTATGATTTTTTTATGAATTTGAATTTTATTGCATGTATACATAGCACTAAGACCCCTTTCACACTGGGGCGTCGGCAGTAAAGTGCCACTATTTTTAGCAGTGCTTTACTGACGTTTTTGCGGGGGTGTTCGGCCGATAGCAGGGCGGTTTTAACCCCTGCTAGCGGCTGGAAAAGGGTTGAAACGACCTGCAAAGCGCCGCTGCAGCAGCACTTTGCCGGCGGTTCGGCAGCGGTGCCCATTCAGTTACATAGTTACATAGTAGGTGAGGTTGAAAAAAGACACAAGTCCATCAAGTCCAACCTATGTGTGTGATTATGTATGTGTTCAATGGGCAGGAACGGTTTAGTAGCGGTGCATACACCGCTCCCAAGATGCTGCTTGCAGGAGTTTTTTTTTTAACATCCTGCAAGCGCACCGCTCCAGTGTGAAAGCACTCGGGCTTTCACACTGGAGAGACAGGAGAGGCACTATGCAGGCGCTATTTTTAGCGCTGTAGTGCCTGTAAAGAGACTCAGTGTGAAAGGGGGTCTAAATATAGCATTGAATTATCACTGTAGTAACGCACTGTGTGTATGTGTGTGTCTTTTGGTACATATATATATCTATATATATATATATCTATATATATATATATATATAGATATATATATATATATATATGAAACGACAAAAAGGTATTGCTGCACAAAAATGTTTTAATGAAAAATGTAATAGGCCATCATCGTAACAGTTTCGGGCTAATACAGATCACGCCCTTCTTCAAAACATGGTGCCTATAAATGATGACATACATGGTACAATTTATATAGAGCAAATACATCTGCATATTATTAACCACTTCAATACAGGGCATTTTTACCACCTTCCTGCCCAAGCCAATTTTCAGCTTTCAGCGCTGTCGCACTTTGAATAACAATTGCGCGGTCATGCAACACTGTACGCAAATAAAATTTTTATCATTTTTTTCCCCACTAATAGAGCTTTCTTTTGGTGGTATTTGATCACTCCTGCGGTTTTTATTTCTTGCGCTATAAACAAAAAAAAAGTGACAAGTTTGAAAAAAACACAATATTTTTTACTTTTTGCTATAATATCCAAATTTTTTTTTTTTTTTTAAAACAAATTTTTTCCTCGGTTTAAGCCGATACGTATTCTTCTACATATTTTTGGTACAAAATATTGCAATAAGCGTATATTTATTGGTTTGCGCAAAAGTTATAGCAGCTACAAAAAAAAAAAGGGGATAGATTTATAGCATTTTTATTTGTATTTTTTTTACTAGTAATGGCAGCGATCTGCAATTTTTTTTATCGTGACTGCGATATTGCGGCGGATACATCAGACACTTTTGACACATTTTTGGGACCATTCACATTTATACAGCGATCCGTGCTATAAAAATGCATTGATTACTGTATAAATGTGACTGGCAATGAAGGGGTTAACCAGGAGGGGGCGCTGTAGGGTTAATTATGTTCCTAAGGAGTGATTCTAACTGTGGGGGGAGGGGACTCACAAGGGGAGGAGACCGATCGGTGTTCCTCTGTACAAGGAACACACCATCGGTCTCCTCCCATCTGACAGGACGTGGACCTGTGTGTTTACATACACAGATCCACGGTCCTGCTCGGTTACCGGGCAATCGCGGGTGTGCACCGGGACCCGAGTGACGCGGGGCGCCTGGAAGGCCGGCACGTCATATGACGGCGGCCCAGGATAACAGCTGCACCATCCCGCTGTCATATGACGGTGGGCAGGCAGCAAGTGGTTAAATAATCAACCAGCCTGTCTGGAATCAATTAATCACTGGATCTGAGACACATTGTAGTTAGGCTCCGTTCACACTAGTGCGTTTTTTGATGCATTTTTCAATTTTGCAGAAATGCATGGGAATTTTTTTAACATGGGTTCCTATGGAACATGTTCACATCAATACATTTTTGTACCTCTGCGTTTTTGGAAAGGGTCAGGGACTTTTTTCATGCAAAATGCAGCATTTTGCATGTAATAGAATTCAATGGACCAGCATCAAAAACGCAAGTGCAGTGTTTTGCGTTTTTTTTTTTTTTTTTTTTTTAGACTGTATACAGTCTAAAAAAAACTGTAAAAAAAAACCGCCAAAAACGCTGCTCAAAAACATGGCAAGCATCACAAAAAACACTGTAGAAACGCTCAAAAGCAACATGCATAGATGTGAATTGAGCCTAAAAGTCCAAAATCTATTAAGCAAAAGGGATCCTGGAAGGAAAAAACAACAGGTTTGACTGTTTTCCACATTTCACAGAATGTATCAATCGATCGAACTCCCGAATAATAAAAAATAACAAAAAGAGACTAACAACAATAATAATCCTATTGATAATAAAGGTAATAAAAATCAAGGATCTTTTCCTTGCCTCTCGTGCATACAATGTTTCATACAATGAAAGGCAAATGTTTTTCTCATCCCCAAAAGGGCTATGATGTATCCATTAGAGATTACTACACCTGTCTACCTATGTTATCTATATTAATAAATGTCAGTGTGATCTGCTCTATGTGGGGGAAACCACACAGAAAGTGAAGGATCGCATTGCGAGACATAAGTACTCCATCAGGGACAAACTAGAAAATCTGCCTTTATCAAGACATCTTGTAGATAAGGGCCAGTCTCCCAACTTACATTCGTGGCGATTGACGGGGATATAGTTTTTCTTAGGGTACTTTCACATTGAGGCGTGCTGGCGGTACAGCGGCGCTAAACATAGTGCCGCTTTACCGCCCTTTTAGTGGCGCTATTCGGCCTCTAGAGGGGCGGTTTTAACCCCCGCTAGCGGCTGAAAAAAGGTTAAAACCACCCGCAAAGCACTGCTGCAGAGGTGCTTTGCCAGCGGGTTTGCAGTGCTGCCCCATTGTTTTCAATGGGAAGGGGCGCTTTAGGAGCGGTAAATACACTGCTCCTACAGCAATCCAAAGATGCGGCTTGCAGGAATTTTTTGACCGCCCTGCAAGCGCACCGCTCCGATGTGAAAGTCCTCGGGGCTTTCACATTGGAGTACATTGAGCGGCTCTTTCAGGGAGCTTTGCAGGTGCTATTTTTAGCACTTTAGCGCCTGCAAGCGACTCAGTATGAAAGCAGCCTTACTTTTTTCATATTTTTTTCCTTGTTTTACATTGTTGTTTTTTTTTTTTTTGGTCATAAATCATGTGTGTAATTTTGATCGATTGCACTTTATCACATATGTGTGCATCTTTAGGCACACACATTCACATATGTATACACACATGTAATATTCCCTTTATCATCAATAAGATTATTATTGTTGTTAGTCTCTTTTTGTTATTTTTTATTATCAGGAGTTCGATTGATTGATACATTGTGTGAAATGTGGAAATCAGTCAAACCTGTTTTATTCGTTCCAGGATTCTTTTTGCATAATAGATTTTGGACTTTTACTACAATGTGTCTCGGATCCAGTTAATTTATTGATTCCAGACAGACAGATTTTTTTTTTTTTAAGTGTAGTGATTTCATTTAAAGTGTATAGTGGCTGCAACTTTGCTTTTGATTAATTATTAGGGTGGCGCTGATTAATTATAAGTCGTACACAATGGATGGCTTCCTTTCAAGACATCCTATGTCTACAAATGTGTCGCTAGCTGTGATTGGTCAATTTGATCACATGGTGTTGATAAGGCAAATCACAGCCCATCTGTACCATGTGATTAGCTTTGATTATAATTTTTTTTTTTTTTCTTACTGTCACCAGTCAGTGTCCCTGAGCATCACCACACCCGTTATATGATGATGCTGTACTGCACTGGTGACCGTATGTGTAAAAAAAAAAAAGAAAAAATAATGGCATTTTAGGGCCTCAAGAAATGAGATCAGTACATCGGGATTGATCAATTTTCAGATATATCATAATTTGTGGACTCTATAACTTTCCTACAGGCTAAAAACAATACATTGATTTGGGTTATTTTCACCAAAGAAATGTAGCAGAATACATAACAAAAACGAAGAAAAACACTTTTTTTTTTTTTCCTCTCAAAAATTTCTTTTTTCCTTTATTTGGCAAAAAATTAAAAAAAAACTTTGTGGTGATTAAATGCCACTAAAAAAAAAAGCTCTATTTATGTGAACAAAATGATAACAGTTTAGTTTGGATACAGTGTTGCATGACCGGGCAATTGTCATTCAAAGTGTGACAGTGCTGAAAGCTGAAAATTGGCCTGGGGAGGAAGGGGGTGAAAGTATTGAAGTGATTAAAGACAGATCTCAGTCTCTAATAATCATTTAGACCTGGGGTGACCGGCTCCTGATCATGTGATCATTGTGACAGTCAATCACAGTGGTCACATGACCTGGTCCTTCTCACCTCCCAGGTGTATAAAAGGCACACCAGGAGTGGATGAGAAGGGTTTAAAATGGAAAATTGTATCATACTTACCATAATTTTCCTTTCCTGACGCCAATCCATGGCAGCATACTAGTAATAGGCTCCGCCTTTCTCCCCTCCCTCAGGACCAATGAAATAGCATAAATTAAAGGCCAGTTAGGCCGCCCCATTCTTCGTAATTAGCTAGATACCAAAACGCACAAGGGTGGGTCCGTATGCTGCCATGGATTGGCGTCAGGAAAGGAAAATTACGGTAAGTATGATACAATTTTCCATTTTCCTGACGCCACCATGGCAGCATACTAGTGATACATATCCTAGCTGACAGGGTGGGTTCTACTTAACAAACCAAAATAATTATTTTATATATTTTCAAATGGGACAGAAGACTGAACAATCATTCCTCCGAAGCCCACTGGTGACAAGGCACCCAGATCTATTCTGTAAAGGTGGGAAAAGCATGCCACTTTCCTTTAGAATGAATCCATAGATGCTTTCAACTGGGCCGCCTATGAGGCCTCAACCCCTCTCGAAGAGGATGCATCCTGTCACTGAAGGAGGCTCACGACCCATTTCCCTTCTGCACAACCAATCTTGCTAAAGTCCACGAGGCAACCTCTCTTGCCTGATGAATTCCATCTGGAACAGTGAAAGACTTATCATATGAACTGAAAAGAGCAATTGTGGACAGAAACTTCTTTAAAGCTCTGGGAATGACCAATTTGTGTGGTTTTCTTGCTTGAACGTCTGGAAAGTTAGGCAATGGACAGATGATTGATAGATGGAGGGCTGTCGCTACCTCTGATATAAGCTGAACTACAGGATGCAGCTCTACTCCTGTAACAAAAGCAATATGCTTTTCTGAAGCTCTAAGGGCTTGAAACTCAAACCGACTTCTGTTTGATGATTTGCGCTAAATACCGGTTAATAAGCGATGTCTTAAACCGAACACTGCCCTGTTGGAGTAAACAGTTGAAATAAACCCCAACAGCATCGAAAGATTTTAATTGTGAAAGATTCTCTCTCGCGGTTGACGAAACCTCCTGACTGTCTTCAAAATTTTGCAAACTAAAGGGCCTTTGGCCAAATTAAACCTTGTTCTTGCTGACACCTGCAACCTCAAAAGAGTATAGGGTAAGGTTCATGTCCAATCTGACCTACAAGAAGACCAGAACAGCTGCCACCAGAGGCACAGTAAGAATAATATCTTGCCACGCAAAATAGAAAAAAACACAAGTTTGTTCCAGATCTTGGCATAGAGGCTGTTAGTAGAGTGCCTTTTGAACTCCCCAAAGTAGAGCTCACTCTTGGAGCAACTCTGGAGCAATCTAGGTTCTGCGGCTTCCCCTTCCCGCCTTTATGCTTGCATCTCTGGTCTGTGCATGTGTGAAGGGGAATCGACTTCTGTATTCTGAAGTAGATAGCCAGGAAGCACTAAGACTCCTATGGTCAGAATGGAGGGGTGGTCGTGACTACCATGCTCATTCTTGACAGCTTCCAGGAGGAATTTCATTACAAGAGAAGTTGGGGAAACATATACAGTAGGCTTGATTGCAGTTTCATGGAGAAACTCAGCTTCTATTCTCTGCTTTGGGAAGCGGAAACCGAGTCACACCTCTTCTTAAATTGGCATTTGCTGTGAGAAGCAAAGAAGCCTGTCTGTGGTAGGCCACCTGTGGACAAGCCCCCCCCCCCTCATGCTCTGGCAAGCTTGCATGATGGACAGTATGTCCATGTATTCCAGTCCCCTAGGAAGTAAATTGCTTCCGGAATTTGCTGGTGTTCTTCCTACCCAGACATTCTGGGTTCTACATCTCTCAATAGCATATTGCCGCCAGATCCTCCCTGGAGCTGAAAATACGCAATTGCTGTCCTGCTGCTCAACCGCAAGATGAGTGGTCACCCTTGATTCTGTGTAGCAAGGTCAAAGTGAAAAAAGGCTGCCTGACCTTCTGGCGCTTTCGAGACTACCTTCCTTGGCTAGCAAACTCCTCTTGCCTTGACCGACAGACCCTCGCAGTGCCCCTTCCAGGCTGTCTGCCGATATGATTCATCACATTGATCCAGTCAGATGGTTCATGACATCCTCAAAGTCTTTCCATCACCTCGGACCGCTATACCTACTGCGTGACACTGACCATAGCTGCGCTGGATCCTGTTTACTCTGTTGTAGTTGAAACTAGCAACGGTGCCCATGTACCCAAGATATCGTCGGTATGAATGACAACATTATGACCAGGAGGCTGAGACACCTAGAAGTCCTCCAGGAAGTAGAGGAATCTGATCTCAGAATTCTCCTTATGACCGTCACCGTCCTTTTCTGATGGAAGCAAAACAGAGGAACCAGTAGAGCTCCCACAGGCACTTTAAATGTTGGAAAGCAAGAGTTTTTTTTGTTTGTTTGTTTGTTTATGTAGAAAGGAATGACGCCCAGGTAGTGGCGAATCTGGAGACCCTGTTCTCCAAGAGGAACTTACATGGCACTGAAACCTCTGTGAATATTCTTAGAGATATTCAGAGGGCTAAAAGGTAGGCTGATAAAGTGGAGATGTGTCCAACCAATCAACAAATTTACTTCCTTTGGAATAAAAAAGAAAAGAAAACATTTTCGGGTTGTGAGGCTAAGAATCCGGACGATCTAGCGAAAGCCTCCAGCCATCTGCTGCAAGCGAATTCTTCTCTCCAACCCCAGCAACCTACAAACAGGGGTGGGTAGGAAACCTACAATCTCTCCTGTGAGATGGGACCAGGACAGCTCCCCTCTGAGTCTGACGTGTCTGTAAGTATTGTAACCGCCGTGGTTGCAGTGGATCTGGCAGCTCCGAGGGGGAGAAAAAGGTCCAGAGAAGGAACAGTGAGCAATCCACCGAAGTGACCATGAGTGCCTATCCTCCAAGGATCTGCACAATCCACTGTCCAGTAACCCATGATGCATGCCCACTGGAACTTACCTTAAAAGTCTGGGCATGCACCCGGTAAAGGGGTTTTGTGGGTACCTGCGGTACACCCAAAAATTTTCATTTATGGACCTTATGAAACATATTTCTCCCTTTATTTTTTATTATTTATTTTTAGTTGATGTTGATATATATATATATTTTTTTTTTTACTTTCCTGCTTTCTGTTATTGGAGAAGGACAGACCCTCCTCCTGTCACTTCTGACATGGCTGTCTCTGGTTTCATATCAAACAGAGATCTTGCACTATAAAGTGACTATTCCAATTTTGTTTCTAGGAAGCCAAACACAATCTCAACCCAATGGGTACCCCTAGCCGTAACTGAGTATAGCATTGCCTTGGACAGGCACCAGGTTGAAATTTGCCGATACATCTTGGCCGGGTCCCAAGATATCACCCCTAAGGATTTCCTCTCCAACCATATCCTGGGAGCAGAAACCCAAAGTACCCGTCACCAAGGTAAGGGCCTCTGTTGAGTGACTGGCCCTTCCCAGTCGCCACCCTATTGGACAACAGCCGGTCCCACTGTAGGCATGGATTTAAGCGACGCTATATCCGCCTTGAATTAAACCAGTTTCCTAATGGAAAAGTGATTGCTCATTGAAAAGGTAAATATGACTTTGTCTTTTAACCCATGTAATGGTCTGCATGACTTCCTGGATGCACAGTTCTCCAAAGAAAAACTGACACCAAGTAGCTCCAGATCTTCCTCTGGTGCAAGGGAGCTAAAATCATTTGCAGGCTCCGCCCCCTCCTCAGGAGTACTGAGAGGATGAGTGATCCATGAGGCAGATTGTTCTGCTAGTGGCTAGACCCGCAACAAGGGGGCTGACTAGCTACAGTGGCGTCTCCAGCTTTCATATTTAGGGGGGGCACATGGGGGGACAGAGATAAAACTAAGGGGGCCAACCATAAAATGCAATTATATTATATATGTTTCTGCAAAGGAATGCACTCCAGTGCCCATCAATGCAGCCTCACCAGTGCCCATCAATGCAGTCTGATCAGTACCCATCAATGCAGCCTCACCGGTGCCCATCAATGCAGCCTCACCGGTGCCCATCAATGCAGCCTCACCGGTGCCCATCAAAGCAGTCTTACCAGTGCCCATCAGCTCAGCCTCACCAGTGCCCATCAATGCAACCTCACCAGTGCCCATCAATGCAGCCTCACCAGTGCCCATCAATGCAGCCTGTTCAGTGCATGGTGATTAGAGAGAGGCGAGCCCACCTCCTGGCTCGGCTTCTAAGATAGACGTCACCAGTGTGCAGTCTATCATAGGAGCCCATCCAGGAGGTGGGGCTGCATATGACAGCAGCTGCCGGTAAGTGGGAGATCCCCGCTCTGTGTAATCCGTCAGTGCTCGCCCGACCTTTCCCTCTGAGGCAGCCCAATGGGCACAGTGGGACCCATGGTAGGGTTGGCCCTAGGGCCCCCCTCTGCCCCAGCTTGTGGGGACAGTTTTGGTCCAGGGACAGTGTCCTCAGTCCAGGGACTGTAAAAAAGGGACTTCTGGTCACCCTAGCCTAGTGGCCAGCAGGACCCACAGGTCAGTGGCCAGCAGGACCCAGCCTGTGGGTTCTGCTGGGAGCTAGCTGTGGGCCTGTGGGTCCTGCTGGCCACTGACCTGTGGGTCCTGCTGGGAGCGGACAATAGCCTGTGGGTCCTGCTGGGAGCGGACAATAGCCTGTGGGTCCTGCTGGGAGCGGACAATAGCCTATGGGTCCTGCTGGGAGCGGACAATAGCCTATGGGTCCTGCTGGGAGCGGACAATAGCCTATGGGTCCTGCTGGGAGCGGACAATAGCCTATGGGTCCTGCTGGGAGCGGACAATAGCCTATGGGTCCTGCTGGGAGCGGACAATAGCCTATGGGTCCTGCTGGGAGCAGACAATAGCCTATGGGTCCTGCTGGGAGCAGACAATAGCCTATGGGTCCTGCTGGGAGCAGACAATAGCCTATGGGTCCTGCTGGGAGCAGACAATAGCCTATGGGTCCTGCTGGGAGCAGACAATAGCCTATGGGTCCTGCTGGGAGCAGACAATAGCCTATGGGTCCTGCTGGGAGCAGACAATAGCCTATGGGTCCTGCTGGGAGCAGACAATAGCCTATGGGTCCTGCTGGGAGCAGACAATAGCCTATGGGTCATGCTGGGAGCAGACAATAGCCTATGGGTCCTGCTGCCCTGTAGGTCCTGCTGTCAGCGGAAAATAGCCCATGGGTACTGCTGCCCTGTGGGTCCTGCTGGGTGCTAGCCTGTGGGTCCTGCTGGGAGCAGACAATAGCCTATGGGTCCTGCTGGCCACTAGCCTATGGGTCCTGCTGGGAGCTAGCCATGGCCTATGGGTCCTGCCGGCCGCTGGCCTATAGGCCATGGCCAGCTCCCAGCAGGACCCACAGGCCAGTGGCCAGCAGGACCCACAGGCCATGGGCACTTGGGCAGCTCCCGGCAGGAGTGGACCCACCGTGTTGAGGGCTATTTTGAGGTTACTGGGTAGGCACTGGGGCAGGGTAAATGAGGTGTATGGGAGGGGGAGATAGATGGAATGATCACGTGGGGGTCAGCTGGGGGTGTCAGGGTCTCTCACCTCAGCAGCTGCCAGCTCAGCAGGACAGGTCCTCCTCCTTGCACGGCCTCTTCCAGTGCTGGGGGGTGGATGATGCTCCTGTCTCCTGGGGTCAACTTCTGTTACGTGCTCAGTGGCAAGTGGGAAAAGAAAATAGGGCGCACCAGCCTGGTGCATTATCCTTCAGTATATTTATTTAAAAACATGATTACTCACAAGGGTAGAAAGAAAGTCACGCTTATAGCAATCCTAAGGCAATTGGTCCACTGGTAGCAGTTTCCAGGTCCTAGGAAGAGGACGTACGAACTGCTGCTGGCTGACGCGTTTCAAAGGTGTCCCTTCTTCTTCCGAGCCTTATCTGTGCTGTTCTCTTGAAGTTATTTATACATGTGTCCATCTGGGAGCCACATCCCAGGTCTATTCTGAAGCCCCTCCCCCAAATAGTGGGAGGTCTTGCAAAGGACAGACCTTAACTAAATAGTTGTATGTGTATTTATGTTTATAGTGATAATTTGTCTCTCGTATGTTATTATACATGTGTGTACATACTAATGGTGCGTGCGCCTGGCAATAGACTGACCCAGATCCATAGATGGGTCACATACATCTCACTAAACTGGGCATCATAGGTTGCAGATGGAAAATCGCAAGTGTCATATATAGGAGATGGCAATAACTCTCACCTCTATCCGAAGGGCCCATCTGTGGGGACCACAGTTGCTCCAAGGGCGCACAGTCTCTATCTCTAGCGTCCATAGCCGACAACTACCCATCCGATCGCATATCTCAATGTTCTATATTGACGGGTGGAACGCACGCCGCACTGTCTCTTCCTGGTTGCGGTCCACGAGCGGAAGTGCGATCCTGACGTTAATCATGTTTTTAAATAAATATACTAAAGGATAATGCACTAGGCTGGTGCGCCCTCTTTCTTGCTTTCTTTTCGTTTGACTACTAGGATATCCCCATCCTGGAGGGGGCAGCAAGGCCGAAATTCATTGTCCATTTTGAATTCTTTGGATCATCTAGCTTACACACCTGTGCGCAAGAGTATTTGCTTTTGTAATCGTGGCAACTGGGAGTTGTAGTTTTACTCTCACTAGGCTCAGGCTGGCTGCGCTGCTCTGCAGACTCCACCCACTGGAAGCAGAGAGCTTGAGCACGCAGCCGCGGCCTACAACTCCCAGAAGCAACATCGGCGGCCGTCAGGTGACGTCAGCTAGCCCTGACTTCCTTGAGGCTCTGAGACAGGCAAGTGATGGGTCAGTTAGACAGTGTCAGTCCACCACCAAGAAGAAAAAAAAATCATGAGCGAGTGGCCCGTGGCACCAGCCATTATATGAGTTATACCTGTAACCTGATGGGGGGCACATGGTGGGGCACACTATAATATTGGGGGGGGTCGTGGCCCCCTCAGGCCCCCCCTTAGTGACGCCACTGACTAGCTAGAGTAATTACAGTGAGTTTAAAACAGAAGTTTTGTGCCACCTTATAAGTAATAAGGACATTCGGTATTACCTGTCAGCTGCAAACTTCAACCAGACCGACTTCACTCACCAGCCTCCTGGGCATAGGCACTGCGCCACAGGTCCTGCAGGACTCTTGTTGGGGTGCTGGGTCTGGGAAAGAAGAGCTAAGATGTTTTCCTTGGAACTTCTCTCCTGAGTGGGAGCAGCATCCGAGCTATGCTCCTCTGAAGAACGTCCGCCTTTCTATGGTCTCTGGCTCTGGCCTTTGAGAGCGTGGGCGTGCGGAGCCGAAGCAAATCAAAGCAATCCGCATGAGAGGGCACTCTTTTCCTGAAAACTTACCGACACGGTGGTCCCCACCTAAGTGTTGAGGGTCTTTTGTATGGGTGGTGACTGATACTCGAACCATGGAGAAATGGGACGACCAGCTGAGAGACGGACAGCCACAGAAAGACAGAGAAGAGGAAAAATAGATAAGGCAACAGCGACTTCGCTTCTCATTCTAATAATGTATATCTAAATATATACATCTACACACTCTCTCCTTTCCCTTTTTTTTTTTTTTTTTTTTTTTTTTTTTTTAAAAACAATATGCATGCATATATAAATACATGCACATACTGCTCCATATAACACCCCCCACACACATACATACATACCAACATAAGAACACACACATATATACACAAACATTTACATACTGCAGAGGGTAAGCCTGGGGCAGGGTTAAGAAGGGGGAAAATCGAAGAGGGCAGATATTTCCCCTTCAGACCTGCTAATTGTTAGCTGGGCTGAAAGACTCAGAGAGGAGCTGTTTGCGTAGGAATGACAGACACAGGAGCACACTGTGTGAATATGTCCATTGCTGGATGGTGTGCTGGGTGAGCTTAACCACATAAAGACTGTAGCTCTGATTGGAGCCATGAACTATTATCCATAAGCCTGTGTGCTGCTGAACTGTGAGCTGTACCTGTGTGCACAACCTTGAGACAAGATAAGTCTGTCTTATCTTATATTTCATTTGCCATTTTGCTGAATAAAGCCACTTTTGTTTTAATGGGCTGTCTCTGAGCCAGCTGTCCACCCCTCTGATCCCCTACAATACACACACACAATATATATATATACACACACACACACACACACACACACACACACACACACCCTACAAATATAAGCTATACCTACAGCCGGCCTAGGACAGCAAAGGACAGAGAACCTGTCTAGGGGGGAGTAATGTACCCAGACCAGTGCCACTGCAGGAGGAAAAGAACAGGAGGTGCAGAAAATGACAGGAGACAAACAAAGGCAAAGGTAAGAAGGATGCAAAGCTGGCCTCCCCAAACCCAACAAGCGTTGCAGACACCAACCTCAGAGGCGGCTCTTTAATTAGGCAAATTAGGCAATTGCCTTAGGCCTCGCCCCCTTAAGGGCCTCGCGGGCCGCGGCTGCCTAATTTGCCTGACATTCTGACAAGATGGTTGGGACATTCTGACAAGCCGACAGTGTGGGGTGAGCGAGCCGAGCGCTGCACGACTGACGCCGCCGCCGGCGCCGCCTGTGATTGAGCTGATGACTCTGAGCCTGGCTCTGCAGACGGCTCTCGGCTCAGTCGGCTCAGGCTGCAGCATCCTCCAATAGCATGCTCCACCGCCGTGGCGCCGTCCTTTTAGCCTGTCCCCCCTAGTGCATGGCGGTGGGAGTTGTAGTTTTTCACAGCACAGAACAGACTTGGCCCTCTGGTGCCTGTGCTGTGCAGAGACTACAACTCCCAGATTGCACTGCAGCCTGCAGGGAGCTTGAAGAAACATCACTGACTCACCTGTCCAGTGTCCAGCTTCTCATGCTGCCTTTAGAAGGATAGGGGACCGAGGAGCAGGTATAGTGTATTGTACACTCACATGTCACATCTCTACTAAATGCTGTCTGTACATTACCCTGTCTTCTATGGTCTCATGGTCATGGTCTTTACCCTGTCTATCCCCACTCCCCAGTACCCTGTCTGTCCCCAGTACCCTGTCTGTCCCCAGTACCCTGTCTGTCCCCAGCACCCTGTCTGTCTCACGGTCTGTCCCCAGCACCCTGCCTGTCTCCCGGTCTGTCCCCAGCACCCTGTCTGTCTCCCGGTCTGTCCCCAGTACCCTGTCTGTCTCCCGG
The DNA here is from genome assembly GCF_042186555.1 of Aquarana catesbeiana. Lineage (NCBI taxonomy): Eukaryota > Metazoa > Chordata > Amphibia > Anura > Ranidae > Aquarana > Aquarana catesbeiana. The sequence continues at coordinate 733,401,943 of NC_133325.1, read as the reverse complement.
TCTGTCCCCAGTACCCTGTCTGTCTCCCGGTCTGTCCCCAGTACCCTGTCTGTCTCCCGGTCTGTCCCCAGCACCCTGTCTGTCTCACGGTCTGTCTCCAGCACCTTGTCTGTCTCACGGTCTGTTCCCAGCACCCTGCCTGTCTCCCGGTCTGTCCCCAGCACCCTGCCTGTCTCCCGGTCTGTCCCCAGCACCCTGTCTGTCTTCCGGTCTGTCCCCAGCACCCTGTCTGTCTCCCGGTCTGTCCCCAGTACCCTGTCTGTCTCCCGGTCTGTCCCCAGCACCCTGTCTGTCTCACGGTCTGTCCCCAGCACCCTGTCTGTCTCACGGTCTGTCCCCAGCCCCCTGTCTGTCTCACGGTCTGTCCCCAGCCCCCTGTCTGTCTCACGGTCTGTCCCCAGCCCCCTGTCTGTCTCCCGGTCTGTCCCCAGCCCCCTGTCTGTCTCCCGGTCTGTCCCCAGTACCCTGTCTGTCTCCCGGTCTGTCCCCAGTACCCTGTCTGTCTCCCGGTCTGTCCCCAGTACCCTGTCTGTCTCCCGGTCTGTCCCCAGTACCCTGTCTGTCTCCCGGTCTGTCCCCAGTACCCTGTCTGTCTCCCGGTCTGTCGCCAGCACCCTGGTCGGCTCACGGTCTGTCCCCAGCACCCCGTCTGTCTCACGGTCTGTCCCCAGCACCCCGTCTGTCTCACGGTCTGTCCCCAGCACCCCGTCTGTCTCACGGTCTGTCCCCAGCACCCCGTCTGTCTCACGGTCTGTCCCCAGCACCCCGTCTGTCTCACGGTCTGTCCCCAGCACCCCGTCTGTCTCACGGTCTGTCCCCAGCACCCCGTCTGTCTCACGGTCTGTCCCCAGCACCCCGTCTGTCTCACGGTCTGTCCCCAGCACCCCGTCTGTCTCACGGTCTGTCCCCAGCACCCCGTCTGTCTCACGGTCTGTCCCCAGCACCCCGTCTGTCTCACGGTCTGTCCCCAGCACCCCGTCTGTCTCACGGTCTGTCCCCAGCACCCCGTCTGTCCCACGGTCTGTCCCCAGCCCCCAGTCTGTCTCACGGTCTGTCCCCAGCCCCCAGTCTGTCTCACGGTCTGTCCCCAGCCCCCAGTCTGTCTCACGGTCTGTCCCCAGCCCCCAGTCTGTCTCACGGTCTGTCCCCAGCCCCCAGTCTGTCTCACGGTCTGTCCCCAGCCCCCAGTCTGTCTCACGGTCTGTCCCCAGCCCCCAGTCTGTCTCACGGTCTGTCCCCAGCCCCCAGTCTGTCTCACGGTCTGTCCCCAGCCCCCAGTCTGTCTCACGGTCTGTCCCCAGCCCCCAGTCTGTCTCACGGTCTGTCCCCAGCCCCAGTCTGTCTCACGGTCTGTCCCCAGCCCCCAGTCTGTCTCACGGTCTGTCCCCAGCCCCCAGTCTGTCTCACGGTCTGTCCCCAGCCCCCAGTCTGTCTCACGGTCTGTCCCCAGCCCCCAGTCTGTCTCACGGTCTGTCCCCAGCCCCCAGTCTGTCTCACGGTCTGTCCCCAGCCCCCAGTCTGTCTCACGGTCTGTCCCCAGCCCCCAGTCTGTCTCACGGTCTGTCCCCAGCCCCCAGTCTGTCTCACGGTCTGTCCCCAGTACCCTGTCTGTCTCATGGTCTGTACCCTGTCTCAGTGCTGTGTCTTGGCCTAGGCCAACAAGGCCCAGGCCTAGGGCGGCACTTTGCAGGGGCGGCAAAAAAGCCGCCCCGCACAAAAAAAGTCCCCCCCCCTGACCCATCATCCCGAGTCCCAGCTCCCGCGGCCGCCTCCTGCACAAATATAGCACAGGCAGGCGGGCGGGCAGCCGGCTTGCTGTATGTAGCACCGCACTTGTAAATATTATGGGCATACTTGGCCGGGGGGACTGGTGCCACCATAAGCGGCCGGTGAATCTCCAGACCGGCTGCACGTAATTTGTCCCTTGGCAACATTTGATGGGCACAGTGGTGGCATTTGAGGGGCATAGTGTGGCTGCATTAGATTGGGCACAGTGAGGCTGCATTTGATTGGGCACAGTGAGGCTGCATTTGATTGGGCACAGTAAAATCACTTTTTGCATACTTGTTGTTACATTAAACAGGTTATGTGCAAGAATATGTTGTAAAATGATTTTCTTTTTGTTTTATACTTTGTTGACAAATTTATTTCACATTTAAGAGACAGCACCAAGGATAATGAGCAAGTGTGTGTGTGTGTGTGTGTGTGTGTGTGTGTGTATATATATGAGAGATATCCTATGTTTAATGATAGTTGAATAAAGAATAATTGGTCAGAGAAAATTATAGAAACTGTGAGTTTGTAGGATTTAAGGCTGTTAATATATGCATTCATATAGTTAATTTTTATCACCTATATTATTTTTCCCATTATGGAAGATAGTGGGGCCTCATGTCTAAGTTTTGCCTAAGGCCTCACAAAGTCTAGAGCCGCCTCTGACCAACCTTAAAGGCAGATTTCATTCCTAAAGAGGAAAAACTGCTCAGCTCCATCAAGACCCACAGAAGGAGCTCCCAAGCTACTCTGGCGCTTTTAGCAGCCTGATACTGGGACTTCGCACTGGGAGAGGCTTAACCCAGCCGGCAGCTGCCTAGAGGCAGAGGGGGGAACATAGTACTGCTTACTCTTCACTGGTACGTGGAGGTATGAGGACAAAAAGAAGAATGGGGCGGGGCCTAATTGGCCTTTAATTTATGCTATTTCATTGGTCCTGAGGGAGGGGAGGAAGGAGGAGCCTATCACTAGTATGCTGTCAAGGTGGCGTTAGGAAAATACCTTTAAGAGAGCAGTAGTTTACCAGCCAAATGATTTGCATTCCTGCCTATTCAGTCCAAAGCCCCATTACACATACCAGCTCAGGAGGATGACGCCACTTTCTCTTTTACAGTTAGGGAATACTGTGGTGTCATCTCCCTATCCCCAAACTGTTGATTATATTATAGTAAGGGAGCAACAGCAGACTGATGTCGTCATCCCACTGTTCACTCTCCTTTCTCCTCCTATTATTATGTTCCTTCTTAGCACATTTGCACATGATTGGCAAATGTGATGCACGTGATAGGGCCTCTCCCTTTCTCCTTTTGAATGCTGCTACATAGGGAATTGCAAGAGATTTAAAGTAGAACTATAGGCAAAACTTTTTTTTTCATTTTGGATAGAGCAAGGTAGAGTTATAACCCCTATCCGATTTTTTTTTTTTTTTTGCCATCTGTGTCACATTGCGGAGATTTCTCTTCACTTCCTGTTTCATAGCCAAACAGGAAGTGAGAGGTAATGCCTGCAAATTAAGGTCAAAGATCACCAGGGTGCGCCTTTGTATTTTTTTTTTTTTTTTTTTAGAGAAAAAAATTTACTAGCAAGACCAAAATAATAACTATGGAGCTATAATTACTGCTACGGCCACAAACCAAAGCATTGTGGCTGCAGCATGTGTACACCCCTGGCCGCTGCAGCTAAAGGGGCAGTGGTTGGGAGGTGGTAAAACTGCGGCTCAGCCAGGTGGTAAAACTGCGGCTCAGCCAGGGGGTTTTACTGCCCCCTAACAGCAAGTGTTAACGAGCCCTAATGCACACACTACTTTACAAAGTACCACCAAAAGCTTTGTTTAAGGTTGAATATATTTTTATTAACCATTTTTTAGAGAAAATTAGTTGGGGGTACAGAATAAAGAAAAACAGGTGGTATAGACGGTGGTGGTTGAAAGCCGCCGCCATATTTACAGTACCGATCGATTTATAAAACGCAGTTATCATAATGTAGAGGTTGCAATCAATATCACAGGTGTTTAACGTAGCTAAGCAGTTGGGTTTATAAAGTTACCATAAACCTGAGGTGTGGTGGGGGGGGGGGGGGTAAAGTGGGAAATAGAAGGGAGGAAAAGTGGGGTGGGGGGGTATCAATATACATTCAGTGCGACTGTTGCAGTTTTCCACAATATAGATAAGCTCAGGTGGTTAGGAGGCCGTTCACCGGTGTGCGGTCATCAAGACATCTGGACCATCTACACCGGTGTTTTGGCTGTCAATTCTAGGATGCTGTACAGCTCATCCTTCAGTGATTCTATTCAATAGTCTATCCGATGCAGAGTAATGTATCCAGACATATCACAGTACCTTGTGTTTATCCCAGTCATCTCCCTCTCTGGAACGCATCTCCTCCAGTAACATAATCTCATTCTCATTGAGAATGGTGATCCACCTATGGAGGGGGAGGTTGCCTCAGATTTCCAGTATTTCGTGATCAATTGTCTGGCTGCTGATAGAAAAAACCTAAGAAGATTGGTTTTCTGGGATTTGATTGATCTTCGTAGTATCGACAATAGGGCTATTTTAAGGGAGAGGGCCATGGAGACATCATACATTTCATTATAAATTGCGAATATACCTTTCCAGAAGGGGTGAATCCGAGCACATTCCCACCAGATATGAAGGTACGTGCCTTGTCCTCCATGACAGCACCAGTAGACATCAGAAGCACTGGAAAACATCCTGTGAACCGAGACTGGGTCCCTGTACTGCCTGGAGAGTAGCTTATAGTTTTTCTCCTGCGCAAAGCTGGAGATTGAGGATTTGTGGGTGAATGTGAAAGAGGTCTGCCACTCCCCTGGAGAAATGTCCATGCCTAGATCTCTGGACCATTTTTGTGTGAAGGTGGGGGGACGTAGTGCGTGTGGGAGAGGATTTCCTTGTAAATTATAGAAAGGGTGTGTCTGGGAACCTGGGAGAGACCACACATTTCCTCAAAGGTTGTTAGGGTCCTGTGTATGTGACCTGATAAGTGTAAGTTTGAGCAAAACGTTTTGAGGGATATCGTGGATAGCCAGTTAGTTGAGGAGGATTGACTACCGTCCTGTGAATCCGCCTGTGGTTGTGTGGACAAATGAGCGTGCCGTTGGCTAGTCTGTCCTCTCGTAGCCTCCTATTTGGCCAGAGGTTTCGTAGTCCGGGAGTGCCGGGTTGTCGAAAAGCGACATGAGAGGGCCAGGATCGGTGGACAGAGCATAGGTGGAATGTCGGCGGTACCATAGTAACAACACTGCTGTGGTCAATGGGCAGAGCATGGGCATGGAACGGTGTTTAAGGTGGTATCCCCAGAGCAGAGCCCACAGGTCCACTTGTGCCATGGCTTGTTCTACTATTGTTGTTGGTTTGGTCAGGGGGCGTGGAAACCATTCTAGGAGCCTGGAGATTATGGCAGAGTCATGGTATATTTCAAAGTCAGGAAGGCCGAGACCACCTATGCATTTGTGGGAGCATAGGACCTTGTGTTTTAATCTGGGGGGGTGGTGGTGTCAAATAAATTTAATTCCAAGGGATCGTAACATGCGGTAGAAGGCGGTTGGGAGTGTGATAGGGAGGGCCTGGAACAGGTACAATAGTTTTGGGAGGATATCCATCTTAAGTACATTTATACGCCCAAGCCATGGTAATTTGAGGTGGTGAGTCTAGGGAATGTCGTATTTTAGTCAGTAAGGGGCTGAAGTTTAGGGGGTAGATGTCTTTGAAATTAGTAGGAATCTTGGTCCCCAGATATTTGATTGATTTAGTTTGCCAATGGAAGGAGAAGTTTTGTTGGATAAGTGAAAGGGTGTAGGTGGGTAAGGATATGTTTAGGGCTTCTGTTTTAGTCATGTTCAATTACTGTGGGAGCCGAATCGATCTAGTTCATGAAGAAAGGAGGGGATGCTGATGTGCAGCTGCATTACATAGAGTAATAAGTCGTCGGAGTATAGGGAAAGCTTACAGTGGGCTGAGGGGGTGTGGATACCATTTATGGTTTTGTTACTACATATTGCCTGGGCTAAGTGTTCTATGGTGGTCAAAGTCAAGTAGTGATTGGGATAGTAGGATGTAATCTATTCTGCTGTATGACCCGTGTGCCAAGGAGAAAAAGGTGTAGTCTCTACCAGAGGGATTAAGTATTCTCCAAGTATCCACCAAGGACAGGTTGGTGAGTATGGAGCGTATTTTGGTTAGGGTGGACGGTGTTATGTGGGACTTACCAGTAGAGGAGTCCAGTCTCGGCACCAATGGGGTGTTCAGGTCGTCGCCCAGTATCAGATTAACGGTTCTGAATGCTTTTAGGCACACTGCCACGGAGGACAGAAATGCGAGTTGATCCTGGTTAGGGAGATAAACGTTGGCTAACATGAAAATTGTTTGCATATGTTTCATTTTCAAAAATATATAGCACCCTAAAGGGTCAATATGTGAGTCTAGTATCTCTGGGGTGAAGGAGTTGTGGAAGGCGATTGATACACCCTTCGATTTAGCAGTCGGATTTGTACTTTGATACCAGGTGACGAAGTGTTTATTTTGGAGAGAAGGTATGGAATCTGATCGAAAGTGAGTTTCCTGGAGGAAGAGTGTCTGGGTGTGGGCTCTGTGGAAGCGGTATAGTAATTATCTGCGTTTCTCTGGAGTGTTGAATCCTCTGCAATTAAGCGAGGAAATTTGAAGGGCTAAGGTGGATGCCATGGGTTAGGGAGTGTGTGATGGTGGGCCATGAGAGGAATACGACTATTGCATATCGCGTTAGCTGAATGTAGCATATCGGGTGGGGGGCTAAGGGATGGGGGGAGAGGAGAGAGAGAAAGGGTGCGAAGAGGGAAAAAGGAAAAGAGAGATGTTCCCAGCACTGATGGTGTAGACCCGCAACTGGGGCTATCTGATCAGACAGGGAGATGAGGAAACATTGTAGAGTTATCCAGATTGTCTGTGGTCTGAGGGATGTTCTCTAAGGCCCCGTTCACACGATCGGACCGTTCAGGTCCGCCTGTCAGTTTTGACGGCGGACCTGAACCGGCGCTCCATGTTAGCCTATGGAGCGACGGATGTCAGCGGAGACATGTGCGCTGACATCTGACCCCGTCCGATCCGCTAAAAGCAGACGGATGGACCTATGTCCAGGCCCATCGCTGGCGGATCGGATCGGGTGAGATCTGATGAAAATGGACATAGGCGGCAGCGGCACCTGACAAGCCCCTCCCCGCTCAGTGAGCAGAGAGGGACCTGTCATCCGCCGGCTCAGCGGAGATCAACGGAGAGATCTCTCACTGAGCCGTCGGACCGAGGCGGACTCCGTGGAAGCGGAGTCCGCCTCGTGTGAAAGGGGCCTTAGAGGAGGGGGAACAGTGTCCTCTAGTGACTGTTGATATGGAGCTCTTTATACCTACCTCACTTATATACTTAATGATACATAAGTGTGTAAAACCTTTTTATCTATATATGAATCAACCCATGAGATTAAAGTGGATGTAAACCCAATGTCATCCTTTCTAAACTACTGCCATAGGGGTTATCTATAAGGATATACATGCCTCCTGCATGTATCTTTACCTGTCAAATGTCTCCCCTCTGTCTGTTATTAGACCCAAAAAACTGCAGATTCTGTGGGTGGGTCTGTTGTCTGGAGCTCGGTGGGTGGAGTCGTGATGTCAGTAGACTCCCCGCCCACCTCTACATTCCTTGTCAATTTGCATTTTCTCCTGTGTATTTCTAACACTGAACTTCTGCTGAACTTCTGCTATGATCTCTAACATCCAGTGAAAAGACAGGAAAGTAACCACATGACTTCAGCATGCCAAATCCTGCTGAGGTGTGGAACAGCCAATCCTTGCAGAGCTGCTGAAGAAAGGAGTGGGGGAGGGAATTAAAAAATAATGCCTGTGTCTTAGGCTGTCACTCACAGCAAGGGGGAGTATTTGACAAAGTTTTTCTCAGTTTGTCAAGATTTTTCTCACTGAACAATAAAAGAGGATTGCTCAGAGATGGATTAACTCTGTGTGGCAAGACTGGGCTCAAATGATAGGGAATCTTATACTCTACAGTATGATATATATTAAAAAAAAAATTTGGGGTTTACATCCACTTTAAGGACGAATGATACCTGTGCGAAAAGGGTAACAATCTAATTTATTTAAACTTACTATTGTACAGAAAAGAAACTTATATTAATATGAGATTAACAACTGTAACATAAATGATACAACCTTAAAAACAACAATGTTACCAATGATAATAAATATTGCTATAATGGTCATACACATGCTATCAAGAGATTAATAATGTATTAAGGCAAAATCCTACGTTAGAAAAGGTTAGGGAAGAAAAGAGACATGAGATAATACAGATATATTGTATAGAGAGGTCTTACGTGTGGCCATCTTCCATCTAGACCAGGGGTCTCAAACTGGCGGTCCTCCAGCTGTTGCAAAACTACAAGTCCCATCATGCCTCTGCCTCTAAGAGTCATATTTGTAACTGTCAGCCTTGCAAGGCCTCATGGGACTTGTAGTTTTGCAACAGCTGGAGGGCCGCCAGTTTGAGACCCCTGATCTAGACTGTAAGCCCAAGAGAATTAGCATCTCTAGTTTTTTTGGTTTTATATTGTTAGAACCCACTCCCACCAATCAGAACTCAGGGTCACCTCATTGGTTCAGAAGTGGCATTGAATCCTGATTGGCTACCCCTGAAGCCTAAGGTTCATTGGTTAAGTTGGCTCAACTTCTGATTGGCTGTAATTTCAAGCCCAGTTAAACATCATGCTTAAACATTAGACTGTCTGGTGCCTCTGAGTCTGCCTTAAACCAGTTAGCTCTGTTTGATCTCAATATAGCCAATTCCGAAATTAGCATGTCAAAAGACCCCCCAACCAGGTGGTGAATTATCACCTGCCTAAAACATTTAACAGCTTTTGAGAACCAGGAAAAATCTAAGCTGGGCTCAACCTGATATCACAAAATATAGTCCTTTTATTAGACAGTTCCCCTGAAGATATAAATATGGATTGCAAAATCTCCACCACACTGTGGGGGGAAAACAACCATGGCCTCTGGAGAAGGCTCTAACTAAATCTAGTATTGAGTACAGACTCTGTGATTCCTAGTGTGGAAAACGTGGAGGCACACGCAGGGGGGGCCCCCGCTCCGGCCAAAGGGTATTGTAAACAGATGAAACAAAGCGCATACGTCAACATAGATATCTATGGAGACCCCCCGGCGCCCCTTAAGAGGCTCCAAGGGGGTGTCCCAGGTGGACCAGGGTGGAGGGCCCCCATCAGGGGGGTCCCCCTCGTCCACACGTGTGAGAGCAGATAAGTCATAATGAGGTCAAATAAATTTGAACATAACAGTTTAAAACATGAACAGTTGCCATCTGGGTCCAGTGCAGTGCTGCATCAGACATAACGGTTGTCTCACACACATTCCAGAGGACCCTGTCCAACTAAGGTCAGGCAACCATATGTGGGTTGCTAACACAAACATACAGGGCCCCTGGGGTCAGGAGAATGTAGTGAGGCAGTCCCACCAGCCAGCGGGGTAAGTATGAAATTCATCCAGCTGGGGATTTGAAGGTGGTGGAGTGGGAACGCTTCTGCTTCGTGAAGATAGTCTATCCAGTTGAGAGTAGCAGGCTAGGTGTCGCTGCTTGCAGGGGCCAGTCAGGGATGCGGATTTGGGGGAGACCGAAGGTCCCCAGGAAATTAGCCAGGTCCTCCAATGTGCAAAAGGTTGCTGTCTTGCCTTCATGGGAGGCCATGAGCTGGAAGGGGAATCCCCATCGGTATTTGATCTTTTTTGATTGCAAAAGCATCTGTGACCGGTTTAAGGGCCTTTCTCATCAGCAAGGTTTGTTTGGATAGATCTGTGAGCAGAATGACTGAGGTTTCATTGAACAAAATAGTGTCCTGCATGCGTGCTGCTTGCATGATATCAGCTTTAACCTTAAGGAAGTGGATCCTGCAGATGACATGATATTGTTTTCATTGGCAGGGTCGGATTAGGACGCTGTATACACCGCTCCCGCACCGCCCCAAAGATGCTGCTTGCAGGACTTTTTTTCCTGTCCTGCCAACGCACCGCTCCAGTGTGAAAGCACTCGGCAGTTTAGAGGTGCTATTTTTAGTGCAAAAATGCCTGTAAAATGCCTCAGTGTGAAAGTAGCTTATCGGGACAGATTCTATAATTATCAGACCCACATGAAAAGTTACCTGGGGGAGTAGGGTTGCCACCTGTACGGGATTCACCCGGACAGTCCGGGTTCTGAATCATCTGCCCGGTTTTCAGACTCTCTGAAACACGGACAGACCATTAAGGCAGGGGGAGAACCATTAGCATAATTGTCACTGTGGAGACAGCAGCAGTGTCACTGCTTCTCCATAAAATACACTGTGCTGGTATGTTTCTTAGAATCTAAAGCTCATTCCTGCCCCCCCCCTCCAGGCTCCTAAAGGGTCTCTCTTATCAGTGACTTAATCCCCTCCCCTCCCCTCTCCATCACTAGTGCTTAGAGAACCCAGGAGGCAGAGCTGAGGAGGAGATCATGTCAGGAGGAGTAGATAATGTCAGGCTGGTGCTACTCATACTACATGCAGGGAAGAGGTGAGCTGAGAGTTTTTGTCTGAGTCTCCTAGGGTGGAAAGCTGACAGGATTTGTTTTGCAGGAGTTACTGTGAAGGGTTAAGGTGACAGGAGGATTAGTCTGAAGTGTGTCTGAACAATATCTTCCAAGCCTCACACCTCTGTCTATACAAACATCCCCCATCCTCAGTCTAGTTAATGTGCAGTCATTTATGACCATTCATTAACCCTGTATGTATGTGGAGAGTGTAAACTTCTAATTGTAAAGAGCTTGGATAACACAGGGATATATGAATGGTCATACATTACATTCACATAATCTGTACATACCGAGTACTAGGAGCTGGCAGTTTTCATTGTTGTACTGTTGTAAATATTAGTGGATGAGTACACTAGCTTTTGTTTTTATATACATCACTATTTCTCAGCCCCCAACTCCCCCCAGGTGCATCACCCCCCCAGACCACTTCAAACATCCAGCTGGCATCATCCCCTCCACACTCCTCTCCTATACATACTACCACCACCATCCCCTCCACACTCCTTTCCTATACATACTACCCCCACCATCCCCTCCGGCCTCCGCACTCCTCTCCTATACATACTACCCCCACCATCCCCTCCGCACTCCTCTCCTATACATACCATCCCCACCATCCCCCTGCACTCCTCTCCTATACATACTACCCCCATCATACCCTCCACACTCCTCTCTTGTACATACTGCCCCCACCATCCCCTCCTCACTCCTCTCCTATACATACTACTCCCATCATACCCTCCACACTCCTCTCTTGTACATACTGCCCCCATCATACACACCACACTCCTTCTGCCACTCTGCATGTTGCAGAACTCGGTGCCTCTAAGCTTCGGCCTGCCACATTAATGTTGGCTTCCATAAGACAGCCATCTTTAAACCTGGGGGACCCATGATCTTCAATTGCCCGGAGGCCCCATGAGCTATCAGTCCACCCCTGGCCCAGACTGTGGCTACCCAGCAGGGTTGCTCACTGCAATTGTAAGCCAAGAGTGTCAACTGTGTTGACTCTGATGTAAAGGAGGACTCTTGTGATTACCTCCATATGATTAGAAATGTTATTTAAAGAGGGAGTCCACCTGAAAAAAAAATGATTAAAAGCCAGCAGCTACAAATACTACAGCTGCTGACTTTTAATAAACGGACACTTACCTGTCCAGGGGTCCAGCGATGTCGGCAGCCGAAGCCGAGCAATAGCTCAGCTCTCGGCTGCTGCCGCCGCCATTCTCGGTGTGGGAATAAAGAAGTGAAGCTTTACGGCTTCCCTTCCCGGTTCCCTACTGCGCATGCGCGAGTCACGCTGCGCGTCCTAAGTGGTCCACGCTATCTTCTGGGACCTGTGTGTTTCCCAGGAGACAGGGGGTGCGGGAGGGGGCGTGACTCCCGCGGGAGTCTATTCCCGGAAGTGGGTGCAGATACCTGTCTAATACAGGTATCTGCACCCCCCTCCCCCCTGAAAGGTGCCAATTGTGGCACCGGAGGGGGGGAGGAATCAGATGAGCGGAAGTTCCACTTTTGGGTGGAACTCCGCTTTAATCATAAAATATATGTATAGTGTATACTACATAAATACATAAATATTGCCTTGCATTGTACAGAGGTAATGAATTTAATGTACTACTGAAAAAAATAAAATTGCTGTGCGATGCTAATGTTTTCGGGTTTGGCTTGAATTCCACTTAGTACATGTGTGTACAGACACGGCTACTCACCAGCATCTGCAGGGGGAGGAGCCAGGACATTGATGCAGAAAATGGGTAGAAAGGAGCCCTGTCATTGCATGCTGATGACTGGAGGAGCGTGTCAGGGAGAGCTCTTCCGGCCAATCACCTCTGATCCCTCCCCAGCATTCTGCTCCCCATCTCCTCCATCTGCTGCAGGGATGAGCTCCGTGGAATGTAAGCAATCTCTGTCTTCTCCTCCTGCCCCTTGATCTCCTCAATGTCTGCAGCTCTACCACTTGTGATGTGAAGGAGATCAGGCAATGGGGGGAGCGGCAGGAGGAAAACATCAGATGAGACCAGCAGGAGCACCCCCCAGTTTCAGTCCTGTTCCCGGTCACAAGGAGCTGACCCACCATGGCTGTGAGACCCTCTATACTTTCTGCCACTCTGCCATACTTCCTGGTTGCTGGGGCAACACCAAGCTCACTCCTCACAGGCACCGCCGATTAGAAGCCTCCGGATGCACTTCTGCTGCGATTGGTGGAGGGGGAGATGGGCGGAAACTTTTCCGCCCACCTCCCCCTCCACCAATCCCAGCAGAAGTGCATCCTGAGGCATCTAATCGGTGGCGCCTGTGAGGAGTAAGCTTGGCGTTGCCCCAGCAACCAGGAAGTGTGGCCGAAAGTGGCTGTCAATCATCCAGCCTTCAGGCAACAGGTGGAAATACCTTGGGGGCCCGAGTCGCTTGGGACATCCGGGCCCCTTGGGATGCCCGGGCCCCTTACATGAGTGTGGGCTGTACCCCCCTGATGGTAGCCCTGGCTGTACCTCATGTGTTTGCCTACCTACAATTTGACCAAATTATAGTTGTGCAAATTTCTTTGAGTCTCTGTGTGCCATTATTCCACACTCTGTATCAACTCCTTGGCCCCGCCCACAGCCTCCGTCAGTCACCTGACTCAATGAAATGATTACACTTCCTCCCTGTTATCTTATCTCAACAGTTGTTGATGTAGACAGAGTAATTGCAAAAAGCCACTAGGTGCTAATCTATAGATCTCTATATTCAATGCAATACCAAACATACGGAAGAGCAAACGTGACAGATAAAAATAGGATTGATACACACACTGTAAGAAAAACTCATAATAAGCAGTCACTGAAAATACACTATAATTCTCCTTAAAATATCTCAAATACCATTACAAAAGGGCAGTGCTGGGACAAGGTCAACCCACTGCCCAGGGCAAAGATGGGAAACTGTGCCCCCAACCCCATTGCCCCCTCCCCCCCCCGTACACAGCGTTCCCCCCTCCTCCCACCCTCCAGTACAGAGCTCCCCACCCCCTAGCTCCCAGTACAAAGCTCCCCCCAATTGAGACAGCAGCCAGCAGGGAACACAGGGCTAGTGCCACCATGCTCCAGATGGCAAAAAGGCCTGCTGACAAGAGTGAAACTGCTGTCACTTCTGTCAATGAGAGGCAAAGAGAAGGAAGCTTCTGGAGCTCCCAACGTGTCCCCTCTGCACAAAGAGCTTGCGCTCGGGGGCACGTGCTTCTTCTGCCCCCGGCCACTCGCCCTGCATGTGGGGGTACCTTTTGTGTGTATGTGCACCTTTTGCGGGTGTGTGCGCTCATTAACGCCCAGGACCAGACAGGGACCGGGGTCATGTGAGAATCAAACATTATGCCGGTTCCCCAACTCAGAGATGAGCATTACATTACAAATACACAGCAATTTCCTGAGTCCTTCTGTAAACGTTCTGTCCCGTGTCACCACAAACATTCCTCTTCTTTACATTGCAGTTAGGATGGACACTGCTGAGCCCATGCCCTCTCCATCAGTCCAGCGTACCTCTGCTACCTCATTCCCATTGACAGAATAGGATTTCGCCATGCACCTAGTGCAGACCTCATGCTTGCATTTAATTAACACTTTACTCTCTCCCATACCATTCGGCCAAGCTGTGGGTCTCTGTAATGTGAGTTCAGTTACAATACTTTCTGGAAACCAACCACTGGGAGGGAGCCAGGTCACAAACCCCTTCGCTACCAGAGCACCCTTCACCATGCCAGGACCACGCTTCATGTCCAGCTGCAATGTAACTTGCACTAATTCTTGGTTACCCATAGCAACTGCATTACTCCTTATCGTTGTCGAATAATACCTTAGTAGTGGCTTTGCTTCATGCCCCACATGTGCTTTTACTGACCCAGTTCTTTCATACCCCAGAAACCATCATGCACCCCTTGAAGTGACTTTAGACCAGGCTTAGAACAGTTGATGCAACTTTACTGAACATGAAGTTCATGAAGTACATTTCCAGTACAACATGTCCCTGTCTAACTCAACTAAGCTGTTCAGGCATACCTCAACAAAGTGGTTGTCCATGGCTGGTATTCCTGCAAAGCTTGGCAGTTCTCTAACTTCCAGTTTTCTTTGACGGACTGCCGGGAGCAGCAGTCCCCCTCAGTGCTCCATGTCAGTATGGCATCTCCAGGAACAAGGATCAGAGAGAGCCAGCAAACCTGGCCTTTCCCCAATTTTTTACAGCATTCCCATCACTCGTCTTGTGATCCAATGTGTGGTCCCTTTTCAGCTTTCATTTATGGAGGGAATGGGGAAGGGTGGGCCTGGCGGCACATCATCGGGAGGTGGCAGACTGAACCCTGAGGTTACAGCCACCTCCCAATGACATCATGAAGGAAGAGGACAGTGGCAGCAGAGGGGTGGATTGCAGTGTAAGATAAGTATATAAATTGTGGATAAGTATCTGAATTGAGGGCAACCCAGTATCAGGTAAGCAGGGATTTTAAAAAATTAAATGGGGGGGGTGATGATGTTCCTCTTTAAATTGTGAAGCATGGGCTAAAGTTGTTCACCTGACATCAGCATTTGTGGGCAGATCAATGATCTCACTTCAGCTAAAGTTGTAGCAATTTTCCCTTATCAAGTGACATACGTTACTTAACAGTTCAGTGTTTAACAAATAATCTTCTTTTGATTTATTAAAAAGGCTTAATGGAAATGCGCTACATCTACAAAATATGCAAAATACCACGTGCCAATCTCTACTTAAGTGTGATGATGGATCATAACTAAAACCCTAAATTAATCCATCTAAGAAAATTAGGTCATTGTCATAAAGTTGTCAGCTGTGATTTGATGTTCTATAAAGATAACGGAGCGTGTCTGTCAACATGCTACTTGAGAAGATTATCGGGATTATTTGTTTAACCTTTAATTAAGAAGAAAAAAAATGGAAAACCCTCGACTTTTGAAATTGGTATTTATATAAGGCTTATTAACAGCTAAAGCTGTCTATATAGGGGTAGAGTGGGCTGCCAAAGATTTCTTCTCCTGAGCTATCTCTAATAGACATGGACATCCGCGATGATGACAAATCTGATATATGTGGAAGCCTTGAATGAGTACTGACACCTTATATTATGCAGAGAATAATGGAAGAGATAAACAACATTAAGGCACACTATATATTGGAAATTTACAATGCAAAACATTTTATCTCCTGTAGGCTAAAAAGCTATATATAGCAGAGAGCATATAACATTATTTGCTCAACACCACATTGTTACTCCAATCATAAAATACAAGTCACAATGCGAAGCCTGGGGTATCTCATCGAGTTCTCTCTGCTTAATGTCACAGAGCTTACAAACATCTGTGATTGTAGGAGAGGCTGGTCACATAACTTTGACAGGTCATGTAATCGGGCTGTACTTGTGGCTTTTTTTTTACTCATTGGCAGGGCTTTTTTTTCTCTGAAAATAGGTGCATGAACCCAACCACGATGACCCAAAACCCCCCTTTGCCTCCCCAAACACACCCTCCCAACCTCATCAAATAGTGAGCGTGCTCAAATGTCACTGTAGCAAGGTCTTTTACCTCTTTTGGTCTAATGAGAACCTCCAAGGCCAAAGATAGCTGACATCCTTCAATATGTAGTGGGTTGTGAGGCATAGTGGGTGCAAAGATGGTGAAAGTCATTGGGTGCCAGACGCTTCTTGGATGTAAAAGAGGTTTTATTTCTTTTGATAGTCCCTTTTATAGATTTTTTTTTAGGGAAAAGAGGGTTAAGGCCTGGACACCCTTAGATAGTTGCAAATTCAACTGACAGACTCAGAGACTTCAATAGGAGAACAGCCGTGCAGGGAAAGGCCCCAGCAAGGAGCCACTTCTGCACGTGCAGGATTGCTGTCTCCTATGGTAACAGTCCTTTAACAGTTCCTAACTCAAACATATCAGTTCTTTCAGCTCCACTACAACTGCTCCTTGTAGTTCTTCAATACTGAGCTTCTGGTCTCTCACTAGACCCTCTGATTCTCTGACTATGATTCTACTCCCTTGAGCTCCTCTAAGGTTTGCGGTGGTATCCCCTCAAGCATCACCCCCCGCTTCTCTGCTGGGTCCCTAGCTTGGCACTCCAGATACTCCTCAAGCTTCACCCCTGCTAATCGGCTCGGTCCCTGGCTTGGCACACAAGGCTGCTCTGCAAGTGTCTCCCCTGCTGGTTGGGTCCCTGACTTGATCACTACCTGAAGTATCCTGATTCTTAACCGTGCCCGTGCGGTGTGAATATGATTGCGGTACTTGCTTCAGCTACTCACTGTGGTCCCTGGTAAAGGAGTCCCTTCGTGGCGACCCCCCCCTTTTCTTTTTTCTTCTTTCCTTCTTTCCTCCCTTCCCTCTCCCCCCTCCTTTTTTCCCTCTCCCCCTCCTTTTGTTCCCCCTCCCTTCCCCCCATCCTCCCCCCCCCCCTTCCCTTCCCCCCCCTCTTCTTCCCCCCCTTTCCTTTCCCTTCTTCCCTCCCCTTTTCCTTTTTTCCACCCCTCTCCCCTCCTCTTCTTTTCTCTCCTTTTGTCCCCCCTCTTCCCCCGCCCTTTTTTCACCCAGCACGTACCTTCCCTCACATAACCACTGGTCTGGTCCACCCGTCACCTCACCACACCTTTGTGTGTATGAAATTTTTCAGCTCCCAAATGCTTAATCCCTACATTATTCTCTAATCAGATTCTGTTACTACAATCCCCCATGTCCGCCGCGGGGGGAATTGTTTTCGTCCTGTCGTTTGCTGGTCCCATCCGAGTGGGTGAGTTGGTCTCCTCTTTTTAACACTGAATGTAATATTTTGTTAAAACCTTTGTGCTGTGTTTATTATGCTGTTGTAAATGTATTATCTGTCTTATAGACCACTCCTCCTGAAGAAGCGGTCTCTTGCCGCAAAACCGGTTGAGGATTTTTATGTATACCCCTCTTCAACAGAAACTCTACTGGGGAACCCGTAAGTAGCTTGTTAACCATGGTGTATACAGTTTGCTTTTTAACAAAATACACTGTTTGTATATATATGTTTTGTATGCATTAAACTTTATTTTTATGATTAATCAATTGTTATCCATTATCAAGTGCCGAGATAGTCCATAATTAAACTCTCTAGGCATGGACGTGCGTGGTTCAGCTTCAGCAACTGCCCTCGCACCTCCACTCCCCAATCTTTCATTCTCCCCTAGGCAATAATAAAGGATGGTGATAGGCTGGAGCATGCAAGATTAAAAAAAAAGGTAGACAAACATAAATAGGGGGGGTCATGTTTCAGAGGGAAGAAATTGCCTACCACTGGGGAAATTTATCTTCACTTCCTGTGTCAGATATGCAACAGGAACTTGGTGGAAATCTTCTAAAGTGATGGCAAGTGCTGGAACAAGAGTAGAAGGTTTCCCCTCACCTATTGTTATGGGGAGAAGTCTAAAATTTGGGATTTTCCTGTCAGTGGCGTCACTAAGGGGGGACCTGAGGGGGCCACGACCCCCAATATTATAGTGTGCCCCACCATGTGCCCCCCATCAGGTTACAGGTATAACTCATATAACGGCCGGTGCCACGGGCCACCCACTCACGATTTTTTTTTCTTCTTGGTGGTGAAATGACACTGTCTGACTGACCCGTCACTTGCCTGTCTCGGAGCCTTGAGGAAGTCGGGGCTAGCTGACGTCACCTGACAGCCGCCGCTGTTGCTTCTGGGAGTTGTAGGCCGCGGCTGTGTGCTCAAGCTCTCTGCTCCCAGTGGGTGGATTCTGCAGAGCAGCGCAGCCAGCCTGAGCCTAGTGAGAGTAAAACTACAACTCCCAGTCGCCACGATTACAAAAGCAAATACTCTTGTGCACAGGTGTGTAAGCTAGATGATCCAAAGAATTCAAAATGGACAATGAATTTCGGCCTTGCTGCCCTCCAGGATGGGGATATCCTAGTAGCCAAACGAAAAGAAAGAAAGAGGGCGCACCAGCCTAGTGCATTATCCTTTAGTATATTTATTTAAAAACATGATTAACGTCAGGACTGCACTTCCGCCCTGTGGACCGCAACCAGGAAGAGACAGTGCGGCGTGCATTCCACCCGCTGATATAGGACATTGAGATATGCGATCGGACGGGTAGATGTCGGCTATGGACGCTAGAGATAGAGACTGTGCGCCCTTAGAGCAACTGTGGTCCCCACAGATGGGCCCTTCGGATAGAGATGAGTTATTGCCGTCTCCTATATATGACACTTGCGATTTTCCATCTGCAACCTATGATGCCCAGTTTAGTGAGATGTATGTGACCCATCTATGGATCTGGGTCAGTCTATTGCCGGGCGCATGCACCATTAGTATGTACACACATGTATAATAATATAATAAGATACGAGAGACAAATTATCACTATAAACATAAATACATATACAACTATTTAGTTAAGGTCCGTCCTTTGCAAGACCTCCCACTATTTGGGGGAGGGGCTTCAGAATAGACCTGGGATGTGGCTCACAGATGAACACATGGACACATGTATAAATAGCTTCAAGAGAACAGCACAGATAAGGCTCAGAAGAAGAAGGGACACCTTTGAAACGAGCCAGCCAGCAGCGGTTCGTACATCCTCTTCCTAGGACCTGGAAACTGCTACCAGTGGACCAATTGCCTTAGGATTGCTATAAGCGCGACTTTCTTTCTACCCTTGTGAGTAGATTTTAATCATGTTTTTAAATAAATATACTAAAGGATAATGCACTAGGCTGTGTGCCCTGTTTTCTTTTCCCAGTCGCCACAGTCAGATCTTTCTTGGAGTTGGACACACACGTGGCTGGCCCGGGTGCACTGAGCATGTAACAGAAGTTGACCCCAGGAGACAGGAGCATCATCCACCCCCCAGCACTGGAAGAGGCCGTGCAAGGAGGAGGACCTGTGAGCTGGCAGCTGCTGAGGTGAGAGACCCTGACACCCCCAGCTGACCCCCACGTGATCATTCCATCTATCTCCCCCTCCCATACACCTCATTTACCCTGCCCCAGTTCCTACCCAGGAACCTCAAAATAGCCCTCAACACTGTGGGTCCACTCCTGCCGGGAGCTGCCCAAGTGCCCATGGCCTGTGGGTCCTGCTGGCCACTGGCCTGTGAGTCCTGCTGGGAGCTGGCCATGGCCTATAGGCCAGCGGCCAGCAGGACCCATAGGCCATGGCTCGCTCCCAGCAGGACCCATAGGCTAGTGGCCAGCAGGACCCATAGGCTATTGTCTGCTCCCAGAAGGACCCACAGGTCAGTGGCCAGCAGGACCCATAGGCTATTGTCTGCTCCCAGCAGGACCCACAGGCTAGTGCCCAGCACCCAGCAGGACCCACAGGGCAGCAGTACCCATAGGCTATTTTCCGCTCACAGCAGGACCCACAGGGCAGCAGGACCCATAGGCTATTGTCTGCTCCCAGCAGGACCCATAGGCTATTGTCTGCTCCCAGCAGGACCCATAGGCTATTGTCTGCTCACAGCAGGACCCATAGGCTATTGTCTGCTCCCAGCAGCACCCATAGGCTATTGTCTGCTCCCAGCAGGACCCATAGGCTATTGTCCACTCCCAGCAGGACCCACAGGTCAGTGGCCAGCAGGACCCACAGGTCCGCAGCTAGCTCCCAGCAGGACCCACAGGCTGTGGGTCCTGCTGGGAGCTAGCCACGGACCTGTGGGTCCTGCTGGCCACTAGCCTAGGGTGACCAGAAGTCCCCGTTTTACAGTCCCTGGACTGAGGACACTGTCCCTGGACCAAAACTGTACCCACAAGCTGGGGCAGAGGGGGGCCCTAGGGCCAACCCTACCATGGGTCCCACTGTGCCCATTGGGCTGCCTCAGAGGGGAAGGTGGGGCAAGCACCACCGGATTACACAGAGCGGGGATCTCCCACTTACCCGGCAGCTGCTGTCATAAGAAGCCCCGCCTCCTGGATGGGCTCCTATGATAGACTGCACACTGGTGATGTCTATCTTAGAAGCCGATCCAGGAGTTGGGATTTCTTATGACAGCGGCCGTGCCGGGTAAGCGGGTGATCCCCACTCTGTGTAATCCGGCGGCTCGCCTCTCTCTAATCATCATGCACTGAACAGGCTGCATTGATGGGCACTGGTGAGGCTGCATTGATGGGCACTGGTGAGGCTGCATTGATGGGCACTGGTGAGGCTGCATTGATGGGCACTGGTGAGGCTGCATTGATGGGCACTGGTGAGGCTGCATTGATGGGCACTGGCGAGGCTGCATTGATGGGCACTGGCGAGGCTGCATTGATGGGCACTGGTAAGACTGCTTTGATGGGCACTGGTGAGGCTACATTGAGGGGCACTGGTGAGGCTACATTGAGGGGCACTGGTGAGGCTACATTGATGGGCACTGGTGAGGCTACATTAATTGGCACCAATCAGGCTGCATTGATTGGCACCGGTCAAGGCTGCATTAATGGGCACCGGTGAGGCTGCAAAGATGGGCACCGATCAGGCTGCATTGATGGGCACCGGTGAGGCTGCATTGATGGGCACGGTGAGGCTGCATTGATGGGCACTGATCAGGCTACATTGATGGGCACCGGTAAGGCTGCTTTGATGGGCACCAGTGAGGCTGCATTGATGGGCACTGGAGTGCATTCCATTCTTGAAACATATAGATATATATAATTGCATTTTATGGTTAGCCCCCTTACTTTTATCCCTGTCCCCCCATGTGCCCCCCCTAAATATGAAAGCTGGAGATGCCACTGCTTACTGTTTTGGTAAAAATATTCACTAGTTCAAATTAAGTGGTGAATCTCCCCAACTGCAACAAAGACAGCAATAATAGGTTCCCCACCCTATCTAAAACAAAACAAAAAAAAAGATAGGGATACACTTGAAATTTCCAACAGATTTCCACTAGTAATTAACAAAAACAGAAAGCTACGTTAATCATCCCAGCATAGCACAAAAGCTTAACCACTTCAGCCCTGGAAGGATTTACCCCCTTCCTGACCAAGCCCTTTTTTGCAATACGGCACTGTGCGACGTTGTACCTAAACAAAATTCGCGTCCTTTTTCTTCCCCCAAATAGAGCTTCATTTTGGTGGTATTTGAACACATCTGCAGTTTTTATTTTTTGCGCTATAAACAAAAAAAAGCGACAATTTTGAAAAAAAAAAGCAATATTTTTTACTTTTTGCTATAATAAATATCCCCAAAAAATATATAAAAAAACACATTTCTTCCACAGTTTTGTATTCTTCTACATATTTTTGATTAAAAAAAAATCACAATAACCGTATATTGATTGGTTTTCGCAAAAGTTATCTTGTCTACAAAATAGGAGATAGATTTATGGCATTTTTATTGATATTTTTTTTTTTATTAGTAATGGTGGCGATCTGTGACTTTTATCGTGCCTGCAATATTGCAGAGGACAGATGGGACACTTTTGACACTGTTTTGGGACCATTGGCATTTATACAGAGATCAGTGCTATAAAAATGCACTGATTACTGTGTCTAAATGTCACTGGCAGGAAGGGGTTAAACACTAGGGGGCGATCAAGGGGTTAACTGTGTTCCTTCAGCATGTTCTAACTGTAGGGGGATGGGCTCACCAGAACATGACAGAGATCACTGCTCCTGATCACTGGGAGCAGTAGATCCCTGTCATGTTGCTAGGCAGAACAGGGAAATGCCTTGTCCCTGTTCTGCTACTCCGAGCCACGATCGCGGGCCACCGGCGGACATCAAGTCTGTGGGACCTGCAGAGCCTGCAAACAGCGGACGATGCAGCGACGTACGGGTACGTTGTTTTGCGCTCCCGAGCCACTTTGCCGACGTAAATCGGCGTGAGCCGGTCGGCAAGTGGTTAAAGCTGAATTCCAGGAATTCAGCCCCTTCGTAAAAATTGAAGGCACACTATGAGTTAAAGTGGTTGAGATCCAGATCTCAAATTTTGTTTGTCGGAAATTACAACGGAAAATGTCAGATGGAGCCTACACACGGTCAGAATTTCCGACAACAAGCTCCCATCGAACATTTGTTGTCGGGAAAATCCTATCGTGTACAGGGCAAACATGTTGTCGATCTGTGTGGGACTATAAGCCTGAGAAGCTGAGTGCTAGAGAAAGGAAGAAGAAGGAGAAGCCAGGGTTGGGGGCAGTCTTGTGGAGTACTAAAAATGATGCATGCATGCTATATAGTTTTCATGAGCTCTTTGCAAACAGTTGGCATCCCCTGTAATCAAGTTGAAAATGGAGAATATGGAAGAAGAAGGCTCAAAGTGTTTCATCAGTGGGCAAAGTGATGGCAACAGTCTTCTGGGATTTCAAGGATGTGCAGCAGTAGTGCAGAAGACTGTTGCCTTTACTTCTCCCACTGATTAAACACTCCAAGCCTTCTTCTTCCACTTTCTCTATTTTCCAATAGATTATGGGGGTTCCAACAGTTTGCAAAGAGCGCATGTTAAATAATATAAAATGCATGCACCATTTTTAGTGCTCCACAAGACTGCCCTCAGCCATGCCTTCTCCTTCGTTTTCCTACTTTCTCTAACACTCAGCTTCTCGGCCTTGTGGTCCCACACAGATCTACAATGCTAGGTCCAGCCTCTCTGGGTACTACCTCCCCCACAAGTCTTTGCTCCTCCAAGCAATCCTCAGGCAAATGGGTTTAGCTTTTCCTCCCAAGGATGCACTGCAGACAATCAGTCTCCTTTGTATCCTGGATGGAGGGCAGCCCTCCTTCAGCAGCCAGATGAAAATGAAGGCAGTACAAGAAGATTCTAATTGTTCCCTAGTGGGCAAAGTGATGGGGACAGTCTTCTGGGATTTCAAGGATATGCAGCAGCAGTGCAGAAGACTGTTGCAATCACTTTGCCTGCTGATGGAACACTTTGAGCCTTCTTCTTTCACTTCCCTCATTTTCAACTTGACTACGGGGGGTGCCAACTGTTTGCAAAGTTGTCAACTGTTTGCAAAGTGTCATGTATCTGGTTGGAGGCTGAAGTGATGAGAGGGCTTCCCCTCCTCCCAGATTGTGCTGTACCCCTGAAGGTGGTAACAGAGAGTGCTGTGCCCAAAGAAGCACGGGTTGCCAGCTATGTAGCCATGTAGTTGCCTGATGATCAGAGCAGGTGAGACACCAGGAAGAGACTGCTGGGATGACAGCAAGCAGGTGACACTCTAGGTGTGCAGGCAGATCTTGAGATGAGTATGTAGGAAGCGGAGCCAGGAGCCAGAACCAGGATTATTTACAGGAGGTCAGTCAGGAACAAGAACAGGAGCCCTGTCAAGATCAAGTCAAGGTCATGCACAGTAGAGCAGGCAGTAGCAAAGTCCGTGTGAACAAGCCAAGGTCAAGACAGGTAAGCCGGCAAGCCGGGTCAGCAATGGAAAAGCCAAGAATACAGCAAAACAGAAGCACAGGATACAGAAGGCAGACGATCATCCAGCAACTTGTGGGCCAGACTGCTTTCCTTATAAAGGCCACTGGGCCCCAGAATCGGTCACGCTTTGCGTGCGCCATGGCTAATAGGCATGTATGCACGTGCGCCCACGCACCTGCACACAACCTCTGTGCACATTTCCGCGCAAATTAGCACGACCATGTTGAGTATTCGCAGATATGCCAGTTCTTCTGCGGTTCATCTTCTCATACAAAGAGTGCATGAAAAGTATGCATGCGCCATTTTCAACCTTGAACTTTTGGAAGAGTGGAAGAGTGGCTTGGTACAGGGATAACGTTTCATGTCTATGTGTTCACATCTTCTGTGTTGGGTCATGGATTTTTCAAACTACCCTTGGAAATTATGGTACGTGAATGGGTACATGTAACACATATAAAGTAGAGGTTTTCCCAATTTGGCTGCAAAAGTGTGCCAGTTAGCGGCAGCTGTCCGCATTCTGTCTGCAGTGAGGCAGCAGTATAATGCGTTTTTCGGCACATGACACAGCAACCTTTTTTTGCATGAAATATTTTTGAAGCATTCAAAAGTGACATTTCAATTATTTCACTCCACAGTAGTGTGGTGCATTGCACTGCTGTACAGTCACATGCAATCCTGTTCTGTGTGCTGTTATAAAATGCAGCATGTCTGCATTTTATCACAGCTCACTGCACCACACCTCCTGGGTGCATTTACAGTGTGAATAGGACACATAGAAAACAACTGTTTTCTATGGGTCATAGCGGTGACCTTCTTTCAGTGCGGAAAAACATAGGTCACCACACTATATGTGAACAGGACCGTAAGCCCAATACACAGTTTTTAGTAGTAAAGTAAAATATAGGACAATATATTTTCTGGATAATTACTAACAACCTTTTTTTGTTGTATACGGTATTTCATATTTGATCGGCAAAAATTATGTAGCAATAACTCTCGGTGGAGCTGCTGGTTTAAGTGGGTCTGTTACCTTCACTGTGCTTCCCTCTGTTTCACCGGCACCGGGTCTAGGGTCCCGTTGAGTTTACCTCTGGACGATACACGCACCAACACTGGAGTACGTTTTCAATGCTTTATTAAACACTTGACTTAGGAAAAAGCAGGAAAGAGACAAAAGGGAAACTGCAGAAGAAACTCAAACATCTTCCTTTAGGGTTCTGTTAACAAATGTTCGGGTAGAATTCAGATATTGTATGGAATGCGCTCCCCTCGTGGGACACACTCCTTGCTCGTCTGGATAGGCCTCTCTCACCAGCCTAGCAGCCAGTACGCAGCACGAATCAAAGTCTCTGCCACAGACTTGCTTGGGAACAAAATCCGTACGATCCTCTGCCACAGGATGTATCAGATTTTCTGTAATGAATGTCAGTCACAGTGCCTGAACCTTTAAGCCAACCTGGCAACACTATGCTGTATAGTTACTTTTGGATAGGTCCTCAAACCGAGTCACCAGGCCCCTCTATAGACCAGCACGCTGCTTGATCTCTCCAAGACGGGTCCTCCCCTGGGATCTTCTCGGTTGTCCAGCTTTGTCACACAGGACCGACAGCTCAGGACCATTCCTCGGCCGCGGTGGTAGGCCCCAGACAAGCCTCTGGACCCACCCCTGGAGCCGTAGTATCGTGGGCCTCCGGAACGGAGGACCACGAGGTAGCTCCTTAACGCATACCTGTCGGCCAGGAGTGCCAGCAGGTGGCTGAAAAATGAACCCCAAAATATGGCGTCTGTCCCATAAATACCCTCGCCCAGAATGCAACTCGGAGGACCACCTCCACCGAGTTGTCTCCGGGACAGAAGAGCATCCATTCGCTTCAACACGTTGCCTTTTCAACACTAATCAGTGATAACAGCGACACCCACCGGTCAGCATGGAAACACACACAACGTCAGCCAAGCTGGAACAGAGGCAAACTTACATATAGTTACATAGTTACATAGTAGGTAAGGTTGAAAAAAGACACAAGTCCATCAAGTTCAACCTATGTGTGTGATTATGTGTCAGTATTACATTATATATCCCTGTATGTTGCGGTCATTCAGGTGATTATCTAATAGTTTCTTGAAGCTATCAATGCTCCCCGCTGAGACCACCGCTTGTGGAAGGGAATTCCACATCCTTGCCGCTCTTACAGTAAAGAACCCTCTACGTAGTTTAAGGTTAAACCTCTTTTCTTCTAATTGTAATGAGTGGCCACGAGTCTTATTAAACTCTCTTCTGCAAAAAAGTTTTATCCCTATTGTGGGGTCACCAGTACAGTATTTATACATTGAAATCATATCCCCTCTCAAGCGTCTCTTCTCCAGAGAGAATAAGTTCAGTGCTCGCAACCTTTCCTCATAACTAAGATCCTCCAGACCCTTTATTAGCTTTGTTGCCCTTCTTTGTACTCGCTCCATTTCCAGTACATCCCGCCTGAGGACTGGTGCCCAGAACTGGACAGCATACTCCAGGTGCGGCCGGACCAGAGTCTTGTAGAGCGGGAGAATTATCGTTTTATCTCTGGAGTTGATCCCCCATTTAATTCATGCCAATATTCTGTTTGCTTTATTAGCAGCAGCTTGGCATTGCATGCCATTGCTGAGCCTATCATCTACTAGGACCCTCAGGTCCTTTTCCACCCTAGATTCCCCCAGAGGTTCTCCCCGCAGTGTATAGATTGCATTCATATTTTTGCCACCCAAATGCATTATTTTACATTTTTCTACATTGAACCTCATTTGCCATGTAGTCGCCCACCCCATTAATTTGTTCAGGTCTTTTTGCAAGATTTCCACATCCTGCGGAGAAGTTATTGCCCTGCTTAGCTTAGTATCGTCTGCAAATACAGAGATTGAACTGTTTATCCCATCCTCCAGGTCGTTTATGAACAAATTAAATAGGATTGGTCCCAGCACAGAACCCTGGGGAACCCCACTACCCAACTTAACCTTCCTAACGAACAAGTTACTAAATTTACCCAACGTGCGGTAGATTGCAAATCTACCAGCGCTACAATTATATTATTGGAAATATGTCTCCTATTAGAAGAAAATACTTCTATATGTGTATCCATTTATTGTTCCTTTGAAATAACCCAGTAAATATTGTGCAGATACAGTCCCCATCAATTGTTAGGTACAGAAGCTCCAAGCTGGGGACATAAATTTCCCTCTTCCCATTAAAAGAAGTGACATTTACATAAGATTCAGAAGGTCATGACCTTCCTAGTTTTTTATCTCCCAGAAAGAAAATGAGTTTTCTTCAATGCCATAAATACTGAAGTGTTTTATTAGTACAAAGTTTAGGAAATAAAGCCTGTAGCTTACACCACTTTAATCTTTCAGAAAATAAATGAGTTTTGACTAAACTCTATAAATATGAAAGTCCTGAGGTAGGGCTAAATGAAATATTTAGCAAAGTAATAGGTTGACTGAATATGGCACATTGAGCTGTCACTGTACAATGAATAGGTGTACCGGAGCAGATATATTAGACAAATCAATACACACTATAGCCAAACTTTCATTTTAAGAAACAAAATAAGTAAAAATTACATATAATTAACGCATCTTAAAGGGACGCTATAAAATAATGTCACACAATCTCACTCTTGAGATTAAGAAAATATAAAAAAATGCATTAAAATTTTTTGCATTCTGTTTTTGAGCCACCAGGTATAGCTTTACATTACTTTTTTCAGATATGTAGCTTTACCTATTTAAAGTGAAATTTCAAGGGGAAGTTCTGCTTTTTGCCCTTCTTCCCCCCTCCTCTACTATTTTTTGCACTTTTTTTGGGAGAGGGTTTTGACAGGTACCTGCTCCCACTTACGGTCAGATCGCCGTGGCGCATTTAGTGGAAGTTCTCCTCCCCCCTTCCTTGCCTGCAACCTTCTGGGACACATCATAGGTCCCAGAAGGCTGCAGGACCATTCACAAAGCTCAGGCATGCACAGTGGCCAGCCAGCTGTGAAGCCACAAGGAATCACAGCCAGCTGCCCACAGTAAACATGCAGGCGCCAGAGACCCAAAGACTGGTGAGGATGGCGCTGGACTCCTGTCAGGGCTGGGTTCTTAGCAGCTTTCTTCTCTGTGCTCAGGTTGCTCAGCTATTGGATAATTGTCAGCACTAATTGTTCCACAGTGGCTCACCTGATGATCATTACCTGCTCGTCGGTCCCCCCTACAGCCAGCCCCTTCTGGCTATTTATACTGTCGTGCCTTCACCTGGTCAAACATATCTGGAGTTTCTCTGCTGTGTTTCCTGTAAAAGACTTTGCCCAGCTGACGTCCCTTCTGGTTTCTGATCCTGTCCTTCTGCCTCTGACTACGCTGAACTCTGGTTTCCTGATTACTGGCTTGTCTGACTATCCGCTTTGGCTTCCGATCCCTGGCTTATGCTTTCATTAGGTTTACTGATCTGTACCAATTTTACCATTACATTGAAAGGTGTTATTTTTACTGTATTTCTGTCTCAGTCTGATCTGACAACCCCTGGACAAGGTGAGTTTCCTTTTTTGTAAAGTCAGCAGCTGCCAGTTCAAAGCCTTTTGTTTACAGGCTCCATAGCTCAAGCCACAATTTACGCACAAAACTGGGTGACTCATCAGCAGTAACCCAGTTCAGTGACTCAACCAATTACCGTATAGCTTTGGGCAACTTTTCTGTCAAACAAAAGTCTGTTAGTGACTGTTGTGCTCTTTGGCTACCCCACAGTGCCCTAAAAATCCTACAGGATACAGGATATAGGTTACACCCTCTAGTGTTACTAGCAGTAGTACAGCCAAATTTATCTGGCCCAGGGATAAACCCATGGTATGGAATCTGGGTCAGAGTTTTTAGCAGTCAGGACTGGATGACTCATCCTGGCAGCTCTCTGGTCACTTCCTCTGTTTCAAGAATGTTGGAAACTGTTTTAGAAGATAGTGGGTGGAAGCTAGGAGGGGTTGCCTTGAATTTTTAGGGGCCCTTAGCAAATCCCCAGGAAGTGGGCCTGGCAGGGGACTAATGAGCCTTTAAATAGGAATGAGCCATGCCAGTTAGGGAGTCGGGTGGAATATGGAGAAGCAGTGCTGAGGGGAGTCTGTCGGTGGCCCTTGTGGAACCCCTGCCGGGGGGGGGGGTTCCCTCAGGCTGGAGCTTGGGAGGCTAGCCTGGAAGGATCCCACCACAGGAGGCAGTCGGAGGGACCCTAACCGGAGAGTAGATCAGTACAGTGCAAGGACAGACAAGAGGAGAGACTGCTGTCTTGAATATAGCAGTGTGCTAAGTCTTCATCCAACCTTTCCCTGGGGAGTCTCCATGTGTATGTCAGTCAGGAAAACTGGGAAGAGAAAGCAGCCAGGTGGGCTAGCATTTCCGCAAGCAGTAGAGCTGGGATCAGTGTTTATGTGGAAGCAGAAGGTGGTGCAAGATACTGTTCATTCCACATGTGCTACTTTACCAAGGCTAAGAGAGTTCAGGCTAAGAGACTTTTTAGCCTGTAATGGGCTGTTGCTGAGCTAACAAGAGACATTAGTTCCTTTCAGGAGTGATGCAGGAGGAAGGAAGAAGAGGAATTTGTAAATAGGGAGGAAGTTGACCCTGGTATTGTTTGTTGAACATTCCCAATTTAGCCATCCCATAATCCCTTACTCCATCCAAGTTACCATCCCCTAATAAAACAATAAAAGGCAAGCCAAAGGACTGATTTCTGTGTCTGGATGCAAGAAGGAATTGCTGTGCGACTGGCTTTGCAGCAGTGGAGAACCCTGACATCAGCAACTCCTATCGGGGTATTGCTACACATTTATGTCACTAGAATGAACATCAAAAACAAAGCGCTCCCTGTAAAGAAGAGTGTTCTTACCTTCTGTGCTGCTAATTTGCCAGTTATTTATAGCAAAGAAGCCAACACATTACCAGGTATCGAATATTTAAAATGCTACTCTGGGTGAGATAAAGTTCATACTCCACAATTATATCTAAGGTGCTGGCTTGGCTCATTTTTTACCAAAGCAATAGGTGCAGAACTCCAGTTGCTGGGGCACTTGGTCCCCCTCTGCACTTAGTGGTCTAACCTGCCAGCCCTTACGTCTTTACTGTGACCTTTAGTGACTTAGTGGCCA
Source organism: Aquarana catesbeiana (assembly GCF_042186555.1). NCBI lineage: Eukaryota > Metazoa > Chordata > Amphibia > Anura > Ranidae > Aquarana > Aquarana catesbeiana. The sequence continues at coordinate 733,372,032 of NC_133325.1, read as the reverse complement.
TTGGGAGAAACCACAGACCATCCAAAACACCTTAAAATAAGTGAAAAAAATATGTAAAACAGTTTGCAAACTTACAAACCAAAACAAAATAATGACTATATTAGTTTTAATTCAGCAGTGTGGAGGAAAAAAACATGCTTAAAGTGGTTGTAAACCCTTTTTGTTGACCTTTACCTATAGGTAAGCCTAGAATAAGGCTTACCTATAGGTAGTGGAAATATCTCCTAAATGTGCGCCGTTTAGGAGATATTTCACTTGTAGTGCGCCGATGACGACATGCACTGTGAAAAAACGGACCACCGTGCCGTTTCTTCCCCCAACGCGTGGGGCGACTGACGGCTCCTGCGTGCATGCACGGGAATGACATCACGCGACTCCAGCCAGTCACAGAGCCGGAGTCCGTGGCCCCGGAAGGAAGAGGGGCGAAGATGGACGCGGCCTGCTCAGGGGACAGCCCGGGCTTCGTTTGCAAGTAAGTGTCGTATAATGGGCTAGTATGCTATGCATACTAGCCCATTATGCTTTTCATTTGCAGGCCTTGCAGGGAGCAAAAGAGGAAGTAAAACCCATCAGAGTTTATTTCCTCTTTAAGTTGTCCATACACAGCCAACTTGAGTTTCAAATTTGTCAGTGCCCAGTGTTGCTCTATGAAGCCAGAGACAGAGCAGGCCGGCCAGCCTATCTTAAAGTCCCTTTTCAGAGATCTTGCAGCTTTGCTCTGTCTCTGGCTTCATAGAGCAACACTGGGCACTGACAAAAGGATTGTAACCACTATTACCTAGAAAAACCTCTTTTGCAGCAACTTTATGTGAGGATAACTCTGAAGGATTGAAACACAGCTCTGTGGCCATCATCCAACAGATCCAATCATTGGTTTATTGAACCCCAGCTTCATTGTAACAGCGTAACAGTGAGTACTTTCTCTGGCAATTAGCCATTCATACTGTTTCAAATAACGCTGAACTGCTGAGATTTTACTGGAAAAACAATGATATATTACTCTAGCCACTGTGAAGTTTATATATCTACAGATACTGTAGATATACAAAGAGATTTACTTTACTGTCTTGAAAATTAAATCAAGATTTCACATCAGCTGTTCTTAATCCTCAACCCTTTTCAATTAAAGTAGGTCTGCTTGCCTTAAGGGAAAGGGGGCTGCTGTAGGTGTCTGACCACCTGCATTGAGTTAGTTAGATGTGACATTCGTGACACCCGTGAGGCAGAAAACCTGTTGTGACTGATACCGGAGTGCGGTACATACCGAATGGTCAGCTTGCCTTGTACATGGCCGGAAGCTATGAGTCTCTGGGATTGCTTTGTGGAAAATGTTCTGGCCTGACCAAGCAGTTGAGGATTTGGATCGTCTGTGGAAGCTGCACGGAGCGTCTGTTCGAAGTTGCCGCTCCAACTCTAACTCCACGAATTCTACAAGTGGATTGGGACAAGAGCGTTGCTGTCCCTTCAGAAAATGATGTCCAAAACCTGTCGATTGTCACCCAAGTTGTGCAGGAAGCTGCAACCTCTACCACAGCGACTACCCCAGGACCCAGCACTTCTAAGGGCCGAAGTCGGGCCAGGTTGCTGGCATTGATGACCGAGTTGCCCGAGAGAAAAGTACCGGGGCTGGGTATGTCAGCAAGTAGTGAGCGTGGTGTGCCTGAGGGGGAAATGATACTGGTGGCCGTGAAGGGACTTGATATAGAGGTGTCAGCCAAGGCGAAAGCTAAGAGAAATTATCTCCTGTCCGAAGAGTGTTCAACCATCTCGGATTTGGGTGGTTCGTCTGATAGATTATCGGAACTCCTTTTGGACATTTTGTCTTACTCCGGGAAGTGGGGAAAGAGTGATGAGGAGTTAATCAGCAATATGCAGGAAGACGAGACACCTGCTACTACTATCGCAAGTGTGCAGATTATGCTGTCAGCCAGTGCAGGTGGTTGCTTGGTATCCACTGCAGCGTGCCCCAGATGCTCGGGTTCTATCTGGGCACAGAGACCCTAAATCCCTGCCTCAGCTGTCCAAGATCCAGCGTGTAATCATTAAGAAAGTAGTGGAAGATTACGGGTATTTATACCCCTACATTCCTCCTCATCTGGAAGAGGAGATTCTGGAGAAGGAAACGCAATGGGTGCACAAGGCCGTCCGTAAATTTCTTCAAATACCTTTCAAGATAGACTTTCTAAAGTTATCACCCAAAATGTCCGGGAAATACCTTTCAGTGCTGAATACCTGGGGCTGTGGCCGCAAAATTAATCTGGACAGTGTAATCCTCCGTAGGCCAGACAAGCGAGATGTCAAATACCATGTGGTCACTGTAAATGCCAAAGGGGAAGATGTAACACTGCCAGATCCCCAGTATTATTGGTGAAGTCTTTTCAAAGTGATACCTTGTGGATTACAAATATGGGTTGTGTGACGGCAAGGACACTTTGCTGACAGTTACCTTGCACACTTATTTAAAATGTTATTAATAGGAATATCCCAGAAAGCTGTAACACCAGGACTGTGCTGAACTGAATGCTGCTGGCAGTTACAGGAAGCGATCATTTGTGCCTCGATGGTAGGGATGAGCTTTGAGTTCGAGTCGAACTCATGTTGGACTCGAACATTGGCTGTTCGCAAGTTCGCTGAACAGCGAACAATTTGGGGTGTTCACGGCAAATTCGAATGCCGCGGAACACCCTTTAAAAGTCTATGGGAGAAATCAAAAGTGCTAATTTTAAAGGCTTATATGCAAGTTATTGTCATAAAAAGTGTTTGGGGACCCGGGTCCTGCCCCAGGGGATATGGATCAATGCAAAAAAAAGTTTTAAAAATGGCCGTTTTTTCAGGAGCAGTGATTTTAATAATGCCTAAAGTCAAACAATAAAAGTGTAATATCCCTTTAAATTTCGTAGCTGGGGGGTGTCTATAGTATGCCTGTAAAGGGGCGCATGTTTCCCGTGTTTAGAACAGTCTGACAGCAAAATGACATTTCAAAGGAAAAAACCCATTTAAAACTACTCGCGGCTATTGCATTGCCGACAATACACATAGAAATTCATTGATAAAAACGGCATAGGAATTCCCCACAGGGGAACCCCGAATCAAAATAAAAAAAAAAAAAAATGACGTGGGAGTCCCCCTAAATTCCATACCAGGCCCTTCAGGTCTGGTATGGATATTAAGGAGAACCCCGGCCAAAATTTTTTAAAAAATGACGTGGGGTTCCCCCTAAATTCCATACCAGACCCTTCAGGTCTGGTATGGATTTTAAGGGGAACCCCGCACCAAAAAAAAAAAAAAACGACGTGGGGTCCCCCCAAAAATCCATACCAGACCCTTATCCGAGCACGCAACCTGGCAGGCCGCAGGAAAAGAGGGGGGGACAAGAGTGCGGCCCCCCCTCCTGAACCGTACCAGGCCACATGCCCTCAACATTGGGAGGGTGCTTTGGGGTAGCCCCCCAAAACACCTTGTCCCCATGTTGATGAGGACAAGGGCCTCATCCCCACAACCCTGGCCGGTGGTTGTGGGGGTCTGCGGGCGGAGGGCTTATCGGAATCTGGAAGCCCCCTTTAACAAGGGAACCCCCAGATCCCGGCCCCCCCCGTGTGAAATGGTAAGGGGGTACTTACCCCTACCATTTTACTAAAAAAACTGTCAAAAATGTTAAAAATGACAAGAGACAGTTTTTGACAATTCCTTTATTTAAATGCTTCTTCTTTCTTCTATCTTCCTTCATCTTCTTCTGGTTATTCTGCTTCTTCCTCCGGCGTTCTCGTCCAGCATCTTCTCCGTGGCGTCTTCTATCTTCTTCTCCTCGGGCCGCTCCGCACCCATGGCATGGGGGGAGGCTCCCGCTCTTCTCTTCTCATCTTCTTCATCTTCTTCTCTTCTTCCTTCTTCTCTTCTTCTCTTCTTCTCTTCTTCTCTTCTTCATTTTCTTCTCCGGGCCGCTCCGCATCCATGCTGGCATGGAGGGAGGCTCCCGCTGTGTGACGGCGTCTCCTCGTCTGACGGTTCTTAAATAACGGGGGCGGGGCCACCCGGTGACACCGCCCCCCTCTGACGCACGGGACATGAGGGGACTTACCTGTGGCATTGGCTGTGACGTCACAGGGAAGTCCCGTCAAGTCACTGTGCGTCAGAGGGGGGCGGGGTCACCGGGTGGCCCCGCCCCCCGTTATTTAAGAACTGTCAGACGAGGAGACGCCGTCATGCAGCGGGAGCCTCCCTCCATGCCAGCATGGGTGCAGAGCGGCCCGGAGAAGAAGAGAAGAAGAGAAGAAGATGAAGAGAAGAGCGGAGCCTCCCCCAATGCCATGGGTGCGGAGCGGCCCGAGGAGAAGAAGATAGAGGACGCCGCGGAGGAGATGCTGGACGAGAATGCCGGAGGAAGAACCAGAAGAGCCAGAAGAACCAGAAGAAGAAGATGAAGGAAGATAGAAGAAAGAAGAAGCATTTAAATAAAGGAATTGTCAAAAACTGTCTCTTGTCATTTTTAACATTTTTGACAGTTTTTTAGTGAAATGATAGGGTAAGTACCCCCTTACCATTTCACACAGGGGGGGGGCGGGATCTGGGGGTCCCCTTGTTAAAGGGGGCTTCCAGATTCCGATAAGCCCCCCGCCCGCAGACCCCCACAACCACCGGCCAGGGTTGTGGGGATGAGGCCCTTGTCCTCATCAACATGGGGACAAGGTGTTTTGGGGGGTTACCCCAAAGCACCCTCCCAATGTTGAGGGCATGTGGCCTGGTATGGTTCAGGAGGGGGGGCGCACTCTCATCCCCCCCCCTCTTTTCCTGTGGCCTGCCAGGTTGCGTGCTCGGATAAGGGTCTGGTATGGATTTTTGGGGGGACCCCACGCCGTTGTTTTTTTTTTTTTTGGCGCGGGGTTCCCCTTAAAATCCATACCAGACCTGAAGGGTCTGGTATGGAATTTAGGGGGAACCCCACGTCATTTTTTTTTTTTTAATTTTGGTTGGGGGTTCCCCTGTGGGGAATTCCCATGCTGTTTTTATCAATGAACTTCTATGTGTATTGTCGGCAATGCAATAGCCGCGAGTAGTTTTTAAATGGGTTTTTTCCTTCGAAATGTCATTTTGCTGTCAGACTGTTCTAAACACGGAAACATGCGCCCCTTTACAGGCATACTATAGACACCCCCCAGCTACGAAATTTAAAAGGATATTACACTTTTATTGTTTGACTTTAAGCATTATTAAAATCACTGCTCCTGAAAAAACGTCCGTTTTTAAAACTTTTTTTTGCATTGATCCATGTCCCCTGGGGCAGGACCCAGGTCCCCAAACACTTTTTATGACAATAACTTGCATATAAGCCTTTAAAATTTGCACTTTTGATTATTCATGTTCGTGTCCCATAGACTTTAACGGTGTTCGCGTGTTCGAACAAACTTTTTTCCTGTTCGCATGTTCTGGTGCGAACCGAACAGGGGGGTGTTCGGCTCATCCGTACTCGTTGGCTAAAGATTAAGTTTGTTGGGGTGTTTCACCCTAAAGAGCGATCTGTGAACTTCAGCAGGATGTTGATAGACAGAAACGTTCTTCCTTCTTTTGCTTTCGCTGCCATGTGGGCAGACTGAAGATGTTCTTGCAAGGGGACCTGTGTCCCGAAGTGTGGTCTCTTACAATTTGGCATGACTGCTTATTGCTTGAAATGCAGTCATGCTCTGTGCCCGGAGTTCCTTTTAATGAAGAAAAAGGAATTGCTGGGAAATGTAGTCCATCTGAAGTAAAGTCAACCGGTCATGGACATTGAGCATGTAATTAGTTAGAATAGGCTGTAAAAGGAAAATTATTGCCTATTTCTTCAAATAATGGGCTCACACACATCAGTCAGGGCTGTTGTGGATCAAAGTATTGCTGAAGTTTTATAGTTCTATACTGATTATGAAAGAGGTGGCATTCTTAGAGAATGGGGCATGCTTTCAGAAATGTAAATAATGTCGACATGTATAGAATGTTTTAAATTTTCATGCTGCCCTTGGCTGAGGAGCAGTTCAAATCACTGTGTACATATTGCACCATGTTCTTATAGGATAGGATGCTTTTGCATTGTTTTGATTTCTCTCTTTCAGGTGTTGCTGTGTTGGTGCATCTTCCATGGCTAAGGAGAGACAGGCATATAGCCGGATGGCAACACTAACACCGCGTACACACAGTCGGATTTTCCGAAGGAGAAAGTTCAATGGGAGCCTTTTGTCTGAAATTCCAACTGTGTGTGGGCTCCATCGGACACTTTCCATCGGAATTTCCGTCGCACAAAATTTGAGATCTGGTTCTCAAATTTTCCGACAACAAAATCCGTTGTCGGAAATTCAGATTTTGTGTACACAATTCCAACGCACAAAGTGCCACGCAAGCTCGGAATGAAGCAGAAGAGCAGCACTGGCTATTGAACTTGAGCCAACATCCGTCGGAAAAAAACCTGGATTTTGTTGTTGGAATGTGCGATGGTGTGTACACGACATAACCCTCTATATATTCTTACGACTGTATATATAAGATAGATAGTTAGGTGATAGCATTTTTGATTACTTGCTTTAAAAATGTACACAATTATTTTTGATACTTGAATGTCATACGTGACTATTTTCCTGTGATACCAATGTTTATTCATGTGGTACGCCACAAATATGTTATTCTATTGTTAACCCTTTCCTGTTTCCTCACCCATCCCAGTTTTTGTCAGGACATCTGCTCTCAGGCTTGTGTGCTCAAATTGTTTTTTGAAAACTCTGAGATGTCATTTCTTGGGCAGGGGGAGGATGTAGTGCCCTGGGGTTTAGTCAGGGAGCTGCTCATCAAATTCCTTGTCAGGAGTAGCTACTGCAGTTAATTGATTTCTCCCTAAGTTTGGCCTTGTTGCACTTTTCTCTTCTACCACTAGGTGGTCAGGAACTTGGTGGTACTAGATATGAGAAGGTCAACCTAAGGTCAGGTCATGGGTATATGGGGTATCTCAATGGGCAGGGGTTTTCTTGAAATCCTTGACCTGCTGGGAAAACCTATATATTCGGGTGAGGTCAGGTGTTCTATGATCTGTGCCACCTGGACTGCTGTCTGGGTGGACATGTGTCGTATGCCCCAGGCTGCTAGGCCGGAGATTGGGCCTATCCCGGGGGCATCTGGCTGCCAGGCTGTGTGAGGGCCTATCCAGAAGTAAGAGGGCAGGACAGGGTTGGGACTGCGGCTTGCAGTCCAACCGAAAGTGACGGTTCTGCTGGCCAGAGAACCTGTCTGTCGGTGGTAGAAGGGACCAACCACCTTTACCAGGGACCACAGTGAGTAACTGAAGCAAGTACCGGAGCATACCTCCCAACTTTTTGAGATAGGAATGAGGGACACCTATCAGCAAAAGTATGCAGGCATAGAACACACCCCCTGCCACGCCCCCTTAAAGGAGAATTGTACAAAAAAACAAGATTGGTTAAATCCACACTACTATTCCTTTATATTGGCTTTTGGAATTTACAAATGCAGCAATTTAGTAATCAGATGAAAGGTTTAGCACTGGGAAACACTTTTTGATAGATAAAAAGTGCATTTTTTTTTACATCTTTACAGATCAGACCAAAATGAGGGACAAATGAGGAGGAATGAGGGACAGAGGGACATTTCTTCAAATCAGGGACAGTCCCTCCAAATCAGGGACAGTTGGGAGGTATGCCTGAGCAGTATCCTCACTGAACGGGCACGGTGGAGAATCGGGAAACTTCAGGTGGTGATCAAGTCAGGGACCCAACCAGTGGAGGTGACGCTTGCAGAGCAGCCTTGTGAGCCAAGCCAGGGACTGAGCTGGTCAGCAGGGGTGATGCCTGAGAGGTATCTGGAGTGCCGAGCTAGGGATCCAGCAGGGAAGCGTGAGTGACGCTTGAGGGAGATACCACCACAAAAGCTTGAGGAGCTCATAGGATTCAGTGAGTTAGAGAGTCCAGTGATAGACTGTGAAGGAATGTGATGTAGATAATAATAATAGTAATCTGAAAATGTCTATTTTCTTATGTGCATACATATTTTTCTCCTTACTCATTATATAAGTATACAGGTTTGCTCTGTTCCTATATTTTCTCAAGATGGCGGGTACCCCCTACATCCCACACATCAGAAGAACGCGGAACTGAAGATAAGACCAAAGACAGCCAAACCTCGTTATGAAAATTCTCCATCTTCTTTATCTTCTTAACCAATGAGATGTACCTATTAGACTAACATAGCAATGACGTATTTGTGTGTATAAAACATTAACACCGCCTTGAATAAATTAGAAGTGTAACAGTAATGCTGCTGAGCGTGTCTCAGAGTGTTTACTTTTATATGCATGCATATCAACACTTTTCAAATTAGAGACAGCAGCAGATAACCTTGGGCTCGATTGGAGCTCTTAATCATTTCCTTAACAGATGGTGCCGAAACCCGGGACCTCAGGCTACAGTCGAAGTTATACCGCGATAAGCATTTGGGCGTTAATTGATTGATGAGAGTGGGGTCTTTGCGCAGCCCTAACAGTACGGTAAGTTTGATTTATATTCTTACCACTGTACGACTCTCTTATCTTTCGGTTGACGGTTGGATTCTGTCGGTATGCTGAGACTGTCTTAGAGGCAGGTATTTCCTCGCCTGAGGTTGTTTTAACGGACCTGCCAATGGGTTTCTGCTGACTGTATTTGTTCACTGTCTGCCATTCTTTGGGCTGCGAAACTCAGCAGTCTAAGGGTGCTACATGCGTGAATGTGTGGTCTCATCTCCAGATGAGCTGTCGGCCTCTGGAATGAGATTGTTTCCCTTGTGGCAAACGTTTATAGACGGGTGTACTCTGGGTTCGATGAACCTTTGAGGGTTATCTCAGCTGCTGGCTTTGCAGTCTGAAAGTGTTACAGAAGTCTCACCCCAAGACGAGTTGTCGGCCTCTTGGTGTAGAGCGGGGAAAAAAAAAAAAAAAAAACGTCTATAAACGGGTTTATTTTTGCAGGGTGGTCTGCCCTTGTGGTTATCTTAGCCTGCTGAAATTTTGCAGTTCGAAGAGTGGCAGGTGTAATGTCCTGTCGTGAGTGTATTTGTGGTTTACTGTTCGCTATACATGAGAGGGGGTGGGGACTGGTTAAGGTCGGAGGGGGGGCTGCCCGGGGGATCTGTTGGGTCGCGGGCTGTAGCTCCTCACTACCCCTGATGTGTTTGTTCTTGTTCTGAGATTAACCGTACATTAGTCTTATGAGCCCCCACCGAAGGAATTTGCTGATAAGAACGCTGAGAAAAATATTAACCCCTTGGTTGTACGAGAGAAAAGAAGGTGATATTGCAAAGAAGATGTTGAACTAGTTAACAAAGTTGAAAGAAGTGGCGAAAGTTATGTTGCTGAAGAAAACAGGGAGAAAAATCCTGTGTGATAAAGAAAATTGGATAAAGGAAGTTAAGAAAGATGGCGATTGTATTATGTATGTGTATCACAGAGCTGATGATATGTTGGAACTTGAAACAAAGGAGGGGAGGGACAGCACTGCCCTCCGTCTAACAACCACTCCTTTCTCACCACCCAAGCACAACCCACTGTGACAACTCAGCCCGGCGGCCATCTTAGTGCACCCATGCCTTCACTTTCTACCCAGTCCAGTGCACTTCCTGCCGGCGGCCATCTTGGTACACCCAGTAAGCTTAAACAGCCTGTACCCAGCCCTCCCTGTTTTACACCAAGATGGTTCATACCACACACCTGTCTTCCCCAATACGGGAGCATCACATTCCCAGGCCGGATATGTTAATGATGAAGAAGCATCTGAGTGGGAAGCCCGACAGCAGGCAGCAAGGCCACCCACTGATTTAACCCCCAATCCGGCTCCAGACTCTCAGTTCCCAGAGGATCTCAAACACATGCTGGCAACCGTAAAGAACAGTGCCCCTTGCCAGACCCCGCCCCAACAACAGTCTCGGTTACCAGAAGGGGCACCAGTGATGTATGTCGCTTTTACTCTATCACAAGCAGCGGCCTTAGTGACAAGTCTGCCTGACCCAGAGAAGCAGCCAATTCCCTTCTACCACAGGATAGTGCAGATACAAGAAACTTACTCAGCTGCCTGGAGAGACTTGATCAGCCTATGCCATATCAAAGCAGGATATGTCTTTTGGCCAGTCTTGCAGATGGCCTTCAATGATGCCTGCCTGACAAGTGCCACTTCCTACACCTCAAGCGTGGAGTTCTGTGCACAACTCCATGACTGGGCAAAGGAGAAGTTGACGGATCAGAAGACCACAATCCAAGATATTACCCAAGATAAAGGGGAGTCTGTGAAGAAGTATCATGCTAGACTCTTAAAGGCACACACACACATGTTATCAACTGCTTTTGTTTCAGGGCTCAGAGAGGATATCAGAAAAGGCCTGATGGTGGCCCGCCCTGAATACCGTTCAATGAAAATGTCTGATTTATTGTTGGTGGCCAGAGGTATAGAAAATCAAAAAGGTAAAAAAACCAACGCCCCTCATGGTAACCCATGACGAAGATCCCGCCTACACTAGTCCACCACCACTGCCCAATACCAAGGAAAGGATCACCTGTTACAACTGTGGGAAACGGGGTCACTTCAGAAAAGAATGCAGAGCCCCAAGATGTCCCAGTCGAAAAACCTACCACTTTCCTCATTGACAGGGGTGCAGCCAAAACACAATAACCCCAAGAAGAGAATCCTAAAAAGAGAACCAGGTACCTACTGTGGATGCCTTTGACTGCAAAATACCTCACAGAGGTGGACCTTACAAACGTTTTCTTCAGTGTCCACCCTCACCCCTCCTGCTGGTACCTTTTTGCATTCATCCACGGAAAGAAACGGCAACATACCTAAACAGTTGTGCCACAAGGGGCACAGAACTTTCCAAGCCAGTTTGCAAAAGCTATGGCTATCATCCTTGACACATGACAAGAGGAACACCCGGAAGTGATTCTCTTCCAACATGTTGATGACCTTCTCTTTTGTGCAGCTGACTTACCCCCTGTTGAAGTCACCTCAGAAAGCCTGTTGTGCTATCTTGCCAACCAGGGCTGCAGAACCACAAAGCCCAAAATGCAGTGGTGTTCAACACCTGTCATTTTCCTTGGACTAATTTCCTAGTGCAGAGCATGGATTCCAGAAGCCTTCCTACTGATGCTCTGCAATCAGACCCCTTCCAGATGTCTCCTGAAGAAATATCTAAGTTTGAGGCCCTCAAGTGTGCCATCTCAGGCGCTAGGGCTCCCAGACTACGACAAAACGCTCAAGCTCTTTGTATCCGAACGTCTGGGACATGCTGCAGGTGTACTCACCCAATCACACGGCATCAGCCTACGCCCCATAGAATATTATTCCTGTCGGCTGGATGCGGTAGCAAGAGGAGGCCTATTGTGTCTGCGAGCTGGATTTGCTACACAAGCCTTGCTTGACAAAACTTTGAACTTGGTCCTCGGACACTGCCTCATTCTGCTTGCTCCCCATGACGTTGTTGCCATATTCAACCAAGATCCAGCCGAAACACTTGTCCACTACCAGACACTTGAGACTCCTGTGTTCCCTCCTACTGGACAGCATTACTCTATTAAGTTGTCAAACACTGAACCCTACCACCCTTCTTCCACTTCTCGAGGGGGGAAAGGAGGAGGAGTAGAGTCTTGACTTGTTACCCCATGACCACACAGGACACGCGGTCACCACTGAAAACACTGTTCTACAAGCTGAAGCCTTACCACTGGTGATGTCTACACAGGAGGCAGAGCTGTAAGCACTTACTACAGCATGTAAATGGGCAGAGGGAAAAAGAGCCAATATTCATATGGACTCAAGATATGCTTTCAACATTGCCCATGATTATGGTGTTATCTAGAACAGAGGATTCCTGATGGCTGCAGGAACACCTGTGAAAACTTGATTGATGCCTTGCTTCTCACAACCCAAGTGACTATTCTGAGTAAAGCACACGACAAAATGAACTCAAAGGAAGCTTAAGGCAATCATCGAGCCAATACAGCTGCCAAACAGACAGCTGGTGGTCCACGGGAAGTGGACAGCAGGGTGGTAGAAGAAGACCACCCCGTGCTTACCTTACAGACTTTCCCAGTGGACAGAGTTTATCTAAAAGAACTACAGGAAACAACAAGTGCGGATAAGAAGGAAAGCTGGAAACGGAGAGGAACAACTCTCAGAAATGGACTATTCGAGTGCAACAAGAAGCCTTGTCTACCCAGGAGTATGTACCCAGCCGTGGTGCAATGGGCACATGGAGCTGCCCACTTGACAAAGACTTTTATGAACTCTCTTATCAACAAGTGTTGCACCAAGAGTTACTCCACTGACCGACAGCTTCTGCAGATCATGCATTATCTGCACCAAATGTAACCCAGGATGCACAGAAGAAGCACAGAAGAAGCACCTGGCAAAAGCCCTATACCCCATTCCAGAGGATGCAAATTGATCATTCTCAAGTGCCAAGAAGTGACAGATTTGAAAACGCCCTAGTGGAAGTGGTCACGACTGCCAGGACCACAGCTAAGAAACTACTGAGTGAGATAGTATGTAGATTTGGGGTCCCAGAGGTGATATTGAGAGATCAGGGACCAGCCCTAACAACAACCCTTACAAAAGAGAATTGGGCAGCACTGGGGGTTCAGTTGGCACTACACATCCCATACCACCCCTCAAAGTAGCGGGAAGGTAGAAAGGATGAATGGGACACTAAAAACAGGATGTTAAAGATGGCCCAAGAGACTAACATGAGTTGGCCCATTGCCCTGTTCAGTGTCAGACACACCCCCAGGGGAAACATGCCCTATCCCCTTATGAAATTTTGTTTGGTTCAGCTCCCAGACTTGGTTGTTACTTTCTACAACAGTTACAGTTACAGTCTGATGTGTTGACTAATTATTTAACCACATTATCACGAGAATTAACCTGAATGCATGTCCAGGTGTTTTCTTCCATTCCAGATCCTGAATTAGATACAGGAACACACCAACTACTGTCTGGAGATCCTTGAGCCAAGTTATGATGGTCCATTCCAAGTTTTGGTGACCACAGCCACCTCAGTCAAGTTGGCCAGGAAGAACACCTGAATGCACGCTTATCACTGCAGGAGAGCGTGTTTTCGGGTGCTGCATATCCTTTTTCTCTTTGATCTAGGGGGGAGGGGCCCAGGAGGTGGCCATCACAAAAATGATAACATAATTACATTTTGGTGTAACTCTTCAGGTACACATGTGACCACCTTTACCTTAGATTACTGTGACATAGTACCTTGTCCGTTTGACCCTTCATGGTGATGCCATTGGTACAGTGATATCCCTGACGGTAAGGACATATATGTATGCCACACAGACAGTTACTGGGGACAGAGTTGTGGTTTCTGTGGGGGCCAGTGGGTTGGAACACAGGGCCAGACTGGGCGACCACAGAGTGCATTAGACAAAAAAGATGAAAATAGAAAGCCCCATATCCTAACCAAAGATACCCCTGATACATACACTGACCCAGCACACAGTCAGAGGAGGAAGCGAACAGCTCTCTCCGGAAGCTTTGATCCTCATGTATACATACATGTCATAGGGGTTACAAGGGGGGTCCCTGATGAGTTTAAAGCCAGGGATCTGGTAAAAGCTGGTTTTGAGTCTTTGATCCCCATAACAACTGTCAGCAAGAATGTAGATTGGATTAACTACATGTCATGGTTATGCAATAGAGTTTGTCGATCAGCATACCTGTCTCCATGTGTTCATCTCTAGAGACCAGCTGACCCTCACCTGACTGCTTTTGTAACCTCTCCTCTAAGCATGGCCCCACCCCAGGCCCTATCAGGGAACCCTATATTAACCTGTGCACTGCAAGCCAGCAGTGCTGATCAACCACTGTATGTTAGCCTCTGTGTGTACTTGCTGTGTTTCCTACATCTGATTCCGGTTACCGACCTTGGCTTGTACCTTACTTTCCTTGTTGTTCCAGTCTGCTGCCTCCTTCCTCTTCTCCTGTAGTGTGAGCGTGAGCTGTGAGACCCCGGGGACCGCGACCTGGAGCCAGACTGCAGCGCAGTCCATCCTCACCACTAGAGGCTCTGGTGAACACCTGCTGGCTCTTAGACTCCGCGCCCTGGGGAATCTATGCTCTAGCTCCCAGTGGGATCTGTGTCAGTGATCCAGTAGACCTGATTCCTGAACCTCCCAGGGTACAATCCGCAGCAGTCAGCCATAGGGACCACTACCTTGCGGTGCATTCCTGATCCCAACGGTGTGCATCTGTCACCCAGCCTCTAGGTGACCTGACACTACACATATTATAACCAACAGAGATGTGTAAATTACACTAAAGATGCCCTCCAGGGAATTGCTGACCAGTTAGCCCCCACTTCCTACATGACATTCCAGAACCGGATGGCCTTAGACATGGTGTTAGCCGAGAAGGGGGGTGTCTGTAAAATCATATGAAAAAACGGGAACCTGTTGTACATACATTCCTGATAATATTGGCCCAAATGGTAAGGTTACTTTAGCTATAAAGAAATTAGAGGATCTGTCACTAGAGTTGAAGAAGAACTCAGGTATCACAGACCCATGGGACCAATATTTTAGCTGGATGAGTGGGTGGCAGAAGGTGCTCGCCCAGATACAGGTAAGGGTATTAATAATCCTGGTTCTTTTAACCCTGATTGTATGCTGTATTCTACCTTTCGTAAAAAGTTAATGAGCAAGGCTGTAGACAATAGCACACCTACATTTCTCCACCAATAAGAAGAGGACCTCCTTATGATGGAAGATGACAAACCCTTCACTCCCCTACAGTCACTCCCTGTCCATAATCTCACAATCCTATAGGGTTATAGGGATAGATAGCGCCTGACTGCACCTCTCCAGCTGTATCGAGGAGGGAAGTGAACAGTTGCTGCCCAATTCTATATACAGCCTAAAAGAGTTGCTGAGGAGAAGGGCCAGGCCAAAGTGGGACCTTTAGTATTAGGGACAGAAAAGAGAAAATAGTCATTTTAGGGGGGATTGTGAAGGAATGTGATGTAGATAATAATAATAGTAATCTGAAAATGTCTATTTTCTTATGTGCATACATATTTTTCTCCTTACTCATTATATAAGTATACAGGTTTGCTCTGTTCCTATATTTTCTCAAGATGGCGGGTACCCCCTACATCCCACACATCAGAAGAACGCGGAACTGAAGATAAGACCAAAGACAGCCAAACCTCGTTATGAAAATTCTCCATCTTCTTTATCTTCTTAACCAATGAGATGTACCTATTAGACTAACATAGCAATGACGTATTTGTGTGTATAAAACATTAACACCGCCTTGAATAAATTAGAAGTGTAACAGTAATGCTGCTGAGCGTGTCTCAGAGTGTTTACTTTTATATGCATGCATATCAACACTTTTCAAATTAGAGACAGCAGCAGATAACCTTGGGCTCGATTGGAGCTCTTAATCATTTCCATAACAAGACTAGGAGCTCAAGAGGCTGTAGAAGTTTTAGTGAAGCTGAGTGAACTGTTGAACTTTATGTCAGGAACTGTGAAGTACTGTTGCAATAGGAGACAGCAATCCGGCACGTGCAGAAGTGGCACCTTGCTGGGGCCTTTCCTTGTACTGCTATCCTCCTATTGAAGTCTCGGAGTCTGATAATTGAAATTGCAACCACATAAGATAAAATTAATTGGTTTTGCCTTGAGAGAAAATGGCTGCTTGATCCCTCGGCTCCCGCTCACCACAGCCTTTTCATCAGCAAATACTGGAGACTTTCGACATTTCTTGACAACCCACTATGGGAACTTCCTCCCGCGGAAGCTCGCAGTCACGTTCCCGCTCCCCGAGAGACCTTACCGGCCGCACGAATCACACTATACCGGAGATATTCCGCACCCAGAGGCCTAATATGGCGGCTCCTCTTCCCGCCTCAACTCCTTCTCAGGAACTGACTGGAATTCTTCTCACCCCAACAATACCTCACAACCCACAAATGGAGAATGACAGCACTTCTCTCCGTCAACCGAGTCTACGAGATCTCCAAGCTGTGGCAGCTGACATTAAGGACACTCTATTCTCTGCCATTTCAGACCTACGCCACGAACTACAGGCTATCTCAGGGAGAGTGCAGCGTGTCGAAGACGATGTGGCACTGCAGGGCTCAGCAACAAACGCAATTCAATATAAAGTGAACTCCCACACCATGCAACTTAGAGATCTTCAACGACATGTTGAAGATCTCGACAATCGGGGCAGAAGACATAACCTTAGGGTGAGAGGCCTACCCGAGTCTGTGGACCAAGACCGACTCCTCCAAGTTGTCACAGGCCTCTTCAACCAACTCCTCGATAGGCCTCATCACACTCCAATGGCTATGGAACGAATACACAGGGCGCTCCGTCCCAGAGGCAGGGACGCAGACCCCCCACGAGATGTCATCTGCTTTGTAAACGATTATACAATCAAGGAAGAAATCCTCAAGAAAACACGGGAAAAACCGCAGCTGGAATATGAGGAATACCATATACAGATCTATCAAGATCTTTCAGCGATCACACTGCGACATCGCAAAGACCTCCGACCCTTACTAGATGTTCTGCGGAACAACGGAATCCGCTACCGCTGGAAGTTCCCGTTCGGACTCTCTGCCTCCCACCAAGGCCGCTCTGCCTTACTGAGAGTTCCAGAAGACCTCGATGGATTCTGCCGCACCTTAGACATTCCGCTGGTGTCGGTCCCACACTGGTATGAGGAATTCAATATCTTACCTCACACCCGCCACTCTCCAGCAGAAGAACCGATGGATGCCCACAACACCAGCTTCCGAAGACGCAGATCGCCCTCACCGATCAGACCAAACCCTTCAGGAAGGCCCCCGGCACCCGCCTCCCAGCCCTATGACAGCGCCTCTGCCTCGCAGAGCCCGCCGTGATCGTTAACATAGTCCCAGGCCCTTGAAATACACTACCCTTCCCAGACGCTACCGCTGACAGCTATTACTACACCTCTACCACCTTCTCCTTTTTGCAGCTACCCGATCCTGTATAGACTACCTCTCCTGCATTTACCGACACTCCACAACGGAATGACCGCTTCACCTGAATGCTATGCATTATCGCCCGAGACCCGACCTTCCTCCCCGCAAGGATCTTTCCCAAATACGCATTGCCTGCCTCTGTTGAGGCCTACAAAAGAAAACGGACAAATGACTAACATTGAAAAGAGACGCCTTACCTTATCCCCCCTTGTTGCTCATCAACCTTGTAGGACCACCGGACCAGAACAACTACGGACTATGTGCTACAGACTCCGCTCCTCACTGCAGCCCGTTCAAGCCCAGTGATACATACCTCCTGCATTCTTTAAAAGATACTCGTATGCACCGCTGTTCCACTTCGACGCCGGGACCTACAAAACGTACTCTGCAGAACTTAACGTGTACAGATCTTATGTACCATGTGCAAACTCTGAAGGGTAACACGTTAGATGTTATAGTTTAATGTTAGAAGTTTTAAGTTTAAAGTGGTCACTAACTCCTGTTTCAGGAAGACATTACTACACTGCACCACATACTGACACCATATCAGACACACACCTCATGTACAACCGTTATCCTAACTTCTTCTTCACACCGCATAGCTCCTTAAGCCTCAACACACTCTCTGCAGTTTCGCTCTCTGCTACCACCTACTGACCTTAGGGCCAGAACGCCTGTACTCAATTAAACCTTATGCCCCACTACACCCAATACGTAACCACAGACAAGATCAAGAATGACTATAGCATACACACCCAATCCTTACCAGCACACTGAGTGCAACAAGATACGATATTTATCACTATAACTGTCATAACCTGTTAGTCACTTCTGTATTTACGCTTACATAACAGCAGGGAATTGATCCCCCCTCACTATGCTGCCTATACCTGGAGTTGCCACATTCACATACACTCCTGACACTGGTACATGAAAACACACGCTGATAACATCGGAGATGATGAGGATTTCTTATGCAATCCTGTTACCAAACTCACTCCTCTCAAACTGACGAAACCTCTGCACTTGGGCTCTTTACTGCTACCTACTGGCTTTGAACACACCTTCTCCACACGCCTACACATTGTGAGCCCTCATTCACTACCGTATACCGAAACAAACAAGATTGACAATACATTCACCATGCTACATAACACTTGTCTTTACACTAAATTACACCGGGGGAGTACACTTACTACTGCACTCAGCAAACTCCGTCCACCCCTCACGAATCTACACACACAAACAATTTAAAGATTAAAATAGTTCTAACATGTTATTTTTACCTGGGCCTGCTACTTATGCCTATACCCACGCATCACAATGGTTAAGATAGTCTTATTATCAATTTATAACCACTCTATTCAAACACAGATATATTAATATACGGGAATGTCACCACGTATGTTATGTTACCTTGCTTATTCAGCCTTAGGCTAGACTAATATATGGACCAAATATCTAGTAATAGATGTCTATTTACTTGTGTAGCAATGTTTACTACGGTTGCCCTTCTTTGTGCCTTTTCCCCCTCACCGATACGACCGTACCCATACACACCATCCAAAAGTTCATTCGCCCCCACTCAATCTAAGGTATAAATAAACATAGATATTAGTAATTGTCTGAATATCTCGCCAACGATAATTATCGATTACCCTGTCATCCAAGTGACCTCATTCCGCCTAGTTTCCCAACATGTATACCACATACTTGTCTCCCCTGTTCCACCACATATATAAAATAAGGCTGTTGGTGGGCTGGACCTCACTGGCAGATTTTCCCACCTACAGTAGACATCTCTCGATAGATAAACCAACCCCCACACAGCGGTCAAGCGAATCTTAACCAGCACTTCATATATACAAACCTACACACACCACTGACCTTATCCGGTTAGTAAATTATTGTGTTCCTGGTCACTGACTTAGGTGATTGGGATCACACTTAATACCGGTATTGTTCACCCTCCCGTGCCCCTGTCCCCTGACCTGCCCTACCCACACGCACATATCTCTCAGCCCATACTATCACTTCCTCCATCGCAGCAAGTACTATTTTTCTAAATACACTCATACACCCATACAATGACGAATCCGTCCAGAATCACCCATAGCACCAAGCTCAAAATTATATCACTAAACGTAAAAGGCCTCAACATACCAGAGAAACGCTCCAAACTACTCCTCACCATGTACCGCAATAAAGCTGATATTGTTTTCCTTCAAGAAACCCACTTTAGATCCGACTCTACCCCAAAATTACAAAACCACCGATATCCCATGGTGTACCACGCTACCAACCCGTTACACAAAACAAAAGGAGTTTCAATACTTATCGCTAAATCCTGCCCCATTCAAATCACGGACTCTTTAATAGACGAGGAAGGCAGATACCTCTTTCTTAAAGGTTCCCTCCTCAATAGGACGTTCACTTTAGCAAATATATACGCTCCCAATTGCGGTCAGGTACCTTTCTTTCGGAAAATTACGGATACACTCACGACCTTCCAAGAAGGCACCCTCATCCTGGGGGGAGACTTCAATGTTCCGCTCAACCCGATCCAAGACACATCCACCGGCTCCTCCTCTCTCCCATATTCGGCCCTTAAGACGATTAAATCGTCACTCAATCAACTATTACTACATGACTCCTGGCGCACCCTGAACCCAAACGTTAAAGACTTCACATTTTATTCCGCTACCCACGACAGATATTCAAGAATTGATTACATCTTTCTAACACAAAAAGATTTATCTCTAATCCACCACGCCTCAATTGACCCAATGCTTCTCTCCGATCATCACCCCACCTCTCTCACACTTAAAATCCCAAACACGATACCCCGCTCACAAACATGGAAACTAGACCCATCACTACTGAATGACCCTTCCATAATGGCTGAGGTCGAATCCAACCTCAAACATTTCTTTCAAGAGAATGTTTCGACAGACACGTCCCCACTTACTATATGGGAAACACACAAATGTGTAGTCAGGGGAATCTTAATCGCAGCGGCGGCTAAACGCAATCGAACACGTAGAAAACAATACTTAGACCTACTCAACAACATCCATCGACTAGAAAATGCTCATAAACAAACCCAAGCCCTCTCCACAATGACAGAACTAATTCAAACTAGAAAAGATCTCCTGGACATACTAGACACCCAAATCCGACGTAAATACATCCTCTCCAAAAAAACGTTTTATGAATATGGCAACAAAGCCAGTAAAATGTTAGCTCGGGCCTTACAAGTGACAAAAGCTCACACAACGATTACTCCATTACTGACCCAGCAGGAGGCAAACTTACCAAAACCCCAGACATTGCACAACAGTTTGTCCACTACTATAGTAAACTCTATAACCTTCACCCATCTAACTCTTCCACAGATAAAAACAAACGAAAGGAATTGATAGTCGATTTTTTGCAACAGTATGGCCCCACCCCTATCTCGGATTCCGCGGCCCAAGATCTGGCATCCCCCCTCACCAGAGAAGAAATAGACCTAGCTTTGAAACAACTAAACTCAGGTAAAAGCCCCGGCCCCGATGGCTTGACAGTCGGCTACTATAAAACTTATGCAGAAACACTCACCCCCTTCTTTCTAAAAGCCTTTAATTCCTTCGCAACCCCTACGACACCGCCTCGAGACCTTCTAACTGCCCATATAGCTGTAATCCCAAAACCAGACAAAGATAATTCCCTAGTTACCAACTACAGGCCCATATCGCTTCTTAATGTAGACTTAAAATGGTATGCAAAGACCTTAGCTAACCGTATCTTACCACTATTGCCCCAACTTATTGGTCTAGACCAGGTCGGCTTCGTTCCAGGAAGAGAAGCAAGAGATAATACTCTAAAAGCTCTTAATATCCACCACTGGCTCACGTCCAGCCGCTCTAGCGGATTTATGCTTTCTCTCGACGCGGAGAAGGCGTTTGACAGGGTGGCCTGGGACTATATGTCAGAAACCCTACGGATGATAGGTCTTCCCCCAACGATGCTTAATTTCATTTCGGCCCTCTACTCTAACCCTACTGCCAAGGTCCACGTAAACGGCCACCTGTCGGACCCCTTCTCCGTGTCGAATGGAACCCGTCAAGGTTGCCCACTTTCCCCCTTAATTTTTATCTTATCCCTGGAACCCTTCCTGCGACGCCTGAGAGCCAATCAAGACATTAAGGGAATTACCATCAAAAAAAGCACATACAAAGTAGCTGCCTTCGCAGACGACATACTCCTCTTTCTCACCGACCCCCTCACGACAATACCCAACCTCCTCAAAGACTTTAATACTTTCCATACCCTCTCCAACCTTCAAATAAATTACTCGAAATCGACAGCCCTGAATATTACCCTCGCCCCTGAATTATGTCGCCAATGCCAACTCAACTACCCGTTCTTGTGGAATGCTAGAGCAATTCAATATCTAGGTATTCTATTACCGACTTCCTTGAACGACCTATACGCCCTAAACCATGCAGCAATTTTACAAAAAATACAATTAGACTTAAAAAAATGGTCCTCGGGACTGTTCTCCTGGTTCGGCAGGGCCGCAATAGTCAAAATGAATATCCTGCCCCGACTTCTATATATTTTGCAAACTATTCCCATTAAACTTCCGAAGACATTCTTCTCCACCTATCAAAAAGCCTGTACATCATTCGTATGGGCCAAACTATGCCCGAGACTAAGCTTCCTGAGACTGACCGCCCCCAAAATTTTAGGAGGCATTGGCCTTCCCGATCTACGCAAATACCAGCAAGCATGCCATCTTACAAGAATTATAGATTGGAATATACACTCTACACACAAGGACTGGATCCACATAGAGCAATCATTCTCAGATCTCCCACTGTCTCATCTCCCCTGGATCACTAACTCCAACATCTCCCCTGAATCCAAACGTCACCCATTAATTAACCCCACATTGACCACCTTCCACACAACCTGTAAACTCCACAAAATTTCCTCACCTAAGGGCCCAATGACCCCATTACGGATGAACCCAGACTTTTTGCCGGGAATGCATCCCACCTTCTTAGCAGATCACTGGCCCCACCCTACTGTAAAAGCAGAGCATTTTTTCGACGGGAATCATTTCTTATCCCAAACAGCGCTTGCGTCAAAAATGAACATGAATTCTTTCCCGTTCTGGACGTACGTCCAATTGAGACACTTCTTTAACAAACCTAAACCCAGACCGGATTGGTCCAGGCAGACCACCACATTTGAAAACTTATGCGCAAGTGAGGACCCACAAAAACACCTGATATCCCGGACATATGCACTCCTATTCACAACCTGTACACCAACGAAACACTGGACCACCAGACAATGGGAACAGGACCTCTCAATAACCCTCACTGACGCAGAATGGGAAAAAATATATACCTTGGCCCACAAAGGATCAATTAATGTGCAAGTACAGGAAAATGCCTTTAAAATATTATCAAGATGGTACAGACCACCACTGACGCTGCATCATATTGACCCGTCAATTACCCAAACATGTTGGAGATGCAAAACTGAGATTGGATCGTTCTTACATGTCTGGTGGTCCTGCACAAAAATTCAACCCTTCTGGTCAGAAGTACACAAATTGATCAGCAAAATAACGACTTACATGCTAGACTTCAACCCTGCAGCACTCCTGCTCCATCACTCCAAATTGCCACTGTCAACTTACCTCCGATCTTTGGCCATGCACATGGTGAACGCTGCTAAGCTTTGTATCCCTCTCAAATGGCGCTCAACAGACCAACCATCCATCACAGATTGGTTTACACGCATACAAAAAACGATGGTCATGGAAGACCTCATACATCAGGCCAAAGAAACACAACCTAAGTTCATCCAAACATGGACATGCTGGATTCACTTCACCACCACTGACGAATACAAACAATATTTTACGTAACAACAACACGACCGCTGGGACGGTGACTAATATAACGCGTATTTCTTTATCCTGGATAAATACTGTCCCTTTCATTTCCCCTTCCATTGTTGATAAACCCCAATACCCCCAAACTCAAGTCGACACTCACAAGAGTCTTACTCTCTGCTGACAATAATCACGACAACACGCACACTACTACTCTCCCATCTCGCCCCCTACAAATCCCTTTTGCAAACTCCTATCTACGCCTAAAATATCTACTGTATAGACTCTTCCAAGCTTCACGGAATTTTTCCCCTAACTGTATGATCTAATAATACAATTTATATATAGTGATTTACCTTTCTCGCTCAAGAGATCAGCGGCTGCGTCCGCAAATGCATACAGAAACTTATTTATATTAACCTTGTGCGATTCTCTCCCCTCTCTGTATTTTTCCTTGTTACTTCTGTGTAAAAACCAATAAAAAATATTTAAGAAAAAAAAAAAAAAATTAATTGTTGTAGAAAACAAATTCGCAATGAAATTACATTTCTACTCCACACATTATACATACATCACAATTATCAACAATGCATTTACCACACAGGATTTAATTATACCAAAAAATATATATATAAAAGTGTCCACCGTATTATAAAAAGTGTCCTCATATTAAAAACTAAACAAGACAATAAAATAAGAATATGTGACCTCTTTTCATTTCATTCCTGCATTGATAGCCTTAAAGTGGTTGTTAACCCACTGTACTAACAGTCTTATCCCCTCTGTATCATAATAACATTTGTCCCTATGTCTGTGTAATGTTAAAAAAACCTGCTGATCTGTACCTGTATAAGCTGCACTCAGCTAACATGTCAGCTCTCTTGTTTCTCCAGCTCAGAGCTGAAGTGGGCGGGGCCAAGCCAGTGGAGGAGGGAGAGAGAGAGAGCCGACAATCAGCTGAGTGGCTGGAGCTGTTTATACAGGTACAGATCGGCTGAGTTTTTACATTACACAGGAACAGGGACAGATGTTCTAATGCTACAGAGGGGATAAGAAGACTTATTATCAGATATGAGTTTTCAGAAATGCATGTTCCCAAAAACCTAAAGGTAGAGACACGCTACATGCACACGCCTTTAATAAAAAGGGTGTAGTGGCCCTAACCCTCTTTCCCTTCAAAATATAAAAGGACTGTTAAACTAAATAAAACTTCTTTTGCATCCAAGAATTGTCTGGCGCCCAATGACTTTCATCATCTTTGCACCCACTATGCCTCATAACCCACTACATATGGAAGGATGTCAGCTGTCTTTGGCCTTGAAGGTCCTCATTAGGCTGGAAGAGGTTAAAGACCTTGCTACATATAGTTCTACTTTAAGGGCGGAAGCGCCACTCCTCTACACAGCAGAACCAAGGCAAACCTGCTTACTTGCCTTTTAGAAGATTCAAGACCATGTAGAGGATATCAGCAATTAGGTATTTAGCCAGCTGCACATTCAGATTGAGAGGCATCCAGCCCGTAGGCTGTCTTCTGTACCAGTTTCAATGCAATATTTTCACGTTTGACTGGTGCCTTCCTTTCAAATATGTGGCAGATTCAATCCAATCTGCAGATTTCTACAGTGTTCTCAATGAGTTAAACAATTAATTAGACTCTATTAGTCTGCTGTCAGTTTGGATGTATGAAAATGTTAGTCCGGTTACTAGTCCTGTTCCATGAAAGGTCAGAGTACGTACTCTCCAATCTGCTTCAGTTAGCGCTGACTAATAAGGTAGCAGTGAAGTGTACAGGACTTGGCGGTTGCACAGCAGGCTTATTCGCTGGCGCTCTAGGGAATTGTTTTCTGATTTTAATGCTCACATTCCTCCCAATAAAATCTCTCAAGCTTTTCTAATGTGAACAGAGACCCACTAAACACACTAGATGCATGAACACAGTTTGACCTAGTCCATTTGTTAAAGAAATAATGGTCATTTTTAGGGCAACTGCCAGTCTTAATTACATGTTTTTCAGGCTTCTTCTCCATGTGTCCAGTTTAATCGTCAGTTACGTGAATGCATCTCAGAGAGTTAAACAAATAAAACCCTCATTATTTTGCTAGTTATATACATGGTAGTGTTTGAAATGCATGGCAGACGTGCATTGAGCAAAACACTACAGTTTGGTTCGTGTTGCCATGGTGACTCCAAAAAGTAGCAGATTGTAGAAATGATATCACTTTTATTTGGACTATAATGCTGGTGTTCATGACTTGTCCCTCTGTACAGAGATGATCAGCAGCAAACAATGCAGGGGTGTATTGATTTTCTGGTCAATTTTATTTTATTTTTATTAGGTTACTGTACTTTACATGAAAGAAATTGAACTGTGTGTACAGTACACCAGCTTCTCTTATTTGCTCAATTTTCATCTGGTAAATTTACCGTTGAATTGTTATATCTATATGAGAAGTGAAAAGAAATACCTATTGCAATGTGAGCTGATAACTTCCACTCTGCCTGTTCTGCACTTTTATCAGTTCATAAACCAAAGATATCAATGTGCCACACTCCTATTACCCAATACTAAATGTAAAAAACCTATATAGTATCTAATCTCATCAAAGACACAATTAATATTAATAACAATCCCAATATTTAGTTCCGTGAATAATCACCTGAATAAATGTGACCTCACATTTAAGTTCGGTCAACACACACTTTCTAGTCCCAGGACAAACGTGTATAGTATGCTTTTCTCCTCGTTCCTCCTCCTTGCCTAACATCATGATAGTCCTACCAGAAAGCATGTATAAAGGAAAGGATCGCCAATATTGCTTATATTATAAAACAAGGTGATATTTATTTAAATCCAAAAAAATAACTACTCACATTTTTTGTGTGCTTGAAATGCACCACACTTACACTGCTCAAAATCCTTATTTATTGTATACGTGACACCGCACAAGCTGCTTGTATACACAAGTTCTCCCACAGGGTTCAGGCACCATGTCGTTCTATTGCCCCTTCCCTACGCGTTACGCCACAGGGACACGTGGCTTCCTTAGGGGGCATCAAGGAGGAGGAACGAGGAGATTAGGGTACTATATACCTTGTTCCTGGTGGGACTCGAAAGCGTGTTTGACCAAACTTAAATGTGAGGTCACATTCATTCAGGTGAGAGTACACCCAAGGAGTAGCATGAGTAAGTTGTCACTCTGACATATTATTGAGCACTTTAAGAACCAAACGAAGCTGTTGGTGTATGGCAGCAAGGCATTATTAAACAGACTTTTTTTTACTGGAATCACACTGCGGACTGCACTTATGTTCATATTTATCTTTTTACACAGACATCTTTTGGCACATTAATTGTGTGAATTCTCATATATGTATTTATATTTTTTACTGTTTTATTACAGTTTCACTTGTGTGATTATTCACGGTAAGAAATCTTGGGATTGTTATTAATATTCATTTTGCCTTTGATGAGATTAGACACTATACAGGTTCTTTAAATTTAGCATTGGGTTATAGAAGGAGCGCAGCACATTGATATCTTTGGTTTATGTACTATGCATATTTTATGGGAATGTGAGAAGTGCTTGCTGCTGTCATTTTAGAGTTTAATATTATATAGGGTTGCTAGCAAAGTTTTTCATTAGTTTATGATCACTTTTATCAGTTGCCCTGTTCCCAGTTGTATTTGTGGACTACAGAAGCCCCACCCCCTTCATGTAAAGGGGAGGGGAGATGTTCAGTAGTCCACAAAGACAGCTGGGAACAATGTAATTAATAGGATTGCAGCACAGGGGGGCGTGTCCAAGATGCCAACGGGACCAGAGTGGAGCCCTGCTGCTCTTGCTTCTTGTATCCACTTTTAATAGGGATTGCACCTGCTGCTTGCTCTCTTCTTGAGTCCTCATCGGCTATGGATGGTTTGGGGCAGACCATCCATAGCCGATCCGGCACCAAGTTTGAAGAAAAGCCCAGCTGGATCTCCCGTGCTCGGGAAATCTAACATGGCGCCCCAGACTAATGCCCCGTACACACGGTCGGACATTGATCGGACATTCCGACAACAAAATCCTAGGATTTTTTCTAAAGGATGTTGGCTCAAACTTGTCTTGCACACACGGTCACACAAAGTTGTCGGAAAATCCGATCATTCTGAACGCTGTGACGTAAAACATGTACTTCGGAACTATAAACTGGGCAGTAGCCAATAGCTTTCATCTCTTTATTTATTCTGAGCATGCGTGGCACTTTGTGCGTCGGATTTGTGTACGCACGATCGGAAATTCCGACAACGGATTTTGTTGTCGGAAAATTTTATATATATATATATATATATATATATATATATAGCCTGCTCTCAAACTCTGTGTGTCGGAAAATCCGATGGAAAATGTGTAATGGAGCCTACACACGGTCGGAATTTCCGACAACAAGGTCCTATCACACATTATCACATTATCACGCATAAGCCCTGCGACGAGGCTGCTCCTGACCTACAGAACATTTCAGCCCTCATGCAGGCAATTACAACATTGAGTGAATAGTGTTTTAAACACAAATCAAGTGTGGATAATAACATACAATTAAGTGTTAATATAAAAAACTATGATGTACTCTATATAGTACAAATACAGTTTACAAACTGTGAACAAATGTAAAAAAACACAATGCAATATTAGTACGAGCAAAATATAGTACACTGTGTCAGTACATATATGATAAACAGAGGTATAAAGAATGTGAACAAAAATTCAAAACTTCCAAACTTGTATATCATATACAAGTTTGGAAGTCGTTTGGAAAGGAATCCTATGCTTGATGCTTTTATAGTTTGGTGCGCTGGAAGCACCTAAAATGTTCATTGAGGATATCTGAGAAGACGCATCATTGTGACCAGTGGTCTTTAAGCATTTTTCACTTGAATGACGTAAGTCCTCTCAAGTCAACAACCTCTGGTAAGCCTCACGATCTCTTTGGTGACGGTTTCTTTACCACCAACAGCTTTCCTGCTCACTTTTGTTGCCTCCAAGCCTCTACATAGCTATTCTATTTGCCTATTTGATTCAGTTGATCCCTCAGCCTTTGCAACTTGGTCGACATAAGTCTTTCAAAGTCATTTGCCTCTGGTAAGCCCCTTAAGATCCTGGGTGGTGGCTTTCTCATTTTTCCTTATTATTTTCAACAACATTTGTGGACTTTCGATATACAGTTTCTTGGTGGTGTTAACTTCATCTGTACTTTTTGGGCTTTATTTGTTTTTTATCTTGAATTTTTGTTCACATTCTTTATACCTCTGTATATCATATATGTACTGCACACAGTGTACTATATTTTGCTCATACTAATATTGCATTGTGGTTTTTTTACATTTGTTCAGTTTTTACACTGTATTTGTACTATATAGAGTACATCATAGTTTTTTTATATTAACACTTAATTGTATGTTATTATGATGAAACATGTCAGGCAGGCTGACATCCGTACGCTGATTGCTGCAGCCGTTTGTTCCTATCATTGATGCATGCTGTTTTAAGCTTCAACTGTAAGTTACTACAATAAAAGGTTTTTTTTATCTATCATTACAGGCTTCACTATGGGTCCTTCATTTTCTTTTCTCGGATATATGATGACTACATGCCTGAATGCCTAATTCTGAAGTGACCATTGGGAGATGTTTATATGTGAAGGAAATCCCAGGGACGTTGTGGTCTGATGAGGGGTTCCAGTGGGCTGGATTTGCTGGATGCTATTGAGAATTTATCATCTATGCCTAATCCTTAACACCTTCTGGTAAGCAGACTACATTACCACGTGGTGACGAGTGACTCTTTCTACATCTGCACAATATATTTGGTGATTGGATTCCTCCCACTCTTCAATTTCATTTTGAACTTTTCAGCGCCGCAATAATTTTTATGTATGTTATTATCCACACTTGATTTGTGTTTAAAACACTATTCACTCAATTTTCTAAGTTTATAGCGCTACACTTTTTTATACACTTTTCTCTACTACTTGGGTCTATAGGTGTGTTGGCTGATGTTTACTTCCTTTTTTACGCAGCGCTGTATTATTTATGTTTTTAGGCAATTACAACATGTCAAGCAACAATTACCCCAAAGATGAACCACATACAAACCAACATTGGTCTGCTCCAACGAGATATGGATAAATTCTGTGACCAGCTTAGGGAGACAGAACGTCGCATTGGGGGGGCTGAGGACTCCATCTGAGATAACTCCATGGCTGTCCGGATGCTCCAGCTAAAGGTGAAAGCACTGGAATCAAAGGCCAATGATGCGGAGAACCGATACTGCCTCAATAATCTTCGGATCGTGGAATTGCCCAATGGCACCCAGGGCTCAGATCGAGCAGCCTACAGAACTTAACAATATATGTGCAAATCTGCGCTAGGTCAAAAATATATAAAAAAAATATACAGCTTGCTAAGAAAACTGTGATTCCAGTTCCTATTATAAGTAAACAAACAAAAAAGTAGTGCTACAAATTATAAGTGCATAAAATTCCAACAAATAACTGCTATTAAAGTGCAAAAGTGCAGTCAATAAATAAAGAAATTCCAAATTAAAAAGTGCAAAAGTGCACCTAATGCCTTGTACACACGGGCGGACTTTTCGACCAGACTGGTCCGACGGACCGAATCTGGCAGACAATCCAACCGTGTGTGGGCTCCATTGGACCTGCAGTGGACTTTTTCGGTCAAAAATCTGATGGACTTTAGATTTGGAACATGTTTCAAATTTGTCCGACGGACTCGAGTCCGGTCGAAAAATTTGCTCGTCTGTATGCTAGTCCGACAGACGAAAACCCACGCTAGGGCAGCTATTGGCTACTGGCTATCAACGTCCTTATTTTAGTCTGGTCGTACGTCACCACGTACGAATCCGTCGGACTTTGATGTGATCGTGTGTAAGCAAGCCCTTTCATTCAAAAGTCCATCGAAAGTCCATCAAAAGTCAGTCGGAAAGTCCGTCGGACCAGTCTGGTCGAAAAGTCCGCCAGTGTGTACGCGGCATAATAGTGCATCCAGCTATAAATATAAAAAAAACACATATTTTTCAGCACTTGATGATTAACTTTTTTTTATATTTATAGCTGGATTTACACATGCACTATTAGGCCGTGTACACACAGGTGGACTTTTCGACCGGACTGGTCCGACGGACTTTCCGACGGACTTTCAATGGACTTCCGACTGACTTTTGAACGAACGGACTTGCCTACACACGATCACACAAGTCCGACGGATTCGTACGTGATGACATACGACCGGACTAAAATAAGGAAGTTGATAGCGGTAGCCAATAGCTGCCCTAGCGTGGGTTTTCGTCCGTCGGACTAGCATACAGACAAGCAGATTTTTCGTCCGGTCTCGAGTCCGTCGGACAAATTTGAAACATGTTCCAAATCTAAAGTCTGTAAGATTTTTGACCGAAAAAGTCAGCTGCAGGTCTGATGGAGCCCACACACGGTTGGATTGTCCGCCGGATTCGGTCCGTCGGAACAGTCCGGTCGAAAAGTCCGCCCATGTGTACACGGCATTAGGTGCACTTTTGCACTTTTTAGTTTGGAATTTCTTTATTTATTGATTGCACTTTTGCACTTTAATAGCAGTTATTTGTTAGAATTGTATGCATTTATAATTTGCAGCACTGCTTTTTTGTTTGTTTACTTATAATAGGAACTGGAATCACAGTTTTCTTAGCAAGCTGTATATTTTTTTTATATATTTTTGACCTAGCGCAGATTTGCACATATATTGTTAAGTTCTGTAGGCTGCTCGATCTGAGCCCTGGGTGCCATTGGGCAATTCCACGATCCGAAGATTATTGAGGCAGTATCGGTTCTCCGCATCATTGGCCTTTGATTCCAAATACAACATATTTCCCATCCGGGTCAGTACGCACCTCCAGTACTCAAAATGGCAATGGTTAACCTAGAGGGACGTGAGCCAGGTGGATCAGCTCATATAGAAAAGCACCTACAGTACAGTGGAGATGCTGGCAGACAGTCAGCACAGGAATGTACTTGCAATAGTGCTTGGATCACTTTTAGCAGTTAATGACCGGCTGAAAAAAAAAATACTGGGGTTACAGCATAATGCTAAAGCCATGGTGATGTTCTGACCAGAAGTGGGGGTGCACGTACCTGTCAAAGTCTCCCCACCCCCCCAAAAAAATGATATGCCAAATGTAAAGGAGGGGGGGAGGGGAAAGAGTGGAACGTCACCTTTTAGGTGACATTCCATTAAAATAGAAGGTCATGGGAAATCATAGGGACAGTGGTTTTAAAGGAAACTGCCTAAGATGAGATTTCCCCTTACTCTGTAGAAAGCTCCAGGACCGGAATCAGTTGCCAACTACTACTCTAGCCAACACTATACAAGAACAGTTGAGGTAAAGACAGATAGACAAATTTGGAGTTCTAAATAAAAAGTTTCAAAACCATTGACTTTCTACTGCTGATTGCTACACCATGACACGAATAAAAAAAATACTAGTAATTCCAGTATTGTGCTCACTGTTACAGCACTATAATGTTGCCATACAAGTGAAAGCTTGATTTCAAGTGAAAGTATTCATTATGCCGCGTACACACGAGCGGACTTTCTATCCTACTTGGTCCGGCACACTTTCCGACGGACTTTGTCCGCCAGGTGCGCCGGACTTTAAAACGAACGGACTTGCCCACACACGCCGGGATTTTCCGGCGGGCTAAGTCCGCCCGTCTTTCCGACGGACTTTCGCCGGAGTTCCGGCGGACTTTCAGAATGAACGGACTTGCCCACACACGGACAAGTCCGTTCATTTTGAACGTGACTCAGGTGCGATGGGACTAGAAAAGGATGTCAATCTTGCCGCTTTTATCGGCGAGATTGACACCTTGCTAGCCCCGTCGCGGGGCATACCAGGCCCTTAGGTCTGGTATGGATTATAAAGGGGAACCCCGCTACGCCGAAAAAACGGCGTGGGGTCCCCCTAAAATCCATACCAGACCCCGATCCGAGCACGCAGCCTGGCCGGTCAGGAAAGGGGGTGGGGACGAGCGAGCGCCCCCCCCCCTCCTGAACCGTACCAGGCCGCATGCCCTCAACATGGGGGGTGGGTGCTTTGGGGGAGGGGGGCGCCCTGCGCCCCCCCCCCCCCAAAGCACCTTGTCCCCATGTTGATGAGGACAAGGGCCTCTTCCCGACAACCCTGGCCGTTGGTTGTCGGGGTCTGCGGGCGGGGGCTTATCGGAATCTGGGAGCCCCCTTTAATAAGGGGGCCCCCAGATCCCGGCCCCCCACCCTATGTAAATGAGTATGGGGTACATGGTACCCCTACCCATTTACCTAGGAAAAAAGTGTAAGTAATAAAACACACTACACAGGTTTTTAAAATATTTTATTAAACAGCTCCGGGGGGGGGATCTTCCTCCGGCTTCGGGGGTCCCTCCGCTTCATCTTCTCCCGGCGTCCGGTTGGTTCTTCTCCGCTCTCCGGCCTCTTCTCCCGGTGTCGCAGGTCTTCGGCCGGCCCCTCCGCTCTCTTCATGTAGCTCTATTGCGAGCGGAGGTCCGGACTTCTGGGCTTCTTGGCTTCTTGGCTTCTCGGCTTCTCTTCTCTTCTCTTCTCTTCCCCCAGATGTTGACACGACGCTCTCTCCGGCTGGGGAAGAGAAGAGAAGAGAAGCCGAGAAGCCAAGAAGCCAAGAAGCCAAGAAGTCCGGACCTCCGCTCGCAATAGAGCTACATGAAGAGAGCGGAGGGGCCGGCCGAAGACCTGCGACACCGGGAGAAGAGGCCGGAGAGCGGAGAAGAACCAACCGGACGCCGGGAGAAGATGAAGCGGAGGGACCCCCGAAGCCGGAGGAAGATCCCCCCCCCGGAGCTGTTTAATAAAATATTTTAAAAACCTGTGTAGTGTGTTTTATTACTTACACTTTTTTCCTAGGTAAATGGGTAGGGGTACCATGTACCCCATACTCATTTACATAGGGTGGGGGGCCGGGATCTGGGGGCCCCCTTATTAAAGGGGGCTCCCAGATTCCGATAAGCCCCCGCCCGCAGACCCCGACAACCAACGGCCAGGGTTGTCGGGAAGAGGCCCTTGTCCTCATCAACATGGGGACAAGGTGCTTTGGGGGGGGGGCGCAGGGCGCCCCCCTCCCCCAAAGCACCCACCCCCCATGTTGAGGGCATGCGGCCTGGTACGGTTCAGGAGGGGGGGGGCGCTCGCTCGTCCCCACCCCCTTTCCTGACCGGCCAGGCTGCGTGCTCGGATCGGGGTCTGGTATGGATTTTAGGGGGACCCCACGCCGTTTTTTCGGCGTAGCGGGGTTCCCCTTTATAATCCATACCAGACCTAAGGGCCTGGTATGCCCCGCGCTCGCCGCAATAGGAAGATTTGTTTTTCCTATTGCAGCGAGCGCGAGATGCAATACCATCCCCTCGTGTCGCATTTGGTCTGTCGGACCAGCCTACACACGAGCGGGCTTTCCGTCGGACCAGCACACACACGAGCGGACTTTCCGCCCGAAACTGAGTCCGACGGAAAGATTTCAAACATGTTTAAAATCTAGGTCCGGCGGGCTTTTGGGAAGAAGTCCGCCGGAAAAGTCCGCCGCCGCCCACACACGGGCGGATTGTCCGGCACACTCTGGTCCGCCGGACCAAGTATGCCGGAAAGTCCGACCGTGTGTACGCGGCATTAGGCTCAATTCACAAAGAAGAAATCAATGGGTATAAGTGAATAAATCTACCACCACATTCTGGTTTGCAATATCATATCATATGTCCATAAGGACATAATATAAAATACAAACATGGGACTTTACTGGTGTATTTCTCTCAATAAATGTACAAAAATGCAAACATAAGTATAAAATACAAAAAAAAAAAACCCACACTGTTTTATTGGTTTGAACACAAGTAGAATTTTAAAATATACACAAAAAATCTTATAATGCCGCGTACACACGACCGGACTTTACGGCATACTTGGTTCGGTGGACCAAGTATGCCGTCTGACAATTCGATCGTGTGTGGGCTCCAGCGTACTTTTTTTCTCCAAAAGTTCGACGGACCTAGAAATGAAACATGTTTCAAATCTTTTCAACGGTCTCGACGGACTCGATATATATAAACACACAGATATAAACACAGGCACATGTGTACAAAAAGTAAAATAAGGTCTGAAGTCATCCAAAGGTGAATATCACCAATAAATCAAGGTATAATCCACAAGGTATCCAGAGTAGGTATAAATGATCTTAGAAATACAGAGTCTCCTTGTGTCCCTATACTACACCAGCAAGATCAGTGACAAACCACCATATCAGGCTGGCTTAAAAATGGCACCCATGCTAACCTATCCTACCTACACACCACCCTCCCCCAACAGGAAATGGGTTTAACCACTTCCCTACCAGGCCAATTCTGACATTTCTCTCCTACATGTAAAAATCATCATTTTTTTGCTAGTAAAATACATAGAACCCCCAAACATTATATATGTTTTTTTAGCAAAGACCCTAGAGAATACAATGGCGGTTGTTGCAACTTTTTATCTCACACAGTATTTGCGCAGGAACGTGTTTTTTTTTGGAAAAAAACAGTTTTGTGTTTTAAAAAAAAACAAAACAGTAAAGTTAGCCCAATGTTTTTACATATTGTGAAAGATGAAGTTACACCGAGTAAATAGATACCTAACGTGTCACGCTTCAAAATTGCACACGCTCGTGGAATGGCGCCAATGTTCGGTACTTAAAAATCCCCATAGGCGACGCTTGAAATTTTTTTTACTGGTTACATGTTTTAAGTTACAGAGGAGGTCTAGGGACAAAATTATTGCTCTCGCTCCAACGTTCGCAGCGATACCTCACATGTATGGTTTGAACACCGTTTTCATATGTGGGCGGGACTTATGTATGCGTTCGCTTCTGCGTGCGAGCACACGGGGACAGCGGCACTTTAAAAAAAAATTTGTATTTGTTTTTATTTTGACACTTTTTTGAAAAAAAAAAAATTGATCACTTTTATTCCTATTACAAGGAATGTAAACATCCCTTGTAATAGGAATATGACATGACAGATCCTCTTAATAGTGAGATATGGGATCAATAAGACCCCATATCTCACCACTAGGCTGGGAAGCCTGAAATAAAAAAATAAAAATAAAACCATCACCGCTTCCCAGCCGAAGCTGCGCCGTTTTTTTTGAATGGAGAGGCCGGGCGTGACGTCATAACATCATGCCCGGCCTCCGATGATCATAGAGACTCCGGCGACCATCTGGTCCCCCGGAAATCTCTATGATCTACATCCGGCACCGGCGGATCTGCTCTCCGCCTCACCGATCGTAACGGTGAGTGGGAACAAGCACCGGAGGGCGGCGGGAGGGGGGGAGTCCCCTCTCGCCTCCCATAGGAATGATCAAGCGGCGGAACGGCCTTTTGGCTAAGATCAAGTGTAGTATCGACTTTAGCCGGGCAGTAGATGCTAAAGCCTTTGTAAAGGCTACGAAAAAGAGCGAAGACGTCGAGGAACCAGAAGAACACCTGAAGCGACATCCAACTCCTCAACGATGGGGAAGAGCGATAAGAAGACCAGCAAGGAGAAGAAGAACCCCGTTCCAGCCTCTTCCTCCGAGCCCGGGAATGCCGCTGCCTCAACCCCCGCCTCTACCCCGGCCGGCACCAGCCGACCAGGACCAGCCAAGCCAGACCAGAGTGCAGACGGGCTCCCAGCATTGGAGCCTTGGATGAAGCAGACTTTCGTGCTGCAGCTGAAGGAGGTGGACGGAAGAGTCCCTGACATGACCCCAGAGATCTTCGGAAAGATGATTCTGGAACAGGGGTTCAGCAAAGCGGAGACGCTTTCTGTGCAGGCCTTCACAAGAGGTATATTCTTTATAACTTTTGTGTCATTTCAGGTCTGCAGAAGATACTGGGAGATGGTGAAGACCAGTGACCCTGAATCCCCTTTCCGGAAGTTCACTGCGACCTGCCCCATAACACGGGACGAAAAGCGGGTGACAGTGGCCATGAGGAACCCCCATACCAGTGGAAAGGACATAGCCACCTACCTCCAGAGGTTCTGCACCGTGGTGAAGGACCCAATCCAAATCTTCGATGCCAACGGCTTCTGGATAGGTAAGTGGTCTGTGCTCTGCAAACTGAGGAAAGACCCTTCGGGGGACATCCAGCACCTGCAGCCTTTCTTCTCCCTGGGATCATCCGCAGGAATCCTTTTCTACCCCGGCATACCCTACAACTGTAACAAGTGTGGGCAGCCGGGACACATAGGTAAGGATTGTACAGAGATTGCTTGCAGGTTCTGTAGGGTTACAGGCCACGAGACCAAGGACTGTCCGAGGTCCAAAGCCTGCAACCTTTGCGGATTGGCAGAGCATGTCTTCAGACACTGCCCCCAGAGGACCCGGACCTACGCTGGAGCCGTGAGCCAGGGTAAACCACCCTCCAGCACCAGGAGGAAGCTGCCGGAAAAACCAAAGAAACCAAAGAACCCAAAGGAACCTCGAAAGGCCACAGGTAAGTCCACTCCTGCCCCCCCTGCCCCAGCCCCACCCCCTACCTCCAGCACACCCCCACCCCCTCTGTGCCGGAGGAGCCCCTCCCCACCCCTTCCCCCCCGAACCTGTCCTCCCTGGAGGACTTCCCCACCCTCCCTCCACCCCCACCAGTGGCCCAACAGGAAGCCGTAGCCAGAAACGGAAACCAGAGAGCCCAACAGCTGAGGAACCCGCCACCTCCACCAAACGGCCCAACGGGGTCCAGCGCAACAGCGATGGACCAGAGCAAGACTGGTTCACAGTCTGCTCAGAGACTTGATGGACTTCAAGGAGGAAGAGGAGGTCTGAAGATTTCCCCACCCGTGTTTTCTTTGGCAGTTCAAATAAAGCTTCGGGCCTGTGAACTCTTTTCTCCCTACCCTACCCCACCTTCTCCACCCCCCCCCCAACACACCCGTTGCACATTTGAATGTTATTAGACTGTATGACCCGACTTTTGTGACATGTGTTTGAAATAATGCTTTCAGGGTAATGCGGCGTAATGCATGATGTGATGTTTCGGGGTATTATTACTCTGCACAACACATTAGGCATCATACCGCAGGATGAATGTAATTTATTGGTATGCATGGCGATGTATTGTTATGTAGTGTATTTATGCGCTGCGTCGCAGTACAGATTGGAATGTACCCTGTTTAAGTATTTGTTTTTTTGTATATTTTCTTGCAAAATAAAGTATACATTTTTCAATCAAAACGGCCGCTATGATTGTTCCTATGGTGTAGAGATTCGCCGGCTGAAACCGGCAATATCTGAATGATGTCTGTAACTACAGGCATCATTCAGATATACCCGCCCAAAGCCCAGGACGTCATATGACGGTGGGTGGGCGGGAAGTGGTTAAAGGCCTCATCCATAGCTAACATCTCAATGTGTATACAATGTACATTTGCAATACTTGCATTTAACTTCTGATGCTTTGGGTGACTATAGAACACTGAGCCCTTTGAGCGTTGCTTTTTGCATTTTTATGGATGGGCCACTAGGGGGTGCTTGATGGAGATGTATCTAATATATGATATATCTGATTTATATAATTTTATAAATATGTTTTTAAATCCTACTCAACTCACAAATCTTTAACACAAGGGTACGGCTCTCTAAATTAACCATGTGATGGTAATTTTTAAATCTCGCTGTACTGTACTGAAACTTAAACTAACTTTTTTGAAAATAAGTTTACTTATCTTGGTGTTTGAATGTAGTCAATTGTGTTTATAAGAACAGTAAGCTTCTTTGGAGGTGTAAAAAAATAACAGCTCTGTCTGCAATACTGACCTCCTGTGTAGTGTTGTCCCGCACAGTTTTTTCCTGTATCAATGTAGCGCCTACCCCAACATTCCAGGAGCCTGGCGATGACCCCCAGAGACAGGGTGGGCTGGAATGGATTATGCTCATAATCCGAGGTTCCACTGTACACCCCTAAGTGAAACTGTCCAAATTGGGCCCAATTAGCCATTTTCTCTTCCTGGTGTCATGTGACTCGTTAGTGTTACAAGGTCTCAGGTGTAAATGGGGAGCAGGTGTGTTACATTTGGTGTTATCGCTCTCACTCTCTCATACCGATCACTGGAAGTTCAACATGGCACCTCATGGCAAAGAACTCTTTGAGGATCTGAAAAAAAAGAATTGTTGCTCTACATAAAGATGGCCTAGGCTATAAGTAGATGCCAAGACCCTGAAACTGAGCTGCAGCACGGTGGCCAAGGTTATACAGCAGTTTAACCGGTTCCCGACCGGCGCATGCGGATGTAAGTTGGCAGAATCGCATGGCTGGGCAAATGGGCGTACCTGTACGCCCCTTTGAATTTGCCGCCATGCCATCGCAATTGTTTCACAGAGAGGAAGAAGGGGAAGATGCTAATGTAAACAAGCATTTCCCCGTTCTGCCTAGTGACAGTGTCACTGATCATAGCTTCCTGTGATCGGGAGCTATGATCAGTGATGTGTCACAGCTAGCCCACCCCCCCCTACATCTAGAACACATCACTAGGACACATTTAATCCCTACAGCGCACCTAGTGTAAACCCCTTCACTGCAAGTCACATTTACAGAGTAATCAATGCAATTTTAATCGCACTGATCGCTGTATAAATGTGAATGGCTCCAAAATTTCGCCAAAATTGTCCGACGTGTCCGCCATAATGTCGCAGTCACGATAAAAATCGCTGATCGCCGCCATTTCTAGTAAAAAAAAAAAATATTAATAAAAATGCCATAAAAACTATCCCCTATTTTGTAGACACTATAACTTTTGCGCAAACCAATCAATAAACGCTTATTGCGAGTTTTTTTACCAAAAATATTTGGAAGAATACATATCGGCCTAAACTGAGGGGAAAAAATGTTTTTTTTTTAATATATTTTTGGTGGATATTTATTATAGCAAAAAGCAAAAAATAATGCGTTTTTTTCAAAATTGTCGCTATTTTTTTGTTTATAGCGCAAAAAATAAAAACCGCAGAGGTAATCAAATACCACCAAAAGGAAGCTCTATTGGTGTAAAAAAAAAGACGTCAATTTTGTTTGGGAGCCATGTCGCATGACCGCACAATTGTCAGTTAAAGCGACGCAGTACCGAATCGCAAAAAGTGCTCTGGTCTTTGGCCAGCAAAATGGTCCGGGGCTTAAGTGGTTAATAGAACAGGTTCCACTCAGAACAGGCCTCGCCATGGTCGATTATTTAAAATGTGAGAGGTGTACTCACTTTTGTGAGATACTGCATAGATATTTTTATATGGAGTATAATCCAGTTTTTATGGACAAATATTTTGTATGGACACTTTTTGCACAATAAGCACACTGAGCACTTTATATGTGTATTTTTCTTAGCCATCTAGGATTACAAATGTTATATTGAGCACTCATACGATTTAACTCTAATAATGTTTGTGTGATTTGAAGAGATAGGACACGTTATTAGAAGGTTAATTTTATTTTTCCAACTCTTTTAACACAGCCACTTATTAGATTTAGGCAACAAAAGAGCCTTTAACCACTTCAGCCCCGGACCATTTGGCTGGCCAAAGACCAGAGCACTTTTTGCGATTCGGCACTGCGTCGATTTAACTGACAATTGCACGGTCGTGCGACGTGGCTCCCAAACAAAATTGATGTCCTTTTTTCCCCATAAATAGAGCTTTCTTTTGGTGGTATTCGATCACCTCTGGTTTTTATTTTTTGCGCTATAAACAAAAAAAGAGTGACAATTTTGAAAAAAAGCAATATTTTTTACTTTTTGATATAAATATCCCCCAAAAATATATAAAAAAACATTTTTTTTCCTCAGTTTAGGCCGATATGTATTCTTCTACATATTTTTGGTAAAAATCGCAATAAGCGTTTATTGCTTGGTTTGTGCAAAAGTTATAGCGTCTACAAAATAGGGGATAGTTTTATGGCATTTTTATTAATAATTTTTTTTTCTTTTTTACTAGTAAGCGCGGCGATCAGCGATTTTTATCGTGACTGCGATGGCGGACACATCGGACACTTTTGGCGCTATTTTGGGACCATTCACATAGCAGCAAATCTGATTGTCTGTTTGTCTGAGGAAGGTATGCTTATTCATAACCTGAACTCACTGTAGCTTATCACTCTAATGTCAAAGGCAACAGCACCACCTACTGACAAAAAGGAGAAGCCACGGCTAAAACAGGATTAGGAAGAAAGCCATTTGACCACTAAACACTACAACTTAGCCAGGCTTGCTACCACCCAGCACAACTATATTTACATGTAGCCATGCTTTGGGACAAGGGTGCTACATCAGTTTGATATAGAATGAGGACATACTGTGAGTGTAAAGTGTCATGAACCAATCACCTGAACATACACCTGAACATACAATGTACTAATTCACCCCTGAGAGAAGATCCAAAGAGGAAAATGACCCAGAGCTGAAGACATCTGGAAAAGTAAGTCAAAAATAAAGAACACAGAGTGGCCTTGAGGAGCAATTCCTCTGGGAGGGAGCCAAGTCCAGACTTGGGTTTTATATTTCCTCTTAAGTATATGGCTTTTTGTCAATAAGTTAGGAAAATCTGTCTTTATTGACTGTAATAGCAGTTGATTATAAGGTAAGATGAATTCCATGTGCTGTCCTCACAGCTAAGAATCAGGAAGTACTATCTGTCACACATAAATGCAACCATTTCACCAAACTAAAAAGCTTCTAAAGCATAAATTGTAGCTCTTCTTAGAATCCCCTTAGAACAATACATTCACAGAATTGTCAAAATAGTACTCCTTCCAAACTTATGAGGCACAATTTATTATCATAATAAAACTTGTATTGCTGCAGGAATACTACATGAATATGTTTAAATATTTTAGAATTTCGATGATACTGTTCTATGTACATATACGACAGGAGGGCCAACATTTCAGTATAGGGAATGGATGCCAACCTGTGAATATTGCCCAAATGTAGAATTTGTTCAAGATTCTATAATATAATTTCTAACAAGTCAAATCACTTTTAACTCCTTTCCACCCACAATCTATTTATTAATGTTCCCCAGCACAATGCATCATATCAGGGATACGTTAATAAGCATCTTCTCTGTCAGAACAACTGACACATGCATTGCGTGGCTGGTGGCTCCTAATCCAGGCTGTCGCTGACACCAATGGAAACCTCAAGTGCTCGAAATAATGTCCACAAGAGTGCAGGAGGTGTTTCAGAACTCCAGAGGAAGCACCCAGAAATCCAATAGAGATAGAAGTGAGGTTGGATGCTCACCAGAACCCAATGGTTCTCAAACAAATGAGAAGCCAAAAGTGCTTCAGGGATAAACCCACAATATGCCTGTGGTAGGTGAGGCAATCCCACTAATGCCTCCGGCTTCACTCATATATCAGGAACATGTAAGATATAAACACTCATAGTGCAATATATTTGAATCCTGTTGCCATTCCCATCCACTATGTGCTCACACAGGTTCGGCTCTGGTAGTGTCTGGTGGTGTCTGGAGTTCTGCACTGATCGGAGGAAGTCACATGTGATAACATGTACACACAATGCACAGCCCAAAGGCATATTTGGGGTTTATCCCTGAAGCGCTTTTGGCTTCTCATTTGTTTGAGAGCCATTGGGTACCGGTAAGCATCCAACCTCACTGCTATCTCTGTTGGATTTCAGGATGCTTCTTCTGGAGTTTTTAGACACTTCCTGCACTCTTGTGGACATTATTTTGAGCACTCAATGCCACTGGATTGACCGAACTTTGGTCATCTGTTATTTTACATGTGTATTTTTCATTCAACATACTGTTTCGCGTTGTTTGTATAATAGCACTGCACATTGTATACTGATGTTTGCTAAAGATTGTGTAGCTTAGCTTTTCCTGTTTTTTATTTTCGTTTTATTTCTTTGTAAAAAAAAAAACAGTCTAAGCGCAGAATTGCACAAGTATATATAGACCAATGGAAACCCATTAGAGGGGTTCCTGATCATTTCATCATTATGATATACAATGCCATTAGCAATCACATGCAGGCTGGAGGCTTCATTGATGAAATAAGCCTTAAGCCCAAAGATAGCACTCCAAATGCCACTGCAGTCTGAAGTTGACAGTGTTTATCTGCTTAATACTGTAATTGTCACAGTGCGGAGGGAGGGACCGGATGTGTCTGTTGGGCTAGAGCCGACGCTGAGCCTGTGACCCTGTGAGGCTCCCCTATCATGGCGGTCTGAAAAGAGGCTGTTCACCCACCCCCTCCCTCCGAGCTCTGTCCCTGGGCAAAAGGGGCAAAGGAACGAGCGGAGCTATTTGCTATTTTCGGCTATTGCCATGGAGGGTGTGAAGGAGCGGTGAAGGGGTACTGACGGAGCGGTCACTTTGATCCCTTACCATATCTTGACGATCTGACGCTCTGGAACACCTAGGATCTCAGGAACCCAGGAACGGCGATAGGAGAGAAGTTCACTGGAATCCGGAACCAGGATGCACACACACACACATGCCGTGCAAGCGGCGTGCTGAAGGAGCGGGACTCTGATAAGGTCTGCGTGCCGAGCCCGCTGTGCCTGCTGAGCCTGAAGTGACTCAGTGTGGATCCTTTGAATAGATGGACGGGGACGGACGAGCCAGACGAGCAGACACATAGGTGCATGGTTCCAAGGTTTCCAAGGTGAACATATTGTCGGTAAACAGTGATCTACACAAGTTATGGACAGCAAGTGGTGAGACCCTGTGCTTGTTGTGCCTTGTTCTATAATGTGACATGTTGGTGCAAAAAAGGACTGCCATAAACATTGCATTGCATGAAGGTTGACTAGCTATATCGGTGCAAATAATAAAAAATAAATAAAAAAGGGACTGCCTTAAAGATTAAAGACTCTATTGCATTGCATGAAGATATAAAAGGCTGTTTATGCATGTTGGTGCATGTTGGTGGAGAAAAAAAAAGAAAAAAGGGACTGTCATAAAGAGTGCATTAAAGACGCCATTATATAAAAGCTGATGACTTAGTCTGCACAGCGACTGTTTCTAGATATATGGATACACTGTTACACTGCTATAGATATCAACTATTCTACACTGTTACAGATATCAAGTACGTGCTGAGTACATATGTCCCATACTGCATACCGACCTTCATATCAGTCCATGGAAGCTGAAAATATAACGAACAAGGACTGAGCAGCAGCACCCACGGGGGTCTACAGGTCTACAGACTCTGCATCAACAGGATAACAACTTGAAAGTAAACTAAGAGGACAAACTTATGACGGCCGATCCTCAAATAATAGTGACTGTGATTGCCTGTGTGTTGGTGACATTCATGTTGGTAAATCTGCTGATTACAAAGATGTGGGGGAGTCATTTTGTATAATATTGTTTATTTAAGCAGAGTACTTTACTTAGCGGGGAACTATCCCTTCTTTCACCTCCCCCTCCCTTCCCTCAGAACAGTGCTGGGACAGTGCTGGAAGAAAAAAAAATGAGGGGTAGACCTGCGAGGGGGGCAGTAGTAAACACACCCAAAGTAAGTGCTAGCCCAGGTACTAATAAAAAATATATGTTCCAAGGAGAGGCTAAAGAGAGCCCCGGCGAACAAACGGGGCCCAAGAGCAAACCCCCAGAGGGCTCGCAAAAGAATGGACTGAGAAAAAACTCTGAGGAGACAGAAAACTCGGCTAGGAGAAGTGCGGCCTCAGGCCTCATAGTTTATGTAACTATGTAACTATATGTAACAAGGAAGCCATAATGGAAACCAGTTACCCACAAAGGACGAAATGGCAGAAATGTTTGCCAGATTGGAGACATCAATAAAAGGAGAAATAGCAACCCTGCACGAAGATATGAGCCACATATTAAAAAGAGTTGAAGACGCAGAAGGAAGGCTGGAAACACAGGGGGGAAGAGATAGAAAGGCTCAAGGCCCAGATGGCAGAGATGCAGAGGGACCAGAGGAATATATTATACAAAATTGAGGACCAAGAAAATAGAAACAGAAGGAAAAATCTTCGGATTAGAGTTTTACCGGAAATAAGAGGGGAAACAGAAGATCTCCAGGAAAAATAGTTAAATCTTTGGTCACATGTTCAGCCCAACTGGTGTAAACAATAAAATCAAGCTTGAAAGAATGCATAGGATCAGAAAGCCCGCAGAAATGGAAGGAGAAGCCCCCAGAGATGTTATTGTAAGATTTCAGAATTTCCAGGACAAGGAACAGATAAGGGCTTACCTGAGAACTAATCAATCGGCCAAATATGAGGAGACAACTTTACAAATATTCCCAGACCTTGCTGCAGAGACATTGGCCAGGAGAAGAACCCTAAAACCATTACTGGAACAGCTTTTGCTGCACAATGTTCAATATTCGTGGGGTTTTCCTGCATGCCTAATTGGACGCACAGAGGGCAGATCTGCAATTTTGTGATTACCGAAGATACGGCAAAATTCTGCAATCGATTAGATGTTCCAGTAGTTGAGATCCCGGGTTGGTGGTAAAAACTGGAGAATGCAGAGAATATGAATGAACAACAGAAAGGGCAACCAGTGGCAAAATTCAGACGACGAGATCCGAAGAAAAAATAAGATCTAATAGGAAAACAAGCCAAGAAACCAAACAATAAATATTAAAATGAACAAGACTAGTTGCTCAGGGACGGGGGGGAGGATGGGAGGGGGAGGAGTAGAATGGGCACGGGAACCCCCATAACAACTGGGGGGAGTATTGGCTCTACCTGATGACCACCTGAAGAGTCCAACCTCAAGGGGGATAACCGTAGGGCCAGGAGGCAGGCATTTGGGCCACGGTTTCAAGGGCCATAGGCCATTTTCCCCATTTGTAGTACAGGGGATAGAGGG
This sequence comes from Aquarana catesbeiana, assembly GCF_042186555.1. NCBI lineage: Eukaryota > Metazoa > Chordata > Amphibia > Anura > Ranidae > Aquarana > Aquarana catesbeiana. Next base: position 733,327,201 of record NC_133325.1, on the reverse strand, counting down.
TAATGGGAGTACCATTGTGGAGGGTGGGTTTGAGATGAGGGGGTGTTGGGGAGGTGGGTGAGAATGGGAATCTACCAGGAAAGTTACGAATTAAGAACAGGGGTAATGGATCTCCTCTCTCATTGTGGTATGGTAGAGATATTTCCTTTTCCCTTTTTTTTTTTTTTTTTTTATTTTCTCCTATGGCAGGTGGGGGGGGGGGGGGGGGTTCCAGAGGAAAATTTTAAGTAAGGATGTCTAGTTTAAACATAATTATTTACAATGTACGTGGCCTGAACGCTCCCATAAATAGGGCCAATATCATTAATGAACTAAAATCCCTTAAAGCAAACGTGGTACTGCTCCAGGAGGCCCATTTCTCCCTGGGTTCAAACTGCAGATTATTTTCTAAAGATTACCCCTTATGGTACTATGGGGATTCCCCCATTAGTCGAGCAAAAGGAGTGGCTATAGGGTTTGCCAGGGGGGTAAGGTTCGATCTAGAAGAGAGAAAGACAGACCCCGAAGGGCGCTATTTATTCCTGAGAGGAAAATTAAATGGAGTTGAGTACTCCCTAGCAAACATCTATGGCCCAAATAAAAATCCTATAGGCTTTTTATTGAAGGAAATAGTTGAGTTTATGGAATTTAAGAAAAGGGGTGGCTATAATGGCGGGGGATTTTAATTTTGGGTTGGAGCCTATGAAGGACAGTATGTTGCGTGTACGAGAGACTGGAATGAGATGGAGGAACAAATTAAAAAAGATATTGCATCAATACCAACTGGTTGACGTTTGGAGGTTACAGCACACTAAAATAAGAGACTATACATTCCACTCTCTCATACTCCAGATTGGATTTCTTTTTGATAGAGCATAGGCTACTAGAAGTTGTTTTTAGCACAAACATTGGTATAATGACTTTTTCTGACCATGCGCCGGTGACGTTACAACTGAAAATAGGAGATTCCCACAAAAGGAGTAGCATGTGGAGATTAAATGAAGATCTATTACATGATAAAGCAATAGAAGAGCGAATAAAAAAAGAATTAGAGCAGTTCTTCAGAGAAAACAACACAGAGGGTATATCAGAAGCCACAGTATGGGAGGCCCATAAGGCCTACATAAGGGGTATTTTGATAATGGCTGGGTCAGAGAAGAAAAAGAGAACTAAGGAAAATAAAATAGTCCTGAGTAAAGAAATTAACAAATTAGAACAGTTGCATAAGAATAAGAGAGATAAAGAACTCCTATTAAAACTTAGTCAAAAAAGGGAGGAGATGAGAGAACTCATAAAGCAAGAAACACGAACGACCTACAACATCGTAAAGAGAGAAAGGTGCCAACATGGGAATAAGCCCGGGAAATATCTGGCGCAGGCATTAGCGGGAAAAAAAGCAGGTAATTATATTGACAAAATACAAACAAGTACAGGGGAACTTGTATATAAAACAGCAGAAATCGCCAAGACGTCTCAAGAGTATTATGGGAGTTTATATTCCATTAAGAAGCAGGATACTAAAGAAGAGGCTGAGTGGAAACAGGAGAAAATAAAAGCCTATTTAAGAGGGATCAGTTTAAATAAAATCTCAGAGGACCAACTTAGACACCTAGAAGCCCCTGTCACAGAGGAAGAGATAACAAAAACCCTAAAAGAAATACCTGCAGGAAAAAGCCCCGGACCTGATGGCCTGACGATACTTTATTATAAAAAATTTAAAGATATCCTAATCCCAAAAATGTGTTCCTATATGAATGGGATTGGGGAGAAGTGGGACCTGCGTAAAGAAGCCTTAGAGGCTACCATTGCTGTCATCCCAAAAGAAGGGAAAGATGGAGCGTTATGTTCCAGCTATAGACCTATTTCTCTCCTAAATCTGGATACTAAGATATTCGCAAAAATTCTCGTTGGAAGGATGAAAATAATAATGCAGAATATAATACACCCAGATCAGGTTGGCTTTGTCCCTGGAAGGGAGGGGAGGGACAACGGAACTAGAACCTTGCTAGCAATACAGAAGATGAAAGATAGGGGAGCCCCAGGACTACTCCTGTCGATTGACGCTGAGAAAGCTTTCGACAAGGTAGACTGGGGCCTTATGCAGGGTACTTGGGAAGAAATAGGGTTGGGAGTGAAAATGATCGGACGCATAAAAGCACTATATAACAGACCCACAGCAAGGGTTAAGGTAAATGGGATAGTCTCAGCACCGTTCAAAATGTTTAACGGCACAGGGCAGGGGTGCCCACTCTCCCCCCTGTTTGTGCTGGCTCTGGAACCCCTTTTAATTAGGATAAGACAGAACCCAGACATTAGGGGGATAAAAGTAGGGGAGGAAAACGAACGAACGAAAAAAAAAATAAAAACCTTAAAACAAAAAATAATATTTTTTTTTAGGTCTTATGTTTTCTGCATATGTCAGCCAATAATAAAACAAACAGAGCATTTTTAAAATTAATTTAAACAGTTTGCCAAAATAAAACCTTATTTGTCAAATATAAATAGGTATGCAAATTTGTCAGTTATTCAACACATATTTAGTCAAGTTACTGTAATTAACACTGCAGATGCTATGAGCTGGACTGTGAATACCAGTTTCTTAATAATAAATGTTTGTGAACACCATGCAAACTCAGCTCAGAGTCAAATGGCACAAGCAGTGTCACAAGGGCTTGTGTTTCTGATGAGCTGTCATTTCACATACTACTCTAGTGTGACTGCATTAATACAGTAAGCATGCCTGTGCAGAGGAGGGGCATTCCCATTGTGGAACTTGACTTAAAAGATGAAGCCAATGGCTTTCTGTGGAAGATAAGTTAGAACATCCAGTTCCTTGCAGCTTTATTAAAAACTCCAAAGATTAATATTTATAAAGTTCATTCCTATACATATTCATCATCAAATTAAAGAGGTTGTAAACCCTATTACCCCCCCCCCCCCTGCAAGACAAAGGCATAATGAGCCTTAAATTAAAGACCCCGCAGCGGCGCCCGCACACCACTGAGAAGGCTGACATCTTCCCTGGTGTTTCTTCTGGGTTTGTGGGCTCCGGCGCTGTGATTGGCTGGAGCCGCAATAAAGTTACTCCCTCGCATTGCACACGGGAGCTGCCAGTCATGGCACAGGGCCCTGAAGAAACGGCCGCCTGTGCATGCGCTGATAACGTCGGCTGGCAGCGTATATAGTAAATATCTCCTAAGCGGCGCACGTTTAAAGGGGTTGTAAAGGTATACATTTTTTCACCTTAATGCATTCTATGCATTAAGGTGAAAAAACTTTTGACAATACCGCCGCCCCCAGCCCCCCGTTTTACTTTCCTGACACCTCGAAACTCAGCCGCTCGCTCCCGATCTCCATTTAGCCACTCAGCCTGGTCGCTGATTGGCTATAGTGGATGGATTGAAAGCAGCGCAGCCATTGGCTCGTGCTGCTGTCAATCACATCCAATGACGCGGCGCACCGGGGGGCGGGGCCGAGTGATACAGCGAGCGGCTATAGCTGCCGGCTGTATCACGGGAACGCGCCCGCATTAACTAACCACCATGCGAGGGAGCTCGCATTAAGGTGGTTAGTGCTTGCGGGGAGGAGCTGAAACAGCCGCCGAGGGACCCCAGAAGAGCAGGTTCGGGGCCACTCTGTGCAGAACGAGCTGCACAGTGAAGGTAAGTATAACATGTTTGTTATTTAAAAAAAAAAAAAAATTACCTTTACAACCCCTTTAAGAGATATTTACAGTACCTACAGGTAAGCCTGAGTATAGGCTTACCTGTAGGTACAAATAAAAGGAAGACTTTACTTCCTCTTTAACTATAGATGAACAAAGTTTACAAAATGGCTTGTAATAACTGCACATATGGGTGCAAACATATGTGCACAGTCTTAGGGGTTGGAGCTTGGTTATTAAAGCAGAGTTCCAGCTGTTTTTTCACACTCATGGGATGGTTGCCCCATCACAAATATAAATTGGTATGAGTAATAAATGTATGTTTTAGTAGTCTTTTTCTGGTAAAAAAAAGGTACTTTGGTCTTCCCTGTGAGCCTGCTCCCATATTGAGTGTGGACATCTGAAGCCCACTCGTTACTTCTTCCGTGATACGGCGCTAGCACATATCGTAGAAAGCGTAGAGCACCAATACAGCAATGCTGCAGGTGGAAAATGCCCATTGGCTCCTGGGATTGATGAAACTCATATCCCAGGAGGAAATGTGCTGCCGCCAGGCTAGAAATTAAGTACCTTGCCATGGCGAGGAACAGTGGAAGTGGAGCATTGCACGGCAATATAAGGTACATACATTGCTGGAAAAAAAAAGTGCCCAGTGATAAATCGCGCAGTAGTCACGAACGCAGGGGCGAAAAGTTTAAAATGTGGATGGAACTCCGCTTTAATGTCAACTTTTAAAAGCTGGAAATATGCAGTTGCCTTCAATAACCATATGTGATGGATCTTTGATTCTGTTCTTAAAAAATTGAGGTTCGAAACACAGATCAGATCATTGCCACACTAAAGTAACAAGTTACTGCTCTCCTAAGTTAAACTTAGGAGAGCAGAATTCATTAACCACTTATCTACCGGGCATTTTCACCCCCTTCCTGCCCAAGCCATTTTTCAGCTTTCAGCGCTGTCGCACTTTGAATGACAATTGCGCAGTCGTACAACACTGTAACCATGTGACATTTTTATCATTTTCTTCACACAAATAGAGCTTTCTTTTGGTGGTATTTAATCACTGCTGGGAGTTTTTCTTAGTTTCTGTCAGTATATTTTGTAAATAAGTAATTTTTCTCCTTCAGGCTCGGTTCACACTGGGGCGACTTGTCAGGCGACCTAGTCGCCTGACAAGTCGCCTCCCGTTCTGTGCTATGGAACCGTTCTAATCGGAGCGACGCAAGTCGCTCCGACTTAGAAAAAGGTTCCTGTATTACTTTGGGGGCGACTTGGGGCGACTTGCATAGACTTCTATGCAGAAGTCGTCTCGCAAGTCGCCCCGGCAGTCGTTTGCAGGTCGCCTCGCTGAGGCGACCTGCAAGTCGTGCCGCCCATGTGTGAACCGAGCCTCACTGATGTGCGCTGATGAGGCAGCACTGATGGGCACTAATAGGCTGCACTGATGGGCACTAATAGGCTGCACTGATGGGTACTGATGAGGTGGCACTTATGGGCACTGATGAGGCAGCACTTATGGGCACTGATACATTGTCACTGATGAGGAGGCACTAATATTCTGCACTTATGGGCACTGATGAGAACTGATAGGCGGCACTGATAGGCGGCACTTGTGGGCGTTGATAGGTGGCACTGGTGGGCACTGATAGGTAGCACTGATGGGCTCTGATAGCCAGCACTGGTGGCCACTGATAGGCAGCATAGATGGGTTGCACTAATGGGCACTGATGGGCATTGATGGGCTTTACTGATGGGCATCACTGATAGGCGGCACTGAAAGCCAGCACTGACTGGCATCACTAATGGGCACTGATTTGTGGCTCTGGTGGGCACTGATTTCTGGCTGTGGTGGGCACTGATTGTTGGCACTGGTGGGCATTGATTGCTGGCACTGGTTGGCACTGGTTAGCACGGGTTGCTGGCACTGGTGGTGCTCTAATGTAATGTGATTACCGGCACTTCCTTGTTTACATGTGACTGGCTGTGGTTGGACACAGAGATCGGGCTGCGTGCCTCCGTGGACAGGAGCGGCCGTTCAGGTGCGCCGTCATACAACGTCCACCCAGAACGAGAGCCGCACAATCCTGCCATCATTTGACGGTGGGCATAGTAACCACAGGAGGTCTCTCACTGGGCATGCCCGCTATTTAGGGAACACCTTGCATTTTACTTAATAACTGGAAAGCATTCTATGATTGGATTAGGTGGAAAGGAAGGGATGTGACACCAACGCTCTGTATTCATTGAGAAGAACCCAAGGAGCTCTTTGAATGAAGGCTGTGCAGAATGAGTGACCTCCTGTAGTTACTGCGCAGAGCATTTAATCATTCAATAATTTTGTTTGAAAGCCCTTGATGGAAATCACATTCACAGTTAGAATTTTAATTGTTCATATAAGAAATGAGAAACATTTTCCATCTGGCTCCTTCCAATTTTCTAGTCATTATAGTTAAAAAAGGATTATTGATTCGACCCCACTAACCTTTAGAAAATTGAACAAATATTCCAAAACTTGACTTCTGGATGGACAAGATTCTTTCCTTTTCTCTTTTACTTCTCTTTTTTTTCTCTCCCTTTTTCTTTTTTCCTCCCTCCCCTCTTCCCTTTTTAATTGTATCCTTCTTCTTCTAATTCTCTTACCAACAACACTAAATATTGCATAGTTTTATTGATACACCTGTTTGATGGATGAATTCCTCACTTTAGGCATATCTATTATTGGGTGGCTGACCTACAGTATCTGGGGCATGATTTTTACGGTCAGTTGCTATTTTCTTGTATGTTCTTGCATGTTTCATGTCCATTGTTTCTTTATGTATGTTGAACATTGTATTGCCGATAAGGTTAACCACTTGCCCTCCGAAAGATTTACCGCCTTCATGACCTGGCTATTTTTTTCTTTTTGGCACTGCATTACTTTAACTGACAATTGCGTGGTCGTGCAACGCTGTACACAATTTCAATTTTTTGCATTTTTTTACACAAATAGAGCTTTCTTTTGGTGGTATTTGATCACCACTGGGTTTTTTATTTTTTGCGCTATAAATGAAAAAAATGAAAATTTTGAAAAAAAACAAAACAAAATTTTTTACTGTTTGTTCTAAAACATATCCAATAAAAAAAAAATAACAATCTAATTTCTTTATAAATTTAGGCCAATATATATTCTGCTACATATTTTTTGGTAAAATACGTGTATATTGATTGGTTTAAGCGAAAGTTATAGCATTATAGTGGGCAATCTGACACTAACTGACACTTTGTGGGAACCAGTGACACTAATACAGTGATCAGTGCTAAAATGATGCACTGTCACTGTACTAATGACACTGGCTGGGAAGGGGTTAACATCAGGGGCGATCAAAGGGTTAAATGTGTGCCTAACAGTGCTTGGTGTGTTTACTGCAGGGATGTGCAGTCAGGGGAGGCAGGTGAGGTCACAGAGACCCCAAATTTGGGCGGTAGGTTGCCTAAGTCACCACTGGGGCTCCTATGACCTATGGTTCTGGAGATACAGGGTTCCTTGCGCAGCCTGTCACTTCTTCTCAGAGGCACTGAGCTCAATGGACAGATTGGAGTCTTGGACCAGTGGTAAAGTACCATTAGCCTCAGCTGTCCAATAAAATGCTGCAGTGGAGGCACACCTCTCACTGCAGTGTCATAGAAGGGGGCATGTGTCTAAAAGACAAATACTCCCTTCCAGCCCAGCTCTCTTAACTACAAGGAAAAAACATGGGTTTATTTGTATAAGATTTACCCACAATCCCATGTTTTTCTCACACAGTCAAGAGGGAGAATGAGAATCTGCTGCTGTTGAAAAGGTACTGTTATAATTAAGCTAAATCATATATTTATATGCTATATGTTATAAGGTAATCATTTTCTTATTTATCTATTTACTGTGAAATTACTGGTTTAAAGTTGTAACTTTAACCACTAGGCGTCCGCGCTATAGCCGAAAGACGGCTACAGCGCGGACTCCAATTGCCGGGAGGGCGTCCCTGGACGTCCTCCTCTTCACTTCCGCAATGTGCGCTCCCGGGAGCGCGCATCGGGGAAATTCTGCTCTGGCCGTGTCCCTTGGACACAGCCAGTCACAGATCGCCGTAAACGGCCAATCACAGCGGCCGTTTACAGCGCGATCCGAGCTTCCAATGAGAGATGATCTCAAATTTAAACATATGAGATCATCTCTCATTGCCGGCTTTCTCTCCTCACACAGAGACCGTGTGTGAGGAGAGAGTGCGATCTGTGATAACTGTGAGTGCCGAGCTTTTAGTGAAACACCATACAGTGCCCATACAGTGCCACATCAGTGCCACAGTGCTAATTACTGCTTCCATCTGTCGTCAGTGCCATCTGTCAGTGTCACCTGCCACATCAGTGCCACCTGTCAGTGTCACCTGCCACATCAGTGCCACCTGTCAGTGTCACCTGCCACATCAGTGCCACCTGTCAGTGTCACCTGCCACATCAGTGTCACCTGTCAGTGTCACCTGCCACATCAGTGTCACCTGTCACATCAGTGTCACCTGTCAGTGTCACCTGCCACACCAGTGCCACCTGTCAGTGTCACCTGCCACGTATCAGTGCCACGTATCAGTGCAATCTGTCAGTGCCACCTGTCTGTCACCTGCCACATCAGTGTCATCAGTGTCACCAGTGTCACCTACCACATCAGTGTCACATATCAGTGCCATCTATCACCAGTGCAATCTGCCAGTGTCACGTGTCATCAGTGCCACATATCTGCCATTTTTCATCACTATGTCACAAAGAGTATATTCAGCCGAGGAGGCATATAATATTCTTGCGGCCGACGAGAGCAACGGGGAGCTCTCCGCTTCAGATTCCTATTCAGATTCTGATTCTGACGTGGACTACGAGCCTGTCCTCAGCAGTAGTACACTGACAGCCTCAGAGGAGGATGAGAGTCCGCTCGCCAGACGAAGACGTACTGGTGAGGATGCAGTGCCATCCACCAGCACCGCAATGCCATCCACTATCACCACAATGCCATCCACTATCACCGCAATGCCATCCACTAGCACCGCAGTGCCATCCACCAGCACCGGAGTACATCGACAAAGGCCACGTACCAGTGGGGTGTCACCTCAGGCCCAAAGGGTTAGGTCCCATGCCAGCCTTCCCTACTCCCTTGAGAACCCCTTATGGCTGCCACCTAATTCAGGAGAAGCTATCATTCCCCCTTTTACTGCCCAGCCAGGAGTCCAGGTGGATACAGAAAATTTTTCACCAATAGATTTTTTTCACCTTATTTTTACCGAGGACATGCTTGCATCGATTGTGGCCCAGTGCAATCTATATGCCCAACAATACATAGCAAGTAACCCAACGTCCTATTATGCCCGTTCCTACGAATGGAGAGCCCTAACAGTGGAGGAATTGAGAATTTTTTTGGGCCTCACATTCTGTATGGGACTAACCAAAAAAAATGTATTACGTTCCTATTGGTCTACCCTCCCCATCCACCACATGCCCATCTTTTCCTCTGTAATGCCCAGAACCAGGTATCTCATGATTATGAGATTCCTACACTACAATGACAATACCCAGTGCCCTCCCCGAAATGACCCACATTTTGACAAGCTATATAAAATTCGCCCACTACTAAAATATTTTTCTGATATCTTCCCCCAGTTATTTACCCCAGACCAGCACATATGTGTGGATGAGTCCCTGGTCAAATTCAGTGGCAGGTTGGGCACAAAACAATTTATTCCCACCAAAAGGGCCCGCTATGGGGTGAAAATGTATAAATTATGCGACCGAGCTACAGGATATACCTATGCCTTCATGGTATATAAAGGGAAGGACACCCAGCTACATCCCCCTAATTGCCCAGAATATATCGGATCGAGTGAGAAAGTCGTTTGGGAACTCATAAACCCACTCCTGGAGAAAGGCTACCATCTATATGTGGACAATTTTTATTCTAGTCTGCCCCTGTTCCGAAATCTTCACAGGCAGAAGACTCCAGCGTGTGGCACTGTAAGGAAGAACCGGAAGGGCTTTCCTCAAAGCCTCGTGAACAAAAAGCTAAGAAGAGGGGAGATGGCGAGCTTACGTAATGAGGAAATTCTGGCTGTGAAGTGGAGGGACAGAAGGGACGTCTACGTGCTTTCATCAATCCACAATAACACCGTCGTGGAGATAACCAGGAGGAATGGGGTAATCCAAAAGCCAACATGCATCTTTGAATACAACAAGTATATAGGGGGTGTCGACTTCAACGACCAGATGCTCGAACCCTACCTTGCCACGAGAAGAACATACCAGTGGTATAAAAAAGTTTTGATTTATTTGTTCAATTTGGCCATATATAACAGCTATGTTATTTATCATAAATCCACTGCAAGCCCCAAATCCTTCCTTGGATACCAGGAGGAAATCACCACTGCCCTTATATTCCCGAACGGCCCACCAGAAACCATTCAATCCGATGTGATTAGTAGACTCTCCGAACGCCACTTTCCCGAATAAATCCCCCCCAGACCAACAGGCCAAAAACGGCAGAAAAAATGCCGGGTGTGCACCAAAGGAGGAGTGAGAAGAGACACTACTTTTTATTGTCCCCAATGTCCTTCCCAACCAGGCCTCTGTATAGTTGACTGTTTCCGCCGTTACCATACTTCACTAAATTATTAGTGAAGTATGGTAAACATAACCCTCACTTCCTGCCATTTACCTTCACACCCCTTATGCCTCTGCTTGCTCTGTAACTGACCCTGGCTTGTTTTTCGACCACGCTTCTGCCTACCGATTCTGTTTATATCTCTGCCTGATCTGGAACTGACCCTGGCTTGTTTTTCGACCACGCTTTTGCCTGCCTACTGATTCTGTTCATACCTCTGCCTGATCTGGAACTGACCCTGGACTGTTTGACCATCCTTTTTGCCTGCCTCTTGGACTGATCTTGTACCCTGCCACTGGACTAGTGGGATTCATAACACAGGGGTCTCACATATGTGAGGGGCTCCAGAATTGTTTTTCTGGATGAAGAAAAAATTTTTTTTTGTTTTCTCATTCCTAGATTAGGGTCTGGAGACTCGGAGGCTTCAAAGAGATTTGGGTGGGAGAAGCCTCTACCCCTATCCCCATTCTGTCCTGAACGAGGCCCTACTTCTGCTTGCTGCCTGTAGGACCTATGCCATCATGCCTCTGCCTGTCGCATGAACTGACCACACCACATGGATGGACCATGTTCCTGCCTACTACCAGGATCAATATTTTGGCACTGCTGACAATCTCTGCCTGCACTGACCCTGGACTGTATATGGACAGTATCCCTGCCTGCTGCCTTTACTGACTATGGACAGTGTTCCTGCCTGTTGCCTGGACAATTGCGTTCGCTTTTGCTGACCAAGTCCCTGCCTGCTGCCTGGACCAATGCTATCCTCCTGTGGACAACTTTGCTACTAAAACCACAGGTAATCTTTTTTTTTACCCTTTGCTCAGCAGAATGTATTTTGGGGTGTAATTCTTGGTATGTGCATGCTATGTGTCCCTAGAACACCTGACGGTGTTCCTTGTATGTGGCCAGGCTGTGTAAAAGTCTTACACATGTGGTATCGCTATACTCAGGAGGAGTAGCAGAATTTATTTTGAGGTGTCATTTTTGCTATGTACATGCTATGTGTTGGAAATAGCTTATAAATGGACAACATTTTTTTCCACATTTTCCAAAAACTTCTGGAAAAAAATGAACCCTTCAAAAGACTCATTATGCCTCATAGATTATACGTTGGGGTGTTAGCTTTCCAAAATGGGGTCATTTTGTGGACGTTTCCATTGTCCTGGTGCTCCAGGGCCTTCAAAAGTGTAATAGGTGGGTGAGAAATGAGATGTGTAATTTATGCTCCTAAAACCCTTGAAGGTGCTATTTCAGTATTGTGCCCCTGTATGTAGCCAGGCTGTGTAAAAGTCTCACACATGTGGTATCGCCATACTCAGGAGGAGTAGCAGAATGTATTTTGGGGTGTCATTTTTGCTATGTACATGCTACGTGTTGGAAATATCTTATAAATGGACAACTTTGTGTAAAAAAAAATGTGTTTTCATTTTTTTCCACATTTTTCAAAAACTTCTGGAAAAAAATGAACCGTTCAAAAGACTCATTATGCCTCATAGATTATACGTTGGGGTGTTAGCTTTCCAAAATGGGGTCATTTTGTGGGCGTTTCCATTGTCCTGGTGCTCCAGGGCCTTCAAAAGTGTAATAGGTAGTTAACAAGTTAGATGTGTCATTTATGCTCCTAGAACACTTGATGGTGCTCCCTGCATGTTGGGCCTCTCTATGTGGCTAGGCTGTAAAAAAGTCCCACACATGTGGTATCGCCATACTTAGGAGGAGTAGCAGAATGTATTTTGGGGTGTCATTTGTGGTATACACATGCCATGTGAGAGAAATAACCAATTACAATGACAATTTTATGGGAGGGAAAAAAATAAAAAATCTTCATTTTGCAAAGAATTGTGGGAAAAAATGACAACATCAAAAACCTCACCATGCATCTTACTGAATACCTTGGAATGTCTACTTTCAAAAAAGGGGTCATTTGGGGGGTATTTGTACTGTCCTGGCTTGTTCGGGTCACAAGAAATGAGATAGGCCACCAGTACATCAGGTGCGATCAATTTTTTATGATTTGCACCACAACTTGTAGACTCTATAACTTTCACACAGACCAAATAATATCCACTAATTTTGGTTATTTTTACCAAAGATATGTAGCAGTATAAATTGTGGCCAAAATTTATGAAGAAAAATTAATAATTTGCAAAATTTTATCACTGAAACGAAGAAAAATGCGTTTTTTTCTAAATTTTCGGTCTTTTTTCATTTATAGCGCAAAAAATTAAAAGCCCAGAGGTGATCAAATACCACCAAAAGAAAGCTGTATTTGTATGAAAAAAAGGACACAAAATTCATTTGGGTACAGTATTACATGACTGAGTAATTGTCATTCAAAGTGTGAGAGCGCTGAAAGCTGAAAATTGGTCTGGTCACGAAGGGGGTTTAAGTGCCCAGTTGTCAAGTGGTTAAACTTCAGTATATTGTTCGTTAAGCCACCTGCTTGAGTACAGTTTTTGAAAATATAGTAAATGACCTTAAAAACAATATAGAATAATTATTTGTATATTATCTATGATAATTAACCACTTGCCACCCAGGCCAATTCTGACACTTCTCTCCTACATGTATTTAGAAGAAATTTATACAGAACGGCAATTTCATGCATTTTTTATAGTCACATCCAGTGACTATAAGAACTTTTTTGAAGCTAAAGAACAAAACCCCCTAGTGGTGGACTTGTAAGGCAAATGAAGAGTAGAAAAAAATATTTAATTACAAAGATAGTTTATTAAATATATTGTATGAAAAAGTTTAAACATGTAACATAAGGAATGCGTTTATAACATTTTCACTAGTGTACATACAATAGTATACAGTACTCTTGCATCCAACGCATTTCGGAGTACATGTATCTCCTTCCTCAGGGGTGAGTATTAGCAAAAGAGATTTCTATTCTAAAATAAAATATATTGAAGAGAAGAGGATAAGCATATATGATATCACATATATACAATATTCCACAAACAATTTTCACAGAGTACACTTACGTATTTGTGATGAGTTACTGAATTAACGTTCCATGATATTATAATTAAAAACAACAAGGATTTAGGGACAGGTGTGCCAGGCAGATTCTCAGCTCCAAAAGCTCTTAGTGTAATTGTTTTAAAGGACGTTTTACATCCATGCCAGATCAAAAAAGAATATTTGAAAAGATAATAGTAATGAAAAAGCCCAAAACTCTCTTATCCCCCCAGCATAAGCAGGGAATGGCCTGAAGATTCACTGGGGCCAGATGGCGAGTCCTGTAAGAAACAAAACAGAGTACTATGTTTTTTCTCTTATTCTGGAAAGGGAGATTTAAAAAAAAAAATGAAAGAGGTATTTGTCTTGTATAGTATTTTTTAAAAAAAAAAACCTTGGTTTTTGAGTATAATGTACCTGAGAGTGGCAGTCAGCAATCAAATAGTGGTTGTAGTATACAGTAGCTGATCATAGCTAGAAAAAATGTAATAAAAGATTGTTGATTAGTTGGATTGCTTGGGTTATTTATTTTTAGTATATATATTGGGAAAAAAATATATTTATTTTATTTTGAATTATTAATTGAATTGATTTAATTAAAATAATTAAGCTGTTCATTTATAGTGTGTTGATTAAAAAAGTAGTAATACCTGCACCCAAAGCATTCAATTGAAATGCTGAGGCAGTGTATGGTGAACAGGCGTTACAGCTCTAGACCCATAGTATCAACTATGGACTAACTTATAATGTTTTGTTGACATGAACTGTTATATGCAGCCCTATTGACGCAGCACAGTTTTTTGTTCGCCTTACTTATAGACATATAGATCATTTGAAGTGACCCTCTTTTTATGTTTCATATTTATTGCTATCCACTTGCCAACCGCCGCACGCCGATGTACGTCACTACTTTGGGGACGGATATCGTTGGTTATGGCAGCAGCTAGCTGCCATAACCTTGGTATCCCCGTGTTCGGTCGGCGGTCAGCTACAAGGTAAAAGTGGTCTTTGTGGAAGATTCACCTTGAGATCACTTTTATCGGTGGCGGGAGAGGGCCCCCCTCCCGCCGCGATCCGGTGCCCTCCGCCGCTTACCGGAGCCGTCTGCAGCGGCGGAGGCGATCACGTCTGTCTCCTTCCTTGGTATGGAGACGAGTGAGGGGAAGATGGCCCCCACCCATCTCCATACCATAGCAGGGCAGAAGCGACATCAAAACGTCACTTCCGTCCATACGACTTAAAGGCCCATTTTTTCAATGTCATTTTTTCAAATGACCATTTTTTTTTTTTTTTTTTTATTGCATTTAAGTCCAAATATGAGATCTGAGGACTTTTTGACTCCAGATCACATATTTAAGAGAACCTGTCATGCTTTTTTCTATTACAAGGGATGTTTACATTCCTAGTAATAGGAATAAAAGTGACCCAAATTTTTTTTTAAAAAAAGTGTAAAAATAAATAAAATCAAGCAAAATAAATAAGAAAAAAAAATTTTTTTTAAATGCTCCGTCCCGACGAGCTCGCGCGCAGAAGCGAACACATACGTGAGTAGCGCCCGCATATGAAAACAGTGTTCAAACCACACATGTGAGGTATCACCACGATCGGTAGAATAGAGAGCAATAATTATAGCCCTGGACCTCCTCTGTAACTCAAAACATGCAACCTGTAGAATTTTTTTAAACGTCGCCGATGGAGATTTTTGAGGGTAAAAGTTTGATGCCATTCCACGAGCAGGCGCAATTTTGAAGCGTGACATGTTGGGTATCAGTTTACTCGGCGTACCATTATCTTTCACAATATAAAAAAAATTGGGCTAACTTTACTGTTGTCTTATTTTTTTTATTTAAAAAAGTGACATTTTTCCAAAAAAAGTGCGCTTGTAAGAGCGCTGCGCAAAAATGGTGTGAAAAAAAAGTATTGCAATGACCGCCATTTTATTCTCTAGGGTGTTAGAAGAAAACAATATATAATGTTTGGGGGTTCTAAGTAATTTTCTAGCAAAAAAAATGTTTTAAACATGTAAACACCTAAATCTCAAAACGAGGCTGGTCTTTAAGTGGTTAAAGTGAAACTGGACCATTTCAAGCAGGAGCTACATGTTCCACACCTTAGAGTCCTTGCAGTGAAACAGTGGGTGCCCGCAACTCCAGATCCTCTTGAGCCCCTGATTAGATTGTACAAGCTTTCCATGTATGGGATTGATTATGAATTCTCAACCCCTGCCTCAGACACACCCATTGTGGACGTGTGACCTTGTAAGTAGTTTTACATCTTGCATACTATACATGAGTAGTTCTGTATGTAATACATGTACTGTAAAATTTACTGTATTTGTAATTATGTTTACATTATTGATTTAACACTAATATTGTACTATTTGCATTTCTTTGCATTGTAGAGAATCTGTACCCATCTAACTTAAATAACCTCTGAAGAAGGACTTTTTGTCCGCAACAAGTAAGGTGTCTACGTCTGTATGGATCATCACTAGTCCATCCAATCTCAGGACAGTGATTTCTTCATACTTTTGTACAATTGGGTACCACATACCTTGTTTTTAATTCAATGACCTTGTTTATGTTATACTCATAATAAAATTATATATTTTTAAACTTATCCATTTGGTCTGTCTATAATAAACCCATAGGGGTCCCAACTGTGCCTTTGGCATTAGGTTTTTCTTTGTTCTTACTTTCTGATGTGTGCAATACTTTTCTAATGTGTAGTTATATATTGGAAATAAAAAGATAGTGATAAAAAAACATACTGTACCAGTAGAATGATTTATAAATCATCTCAATTATTTTCTGGCCTCAATTCACCAGAGAAATACTCAGGAGAATTTTAGACTGATTAAAAACGATATATCTACAAACTATATAGTGATCTACTTTACAAAAATAGGTCAAACAATACCAAAATGAGAACAGATACTTACTAAAAAGTTCACATTTAGGAGGAAACAAAGATTGGCACATAGAGAAAAATGAGCCAATTCTTTTATACAAGCTTATTTAATGTTTTATGTGCCAAATAAATTATAGTATGACAATTTGTTAATGTAATGCATTATAGTGGTGCGCTCTTCATCCATACACATCCATTTCTCCTCTCCATCCGTCCGTGATGTTCCTCTCTACAGTATTTACACCATTGTGGTAATGTTAAAATGTTTTACAACAATTTTTAACTTAGAACACTAGTGCAAGATTATTTTGGCGCAAGGTATTGGACAGTAATAGAAACTGTCACATATCACTTTTCGAGTGATCATACAGTGTATATACAGTATATGAGGTGTAACTAAAACCTTCAGGGCCCCAGTGCAAGAAACCACAAAGTGCCCCCCTGACCCTCAGCCGGGGCCTCCCCATAGTGGCAAAATGCCAGGGCCCGGTCGAAAGTAGTATTTTATTTTATTTTTAATTATTTTTTACCATTTTATTTATTTATTTTACAATTTTATTTTGTAGGTTTTTTTAGTAATTTTTTAGGAGACTCGTTGGGGGCTTTGGCGAAATATCAGAGGTCTAATCAGAACTTTGATGTTCCACCTTAGGAGATTGAGGACGCAGCCCTCAATTTCCATCTCTGCAGCCATGGCTGTACAGAATGAATGGACAGGAATAGCTCTGTACAGAGCTTCCCGTTAATTTACAAACTGAAGCATGGTAAACACAGTTTACTATGCCTCAGTTATGAATGAACAGAGTCAGTGACGGAACGGATCACAAACTTTATTCATTAAAACAAGGAAGGGGCTGGTAAATTACAAATTTACCGGATCCTTCCCTGCTCTCCATCAGCAGCAGCCGGCGGGAGAGGGAATGGGGAACCTGGCAGCGCCGCTGGAGATGAGTGGGGGGGGGGGGGGACAGGAGAGAGCACAGGAGCCCGACCTCAGCAGGAGGTGGATAGGAGGGGTGGTTATATCTATCTACAGTGGGGACGGAAAGTATTCAGACTCCCTTAAATTTTTCACTCTTTGTTATATTGCAGCCATTTGCTAAAATCATTTAAGTTTATTTTTTTTTCCTCATTAATGTACACACAGCACCCCATATTGACAGAAAAACACAGAATTGTTGACATTTTTGCAGATTTATTAAAAAAGAAAAACTGAAATATCACATGGTCCTAAGTATTCAGACCCTTTGCTGTGACACTCATATATTTAACTCAGTTGCTGTCCATTTCTTCTGATCATCCTTGAGATGGTTCTACACCTTCATTTGAGTCCAGCTGTGTTTGATTATACTGATTGGACTTGATTAGGAAAGCCACACACCTGTCTATATAAGACCTTACAGCTCACAGTGCATGTCAGAGCAAATGAGGGGAGAATAGCCTTGGTGAGAGAGGTAAAGAAGAACCCAAAGATCACTGTGGCTGAGCTCCAGAGATGCAGTCGGGAGATGGGAGAAAGTTGTAGAAAGTCAACCATCACTGCAGCCCTCCACCAGTCGGGGCTTTATGGCAGAGTAGCCATTATATATATATATATATATATATATATATATATATATATATATATATATATACACAGTATCTCACAAAAGTAAGTACACCCCTCACATTTTTGTAAATATTTTATTCTATTTTATCTTTTCATGTGACAACACTGAAGAAATGACACTTTGCTACAATGTAAAGTAGTGACTGTACAGCTTGTATAACAGTGTAAATTTGATGGCCCCTCAAAATTACTCAATACACAGCCATTAATGTCTAAACCACTAGCAACAAAAGTGAGTACACCCCTAAGTGAAAATGTCCAAATTAGGACCAAAGTGTTAATATTTTGTGCGGCCACCATTATTTTCCAGCACTTGCTTTACTCTTAGGCATGGAGTTCACTAGAGCTTCACAGGTTGCCACTGGAGTCCTCTTCCACTCCTCCATGATGACATCACGGAGCTGGTGGATGTTGAAGACCTTGCGTTCCTCCACCTTACATTTGAGGATGCCCCACAGATGCTCAATAGTGTTTAGGTCTGGAATCATGCTTGGCAATCACCTTTACCCTCAGCTTCTTTAGCAAGGCAGTGCTCATCTTGGAGGTGTGTTTGGGGTCGTTATCATGTTGGAATACTGCCCTGCTGCCCAGTCTCCGAAGGGAGGGTATCATGCTCTGCTTCAGTATGTCACATGGTTTCCTCAATGAACTGTAGCTCCCCAGTGCTGGCAGCACTCATGCTTGACTGTAGGCAAGACACACTTGTCTTTGTACTCCTCATCTGGTTGCTGCCACACACGCTTGACAAAAAACAGTGGGCTTTCTTGTGCATTATCTTTAGAAGAGGCTTCCTTCTGGGACGACAGCCATGCAGACCAATTTGATGCAGTGTGCGGCTTATGGTCTGAGCACTGACAGGCTGACCCCCCACCCCTTCAACCTCTGCAGCAATTTTGGCAGCACTCATACGTCTATTTCCCAAAGACAACCTCTGGATATGACGCTGAGCACGTACACTCAACTACTTTGGTCGACCATGGCGAGGCCTGTTCTGAGTGGAATCTGTCCTGTTAAACCGATGTATGGTCTTGGCCACCATGCTGCAGCTCAGTTTCAGGGTCTTGGCAATCTTCTTATAGCCTAGGCCATCTTTATGTAGAGTAAGAATTCTTTTTTCCAGATCCTCAGAGAGTTCTTTCCCATGAGGTGCCATGTTGAACTTTCAGTGACCAGTATGAGAGAGTAAGAGCAATAACACCAAATTCAACACACCTGCTCCCTATTCACACCTGAGACCTTGTAACACTAACGAGTCACATGACACCAGGGAGGGAAAATGGCTAATTGGGCCCAATTTGGACATTTTCATTTAGGGGTGTACTCATTTTTGTTGCCAGCGGTTTAGACATTAATGGCTGTGTGTTGAGTTATTTTGAGGGGACAGCAAATTGACACTGTTCTACAAGCTGTACACTCACTACTTTACATTGTAGCAAAGTGTCATTTCTTCAGTGTTGTCATATGGAAAGATATAATTAATAATAAAAAAAAAAAAATATATATATATATATATATATATATATATATATATTTTTTTTTTTTAATTATATTTATACTGTATTCAGTATATTTATATATTTATAGGCTGCTTGCACACAGCCCCTAGATCAGTGTACTGACCCACTGCAAGTACCATGTGATCGCTTTGACCAGTCACAGCAGATCACATGACAATTGTGCCCAACGGGTGGCTTCCATTCATGCTATTCTTTGTGTACTATTGTGTTGATCTCTGTGATTGGTTACAGTGATCACAAGGTACGGACAGGCCAATCACAGCCCATCTGTACCATGTGATTAGATGTGGCCAATCACCGCTAATCACAAATAAACACTGAATGAATGCATTTAAAGTGGTTGTAAACCCTTACAATCCACTTTTTTACTACAGATAAGCCTATAATAAGGCTTACCTGTAGCTACCATGGATATCTGTATCAGCGTGTGCAGATGTCATCGGCACATGCGCACTGAAGCAACAAGTCATTCATGCCGTTGCTTCAGCTGACGTGACGCCACCGCGGCTCCTGCCAATCACAGCGGGAGCGATGTTGCCGGCCGGAGCAGTGTACGGGGACCACTGCGGGTGCTTTGATCTAAGGTGAGTATTTCATAATGAGCTAGTATGCTACTAGCTCATTATGCCTTTGTCTTGCAGGGTTTTTTTTGGGGGGGGGTTTGCGTTTACAACCACTTTAATATAGGAAAAAATGGGTATAACTGTGAAATTCACTGTTATTAGCAATCATAGTGTGTAAACAAAAATATCCTGATCACCTCCCCAAAGTAGTACAGTGTTACTATGGTCACAGTATGTAAAAAAAAAAATCGTATATAAAGAAAAACAATGTAATAAAAAAGAAAAAAATTATTTTAAAAAATTGGAACAAAAATTATTAAAAATTGTGACAAAAAAAAATACAACTTCAAAAAAACTAGGCATGGCCTCCAATACTAGTTGTCTGGGTGTCATGGTGATCCCTCAGCTGGTTCTCTTTTACCAAAAAACAGCCCATGAAGACAAGGAATGTCTGTGGATAAAAAACAAGTTGTGCAGCTTTGACCAAAGTTGAATAATGCCCTTGCTATAGGTGTAGGTCTCATGAAGCCTAACTGGAAAACGCCTAGGGTGTTGCTCAGACACACCTAGCTGTTACTTTTCATCTTCACCAACACAGGAGTGAGTTCTCTCTCTGATTCAAACCCCTCCAACATGCTCTTTCTCTCCCCTGATGCAGTAGCTGTGATCTCGTTTCAGAGCTCACTCCTGTGAAGGTGGAGGTGAGCAGTAACAGCTGGGCCTCTCTTACCAATGTTCCTAGCAACATCCTAGGCAGACAGCCCAAACTGCAAAAACTAATTTCAGGGAGGTGGTGCTCCACCCTACTCACGGGGCTGAGAGGGGGGCATAGAGGGAGGGGCTGACAGACAGGGGGTCTGGCAGAGAGAGGGTAGTTGAGAGTGAGGGGGGGGCTCAGAGAGAAAGAGGGGCTGAGAGAGAGGGGAGACCGACAGAGAAAGGGGTCTGAGAGAGAGAAGGGCCTGACAGGTCAAGGGGGGATATGAGAAAGAGGGGGAGGCGAGAGAGAGGAGATGAGAGATTGGGGGTCTGACAGAGAGAGGGGGGAGATGTGAGAGATACCCCTAGCCTTGTCACTATCCGCATCCCTCTTCTGCCCCCCTATCCCAGTCTGTATCTGCAGGTAGGTCTGTGTCAGTGTATGATGCAAGAGGGCACAGCACAGGGGGAGGGTAAGTGGGCACAGTACAGGAGGCAGGGGGATACAGTACAAGGGGAGCAGGAGGGCACAGCACAGGGGGAGGGTAAGTGAGCACAGCACAGGGGGAGGGTAAGTGAGCACAGCACAGGGGGAGGGTAAGTGGGCACAATGAGAAAAAAGAAAAAAGCAGAAAAAGACTGCTGTGCTCTGAGGAAGAGGGGATGTTCCCCTCGAAACGCGTCAGTTAGCAGTGATTGCTGTGAGTTCCTCTGTACCTCTGGTGGGCTCCGCTGATCTTTTATTGCATGCTGTCATTTGAAGACTGTTTACACTTTGAGATCTTCTACAACTGTTTGTAAGTTATTTCTTTTTATCATGTTTTTAATAAATGCACATCAAAAGGATAATGCACATGGCCGGTGTGCCCTTTCTTTCTTTTTTCTCGTTGTCTGTTAGAATTCCCCATCCTTGAGGGCAGCAAGGTCTGTGGCTATACACCATTTGTCTGGTACTCACTTGTGCGCAGGAGCATTTTTTCTTTATCACCAGTACTCTAAGTGGGCACAATACAGGGAGCAGGAGAGCACAGCAGAGGGGGACGGTAAATGGGCACAGTACAGGAGGGAGCAGGAGGGTGGAAGGAAGGATGCCCCTTACATCAGAGTACTCACTGGGAGGCAGGAGGGACTGCATCGATGGATCAGGCTGCATGGCTTGCTGAGTTTCATACTTCCCACCCACACATCCCCTTCTGGTAGGCAGAACACACTGTCAGGGAGTATGGGCAGGACAGACGCAGAAGTAGAGGGCGGGAGGAGGAGGAGTAGAAGCAGCTCTCTCTCCTCTCCTGTCTGGCTTTGTGAGCAGCAGGGGGGGGGAAGTGTCAGTGTATGATGCAGGAGGGCACAGCACAGAGGGAGGGTAAGTGGGCACACTACAGGGGGCAGGAGGATACAGCACAAGGGAAGCAGGAGGGCATAGCACAGGGGGCGGGTAAATGGGCACAGTACAGGGGGCAGTGGGTACAGTATAAGGGGAGCAGGAGGGCACAGCACAGGGGGAGGGTAAGTGGGCACAGCCCCAGGGGGGGTAAGTGGGCACAGCACAGGTGGGAGGTAAGTGGGCACACTACAGGGAGCAGGAGGGCACAGCACGGGGGGAGGGTAAGTGGGCAAAATACAGGGGGGAGCAGGAGGGTGGAAGGAAGGAAGGAAGGATGCCCCTTACATTAGAGTACTCACTGGGAGGCAGAAGGGACTGCGTGGATGGATGGATCAGGCTGCATGGCTTGCTGAGTTTCATACTTCCCACCCACACATCCCCTTCTGGTAGGCAGAACACACTGTCGGGGAGTGTGGGCGAGGCAGACACAGGAAGAGAGGCAGGGAGGAGGAGGAGTAGAAGCAGCATTCTCCTCTCCGGCTTTGCGAGCAGCAGGGGGGAAGTGTCAGTGCTGGCTCTGCTGAGCAGCTCTACTTGGATTGGCCCTGCAGCCGGGATTTCACGCGGCACTTGCGGATGTCAGGGAGCCGCAGCCGAGATGCAGGAGACTTGCGGGAGACTTGGGATGTCTGTTCTAGGTGTATTCCAGTCCTGCTTTATCATATGGAATACATGAATGACCTACACCTATAGCAAGGACATTATTCAACTTTGGTCAAAGCTGCACAGCTTGTTTTTATCTACGGACATTCCTTGTCTTCATGGATTGGTTTTTGGTAAAGGTGAACTAGATGAAGGATCACCATGACACCCAGGCAACTAGTATTTCTCAAAACCAGATTCAAAAGAAAACCCAACCACAATCTTTATTCTACCATTACTTTATAAATGTTTTTTTTCCTTTAGTTCTATCTTTAACCACTTGCTGACCGCAATGTCTATACAGTATCTCACAAAAGTGAGTATACCCCTCACATTTTTGTAAATATTTTATTATATTGTAGCTATGGCCCGACCTCTGCAGGCCTAATGGTGACCTTCAGAGTCGGGGAAAGCTAACATCCTTCTTCACAATATGGGTTACTAGGCATGGTGGGTGTAGTGCAAGTTAGAAACATGGGCGCCACTCACTTTTTGGATGCAATAAAAAGAGATTTATTGTCTCTTAAACAAACTGGTAGAGAGAGGGTTAGGGCCAGGACAACCTTGGGCAGATGCAATAGTAGCTGGTAGACCCTGCGACAAAATAGGCAGGCAGATTTACAGGTTGAGGGCCTTTAAGCTGGTTGCAGCACCGTATTTGTAGAACTGCTGTCTCCTATGGCAACTAAACTCTCCAACTTCAATGTAGATTAACTCACAGTGTCCCTGGTTGCAGATCTTCACTCACTTCTCCCAGATTCTTACTGTAGATTTTCTCACTGAGCTCCCAGTTTTCTCACCAGACCTTCAGATCCTAGCCGCCTGCTGGATCCTCTGAGCTCTTCCATAGCTAACCCGCTGTACACTCCAAGCGTCACCCACGCTCACCCGCTGGGTCCCTGATTTGAATGATGAAGCTTTCCCAACTTGTTCACCGTCCCTGGCTAGTGAAAAAGGTTGCTCTGCTACTTCTTCAGACTTCACAAACCTTGCCTCTGATAACAGGAGTAATTGTCCCTTACTGGCGATTGGGAACCCTTTATCTCTGACCTCTGATTCTCACTTGCCTCTGGTAACAGGAGTGTTTGTCCCATGTGGCAACTGCTTCTCCTTCAACTTCTGGCAACACTCGGTTCCCTGTCCGGTTGAACCTCTACAAGGATCAGGCTCCCCTCGGGCTGAGCCTCTACACACGTGGCTAGGCCTCAGGCTTCAGCCTAACCTTCAGCTGCTGCTTCACTTACAGCTCCCAGGCCTCAGCCTGGGGTTAAAGAACACTGATCACCTGACTCCTTCTCCTTAAATAGACTATCCCAGCATGCAAGATAGCTACTCTGGCTGAGAAATTATGTATATTCATAACCTGAACTCACTATGATCTTGTCATTCTAATGCCAAAGGCAGCAGTGCCACCTATTGACAGAAGAGAGAGATGCACCAAATCCAGATTTAGGGAAAAGTCAGTGAATCTCCCTAACAATCAGCCAGGCTAGTTACCACCTAGTAGACTAAATTTGTTAGCAACCCTGCCTAATACCAGAGTGCTACGTCATCTTTTCATGTGACAACACTGAAGAAATGAATGTAATTAGGCAGGAGGGACGGAATGACAGTGGAGCCTGATGGTAAAGGGCTCTCACCAAGCTTCCTGAACTCCAGGCCTTCCTGGTTGGGGTGGGGGCTGCTGTGGTCTGGGCTGTGGGTCAGGGTTGCTTTGAAAAGCCAGTGGTGAATGTGCCCCTGAAGTGGCAGTTCAGGGGTGCCATACAGTCACTGTGTTTAGGCACTTGATTTTATGGCACCATGGTCACTTCACCACTACACACGTTTTTCACACCTGCCTCTTGGGCCGAGCCTTTTGGCTAGGACCAGGGGAAATTTTTATGCCGGGCCGGCCATTGTATTGCACAATGGTCACTTTCACTCTCCCATCTTACTATCTCTCTCACTCTTTTATTTATCCCCGTGTTTGTCACTTTTTTGTATTTTTTTTTGTTTGTGATGTATACACATTTTGTCACTGTGTGGCGAGTAGGGTGTGGGTCCTCTGGCCTACTCTGAAAGTCTTGGGAAGGGGTGGACATAGGCCTTCTGGCTTGGTTCGCCCTCTCCTTTGGGGGTCTCCCTTCGGGGGAGCCCCACCTGTACTTGGGTTGGTCTGTTCTGGCAGACCTTCCAGTAAACGGGGGTCCGCCTGGTTTCGGCCAGATGGACCCATTGTATAAGTACCTCAGTCCCTGTCTGGAGCCTAACACCCCGGGGGATCAGGGTAAGGCCTTTCCCTAGTGGAGGACACTGAACACCCGTTGCACGTTTTTGTGTTTCACTCTCTATGTGTGGGCACTTTTTCAAAGTACAACAGCGCTGAAAACAAAAAATTGGTCTGGGCAGGAAGGGGATATAAGTGCCCAGTACTGAAGTGGTTGAAATATATTTTTTCCAAAAAAAATGTTTTTGCAAAACCGATGCACAAATACCGTGTAATGTAAAAAATTGCAACAATCGCCATTTTATTCCCTAGGGTCTCTACTAAAAAAAAAAATGTATAATGTTTGGGGGTTATAAGTAATTTTCTAGCAAAAAATACTGATTTAACTTTTGAACAAAAAGTAGCAGAAAAAGCCTGGCCTAATACACAGCTCTTACATTGTTCTGCCATAGAACATGCAGCCAGAATCACATCTGCCCGCCTGCACATCTGTGATACATAAAAAATAAGGCGGGCGGGCGCAGAATACTAGCTCAGTATAGTCTAGTCCACCGGGGAAAGAAAGGCGGGCCAGTGACGCTTCGCTACCTCGTTCCCAAAGACCAATCCGTTTCGTGGGCGGGGCCACACGAGTTCTCTGTTTTCATTGTCCCTTTCCTCTCTGCCTCAGACCGTCTCTTTCTATGACGTAAAGAACAGCGTGTACTTTCCTTGGGAATATACCCGGGCGGACTGTACCATACCCCGAGAAGAGTACAGAGAGCCAGCGGAGGTAAAGTCCCACATCTGTCATATACTTTAGTACAGTTGCATTCACTGTATTAACTTTATGTTGCAGTATCCTGCTGTGTATCGAGGTCGGAGAAGACTTTTCTTCTCTCCCCCCTCCTTTTCCTGTGTAATGGTTCGGTCTGGCACTGTATCAGTGTTGTATGATGTAGTTATTGGCTGGGGAAGGAACCATAGCTGGGGGGGGGGGAGAGGTGAGTGACAAGTTTTGTATCAGGCTCTGTGTGCCAGCGCTCCGCCGCTACCATGTCAGGAGGAGGGGGGCGCTGCGCGTGTTTGTGTTTACTTTGTTGTAGTTTAGTTGGATTGTATGTTGTGCCCCCCGGGCAGTGCGGTGTTGGTATGATCCAGTTGAGTGAGTGAGTGGGAGATGATGATGTAGTAGGGGAAGTCCATGCTGGTGTAGTAAGGAGGAGAGAGAAGAAGGGGAGCAGGAGACCTTCTCTACAGGACACAGGTCTATTCTCTGCTGTAGGTGAGTAGGCACATACTGTCATGTCTGTCCCTGGGATCACTTACAGTACATGGATACAATGTGTGTGATATAAAGGAGGAGGAAGTACATGTTGTTCTATGAGGTCACTTACAATAAGTAGATGGCAGTATCTCCATCAGATGAATGCAATGTGTGTGATCTGCAGGCTGATGATGACGATGAAGTACATGTTGTTCTATGAGATCACTTACAGTAAACAGATGAGATGGATACAATGTTTGTGATAGGAGGAGGACAGGTTGTAGTAAGAGATCACTTACAGTAATCTGATAAATATACTGTGACTTAAAGGCGCAGGGCAGCTTTTTAGGGAAATTGAAAAAGTAAACGAAAGCGGAACTTCACCTTAAAAGGAAAAGTTTGCTGAAACCCCCCCCCCCTATTTATGGCAGGTACTCACTCCCACTGGGATCATCTAAGTCAGGGGTCTCCAAACCCTCTAAGGAAAGGGACAGTTTACTGTCTTTCAGGCTTTAGGGGGGGGGGGGGGCAGTATTAGAGGGAGAAATAGTTGGCATCCTTGGGAGGAATCGTGCCCCATTGTTGGTGTCAGTGGAAGGAATCTTGCCCCATTGTTGGTGTTGGTGGAAGGAATCGTGCCCCATTGGTGTCAGTGGAAGGAATCGTGCCCCATTGGTGTCAGTGGAAGGAATCGTGCCCCATTGGTGTCAGTGGAAGGAATCGTGCCCCATTGGTGTCAGTGGAAGGAATCGTGCCCCATTGGTGTCAGTGGAAGGAATCGTGCCCCATTGGTGTCAGTGGAAGGAATCGTTCCCCGTTGGTGTCAGTGGAAGGAATCGTTCCCCGTTGGTGTCAGTGGAAGGAATCGTTCCCCGTTGGTGTCAGTGGAAGGAATCGTTCCCCGTTGGTGTCAGTGGAAGGAATCGTTCCCCGTTGGTGTCAGTGGAAGGAATCGTTCCCCGTTGGTGTCAGTGGAAGGAATCGTTCCCCGTTGGTGTCAGTGGAAGGAATCGTTCCCCATTGGTGTCAGTGGAAGGAATCGTTCCCCGTTGGTGTCAGTGGAAGGAATCGTGCCCCGTTGGTGTCAGTAGAAAGAATCGTGCCCCGTTGTTGGTGTTGGTGGAAAGAATCGTGCCCCGTTGGTGTCAGTAGAAAGAATCGTGCCCCGTTGTTGGTGTCAGTGGAAAGAATCGCGCCCCGTTGGTGTCAGTGGAAGGAATCGTGCCCCATTGTCATTCAAAATGTTACAGTGCTGAAAATTGGCCTGGGCAGGAAGGGGGTGAAAATGCCCTGTATTGAAGTGGTTAAATAAAATAACATAAAATAATTTTTTTTCTTTTTTTTTAATCATTGATTTTTATCCACCCTGATTACAGTACAGAAGGAATAGGAGGGCCCTGTGATGGATACTCCCTCTGGGGCTGTGTGTTGCGGTGTACATCGACATCATGGCTGCTATGTGGAGCGAGGTCCAGAGGGGTGGCCGGGATATTTGGAGTTAGTTCAGATTTTAATTTTTTTGTGAAAAGGTGAATATACGCTTTAACCACTTCATCCCCGGAAGATTTGGCTGCTCAATGACCAGGCCATTTTTTGCGATACGGCACTGCATTGCTTTAACTGACAATTTCGCAGTCGGTCAATGCTGTACCCAAACAAAATTGACATTTTTTTTCCCCACAAATAGAGCTTTCTTTTGGTGTTATTTGGTCCTTTCTGCGGTTTTACACACACAGGTCCCGGTTCTCGCTCTCATGAGCAATCGCGGGTGCCCGGCGGTCATCGTGCCCACCGGGCGCTCAGATCTGGCCACAATGGGAAGCGTCATAAGGTAACGTCGATTTGCCCCGCCGAGCCAACCTGCCTCAGTAAAACTGCAGCGGCTGGTTGGCAAGTGGGTTGAGCTCTGCTTTAACCAAAAAGGGAACACCGCTTCTTTGCCCCCCCCCCCCCCAGCACTGCCACATTTTGACACTTTTATGGGGGGGGGGGCTACCTGGTTTTGGCAGGTTCCCGTTCCCACTTCCGGCTCAGAAAAAATATGTAAATCTTAATCTTGAGTGAGACATTTGTACATTTTGACCCCATAACCCCCTTACACACAGACAGACACACAGACAGACACACAGACAGACACACAGACAGACACACAGACAGACACACAGACAGACACACAGACAGACACACAGACAGACACACAGACAGACACACAGACAGACACACAGACAGACACACAGACAGACACACAGACAGACAGACACACAGACAGACACACAGACAGACAGACACACAGACAGACACACAGACAGACACACAGACAGACACACAGACAGACAGACACACAGACAGACACACAGACAGACACACAGACTCAAACACTTTTTTTCCCAAATTTGCAAACCATGAAATTTCAGTAAATGGAAACCCTCAATTACGCTCCTCCCTAATGATAAGGTACGATATGTACTGCAGTGTCGAATAACTAAGATCACTAGCAATTAAAGCAACTTTTTCTGCTTTCAGTGTGACCAGATGATCTGTAGATCTTGTAGAAGTTTGTCTTATAATATGTACTGCTTTACTGTAACTGTCACAGTTACAATTATGAGTCTGATGTTACATATTGTAGATCACCTGCAGCGTGGGTCAGATTTGACCGTTATTTTACCTCTAAAACACATTTTATTTTAGTATTACTAATATATAGTTTAGTTGTTTTTGTTGTGTACATTTGTACTCCGGCATTCCTTTTGTTATGGCCATTCATCATGTGTGCTGCCAGAGTAGTTGTAATGCTAATAATGTATGTGCTGACACGGTGGGGAGAGGCAAGAAACATGGCCTGAGGGCATCTAAACTGGCCTCTGTGTGGGATCAAAGCTTACTTCACAGGTTACTTTAAAAAGGAGCTTCACTCCCCCCTTATGTATTTTTTTTCTCCCCCTCCTCCTTCTTTTTTTTTTTTTTTTTTATCTATACGAATTATCCACAAATAAACAATATCACGTTCTTGGCAAATCCAGCGGTGTTCTGTAGGGATCCACTGCTTCACTTCTGCATAATTGGTCCTACACTGCCAACTTTTTTTCTGATGCCATCGGGAGTTGGCTGTGCCTTCTGGGTTCCTGCAGCTGGTGCCCTGGTGTCACGAAGGGGCCAGCTGCAAGAACCAGGCAGCCCCCTGACATCATGGCTTATATATACTGTAGAGTGCCTCAAAGCCTCCTGAGATGTGTGATGAGTATCCGAGTACGTCCTTCTCACCTAGGCATGAGGCTGTGAGGTGCGGGTAGTGTTCCCCAGAAAAGGTAATAAAAAAATTGAATATCCATTGTGAGAGGATAGGGGAGTAGAAGAAAAATGATGGAGAGTGAAGATCTGCTTTAAGGTAATAATTCAGTGGTCCTGGTCCTTCTACACTACATCCTAATAAACCTAAAGCATTACCAAACTCTTGTTTAAAATCATATTTAGTTGTAAAAGAGTAGGCCTCATTCATACTGTTGCCTTGCTGTTCCGCAACACTCAGTAGCACAGAATCCGCAGTGCCCTTACATTAAAATTGGCACCCCAGTACATTGTTAGGATAACGGGCAATGCATGTACCCTGCAGCACACAAAGGGTCATGTCCCATTGTTTTGGGTGTTGACCAAGCAATGCTTTCTACAAGAGTTTTCTAATGCCGCGTACACACGGTCGGACTTTTCGTCTACAAAAGTCCAACGGACGCTGACGGACTAAAGCTGGCTGGTAATCCGATCGTGTGTGGGCTTCTCCGGACTTTCAACGGACTTTTTCAGCCTCAAATCCGACGGACTTTAGATTTGAAACATGCTTCAAATCTTTCCGACGGACTCGAGTCCGGTCGAAAAATCCGCTCGTCTGTATGCTAGTCTGACGGACAAAAACCCACGCTAGGGCAGCTATTGGCTACTGGCTATCAACTTCCTTATTTTAGTCCGGTGTACGTCATCACGTAAGAATTCGACGGACTTTTGTGTGATCGTGTGTAGGCAAGTCTGTTCGTTAGAAAGTCCGCCGCAAGTCCGTCGAAAGTCTGTCGGACAGGCTGTCGGACTTTTGTAGCTGAAAAGTCCGACCGTGTGTACGCCCCATTACTGTTGTCAGCATCTTGGCTTTCTGTGTGCAGCACCCAAACCTGTTCATACTTGTACTCACTATGTAACTTTTCTTTGTTATTCATTATCACACCCGCACAGCTGAGTGCGAAGAGTTTGGTACTTTTTTTTTTTATTTAAACTTCATGATTGGTGTTGACACTGTGGCATCTGCACAGAGGAGGTAAGTATAACATGTTTGTGTTTTTTCTGTTTTGTTTGTTTTGTTTTTTTTGTTTTGTTTTCTGAACGAGCCTTTACAATCACTTTCCTGTGATTGCAAAGGGTGTTTTTTTTTCCCATTTTTAATAACATAAACATGTCATAGTTATCTGCTCTGTACAATAATTTTGCACAGAGCAGCCCCAATCCTCTTCTGGGGTCTCTCTGGCACTTCTGGCTCCTCCTGACTTCCTCCTGCCCCCATAGCAAACTGTTTGCTATGGGGGCACTCATGTGGGGCTTGATCTCAAGCCGCACTGTGTGAATCTGTTAACATACACGGCGCAGCTTGGCCCTGCCCCTTCACTCCCTCATCACTGGATTTTATTGGCGGCAGGAGCCAATAGCTGTCACTGAATCCAGTGAGGAGAGAGCGAGAGCAGGCTTGTGGCCGTACAGATTGTGCGTTTTTACCACATGTAGACACGTAAATGCAGGTAAATGCAACGGACTAAACGCAACTGACATAAACGCATCTAAACTTATCTAAATGGAATCTGGAACCTGCGTGACCTTCTGAAAAATGTACATATCCATATGAGTTATGCCCTGTACACACGGTCGGATTTTCCATCGGAAAATGTGTGATAGGACCTTGTTGTCGGAAATTCCGACCGTGTGTATTCTCCATCACACATTTTCCATCGGAATTTCCGACACACAAAGTTTGAGAGCAGGCTATAAAATTTTCCGACAACAAAATCCGTTGTCGGAAATTCCGATTGTGTGTACACAAATCCGGCGGACAAAGTGCCACGCATGCTCAGAATAAATAAAGAGATGAAAGCTATTGGCCACTGCCCCGTTTATAGTCCCAACGTACGTGTTTTACGTCACCGCATTTAGAACGATCGGATTTTCCGACAACTTTGTGTGACCATGTGTATGCAAGACAAGTTTGAGCCAACATCGGTCGGAAAAAATCCTAGGATTTTGTTGTCGGAATGTCCGATCAATGTCCGATCGTGTGTACAAGGCATAAGGCCTAATGCCCCGTACACACGGTCGGACTTTGTTCGGACATTCCGACAACAAAATCCTAGGATTTTTTCCGACGGATGTTGGCTCAAACTTGTCTTGCATACACACGGTCACACAAAGTTGTCGGAAAATCCGATCGTTCTAAACGCGGTGACGTAAAACACGTACGTCGGGACTATAAACGGGGCAGTAGCCAATAGCTTTCATCTCTTTATTTATTCTGAGCATGCGTGGCACTTTGTCCGTCGGATTTGTGTACACACGATCGGAAATTCCGACAACGGGTTTTGTTGTTGGAAAATTTTATATCCTGCTCTCAAACTTTGTGTGTCGGAAAATCCGATGGAAAATGTGTGATGGAGCCCACACACGGTCAGAATTTCCAACAACAAGGTTTTATCACACATTTTCCATCGGAAAATCTGACCGTGTGTACGGGGCATAAGTGTTAAAATTTCACACTTGTACAGTCTCTGAAAAGCGATTCAGTGGATTGCTTTTCAGAGGTTGGCTAAGCAGCCACTGTCAGGCCTTCAGGAGCCAATTTTGCACCTCAGGGTGCTTTTTTCTAGGTGGTCGGGGGTGGGGGGGGTTTCAGCGACCTGTTTTACCACCCATGTGAGAAAGAACTTGGAGGAACTGAAGTCTGCTCACATAATTTGTAGTAAAAACATCTTTGCCATTCTGAAGCTTCCCTCCAACCACTTTGCATGATTCTGTACTTGCCTAATACTGTATGCTGCCTAAATCTCCCTCCACTAAGTCTGGCTGCAGCCATTTTAACTGTGGGCAGCTGAAGCTGCTGCCTGTTCACTTCCTGGATTTACACAGAGGCACACCTCCTCCACCTCTGCAGCACTCATTGGTCCTCTTATGACTCACCCCCCTCCCTTTCTGGCAAACTCTCACAGAGATAGAGCTGGGCATGATGTCATAAGCCTAGGCTTTTTATCAGACAAGAAAGAGGAAGTGGGCTGTATAAGTTATTTACTGGAAGAAAAAAAAATGTTTTACTATTCAAAGTTAAAACAACAACAAGGGCAGAAGATTTAATAGATGGAAAGATGAAAAAAAACGACTAAGGCCTCTTTCACACGAGGGATCCGTATGTCCGTTTTTCATCCTTCCGTTTTCGGATGAAAAAACGGACATACATGTATCCCTATGGAGCGGCGGATGTCAGCGGTGACATGTCCGCTGACATCCGACCCGCTCCGATCCGAAAAGTGTAACGGAGGAAAACCCTACTTTTCCATACGTTATCGGATCGGGTGACGACGGACACTACGGTCCGTCATCATCCGATCCCCCATAGGGGAGAGCGGCGCTCTGACAGGTCCGTCGCTGCACAGTGTGCAGCGATGGACCTGTCATCTTCCTGCTCAGCGGGGATCGGCGGAGCGATCCCCGCTGAGCAAGCGGGTGTTCACGGGGCGGATCATCACTGATCCGCCCCGTGTGAAAGAGCCCTAAAGGTCTGCTTTAAAAGGGGGATGTACCTTGTTGTTTGGGTAAGGAGGAGCATGTGACTTGCATCATGTGACACATATGAACCAATCAGCACTGTTGTATAGGGAGTTCATAGCTCTGTGTATTCTACTATCCCAGCAGCTTTCCTTGATAGTCAAATCTTGGCTTCACTTGGTTGTTGTAGCAGTGAAAATAATTCTGGAGAAGTGCTTTGCAGCTTTGGTGATCTAAGGCTCCTAAATGGGCACCAATTCTGTTTGAACTCTCCTTTTTTTTGGAGTTAAAAAAATGAGTTTCACCCTGCGGGCAAATGTGTAGATATAGGTTAGCCTATAATATGCTGTAAAAAAAAATCCCTTTCCTCAGATCCTGTACAAATGTGACCAAGGAAAGCCTAATGTCTATTTTTCCATTTTTCAGGATGTTTTTATTGTAAGTGTCCAGAGCTCCATTCTTCCCCTGTACCCCCCAGGGCTGCCTCATGCTACCTTTTCTAACAAAGCTTTTCACAATGGACAGTGTGTGGCTTCCTGATTATGTGTTTTGGGACACAAAAGATTGCAGAGAGTGTAATGGATGTTTTCCAGACATACAGGGATTTATTAGAGTTTATATAAACAGAGTTCATTTTATAAAACAAAATGGTAAAACCCTGAGAAACTGGGAAAAAAATCTCTCTAGGCCAGTTCTGTTTCAAGAGACAATATTTTTACCATTTTTAAAAGCCCCCCCTACACAGTATGTCGGTGTGTTGTGGTTATATTCATTTTTAATGGCATCCCAACACCCCACCTTAACCACTTGACCTCCGGAAGATTTACCCCCATCCTGCGTTACTTTACTTGACAATTGCCACACTGTACCCAAATAAAAATTGTCGCCCCCCACAAATAGAGCTTCCTTTTGGTGGTTGTTGATCACCTCTGTGTTTTGATTTTATTTTTTGCGTTATAAACAAAAAAGACAAGACCGTTTTGGGAAAAAAAATAACTATTTTTACATTCTTCTATAAAACACATCCAATAGTTAGTCAGGTTGAAAAAAGGCATAAGTCCATATAGTTCAACTATAAAAATAAATAAAATAATAAATTAAAATTTAAAATAAAAACTTTAAAAAAAAAAAATCTCTTCATAAATTTAGGCCAATGTGTATTTGGTAAAAAACAAAAAAACAAAAACCCAATAAGCGTATTTGTTTACGTGACAGTTATAGTGTCTACAAACTATATGGGATATTTTTATGGAATTTTTATTTTAATTTTTTTTTTTTTTATACTAATGCGACGATGGGTGACTTATAGTGGGACTGCAATATTGCGCTGGACTATCGGACACTAACTGTCACTTTTGACGGTAATACAGTGATCCGTGCTAAAAATATACACTGTCACTGTATTAATGACACTGGCTGGGAAGGAGTTAAACATCTAGGGTGATCAAAGGGGTAATTGTGTGCCTAGCCTGTGTTTTTGTGTACACTGCTGCTGTTACTAGGGGAAAAGATGGATTTTAGTTTTTGGTTTTCAGAGACACTGGATCGGTCCCTTCCACCTGTCAGAACTGAACATGCATATATATATATATATATATATATATATATATATATATATTATATTACACACACTCCTACTTTTTTTCATGTGCTGAGGTGTGTTGCTGCCCATTTTATTTTGAGTGGGGTTGATTCACTAAAACTGGAGCGAAATCTGGTGCAGCTCTATATAGAAACCAATCAGTTTCCAGGTTATATTGTCAAAGCTTAACTGAACAAGCTAAAGTTAGAAGCTGATTGGTTACCAAACACAGCTGCACAACACTGAATGTTTCAGTAAATCTCCCCCAATGTATTGAAACGCACTTCAACACACAAACGTGGAAACAGTGGGTCGGTATTGCAATTTTCTTCTCTACAGAACAAGGTCAGTAGCCTAGAGTTAGGCCCCTTTCACACTGTTGGATCGTTCAGGTCCACCTGTCAGTTTTGTCGGCGGACCTGAACGGGCGCTCCATGCCAGTCTATGGAGCGACGGATGTCACGCTGACATCCGTCGCGGTCCGATCCGCTAAAATCAGACGGATGGCCCTACGTTCGCATCCGTCCCTATCGGATCGTGTGAGATCTGATGAAAACGGACATGCTGTACGTTTTCGTCCGATCTCTCCATAGCAACCAGCGGCGCTCGACAAGCCCCTCCCTGCTCAGTGAGCAGAGAGGGACCTGTCATCCGCCGGCTCAGCGGAGATCAACGGAGAGATCTCCCGCTGAGCTGGCGGACTCCGTGGAAGCAGATCCACCTCGTGAGAATAAAGCATAAGATTCAGTTAAAAAAAAAAAAGTAATAACATTTCTTTGGAATAATTTTTTTTCTGCCTGTTGCTCATATTTACCCGTAAAATTTTCATTTTTGTGCTCTCCTTAGCCACTCCGCTTCCTGCTGAATCAGCCAAAATTGAAGCTGTGGATGGCCCCGTTGTACCCCCTTAGCTCAACAAAAGTAGATTTTTCAATTGACCTTTTTGTCGAAATGGCTAATCTGAAAATTGTCGTACAACACTTGCATCCAATCCGATGCAGGCACTGATCAGGTATTCAGCAATGATGAATACAATGGCCAGCAGCCCACCTTCCTCTATCCATGCCTAGATTCCCTACTGCCGGTGTTCTGCAGAGAAAGTTCCGCTCGGCGGATAAGGACCCCCCTCCGGCGGAAATAGCCGAAGGTGAATAGCTGAAAATCAACTGTACATGGCGCCTGTAAGAGGGCCCCTCGCGGGCTCGCTTCGCTCGCCACGCTTCGGGCACGGCCTCGCTTCGCTCAGCTCTTTTTGATTCCCCCTCTAGGTCCACTTGGATGGTGGGGAAGGAACCTGGACCTAGGGCGCAGGCGCCATGTACAGCTGATTGAAAAGTTTGAGCTTCGGCTATCTCCGGCGGCTGACGGTAGTTCGTACTGCGCAGGCGCTGCGCCTGCGCAGTACAGGGGGGGAACTTATCCGCCGAGGGAACTTTCTCGGCAAGACACCGGTCCCCCCTCCCCTGATTTCCCCATCAAGATCAATATTCCTTCCCCTCATGCCAGGCTACTAGGTGTAATCCTGGACTCTGACCTGTCCTTTCAGCCCCATATCCAACCACTGTCCAAATCTCGCAGACTGCACCTCTAACATTTCCAAAATACACCCCTTCTTAACAATTGAAACCACTAAGCAACTTCTTCACTCCCTTGTTATCTCTTGCCTTGATTATTTTGACTTCCCTCCTCATAGGCTTCCCTTTTTGTGGGTTATTCCCACTCCAGTCCATCATGAATGCTGCTGCCAGACTCCTCTATTTTACCAACCGTACAGTGCCCGCCACCCCTCTCTGCCAATCCCTCCACTGGCTTCCCATTGATCAACGAATACAATTTAAAACTAACAATAACATACAAACCTATTTATAACTCTGCTCCGAGCGACATCGCCAATCTTCAAATATCATCCAAACTGTCCTCTCTGATCCTCCCAAGAGTGACGCTTGCTCTTTAGCTCCCTTTTCTCCTCCTCTCATGGTTGTATTCAGGACTTTTCAAAAGCCTCTCTTATCCTCTGGAACTCCCTACCCCAATCTGTCCACATTTAGGTGATCCCTAAAAACTCATCTCTTCAGGGAAGCCTATCCTGCCTTCAACTATTAACCGAATCTTCTTTATTCTCCCAGGAGTTCATCCTCCACAGTTATTACCTTTTATTCCACCAGCCCCTCCCTATTAGATTGTAAGCTCCCAGGAGCAGGGCCCTCCCAACCCTCTTGTATTGAATTGTATTGTTGCTGTATTGTCTCCCTCTTTTATATTGTAAAGTGCTTTGCATACTGTTGGAGCTATATAAATCCTGTATTATAATAATAAAAATAGATGAGGAACTGATGGATTTCTTTCATTCAGCCTGCGGAGCGGAATAAGAGAAATTTGTCCCGTTAAGGGCCAGATATAAAGTGATTGTAAAGTCAGAAGGTTTTCTTATCATAGAATCATAGAATGCATTTAGATAAAGTCTTCTGTGTGCAGCAGCCCCCCCTAATACTTACCTGAGCCCCATCTCTATCAGCATTGTCCACGAGTCCCTCGGCTGTCCGGGACTCCCCTCCTGCTTGGCTGACACACAGTAGCAGCGCCATTTGCTCCCGCTGTTGTTAATAAAAGTCTGTTAGCCAATGAGGAGAGAGAGGGGGCGGCGCCAAACAGCAGCTCCATGTCTGAATGGATACACAGGTCTGCAGCTCGGCTCGAATGCCCCCCATAGCAAGCTGCTTGCTGTGGGGGTGCTCAAAGTGAGGGAGGGGCCAGGAGAGTTGAAGAGGGACCCGAGGAGAGGAGGATCGGGGCTGCTCTGTGCAAAAAACAACTGCATAGTGCAAGGAAGTGTAACATGTTTGTTATTCTTATTGGGAAAATAAAAATGAGACTTTACAATCACTTTAAGCCCTGTACACATGGGCTGAGTGCCGACCGATACTGAGCTGCTAAACAAAAATGGACAATGTTTGGCCCGTGAGTATATCCCGCCTGGTCCGACAGAAGTCGGCCAAACAGCCAGCTATTGTCAGACGAGCATGCTGGAAAACCAGCAGCCGACTGACTCCCGATCAGCGCTGTCAACCAAAGGCGGAGACCACTGATCGGAGTGTTCGGGTGTGTGGGGGGGGACACAACAGCTCAGTGGAGGAGATTGCTGTACTAACATTGAATAGTTAGTACATCGGCTCCAACCAGCACTGACTGTTTGAGTTTTTTGTTGAAAAAATAAAAATAGTATGTACCAGGCTTTAGGCATGCTGCTTGGTATGGATTTGGCCTGGTGGGAGACAGGAGTCCGAGGTATTTGTTGTGGGGGTCCTGGCAGTAGTTCCTGGTGGCAGGAGCACAATGGAAGCATCCTATGACACCGTGTGTGTCTCCCTCCTATAATGAGGCAGGCTTTGTTGTTGTTGTTGTGTGTCATCCCCCCCAGATGGGATTCCTTTTACACATGCTGTCCATTTGTTGTAGCAGTGTGGTGTAACATATCACAGAAAATACTTTAGTATGTGCTAATTGCTTTCATAATGAGGAATTTTAATTAGACGACTCCCAAACAGTGTTTGTCATCTGCTCTGTACACTGTTACATCACGAGTCTGAGTCAATGGAGAACACGCACTGAATATTCAAAACAAAACGATTAGTTCTGAGCTGTAAGTGTGTTTGTCACGCATGGAGCATTAATCCGAGAATCATGATGTTCTGTGCTGACTTGTGTGTCCACACAGCCCCGCAACTCGCCCAACAACACACCCCACAACACACCACACAGCCCCGCAACACACCCCACAACCCACTGGATCTCTCTGTGTTCAGCCATCAATAATGCCGGTGACCCCCGGCCTTTGGGACACGGTTCATTGTTATTAAAGTGTTAGAGGCTGTTCAGTACTGCTAGCATTTTCCGCTTGATTATTTCTACAACAAGCCGTTTGAACTCTAGCCTGGCTTGCAAATTATATACCATGGCTTTGATCGCAGGCCCTTTTTTACGTGAACATTGGAATATGTGCAGCTGTTGCCATCAGTTATCACTTCAGTACAACTGTGTAAATACAAAAAAAAAAAAGCTTAGTAAATTCTAGTGACCTACAGTTTTAAACAAGATTTTATACACACACACCCTGGACAGTTTTGTTGGTACCATTCCAGACACTGCAGAACGGCCCCAAAACATAACCGAGTTTCTTCCATGTTTCACAGTAGGTGGTACATTTGTTCTTTTCTTCCAAAGATTATTGTTTTTTTCATCTGTGACTTGCCAAAGACCTTCTGTTTTGTCTACTCTGTCCAAAGGACATTCTCCCAGAAGCATTTAAGCACTTTTTCTTTTTCTTTTTTGTTTTTTCTTTTAAATGATGACCTCCATTGTCTTCCTTTTAGGCTCCATGCACACTAGCATTTTTTTTTAAGCTTCTCGAAGCTAATTACAGTAATACCTCTAGGGATGCACCGAATGGGTTTTTTGGTACCGAAACCGATACTGAAAAATACACTAGGCCGAAAACCGAAACAGCACCGATACCGATAGTGACTATTTGTTTTTAAAAATATTTTTTATACAGGAGATGGTCAGAGACTGGGGACATGGCACAGGAGATGGTCAGAGACTGGGGACATGGTACAGGAGATGGTCAGAGACTGGGGACATGGTACAGGAGATGGTCAGAGACTGGGGACATGGTACAGGAGATGGTCAGAGACTGGGGACATGGTACAGGAGATGGTCAGACTGGGGACATGGTACAGGAGATGGTCAGAGACTGGGGACATGGCACAGGAGATGGTCAGAGACTGGCGACATGATACAGGAGATAGTCACAGACTGGGGACATGGTACAGGAGATGGTCAGAGACTGGGGACATGGTACAGGAGATGGTCAGAGACTGCGGACATGGTACAGGAGATGGTCAGAGACTGCGGACATGGTACAGGAGATGGTCAGAGACTGCGGACATGGTACAGGAGATGGTCAGAGACTGCGGACATGGTACAGGAGATGGTCAGAGACTGCGGACATGGTACAGGAGATGGTCAGAGACTGCGGACATGGTACAGGAGATGGTCAGAGACTGGGGACATGGTACAGGAGATGGTCAGAGACTGGGGACATGGTGCAGGAGATCAATGCAGCCTCACCAGTGCCCGTCAGGTGCAGCCAGCCTGTGTCCCCCATTGGGGAAGAGAGAGGAGAGCCGCCACCGCCTGGTTGATTGGAGCACCGGGAACATCACAGCTTTCATTTCAATAGCTGTGTGTTCCCCGCAGCGCGCCGTCACATACAGCCCCTCCCCCTTGGTGCTTAAAGCCATATTGTGTTTAATACGGCTTTAAGCCGTATTAAACACAAAAGCAAACATTTATTATATTGCAGCTTAGATGGCTATGTTTGTTTTCTTTTTTAGGTCTCCTTTCCTTTTATTTTTATCTGGTGACCGTACCAGTAAGTTTGTCACTCAGAAGTGATGGCTGGTGTAATCCAATAACTCCTGTCCCTTGACCTTTTGAGTTCAGCTGCTATCTCTTTGAAAGTTTAGCTCTTGGTCTACTATTTCAATCTAGGGTCAGTTTTTCCCTTGTAGGTCTATTGAGATTGGCTACACCAGGGCTTGACAAATTTGTTTTGAATTTAAGAGCTAGCTGAAAAAGTTAGGAGCCATATTTTTTTTTTTTTAAACTAACAAAGCTTTATTTTCAATGGCAAAAACCCTTTACTTATGTAGCCCTATGACACCCTAGAGAATAAAATAGAGGTAGTTCCAAATTTTTATGTCACACGATATTACCGCAAAGGTAAAAAGCACAATAAGTTACCCAATTGTTTGGTAAAATATAAAAGCCAAGGTTGCACCATGACAAACCTTAAATTTGTTTGCACCCATGAAATGGTGACAAATTTTAGTACCCGATATTCTCCATAGGTGATGTTTTAAAAGCCCCCTTTAGGTCATCAGTTTAGCGTTCCGAAGGAGGTCTGGTGGTAGAATTATTGTTCTCATTCCAGTGTGCACAGATATATGTAATGCGTATCGTAATCAACCTTTTCAGGCATATGTGATGATTTGTTTGGTGACAGGTTCTTTTTAATGAGACATGCAGGGTCTGAACTACCCTGCTTGTCTCCCGTGTGCTTCACTGAATGTAATGCAATGCACATTGCACTGCATTACATGCTTTCCCGGCCTTGATGGCCAAGGAAACTATCAACAGGGACCCGGAAGTGGCGTCATACACATCACTTCCGTGGGGCAACAAGAGGGGGAGGAGAGTAGAGGTGTCCGCTCTCCTCCCTTCCCTTTAATTGGCGGCACCTGCTATGCTGGTCCCCGGCCCGCAGATGGGCAAGCTGAGGCTGGCATACATAGCTGGGGGGCACACGCAGGGTTTGTGGAATAATGGGGGCAGCAGAGCTGCCACCCGAATGCTTCCATCCGACAAGTAAGCTGTCCACCACCCGGAACTACATGTCCCGGGCATCGGGTGGCTGGAATTGTGCATCTCTGCACCTGGTGCCAACAGTGAATGGGCTGACAAAAGCCCAGGACCCAAGTTTTAGTCGCCATTGCGACCTGGCACCTGGGATTTGTTCAACTCTGGGCTACAGTCCTAGTCCAAGCTGCTTGAAGACAATCTTATAGCCTTTGGATATGCTGGTTTAATATTCTTTCTGAATACTGAAGCAACCTCCCAAATCCGGCATTTATGGCCCGGATTTATGGCTGTTCTGACAGGTAACCTGCAACATTTTGATTAGTGTTGGCACTTGCTACCTCATTCTGCCCCCACAATGATGGGTTGCCTCGCTGGCCAGTAGAAATGAACAGGATCCAGGAAGGGGCAGAGCAGCTTTGATAATACCATAAGTGCTGGAGCTTTTCCTGTCAGAATGGTTCGGTGTTCAGCTGTTACAGCAAGGTTTGGAAGGTGGCTGAACGCGTGTGCGCCTCCTATGCACGTTAAACCTTCAGCAGTTTATTTTTTGCCAGATTGCTTTTATAGGGTAACTTCCCCAAGCTTTAGGTTAAGCCCCAACCACTAGGGCTGTATCTTGCTCACTTTCTGCTTCCTTGCACTAGATCAGGGGTTTCCAAATGTTGTAAAGACTGTCCTTCAGTCTTTTTATTGGGGCTGGACTGGTCAGTAGAAGTGGAAGATCAGGAACGGTGCCCCGTGGTTGGTGCCAGCGGGAATAGGAACGCTGCCCCGTGGTTGGTGCCAGCGGGAATAGGAACGCTGCCCCGTGGTTGGTGCCAGCAGGAATAGGCACGACGGTGCCCCACGGTTGGTGCCAGCGGCAGGAACGGTGCCCAAGTGGGAGGAATAGTGGTGTGTGTGTGTGTGTGTGGTTTTTTTTTTTTTTTTGTGTGTGTGAATCATTAAAGAGTTTTGAACACCTTTTTACCATTTGGTCTGGTGCTCCTTCTGTTTGGTGTTTGCCTTTAGCATTTAGTATCTCTTACAATTTTGGCCATCACCATGGCTATCAAAATCTTCTGCAGATCAGACTGCCGTATAAAGGAAAAGTGAAAGTGACTGGCAGTGCAGTCACTTTCACTTAGATAAAAGAACACACATAGCCTGAGAATTTAGTCTTTCTGAGTTTTGTCCTTCTACATCTACTAGGATGACTAAACGTGTTCTGCCAGACGAGACAAAAGTTTTATACGAATTGAACTTTGTTGGGTGTTGTTGGGGGCCCAAACAGCTGTGTTTGCCTAGACCTTTATCCTTTCCCCTCAGAAGCTCTCTGCTAATAAACTTTCTCTTTGTCTCAGGGGCACCATGGCTGAAGAGGAGCAGTTTGTGAACATTGACTTGAATGACGACAATGTGTGCAGTATCTGCAAGCTGGGCACGGACATCGAGACCCTGTCATTTTGCCACATCTGCTTTGAGCTGAATATCGAGGGTAAGATTGACTTGTCAGGTTACGTTTATATGATGGGCATGGATGAACGATGCCCTAGTCCACAATTGCTATTTTTGTCCCATTTATAGGATATGGTTAGACATATCTCAGTCTTTAAAGCAAAAATGGGTTATTAATTGTAAAGATTCCTGTCTCTCCTTGAAATTGTGTTACAGTGAATGAATGATCTAATGGTAATGGATGACCATGCCAGCCAATCAAAATTTTACAATTTCAAATTTGCTTTAGAAAAGATTAAGCTGGTATCATATTGGTTATGGGCTTTTCTCCTTTTTTTATACTCTTTTTGCTCTTTATAATGACTGATTCCCAGTTTAGGGCTCATTATTACTAGGGGCAAAGACTGCTGCTCCTCTGGAAAGCAATCCTTTTCAGAGGCGATTGACAGACGGTGAGGGGGTGATATATGTTGCCTCCTCACTGCCTGTGGTGTAACAGCATGCATTTCACATGGTTGCAGGGCAGTTGCACTGTGGCCCAAATCGCTGGAATGGTGGGTGGTAGTACCCATCAAACACGACGGGGGGTATAATTCCTGCCATGTGTGT
The DNA here is from genome assembly GCF_042186555.1 of Aquarana catesbeiana. Lineage (NCBI taxonomy): Eukaryota > Metazoa > Chordata > Amphibia > Anura > Ranidae > Aquarana > Aquarana catesbeiana. The sequence continues at coordinate 733,284,323 of NC_133325.1, read as the reverse complement.
GTATTCTCCTACCTGCTTAGTTGGGGGGGCAGTAAAACATGGCTAACTAAACCTTGTTGTTTTACCGTGTCCCGCAACTGCTAGTGCAGACAAGCCCTTACTGCTACATTACTTTTAGGTGTCTGAACTTGTGGCCCTGCATTTGAATGCAGGGGTTTTAGCATGGAGTTCGAACTTACATTTCCCTTTTAAATTTAGTACTTTACCCATGGCCTGTCCCTAACATTTATTGTCCCACAAAAACACTTAACCTTCAATTGCGAACATGTTTTTAATGGTGCAACTCAACTGGCTGTCACTGACCTACCAAATGTTTGCAGTTTGTGCTTCACTGGTTGGATGCTCATCTTGGTACATAGTAAAATTAGGATCAAGTTGATGGCTCCTGTGCATGTACCTTTTTATAGACATATCAACAGTAGCATTGAGACTTGTAACCCTTAATGCAGACTTTCACTCCCTTTTCTTTTTCTTCTATGAAGAATATTGCTCCTCTCTCATAAAATTGCATATATAAAATGTTTTTTCTTAAAACGCCATACAATGTCTCCAGCTGCCCAGAGCCTTTTGGGATACTTATGTCATTCATCCAAGGAGGCGTTGGGGCAAACTAGAGCGCACTGCGCATGTGCTATGGTGCATAATGAGGGAGGCAGCTGCAATAGTGGAAAAAAGGAAGAAATACAGCGCTTCTAAACTAAATTTAAAAAAAAAAGCTAAAACAAAGCAGCAACTAATATATGGAATACATACATATAACATCAGATAGGAAAAAATAGCTGTGCTAAAACAATGAAAAAACTTGGTGATAAACCAGTGCTAAAAAAATTGAGTATGAACACAAATATGGTTACAATGAGTAAACAAGATTAAGGTTTGCAAGTGACAACCCAAATGGGAAAATAAGTGAAAAAAAATATATACGACAACAGAGTAACGAAAAGTGAAAATAAAGCTTAAATGAAAAATTTAATTCCACATAAAAGTCCAAAATAGTCAACTGAGTGATTATAGTAAAATAGTGCAATCTTCCATCACCATTGAGTGTAGATCACCATGAGAAATGCACGCTTACCGGAAGGCAAGCAAAGAAAAGCTTGCGGCTAAACACCAAGCCAGGGCCTTGTCTTGGGAGACTGGACAAGACTGGATTCGCTTGATGTGTGTACCTGGGTGGGGGTGTCATTTTTCCCTAATGCTGAAACCAATCCTGAAAGATAACTCTTAACAATTAGGGCTCTGTTTTATAATTTTTTTTTTTTTTTTTTTTTTTTTTTTTTCAATTTCACACATAAGATAAAAAATAGTCCCCTAATCTGCCTCAACACTCAGGGGCAAGTCCAAGGAAGGACACCACCTTCCTCCCTGAAATTTAATGCAATTAGAAAGTTTAGCATTTGTGAAAACTGAATGTTATTTCTTTTTATTTAAAGTGGTTTTATAGACTGAAGGTTTTTTTTACCCTTAATGTATTCTCCCTTATACTTGCCTGAGTGCACTCTAGATCCAGCAATGTGCATGAGAGCAATGGCTGTCCCGTTTCTCTCACCCCTTATTAGCTCAGAGACAGCAAAACGAGCCATTGGCTCCCACTGCTGTCGATCACAGCCAGTGAGGAGGGAGTGGAGGCGGGGGGCCAAGCCACACTCTGTGTGTCAATGGACAGGGTGGAGTTCGGGAGCAAGCCTGCAGGAGTGCCCCCATAGCAAGTGACTTGCTATGGTGGGCACTTGGCGACTTGCTATGGTGGGCACTTGGTGAGGCTGGAGGAGCCAGGAACGCTGCTGGGGGACCCGAGAAGAGTAGGATTTCCTTTTTTTTTTTTTTTTGTTTTTTTTTTTTACGTTAGCCAATTTTTTTGTTTAATCTGAAAGATGGTGTTATGCCAAGGAAATAGATGCTGAACATGTCACACTTTAAAATTGCACACACTCGTGGAATGGTGGCAAACTTCAGGACTTAAAAATATTCATAGGCTGCGCTTTAAAAAATTTTGCAGGTTACCAGTTTTAGAGTTACAGAGCAGGTCTTCCACTAGAATTATTGCTCTCGCTCTAACATTCGCGGCAATAACTCATATGTGTGGTTTGAACGCTGTTTACATATGTGGGCACGACCTACGTATGTGTTCTCCTACGTGCGAGCACGAGAGGATGGGGGCGCTTTCTATTTATTTATTATTTTTACACTTTTCCTTTTTTTTTTTTTTTTTCCTTTTTTTTTTTTTTTTTTTTTTTTTTTTTTTTTTTTTTTATATCCCTATTACAAGGATTGTAAACATCCTTGTAATAGGAATAGGGCATGGCAGGTCCTGTTTATAAAGAGAGCCAGGGTCTATAAGTCCCCATATCTCTCCTCCTATGCTGGAAAGCCTGAGATAAAAACAAAAAAACAATCTCAAGCTTCCCAGCTAAAAAAAAAAAAAAAAAACAGTGTTTACATCTGACAGCACCGGAAGTGACATTGTGACGTCGCTTCTGGCTTCTGTGGGTCATAGAGATGGCCGGGAACCATCTGGTCCATGTTCAGCTCTATGGTAAACCGGCAGCGGATTCATTCTTTAGCTCGCTGGGAGAAGCAGGGGTGGGGGTGGGGGGGTGTAACGTTCCTATGCTGAAAAAAAAAAGATATCGGGCATCATTCAGATATCTCCACTTAAAGCCCAGGATGTCATATGGCGGCCTCACAGTGGGAAGTGGTTTAAAAAATATATAAAGAGTTTATGATCACTTTAATGATTTTTCAAGTCCTGTTAAACCTTCCGTTTAAAAAACAAAACAAAAGGTATGCATAGTTTTTTCTAGAAATGGCCACAGCCTAAGTAAAATAGCCTGCCCTCTGCCAGCAGCTGCAGGTTCTAACCCTTACTCTGTGTGTGGAAACAACAAGCCTTATTGCAGAGTTTTAGCACACCCCCTTATTGAGTCAGATCTATAGCTCAGCAAGCAGCAAAAACTCCCACTCCCTGCTGATTGGTGATCTCTGGCTCTGACCAAGCAGGAGACATGTTAAACCTCTGCTTGCACACAAAGAACAAGGGTCCCACTCTGCAGCTGCTAGCAGGAGGCAGGCTTTTTTACTTTGGCTACTTTAGAAACAAAACAATCCAAGACTTTGCACTCCTTTTGTGTTGATGCACTTAGCATGGATTTAGTTGATTTAAAGGAAAAGTTTTAGTTTTGCTTTAAATAAAGATTTGTATACAAGTACAGTTGTGCTCATAAGTTTACATACCCTGGCACAATTTATGATTTTTTTTTTTTTTGGCCATTTTTTCAGAGAATATGAATGATAACGCAAAAAGATTTATTTCACTGATGGTTAGTGTTTGGCTGAAGCCATTTATTATCAGTCAACTGTGTTTACTCTTTTTAAACCATAATGACAACAGAAACTACCCAAATGACCCTGATCAAAAGTTTACATACCTCAGTTCTTAATACTGTGTATTGCCCCCTTTAAAATCAATGACAGCTTGAAGTCTTTTGTGGTATTTGTGTATCTCAGATGGTAAAGCTGCCCATTCCTTTTGGCAAAAAGCCTCCAGTTCCTGTAAATTCTTGGGCTGTCTTGCATGAGCTGCAGGTTTGAGATCTCCCCAGAGTGGCTCAATGATATTGAGGTCAGGAGATTCCATCTGAGATGGCCACTCCAGAACCTTCACTTTATTCTGCTGTAGCCAATCACAGGTCGACTTGGCCTTGTGTTTTGGTTCATTGTCATGTTGGAATGTCCAAGTACATCCCATGCACAGCTTCCTGGCTGATGAATGCAAATGTTCCTCCAGTATTTTATGATAACATACTGCATTCATCTTGCCATTAATTTTGACCAAATTTCCTGTGCCTTTGTAGCTCACACATCCCCAAAACATCAGCGATCCACCTCCGTGTTTCACAGTAGGAATGGTGTACCTGTCATCATAGGTTTTGTTGACTCCTCTCCAAATGTAGTGTTTATGGTTGTGGCCAAAAAGCAAAATTTTAGTCTTATAACTCCAAATGACTTTGTGCCAGAAGGTTTGTGGCTTGTGCTGTTTGGCATATTGTAAACGGGAAACTTTGTGGCATTTGCATAGTAATGGCTTTCTTCTAGTGACTCGACCATGCAGTCCATCTTTCTTCAAGTGCCTCCTTATTGTGCATCTTGAAACAGCCATACCACATGTTTTCAGAGAGTCTTGTATGTCACCTGAAGTTATTTGTGGGTTTTCTTTGCATCCCGCACAATTTTCCTGGCAGTTGTGGCTGAAATTTTTGTTGGTCTACCTGACCGTGGTTTGTTTTCGACAGAACCCCTCATTTTTCCACTTCTTGGTTAGAGATTGAACACTGCTGATTGGCATTCTCAATTCCTTGGATATCTTTTTCTCTTTCAATGTTTTTATTGAAATCAAGTTTTAACAGATAACAAGGTTCACATTGATACAAGTTTTGTGTCAACAGTAATGTTACAATAGTGAATCTCAAATTAGCATGAATGTCTCATTATATAACTGTAGTAGAACTAAGGTCCCCACCCTATCCATTCCTATCCATAAACAAACTGATGGTTGATGAGGAGCATAACACATCTAGAAGATAGTATAGTGAAATTTCCTGTAGAGGGACTATCATGTGATGTAATTCAGTTTCCCAACTTGGAGTTATAACAGAAAACCTAGGTTTTAAGTATACTCTAGGTTTAATATACTGTAGAGCCCGCTGTCAGGCGTGTGGGAACCCAACTATGGGGACAAAGTAAAAGTTTGTATGTAGAAATAAAAGAAAAGGAAAAAAAAGAAAAGGAGAAGTAGAATGTGCAAACGATCTCCACTCTCCAGGCTGCTGACCCCTCCCCCCCTCGCCCCTCACGGTGACTGAAGATATTTAATCCAAGGGTTCCAAACCCTTTCAAATCTATCTTGTTGGTCGCGAAGAATACTAGTTAATTTTTCATTTATCATGATCCAAGAAATTTTGTTTTTAACTAATGCCAAATTTATCAGGGGGGTTTTCCATGCTCGCGCTATAGTTATCTTAGCTGCTAGGAGGATAAAAAAGATAAGGGATCTGAGGTGCCTGGGTAGTTCGCTCGAAAGGTCAGAAAATAAGGCTGTCTTAACATTTTTAGGTATGTTCACTTCAGTCACCGAATAAACCATTCTTATCCAAAATCTCTTGACTTTCGGACATGTCCACCAGGTGTGGAGCATTGTGCCCTCTTGACCACACCTCCTGAAACAGAGAGGCGATGCATCTGGGTGGATTTTGGCTATCCGTATCGGAACTAGGTACCATCGTGACAATACCTTTATAGTTCGCCTCTACTAGCTTGGATATCTTTTTATATCTCTTTCCTGTTTTATACAGTTCAACTACCTTTTCCCACAGATCTTTTGACAATTCTTTTGCTTTCCCCATGACTGAGAATCCAGAAACTTCAGTGCAGCACTGGATGGAAGATGCAAAGGTCTGTCAGGAGTCCAGAAACTCATCAACCTTTTACACACACACTAATTACAAGCAAACAGATCACAGGTGAGGATGGTTACCTTTAGTAGCCATTCAAACCACTTTTGTGTCAACGTGTGTGTATGTTATCAGGCCAAAATCACCAGGGTATGTAAACTTTTGATCAGGGTCATTTGGGTAGTTTCTGTTGTCGTCATGATTTAAAAAGAGTAAACACAGTTGATTGATAATAAATGGCTTCAGCCAAACACTAACCATGAGTGAAAGAAAAGTTTTTGTGTTATCATTCATATTCTCTGAAAAATGGCCAAGAAATCATAAATTCTGCCAGGGTATGCAAACTTATGAGCACAACTGTAAGTTAAGATAATGATAAAAATGAACAACCATAAAAACCTGACAGATATGGAGACCCTTCACTTTCTGCCCCCCCCAAAAAAGTTTTGGGTTTAAAAACAGGTTTTGACTAGAGTTATAGTTTTCTACTTAGAAATTCAAAGTGCTGTCATTCCACAATATGGCTGATTTCTCAAAGCTGAACTTGTATAGAATAATGAGTTGCCTGCAGTAACCGATTACACTCTGTAGCTGTCAGTTTTGTAGCGTAGGTTGGAAAATAAGGGCAAACATCCTGTGTAAACTTTAAGTGACAGGCGTATGACGTGCATGTCAAATAGATCTTTCCCATATCTTGAACATCGATAAGCCATCACAGATCGGTGGGCAGATGAGGCCGGAGATGTCACATTAGGAAAAAGCCAGCCACTTCCAAGTCTTCTGCTGGTCACAGAACCTCCGTCAAACTGCTAATTAGCAAGGATCTAAGATGGAAGACTCCCAGTTCTGATGAGAATTTTGCAATATAGTGTCCTCTTGTCCTGCTTTCAACCCTGAAATTGTAAACCGATGGTGAGGGTGCTGAGGTGTAGGTTGTGAATCTGTAAATAAAGGAGCTGTGTAAAAAAGTTTTATGATCGAATATTTCAAGTTGTTGCTAGCATATCAGCACTTGCACAGCCTTTTCTTTTTATTTAATTTCAGTGCCGGTTACGGTTTCACGAGACTTGGTGCAACTTGGCTGTAAGTATAACAAAGCCTTGTGGCAGGGGATTGGGTTATTCCTTTTAGGCTTCTTTAAGTTTTGCTCCTTCCTTGTACTATATGATTGTGTGATTGCTTGGTGACTGGGCCTGTAACAGAAGATGAAGCCTGTCTGCAGCATTATGCTGCTTTTGTGTGGTCAGGATCTCATACAGCCATTATACACCATGCAGTTTGATTATTCTGTAATATCCTCTCCCCATCCTTTCATCTACAAACCTCTGTTATCGCATCAGCCTTTATTTAACCGGTTCAATACCGGCATTTTCACCCCCTTCCTTCCCAGACCAATTTTTAGTTTTCAGTGCTGTTGCATTTTAAACGACAATTGCGCAGTCGTGCGACGTTGTACCCAAACAAAATTGACGTCCTTTTTTCCCCACAAATAGAGCTTTCTTTTGGTGGTATTTGATCACCTCTGCGATTTTTATTTTTTGCGCTATAAACAAAAGAAGAGCGACAATTTTGAAAAAACACAATATTTTTTACTTTTTGCTATAATAAATATCCCAATTTGTAAAAAAAAAAAAAAAAATGTTTTCCTCAGTTTAGGCCGATACGTATTCTTCTACATATTTTTGGTAAAAAAAATCGCAATAAGTGTATATTGATTGGTTTGCGCAAAAGTTATAGCGTCTATAAAATATTGGATAGATTTATGGCATTTTTAAAAAAAAAATTATTTATTTTTTTTACTAGTAATAGCGGCGATCAGCGAATTTTTTTTCGTGACTGCGACATTATGGCGGACTCGTCGGACACTTTTGACACATTTTTGGGACCATTCACATTTATACAGTGATCAATGCTATAAAATTGCATTGATTACTGTGTAAATGTGACAGGCAGTGAAGGGGTTAACCACTAGGGGGCGGGGAGGGGTTAAATGTGTTCCCTAGGGAATGCTTCTAACTGTAGGGTCAGGGGACGCACAAGGGGAGGAGACCGATCAGTGTTCCGCTGTTCTGGGAACACAGATCGCTCTCCTCTGAACTGACAGGACGTGGATCTGTGTGTTTACACACACAGATCCACGGTCCGGCCCGGTTAACGGGCAATCACGGGTGCCCGGCGGACATTGCGGCCGCCGGGCACATGCACCGGGTCCCGAGCAACGCTGTGGACGTCATTCGACTATAGGCGGGTAGGGAAGTGGTTAAAGTAACATTTAAAGGTTCCCTTTTTTTTTTCTTCCTTTAAAATATATATTATACTTGCCTGCTCTGTGCAATGGTTTTGCACAGAGCAGCCCTGATCCCCCCCCCCCCAAGTGCCCTCATAGGAAGCAGCCTCCTATGGGGGCAATCATGCAGGATCTCTCCCAAGCCATCCATTGACACAGGGCAGTTCAGCCCCACCCCACACTCCCTTGTCACAAAATTTGATTGACAGCAGCAGGAGCCAATGGCTCCCGCCGCTATCAATCTGCAATGAGGAGGGACAGAGCTGGGAGAGCCACTGCCCTCATGCACATTGGTGGATCCGAATCAGACTCGGGTAAGTATAAGGAGGGTGAGGGGGGACGGACACATGTAGCACAGAAGGTTTTTTACCTTAAAGCGGAGTTCCACCCAAAAGTGGAACTTCCGCTCATCGGATTCCTCCCCCCCTCCGGTGTCACAATTGGCACCTTTCAGGGGGGAGGGGGGTGCAGATACCTGTATAATACAAGTATCTGCACCCACTTCCGGGAAAAGACTCCCGCGGGAGTCGCGCCCCCTCCCGCACTCCCCCGCTGTCTCCTGGGAAAGACACAGGTCCCAGGAGATAGCGGGGACCATTGAGAACGCGCAGCGCGACTCGCGCAGTAGGGAACCTGGAAGTGAAGCCGCAACCCAAAATGTTGTTGGAATGTCCTGGCCGTCTGGGACTCCCCTCCTCATTGGCAGAAACAGCAGTGCGGTGCCATTGGCTCCCGCTGCTGTCAAAGTCAGTCAGCCAATGAGAATAGAAAGGGGGTGGGCCGGGCTGCAACTGCTCCGTGTCTGAATGTGACTTGGCTCAGGTGCCCCCATAACCAGCTGCTTGCTGTGGGGGCACCCAACAGGAGGGAGGGGCCAAGAGAGCCAAAGAGGGACCCGAGAAGAGGAGGATCCGAGATGCTCTGTGCAAATCCACTGCACAGAGCAGGTAAGTATAACATGTTTGTTATTTTTAATAATAAAAAAATGAGACTTTACAAACGCTTTAATGCATTCTATGCATGAAGAAAAAAAACATTCTGTATGCAGCAGCCCCCCTTCTATTTACCTGAGCCCCATCTTGATCCAGCGATGCTGCACGAGAGTCTCTCTGCGGGGGGACTATCACCTGAAGCGTTGCTTCAGCTCTCCGTAAAATAAGAAACGCCAAGCATGAATTGCAATCGTTTAAGGATTTTTTTTTTTTGTTCGCTGCAGTTTTTCTTGAGCTATAAAGTAGGGGAAAATGAAATCGGATTGCTGTGGGTAGCTTTATTTCCCACATTAGTCTAGCTCTAGTCTAGGCACCTTATTCAGTAAAGGCCGATTTGTGTCGGATTTGTTTACAGTAGGCGGCTGGAACTTTTCCGTCTTCTATTTTCACCGCGGTCTCTGTGGAATTTTTCTGTCTCAGTCCAACATCCTGTTTTCCGAACCTTTTAACAACTCGCTACATACCTATTGTACTTGCCATACTGCCAATGTCCCTGCTGACACTGATTATACATTATCTCTGCAGCTTGTCTCTATTTATTTTTACTACAAAGCCAGATAACTTTGTTTAAATTGATTTTATATAGTGCTGGTTCGAGTGTTTACTGCCAAAACTGCAGTGCTGACATGGTTGAGAAATGCTTGTTTGCATTTTATAGATTTTAATGTGTTAACATTAAAGAGAACCTGTCAAGTTTTAGCTTACCTAAGAGTGCCCAATGTCTAGTGCAGCACCATCTCCTTTCATGCAGTTTTAAAACAGAACTTTACCCATAGCAGTTTGATAATTAATGTCCTTTAACAAAAGAACATACATTTAATATTAATTATTATGCTACCAAACTAGTGTGTTGCCTCCAAGGATTGCTCCTGTTTCCGGTTCATGGAGGCTGCCATTTTGTTGAAGCCCAGAGCAGTCCTTTCCTTACTGGAAATCCTCTCCCCCCCCCCCCCCCCCCCCCTCCCTCTCCTTAGTCTTAAAAAACTGGCTCTGGCTCTGTGATTGCCTGGAGCCACGATGGCGTCATTCCCACGCGGGAGGCGCTGGTAACGGCACATCAACTGAAGCAACTGCACGAATGAGCTGTTGCTTCAGTACGCATGTGCCGATGAAGCTGATACAGGGGATATCTCCTAGACCGTGCAGGTTTAGGAGATATCCAGGGTAGCTACAAGTAAGCCTTATTATAGGCTTACCTGTAGTGAAAAGTGGTTTGTAATGCCGCGTACACACGATCGGAATTTCGGCCCGTAAAAGACCGACGAGAGTTTTTCGTCAGAAAATGTGACCGTGTGTATGCTCCATCAGACTTTTGCTGACCGAATTCCAGCCAGCAAAAGATTGAGAGCATGCTCTCAATTTTTCGGTCAGCAAAAGTTCCTATCCGAAAATGCGATCGTCTGTGGCAACTCTGACGCACAAAATTTCTACGCATGCTCGGAAGCATTGAACTTCATTTTCTCATAGTGTTGTACGCCACCGCGTTCTTGATGGTCGTAAGTTCAGCGAACTTTTGCGTGACCGTGTGTATGCAAGGCAAACTTGAGCGGAATCCCGTCGGAAAAGTCGTCCTATCCGACGCGAAGTCCGATCATGTGTACGCATAGGCGTGCGCACAGTGTGTGCTGGGTGTGCCTGGGCACACCCTAATCACCCCTTGCTGTGCTGATTCCCCCTGCTTTCTGTCTCCCCCCTGCAGTGCTGCCACCTTCCCTCCTCTCCTCTCAGGAGCGGGAAAAGAGCTGGTAAATATTTAATTAACTGGCCTCTTCCTTTTCTGAATGAACACAGTGAGTGATCTGTACTGATCACTTCTGTCTTCATTCTTAATTGAAGCATAGTAAACTATGTTTAGCGCAGGCTGCAGAGAAAGGGACCAGGGAATCTCTGTCCTTTCTCTGTCTCAAAAGTGAGACTTCAAGGGTTCTGTTTAGATCCTTGATATTGCACCAACGCCCCATAACGGGGCTCCTTAAAAGAAAAAAAAAATAGAAAAAAAAGAAACATAAAAAATAATATTGTAAAAGTAATTTTAAAAAAATTGTAAAAAACTATTAAAATTATAACAATAAAAAAAGCTACTGACACCAATCTTTGCTCTGCTGATATACAAACGTGTGTTTGTGTTCTGGGGTGCACACCCTAATGCAATAGGCTGCGCACACCAATGTGTGTACACAACATAAGGGTTTACAGTCACTTTAAAGATACTTTCACACTGAGGCCCTTTACAAGCCCTATAGTGCCTCTCCTGTCACTTCCAGTGTGAAAGCCCTAACAGCAAGCAGCATCTTTTGAGGCGCTTTAGAAGCAGTGTATACACCACTCCTAAAGCGCCCCTGCCCATTGAAATAAATGGGCAGCCTCGGCTAAGCGCTTTTAACCCTTTTTTGGTCACTAGCGGGGGTTAAAAGTGCCTGCTAATGTCCGAAAAGCGTAGCTAAAACGACTGTAAAGCGCCGCTAAAAATAGTGGCTCTTTACCGCTGACACCTCAGTGTGAAAGTGCCCTAAGTGACAAAAATTCTCGTAAGACAGAAAACAACTTCAGGGGTGATGTGTAATGTGTTGTATTTGTAATTTATTGTTTCATTTTCAAGCATACGTGGTTTTGGTCATATTTTTTTTTCTACAAATTTTCATGCTTGTCTCCTTGGATATTTGTGCATGAACTGTTGTGATTGGCTCTCAAACTGTACTAACGAAGCTCCGAATGCATATTTTCATCCAATATTATCATTGTGTGTACTAGGCATTACAGTGCAAGAAAGGAGAGAATATCAGGGAGATGAGATAACATGCTGTCCTTGTATGTGTAACTCTTTTGTGTCTCCCTGGCAACAGGGTTTGTCCTGTCGCCTCTCCTGCTTTTCTTTTTCCCTCTCCCTAATCTGTCCTTCCTCAACAGTCTTTGTCATTCCTCTTGCTTTCTTCCCCCTTCAGAAAGAGTAAATCTTTAGGCTGTGAGCTGATCGACCTTTAGTGTCTGATTTTAGGCACAGTGCCGAGTATAGAGAGCAACTGAGCATGTGCAGAGCAAGGTGAGACAATACATTACTGGGTTTTAAACATTATTGGTACCTTTTTTTTTTTTTTTTATGTTTTACATAGCTATACCTGAAAAAGGGAACAGCATGAAGTGATCAGGACTAAATTTTCTGACTAAAAACCGAACAAGCTGAAGCCAAAAGCTGATTGGTTATTATGCACAGCTGCTCCGGATTCTGTCTGTTCCAATTTTAATAAAATCCTATAAGGCCTCTTGCACATGAGTTAAAAAGTCACTTTTTTTTCTTAACTGATCTGAACACGGGGTGCGTTGTCTGTGGAACAATGCACACAGCTGTTTAAAGGTCAGTAACATGTCACTTTGATGAGACTTTGGTTGCATTCTGAGTGTGGTTTGCACATTCTATGGGGCCAAATCCCATTATTTGCTCCAAAGTAGCACAGGACCCTTTCCCAAATCGCATCGCAGCTGCACTGCATTGGTGCGAACAGTTATCATTGGAAGCAATGTTATTTCCATTCGTGTTGCAATTCATTAGCCAAGTTGCATCTGAAATCGCATCTGCGTGAACCAGGCCTAGGAGGTTGACTGATTGTCCCTATGAAATCGCTCCTTGACTGAGGCAGCAAGATGTTGCTCCCATCAGAGACTCGGCAGTGTTTGGGCCAACATCTCTCTGCATTTGGTTATAGAGGGAGCTTTTTTTTTTTCATAGGGACAGCCGGCCTCTTTAGTGAACCTGCTGTTCAATCTGTCTCTAACGGCAGAATAGCCAATGTGAAATCAGCCCAATGTTTCTGGCCAAGCAAGGTATAAAAAAACACTTTTGTTCCTTTCCTAACAATATACTGTATGAAATATTTTTTTACTTTAGCTAGTGTATAAAGCGATATCCGTCTTCATGTTGTGTTGTCACCCACCAGTGGAAAGTTGGATTGCAGGGGGAGTGTCTACTCTGTCCTTCCAAGAGAGGGTGAGATTACTAGAGGGACTCTTTGGAGATCTAGGTGGACATACTTTTGTTCAAAGCTTTCTTCAATAATCTTATCAGTGCTTATCCAAGATTGATAATCAGTGTGCATGGGTAACTCTAGCCTTTCTCTAAATTGTCTTTATTTTTTCTCAAGGACATGAAGATGCTGTAAATTCCAGGGGATATTTACACTAAGATAGCACATTCCCTTTCTAAGCTTAAAGTGTCCCTGCGGCTTAGAGCAGCTTTTGGATCCAGAGTGATAATAAAACATTACTTATTCTTTTATTAAAGCGGAGCTCCACCCAAAAGGGAAAGTTCCGCTTTAAGCCCCCCAGCTGCTGACTTTTAATAAACACAAAAATCGTCTGGAGCTCCGCTTTAAGTAGCATGATTCTGTTTGCAGCTCATTCTCGAAAAAAAGCATTTTTCCCTGGTCCTTCTATCGCTCAACTGGCTTTGAAAGGTGTTGTGACGCCTAGGAGAAATGCAGAGCTTGCATTTGCAGGTGCTGGATGTTTCAGCACTTACGAATGTAGTCCATATCAGGAAGGTGCAGAGGATGGTGGCTACATGTCACATACAGAGGGACCATGTAAAGCGGGGGACATTGACTGCAGAAGGGTGCAACACAGGGGGATGCCCGGGCAGTAGGGTGAATTGGTACCACAGAGTGATTAGAGTATGCCCAGGCACACCCCCTGCGCACGCCTATGAGAGTTTTCTTTGGCTTTGTGTTTGGGATCATTGTCTTGCTGAAATGTCCACCCTCGTTTCATGTTCACCATCCTGGTAGATGGCAGCAGATTTTTATCAAGAATGTCTAGGTACATTTTTCCATTCATCCTTCCTTCAATGATATGACGTTTGGCAGTACTTATGCTGGAAAACAGTCCCACATCATGTTTCCACCTCCAAACTTCACTGTTGGTATGGAGGTGTTTTTGGGGTGATGTGCAGTGCTATTTGACCTGCAAACATGGTGTGTAATATGGCATCCAAAGAGTTCATTTTTGGTCTCATCTGACCAGACTATATTCTCCTAGTATTTCACAGGCTTGTCTAAATGTTGTGCAGCAAACTTTAAACGAGCTTCAACATGGTTTTTTCTTCAGCAATGGAGTCCTGCGTGGTGAGCGTGCATACAAGCCATGGTGGTTGAGTGCATTACTTATTGAAGTAACTGCTAGGAGTACTCCTTATCCTCTTGACATCAGGAAGAGCCCAATTAAGGTAAATTGGGTGCAATTGCTGCTATTACTGGGCCATGCGTGTCCAGCCTTTTGCCACGCGTAGTTCTTTTAGGCTGTCCTTGTTTGCAGAGCTCTTCCCCATGTTTCCATTACATTACATTTGAGCGTGGAGCGAGGTATTCTATTTTGTGCACTGTAATGTGTAGAAAGGGAACTTCTAATGTGGAATGCTCACTGTCCTCTGCAGCTTATACTCCAAAATCTGCCTAATCAAGCTCTATAATGTGAAATTAACAGCGCAGGGTACATTACACAGAACAGAGCTAATGAGCTGGGAGAAGCTCACCCTGTGGAAATGGAAGCGCCATTATCTGTGGAATATATAGTGCCGTTGTTTTTCTATTTCAGCGATAACATTTAGCATAGGACATTAACCGCTCTAATGTTTCCACACTCAGGGCTTCTGTTTCACTTGGCAAATGTTTGCTTTGTTGTGGAGTTTTTTTTGGCAATTTTTTTTCAGCATTACCCAGGAGATATCTTTCGTCTAATGCAAGAACGCAGGCTTTGTTCTAGGACAGCAAATACTTTATACGTTGAAGGAAACAAACAATGGAAGCTGCATTCTGACAATCTGCTTTTGCAGAGTGACTGTGCCGGGCTAATCAAATGAAGTTTCTAGCCCTGCATGCTCTATGACTCGGACAACTTGTAGTTTGCATCAGGCTTCGATTCTTTCCTGGAGGCCAAATTAAGTTCCAGAAGAGAAAAATAAAGAAGTAAATATTCTGTTAGGCTCCATTCACACTAGCGTGTTTTTTGATGCATTTTGCATTTTGCAGAAATGCACGGGAATTTTTTAACATGGGTTCCTATGGAACATGTTCACATCAATGCCTTTTTGTTTCTCTGCATTTTTGGAAAGGGTCAGGGACTTTTTTTCATGCAAAATGCAGCGTTTTGCATGTAATAGAATTCAATGGACAAGCATCAAAAATGCAAGTGCACCGTTTTTGATGCGTTTTTGCGGTTTTTTTTTTTTTTTTTTTTTGACTGTAAAAAAAAAAAACGCAAAACGCGGCAAAAACGCCACAAAAATGCTACAAAAACGCTGCTCAAAAACGTGGCAAGCATGAAAAAAAAAACTCCAAAAACGCTCAAAAGCAACATGCATAGGTGTGAATCGAGCCTTAGGGAGGTCTGCATTAAAGAGGACCTGTCTCACACTCTCTAGATGAGAGAGCCTACCTGCTGATTGAAGAAGTGTGAAAAGTCTGTTCATTTGGGCTGAAATCTACTGCATTTTTTTTGGCCTTAGGACTTATGTCAATAGGGGTATGCTTCCAGCAGCATACCATCTGCATATGAGTGCTGTCCAGAGGTGCACTTGACCTTTTCTGACTTGCGTTTGATTACCTACTAAGCTGCATTTCCATTTACTTGCATGGGAAGAGAAGCCGTTCTTACACAAACAAATACTGGTGGACACAGGCCACTCTAGCCCTGGTTCACACTGCTACGACTTGTCATACGACTTGCAACACATAAAGTGGCATAAGTCAAAACACATTTGTTTCCATTGCAGCCCTTTCAATCATTGCGATTCAAGTTGCAGCGACTTCAAAAGAGGTTTCTGCACTTTGATGTGACTTAAGAGTCCCATTGACGCTAATGTCACACTGAAAAGTCTCTCCTCTTCTTCTTTCTTCTTTCTTTCATAAAGTGATACTAAAGCATTGTTATTTTAAAACTGGAAAAAAATAAGTATGACGACATATTTATCTGCTCTGTGCAATGGTTTTGCACAGAGCAGCCCCAGTCCTCCTCCTTCTGGGGTCCCCCACTGGTACTCCTGGCCCCTCCTCTTCAGCAGCTTTCCATGGGGAACGCCAGTACATGCTCGCTCCCGAGTCCTGCTGCTGCGTCCATTAAGTGCCGGTTCACACAGGGGCGACTTGTCAGGCGACCTAGTCGCCTGACAAGTCGCCTCCCGTTCTGTGCTACGGAACCGTTCTAATAGGAGCGACGCAAGTCGCTCCGACTTAGAAAAAGGTTCCTGTACTACTTTGGGGGCGACTTGCATAGACTTCTATGCAGAAGTCGTTTTGCAAGTCGCCTCGGAAGTCGTTTGCAGGTCGCCTCGCTGAGGCAACCTGCAAGTCGTGCCGCCCCTGTGTGAACCGGCACTGACAGACAGCGGGGCTCAGCCCTGCCCCCCACCCCTGCCTCCCCACCCCTCTCCCATGTCACAGGTTTTGATTGACAGCAGCGGGAGCCAATGGCTATCAGTTTGTACAATGAGGAGGGAGACAGCGGCAGGAGCCGCTGCACGTCGCTGGATCGGATCGAGCTGCAGCACAAAAGGTTTTTCACCTTAATGCATACAATGCATTAAGGTGGAAAACCTTACGGCTTTAGAACCACTTTAAAAGGTGTTGTCACAAGTTTTTGTAAGGATTCCTGTTGCACTTTAATGAAGATTGCAGACATAGTACAGGATTCATGCTTATCCACCAATTCATGTTCTTATATGTACTGGGATTGTTGGATGCACTCAGAATCTTTGCTGAATCCTGAAAGACTTGTTTTAAAGTAAATCTATTGCGAAACCTGTATGTATAATGCAACTTGCCTATACAAGCACAGACCTGATAAAGTTCCAGTACACACCCTTACTTCCTATGTCAGTCTGCACTTCCAGCAAGCCCAAGAATCCCTGCACTTACTATGGGGATTCTTCAATCTGGCCACTTATGCCACGTACACACAACTGGTTTTGCCATCAGAACAAACTCCGAAGGTTTCTCTGACGGAACTCCGACGGAATTCCATTCAAGTGGTCTTGCCTACACACGGCCAACCCAAAGTCCGACCAAAGTCCAACAGTTCAGAACATGGTGACGTACAGCACGTATGACGGGACTAGAAAAAGGAAGTTCGGTAACCAATAGCTTCCGTCTCGTACTTGCTTCATTTTTTGGTCCGTCAGAACAGCATACAGACGAGCGTTTTTTCCGATAGGAATTGGTTCCCTCGGAAATATTTAGAACATGTTCCATTTCTATTCCGTCAGAATTTTCGAAATAGAAAGTCCGATGAGGCACACACACGATCGGAATAGACTATGAAAAGCTTCCATCTGACTTTTTCTGTTTGACATTCCGCTCATGTGTACGCGGCTTAAGCCACACCTCCTGTATCACACAGTGCAATAGGAGCAATCATAAATAAAGTCCGGATGGCTGCACATCAACAATCCATTTTATGGAAGATAAAAGACCAAAATGACAGGTGGTACAAATCCAGCAGGTGAGAAGAGGGTAAATGCCTTTCGCACTGATACCAGCACTTATTCATTACATGGTAATGAATAAGCACTGGTAATAGCGCAAAATGCGTTTTTCCTTTTTAACCCTTCTCTGTTTGTACCACCTGTCATTTTGGTCTTTTATCTTCAATAAAGTGGATCGTTGGTGTGCAGCCATCCAGACATTCTTTGCCCTAAACTGTGCAGATGTGAGCTGGGCTTGCACCCGATCGGAGGATGTGTATGGGGATGAGATTGGAGTGAACTTGCATGGAGCAGCGGTGCATTGGTTATAGCAATCATAAATACCCTGAACCTGAACTATAGACTTTTCTCCTGTTTCACTGATGTTAAAGGTAGAACTGTCACCATTTTTTTTATAAATCTATGTGGTATCACAGCAAACAAGTAAAAAGAAGCATCTGCTCCCATTCGGGTTCATTACTGGATTGTGCTGTACAGCACATCTTTTTTTCTGTTTATGCTGGCTGTAGCTCCACCCAGGGCTTAACCCAATTTATGGGCATGCCCTCAAGGATCTACAATACATCACTAGCTGTGCCTCATATAGTGGGGCCCTAAAGACAAGAGGGCAGACTCTACATTGGGCCGTCTTAAGAACTAGAGCAAATCTGTAACTATCACATCACATTGACGGCTTCAAACTAAAACTTTTTAAGTTCTAGATCAAACCCGCTTTAAAGGTTTAATGTTTTACTGCATCATAAATGTTCTCTGGCAGTTTTTATGCTGACACTATTTGAGAAGCTGGACTGCACTGCTCACACAGATGCTCATTCCTCAGCTGAGCACTCACGCATGTCCCTGATGCTGGCTGAGCTCAGGAAGCACATTTACTGCAAAGGACATGGGACATATAAAGATATCTGTTCTGTTAAGTAGCACTTACTACCTTTTTAGCGCTGGATTGTAAAAAACTAAATCTAGATCAGCAATGACATCGCTTGGTTCTCCATTTAAAGTCAACCTGTCCTGTAAAAGGGAGAGTACCCAGCTATCTCACCCTATTAGATTGTAAGCTCTTCTTAGCAGGGCCCTCTTATAATTCTCTTGCATTGTATTGTAACTTTATTGTCTCCCCTTATATAGTAAAAGGCTGCATTAACTGTTGGCGCTATAAAAATCCTGTACAATAATAATCATAAGTTCAGGCACCACCATGACAGATATTTTTTGCGCCTGCAATTGGAGACTCTTGTTTTTCTCATAGCAAAAGAATAATTTTTCATTTGTGTTTTTTTTTTTTTTTTTTTTATTTGCTTTTTGTTTTTTTATGTGGCGCCTGATTATGATTTGTCCAAAAGTTTATCCTAAACAATTGTAGTTACAACTAGTTCACATACCTTTTGCAAATGGAGCCTTTTCTATAGAAATGTTGGGGCACATTTCTATTGCTCTAGTCTAGGCAATCGGCAAATGTTCTTATGGGCAGTTAAAGAAATGTGGGCCATGAAGCAACGTGCCTGTGTGAGAATCCTCTAGTGGAAGCTGCCTTTCTGTTACTTATCACTAGTCCACAGTTTGGGAATCACAGGCTGCTTGTATCAAAAGCTTCCATCTCTGTTATTTTGTTATGTGACAGATTGTGTGATGCGCTCTCCATGTTGTGATGGCTTGCACCACTCAGATTGAAAGCACAGCGTAAGGCTTTTCTCGGAGCCTTCAACACCACAAATAAGACTAAAAATGACATACTGTTGTAGAAAAAAAAAAGATGAAAAATACATTGGATCCCAGCTTCTGGCCATGTAAAAGCCCTGGTGGATTCACTATGTTTCACTGCTGAGAGAGTTGAGTGGCCAAAATCCTGTTAGAATACGTCCTTCCTTCACTGTGCTGTGAAGGAATGGACACGCACAGGAGCAAAAAATCAAGCTTCTCTTCTTAGTCGTACAGGCAGATGTGCAGACACATATCAACAAAATATTTTGCAATTTTCCTAAAGTTTGTGGGTGTTCTGAAGGTGATGTTAATGCTCATCAGAGTTCTTCCTTGACCTTGCTAAGTGTTTCACTAATTTGGTTTATTGTTCCTTTTTTATTTTTCTGTGCCTTGCACTTGACTTCACAGTGGCTCAAAGTTCTAAATTTATTATTGTGTCTAGAATTGAAAAATGATTGTATAGCCATCCTAGCTGAACGGCTGTGGGAACTGTGATTCAGGGGCAGTGGAAGGCACCCAGTCTCCGCTGGATTAATGTCACTTGATGGAGCGGAAAGACTAAAGTCATGCTTAGCAGCTTACAACACAAAATGCACAAACATAATGGAGGTTAAGCGAGCAGGCGATTGCTGACTGGTTCCTTCTCAATAAAGTGACATTTGTTGGTATAAATGTCACTCTTCACGCTTCAAAGCTCCCCTCTAAGACTTTTTTTTTTGTGTGTGTTTGTTTTACTTTTATTTTTAGCTCTCCTTAGTATATTATTAGTTGCCTATTCTACAGCCCCAATGAATCTGGAATTGTCTAGAGCAGTGGTCTCCAAACTGCAGCCCTTTGCTTGTTTTTCCTGGCCCTTGGGGCACTATTTCATCCACTGATACCAACAATGGGGCACTATTCCCCCCACTGACACCAATGAAGGGGGCACAATTCCTTCCAATGACCCCAACAATTGGGCATTATTCCTCTTAATAACACCAACAATGGGGCCCAATGACATCATTGATGGGGCACAATTCCTCTCAATGGTACCAACGATGGGGCTTAATGACCTCAACAATGGGGCTCAATTCCTTTTACTTACACCAGTAATGGGGCAAAATTGCTCTCACTGAAATAAACAATAGGGCATTATTTTTTCCCACTGGCCACAGTTTGGCCCCCCTAAAGTCTGAAGGACAGTAAACTGGCCGTTTTGTTTAGAAAGTTTGGAGACCCTTGGCCTATATAGTAGGATGTTATCTGAGCAAATTAGTAGATTGAGGTTTGCCACTTTATAGCCAGTGACCATTTATACTGCGGTAGCAGCATTTGATTTGGAGAGAGGTGGATCTGATGCTGGTTCTTCCATCCTTAACGTGACTGTAAACGATCGCCTTGTAAAACAACCCATTTAGTTTAAAATAGGCATGAAATGCAAAATGTGTATATATATGTGTGTGTGTGTGTGTGTGTGTGTAAAAAAGGTATTTATAAAGGAGATCTATCTATCTATCTATCTATCGATCTATCTATCTATCTATCGATCTATCTCTCTCCTTTATAAATACCTTTTTTCTTTTTTGTATGTGATCACATTCTCTCTGTTCTCAGCTGGGGGAGGAGAAGCCGCAGCACGCCGAGCTTCCCAGTGAATGGCTGTGCAGAAAGGTGTGTCAGGACAAGCCTGATCATTGGAGGAGAGCAGGGGCTGAGTTCCCAGCATAGCTAGAAAACTGATCATGGTGTGCTCTCCTGCTTAGTGTGGTCAGATTTTAACATGAAAACGAGGGGACTAGCATGAACACCAGGGATTTCACATAAAGGAAGCAATACAAAGAGAACAGGATACTCACATACAGATACATGATACAGCAGGCACATATCAGGAAGATGAAGTGTTGGGTTAACAAATGCTTTAATTCCTTTGCAACCCAGAGCTTGAACAGCGGTGATGATAAACTGCTGTCCCTACATGAAGCCCACTAAAGCCTCCTATGTTAGCCCTTTCAAGCTTTAGCTGGATAACTTCTCTCCATTTAGTGTGGGTCTGCAGCAGTTAGCACATATTATCTGGCATTACTGAGAAAGTCGCAGGTTTGTGTTGCTCATATCTTCGTAAATTGCTGTCTATAGTGCTGATCCTCTGACTTCAATACGTTCTGGGTCAGTAACCCAGAACAAGTATGCAAATCAGGATTTCTGACTTAACTAGTTACATCGTTTCATAGTTGGTAAGGTTTAATAAAAACACTAGTCCATCCAGTTCAACCTGTGTTTGTGTGTGTATGTTCATGTCGATAATCATTTCCCATTCACTAAGATGCACGTCCAAGAGTCTTTTAAAACTATCAATACTTCCTGCTGACACCACTGATTGTGGAAGAGAGTTCCACATCCTTATCACCCTGGCACTAAAAACCCCCTACGCAGCTTAAGGTTAAACTGCTTTTCCTCCAATCTCATTGTGTGGCACCGTGTCTTTTTTACACTTCCAAAACTGAATGGTTTCTGGGATCACCATTGAGGTATTTGTATATCGCTATCACATCTGCCCATAAGCATCTCTTCTCCAGGAAGAATTATTTTAGTGCTTGTAGTCGTTCCTCATAATTGAGGTACATGCTTTAGGTAGGCAAGAAAATCATTTTATTTCCCCATCAACACAGTCAGTGTTAATGGGGGAATCCCTCCCACAGAGCTGTTGTGCTCTTCTGGCGCGGGGAGCCGTCCCTGCCGGGAGAACACAGTGGTTATTGCCAGAGTGGCTGGCAATAATCACATGCTAGAAATCGGACATGATGGTTGAGCCTAAGTCGATCGATGGATGGTCAATCCCTGCTAAACGGGCCGAGATTTTAATCTATGGCTGGCCTAACTTTGTTACTCAAAATGCATTGAAGCCAGAAACCATAAGGCAGCTAGGTCAGCAGTGGTGGCCTACATCATTTTGGTGTTTTTTGTTTTTTTTTTCTCTCTCTCTGCTACATGCTTTAAGACATGTAGTAAAGCTTATTTGTGCCTTCTAGAAAAGTTCAACATGTCCTGATTAAGGATGGGCTCGGGCGTGTTCGCACACTCCACGTGCAGAGCCCGCCAGGAAGTCGGCATGGCGCTACGCTAATCACAGGCAGTGAGACATTTTCCCAATTGTGCAGCTCCAAAGATCGGAAATGTCTCGCTGCCTGTGATTAGCGCTGTGGAGTGTGCGAACACGCCTGAGCCCATCCTTAGTCATGGCAAGTGATATTGAGATCTGGGACACCTTTTTGACCTTAGAGGCCAGTCCTAGAGCCTTTTCCTAGATAATATGGTGATGGCAGGATTGCCTTTGAAAATGCGGGGTGTTATTTTGTTTTTGTTTTTTTGTTTTTTTCTCTTTTGTGTTGGATTCACTAATATTGTTCTAATATCCACTTTCAGCCCATGCTATAGCTGAAAGACGGTTACAATGCGGGCTTCCAGTGTTGGGAGGGCATCAGTAGACTTTCTCCCTTAATCGCGCTGCTCGCGTTCCCCACTCTATGACGGTTCTGTCCTTCGGACTCGGCTGATCACAGAACAGGGTAAAGTGCCAATAACAGCGCCCCTTTACCACTTGATCAGCTGTCAGCCAATGACCGCTGATTACAGAGGTAAACAGAAGCCGATTTATCAGCTTTTTTTTTTCTCCCCCCGCGTGAGAAGAAAGCCGGTAACCGGCTTCTGTTACAGGGACATCGGTCCCACACAGTGCCCATCTAGTGCCACCTATCGATGACCACCATTGCTGCCCATCAGGGCCACCTATCAATGCTGTCTATCGGTGGCGGCCATCAGTGCAGCCTCATCAGCGCATATCGGTGAAGGAGAAAAATTACCTGTTTGCAAAATTTTATAACCAACTATGAAAATGTTTTGTTTTTTGTTTGTTTTTTCTAAACTTTTGGTCTTTTTTGTTTCTTTATCAAAAAATGAAAAAACCCAGCGGTGATTTATACTACCAAAAGAAAGCTCTATTTGTGTGGCAAAAATGATAAAAATTTTGTTTGGGTGCAGTGTAGTATGATCCCGCAATTGTCATTCAAAGTGCGGCAGCGCTGAAAGCTGAAAATTGGCCTGGGCGGGAAGGTGGTATAAGTACCCAGTAAGCAAATGGATATACGCCATTCCCATGTTGAAGAGGGAGGCCTGACCTGCATTGTGATACAGAGTGGTATGGCTATATGTATTGGAGTTCTGCAGTGTTCTGTATGTGTCATAGTTGGGAATCCGTTGTATGTGTGTGTTGGAGGAGATGAGGGGGGGGGGGGGGGGCTGTTACCCAGCTGCCAACTGCTGAGCTACATTTGTCCGCTATCCACAGAAGGATAACTCGAGCCTCCAGCCTTGTATTTTAGCAATATGCTTTGAGCCAGAGATGTACATTCCATGCCTGGGGCTTGAATTTGAGCTCAGAAGAGACTCTGCCTTTTTATTATCCTCTCTCTTTCCAATTTAGCACATAAGTCTGAATCCCAGCTGACCGATTTCAACAGGAATATGCTAACTGCTTGTCTATTTACAGCAAGGCTGCACAGCTCTGTTCCTGGAGGACAACATTAAGAGCAATTCTAGGGCAGGCATGGTCATTTTGCTTAGTGAACTACGAATTCATATAATTCATTGTCTTTTTAACTGAATTAGATCTTCAAAAATTGTGAGGGTTCTAGCCTTTACGATCTTACCCAAGGGCAGCTCACACTGTGCATTTCAGACCAGTACTATTTAAATGTTTTAGGATGAAGCACATAGGCAAGATTGCGTGACCTTGGAAAATCATTATATTGTAAAAATAGATCTATTTTGTTATAGAGAATGTGTAAAATTGTTAACCTCCTAAGGCTAGGTTCACACTATTTCAGTACGATTTATGTGGTGCAACTTGGATGCTACCTTGATATGGTTTGAAGATTCTATGGCAGCCCTTCTCAAACTTTTCAACACAGAGGAACCCTTGAAATAACTCCCTGGTTTTCAGGGAACCCCTGCTAAAAATACTAGATGTACCAATCATGACAGATTAATGTGATTATCATTGGGAAGAATGCTCCTCTATGACATGTTTGAGATAGAGAGATATCTATATATCTATATATCTATAGATAGATATATATATATATATATCTATCTATAGATAGATAGAGATATATAGATATATAGATAGATATATATATATATATGTATATATATATATATACACACACAGTGCCTTGAAAAAGTATTCATACCCCTTGAAATTTTCCACATTTTGTCATGTTACAACCAAAAACGTAATTGTATTTTATTGGGATGTTATGTGATAAACCAACACAAAGTGGCACATAATTGTGAAGTGGAAGGAAAATGATAAATGGTTTTCCAAATTTTTTACATATAAATATCTGAAAAGTGCGGCGTGCATTTGTATTCAGCCCCCCCGAGTTAATACTTTACATCTAGAGAGTGACATTTTTTGCCCATTCTTCTTAGCAAAATAGTTCAAGCTCTGTCAGATTGGATGGAGAGTGTCTGTGAACAGCAATTTTCAAGTCTTGCCACAGATTCTCAATTGGATTTAGGTCTGGACTTTAACTGGGCCATTCTAACACATGAATATGCTTTGATCTAAACCATTCTATTGTAGCTCTGGCTGTATGTTTAGGGTTGTTGCCATGCTGGAAGGTGAACCTCTGCCCCAGTCTGAAGTCTTTTGCAGGCTCTGACAGGTTTTCTTCTAAGATTGTCCCGTATTTGGCTCCATCCATCTTCCCATCAACTCTGACCAGCTTCCCTGTCCCTGCTGAAGAAAAGCATCCCCATAACATGATGCTGCCACCACCATGTTTCACGGTGGGGATGGTGGGTTCAGGTTGATGTGCAGTGTTCGTTTTCCCCTACACATAGCATTTTGCTTTTAGGCCAAAAAGTTCAATTTTGGTCTCATCTAACCAGAGCACCTTCTTCCACATGTTTGCTGTGTCCCCCACATGGCTTTTTGCAAACTGCAAACGGGACTTCTTATGGCTTTCTTTCAACAATGGCTTTCTTCTTGCCACTTTTCCATAAAGGCCAGATTTGTGGAGTGCACAACTAATAGTTGTCCTGTGGACAGATTCTCCCACCTGAGCTGTGGATCTCTGCAGCTCCTCCAACGTTACCATGGGCCTCTTGGCTTCTTCGCTGATTAATGCTCTCCTTGCCTGGCCTGTCAGTTTAGGTGGACGGTCATGTCTTGGTAGGTTTGCAGTTGTCCCATACTCTTTCCATTTTCGAATCATGAATTGAACAGTGCTCCGTGAGATGTTCAAAGCTCGGGATATTTTTTTATATCCTAACCCTGCTTTAAACTTCTCTACAACTTTATCTCTGACCTGTCTGGTGTGTTCTTTGGCCTTCATGATGCTGTTTGTTCACTAAGGCTCTCTAACAAACCTTTTAGGGCTTCACAGAACAGCTATATTTATACTGAGATTAAATTACACACAGGTGGACTCTATTTACTTATTAGGAGACATCTGAAGCCAATTGGTTCCACTAGATTTTAGTTAGGGGTATCAGAGTAAAGGGGGCTGAATACAAATGCACGCAACACTTTTCAGATACTTATTTGTAAAAAGTTTTGAAAACCATTTATCATTTTGCTTCCACTTCACAATTATGTGCCACTTTGTGTTGGTCAATCACATAAAATCCCAATAAAATACATTTTTGTTTTTGGTTGTAACATGACAAAATGTGGAAAATTTCAAGGGGTGTGAATACTTTTTCAAGGCACTGTGTATGTGGATAGATAGATAGAGATAGATAGAGATATATATATATCTATAGATATATATATATAGATATAGATATATATATATAGATATATATCTATATATATAGATATATATCTATATATAGATATATATCTCTATCAATATATAAGAGAGAGATATAGATATCATACCTGGGCGCATACCGCCGTAAGCATTCTTATCGCTAGGTGCACTGTTCAACTTCAGCAGCTCCTCATAGTTTTCCAGGTTGCCTCCACGTCTGTGCCCTCCACAGGTAACCAAGCACCATAACTTGGTGTATCAGGGCTAAACACCCAATGTGCATTGGGCCTAAAGCAAAGCCAGACAAATCCTGGTGAACAGGTCACCATGATGACAAATTGACAAACGCTTACATGGTTTATGGCCCCTCATTTTATTGATTTTTGACTTAGTTTTTTGCAACATTGGGTGTACTTATAATCACTTTCCGTTTGCTCCCGCTACCCCAGGAGCACTTCTCCATCTCTGCTCTGAGCCGAGCCCTGCATAGCCATTCTAGTGATAGAACCTCAGAGGCTAAAGCCTGTTGCACACTAGCAGTTTATTTTGTTCGACCCAGCGAAGAGCTGCTGTGCTAACAATTTGATGTTAGTACAGCGATCTTCCCCGCTGAGCTATTGTGTTTTGCCCTGGCAAGAACACATCGCTCAGGGTTTTCAGCCAGTGGCTTAGGGTGCCGATCAGCAGACCCTTTTCGGTCATTCCCTTTCAATAGAAGGCCAGCTTCTGTCAGACCAACTGCCATACACACGAGCCAAATGTTGGCTGATTTCTTTAGAACCAGCCGATGCCGCACAATTTTTTTTTTATTTGTGTTTTTTTTTTTTTTTTGCCCCGTGTCTATGGCCCTTAACCAAGGCTATGGAATTGGCTTGTTGAACAGTAGGGTCAGGACACAGCTCTGAGATGGGATAGAAGTTGAGGTCCTTTTGTCCTCAGCTACTCAGAAAGCATTATGGAGCTCTGGACTTGAAAACACCTAGATTTCAGTGGGGTTCCGAGTGCCAGGAGTATGCAATCTGAGACGTTTTAGTAAGTCCTCCCCTGTGTTGGTGATCAGTTATTATCGATGTGCCATATTTCTGCTCGTGTGTTGAGTGGTTTGAAAACCAATAATTGTAGAGTTATAGTCATAATACATGGGCAGTAACACATTCCCTTTTTAAAGTTGGAAAAAGTCTCATGCGGTATTAAGACTACAAGTGACCTAATTTTACATTACATTCCCTCTCGTCAAACGTTTCATGTCCACCAGCCCTGTCAAGAATTTCACATCCCTTTGTGAAATCAGCTAATAAGCGTGAAATTAAAACATTCTCAATCCTATCTCTGCTCCACAGTCCTACCTGCTTTCAGGACAAGCCGTCTGTTCAGAGGGAAATTCTTTCAATGTTTTCAGTCTCTTTTTAAGCCCTGGGTACTAAGCTTTTCATTTGCAAACAGGCGATTCCAGTAAAAACCTCCAGTACTGTTTGTATAAGTACTTTCAACCATAATTCTTTGGAAGAATAGTTTTCAGTGTTTGCCTTGAAGTGCAACCTTAAAAGAAAGTTCACCGCTCAGGACCCTTGTTCATAAACAATGTAGAATATTGGTATCTTCAATAGTCACCTCAATAAAGCCCCATGTGCCTGCAAAATGAAATGACTCTAGGCAAATGTAACTAATCTAATGTTTGAGAGAAGGGACGAGGAACCCAGATTCAAATCTGTATTTATTTTCTGGGTATTTAAAGCACCAATACACCCGGATTCCTCTTGCTGTACTCCAACAGTAACTATTGAAAATCCAACAAGCAGACTTGGAACTTCCCTCTTTTATGACAAGTAGGTGAAGGTGGGAACTAGGGCACAGATATTTTGCTATTGTAGTAACGGGAAGATTTAGCATTCTTGGTAGGTGAAAAGTAGCACATGCGGACGCTAAAGCCGGCCATAGAGGGTTCGAATCTTGGCCGGTTCATTGGGGACTGGCCGAGATTCAAACCATGTATGGATAGGCTAAACGTACCCAAGTGGATCAATCAATTTACTTGGGTACAACCAGCCTGTCCGATTTTACATGAGATTATTGCTAGAAGCTATTATAGCCGCTAGCAGTAATCTCTGGGTTCTCCCGGTGGGGGCAGCTTCCCCTGCCAGGAGAACACAATGGTTCCATGGGAGGGATTTCCCCATCAACACTGATTGTGTTGATGAGAGAACCGAGCAATATGGCCGGCTTAAAAATTGGTTGAGTCGTGCACCTGGGTCCAACTCTTCTTTGTTGCCTACAGGACTCTAGAGTAACATTTAGCCTTAGTTAATCCTTGTGACCATGTGCCATGTTATACCCACATATAGGTTGTAACATGGCCACATTTCCAAGTTGGAGAGAAGAGTCAAAAATTTGGGTTGTCACTGCAGTGAAATAGATAGGATATTTTCCATTAGGGATACTAGTTCCACTGACCACTCTAAATTGATTTCTACTCCTTTCCAGTCATGCTTTATTAAAATATTTAAAGGCATGTTTATGGGGAGACACAGCAACAAAAGCCTGGCAGAGGTTTGAACTTTTTTGGCTGAAGCACTACAATAAAGAGTATTTATACCTGAGAACAAAAATGTAATCTGTTTCAGCTTTCCAGTACTTAGGTGTGGCAGCAGTATATTTTTTCTTCTTAACATACTTCTGTCCTAGGGTGACAATGCTGTACTGAATCTAAGGAGGAACAGCGTTGTCACCCTAGGACAATAGGAGAGTTGTGACTAAAGAGAGCCTCAGCACATTCTCAGCTCACAAGACTTTTGACAGTATCATCTGAATTGAGATATATCCCCTTCCCACCCAGCGTGCCTTTACTAGGGTCTGTACCCCCAGGGGAGCAGGAAGGGTCATCGATCATGAGACCAGCGTGGATTTGCTTTAACAAGGGTCACATGATCCGAAGCTGATCCCACTGGCTACTGATTGTTAGTGGGGACGAGAGCTGTCATTGACAGCTCAGTCTCTGTGCTGGGAGTGCCCTCAGCCATCCAGTGATGCTGATTTGTGCCCTGTGGGAATTAATACACTTTAAAGCGGTAGTAATCTTAATTTGTACCTACCGGTAAGCTTAGGATCAGGCTTGCCTGTAGGCACAATGAATATGGTGCACGTTCAGGAGATGTACACATCTGCAATAGCTGATGATGTTACCCACGCAGTGAAGCTCTGAATTCAGGGCACCCAGTATGCTGTGGAAAGCAGAGTGCCGTGGTTGCAGCTCCCACTTGCTTGTGCGGGAGTGATGTCATCGTGGCCCCGGCCATTCAAATGGCCAGAGCCCACAAACGCGGAAGGAAGACCTGGTAAAGATGAATCCCTGGCAGCAGGGAAATCGCGCCGCTGGAGGTCCTGCATGGGACCCAATTTTTTTATTTATTTTTTTTTCTGCCCAGTTTACTACCACTTTAAGAAGCGGGTTGATGATCCACCCCTAGCTTTTACCAAAGGCTAAAATAATATGTTTTGGTGGACTAATCTTTTAATCATTGTCTGCACACCTAACAAGCTGTTATGTATCTGCCATGGCAGAAGAT
Source organism: Aquarana catesbeiana (assembly GCF_042186555.1). Classification (NCBI taxonomy): domain Eukaryota; kingdom Metazoa; phylum Chordata; class Amphibia; order Anura; family Ranidae; genus Aquarana; species Aquarana catesbeiana. The sequence goes on along the minus strand of NC_133325.1, from coordinate 733,255,069 downwards.
TTGAAGCATTACATGTATGTTTATATAATGAAAACACATGGCTGATAGCATTTGCTGGTGTTTTTTTTTTTTATCTGTTTTTTGATGTTTGAACAGTTGCTCTGTTTTTAAAGCTCTTACTCATCAGTGATAACATATCCAGCATTCTGTTTGTTCTGACGGCTGTTTTTCCTTTTCATCATCAGACCTCTGTATGGAAAAGAAAATGATTTTGGTTATCACTCAGAGCGATATATTTAAATTGTTTTTTCGTTTTCCAGGGATCCCTAGGTCTGATCTTCTGCACACCAAGTCTGTACGGGGGCACAAGGACTGTTTTGAGAAATATCATAAGATTGCAAACCAAGACTGTTCCCATTCCAAAATCGCCAAAAGTCCCTATGAGGAGGTCAAGACCATCTTGAGCAAAAAGATCGGCTGGATTGTCCAGTACGCACAGAATAAAGATTTGTATGCGGATACAGAGTGTTCTAAACCGACCCAGCAAAAGCTTTATAAGTTCAGACAGCTGAATGACCGGTCCCTCCTTCCCCAGTATGACTCGCAGGTACCCCGCTACTCTGAGAAATGGCTGGACGCGGGAGCTCGCAGCCTGTCTAGCTGTAGACAGGGAGTACTGGAACAAAGCAACTCTCTACAGAATCCTAGGACTGCTTTCTGTCATGGCCAGCTGTGGCCAAGTACCAGCCAATCACAATCGAGTGAGAACTCCGCCCTGGAATCTAGACCCGTTGCACAACGAAGATATCAGCATTACAGCAAAGAACAATGTAAGTCTTTTATACTTTACCCTCAAACTTACTTTTTACTAAAAACGTATTACAGTACTTGACTGTACTGTTCAGGCTCTCTCGCTAGCATTCTCTTGCTCGCGCTCACTCACTCTCTCGCGCGCACGCTCTCGCTCTCACTCTCACTTGCTCGCGCTCACTCTCACTCGCTCGCGCTCTCTCTCTCACTCTCACTCGCTCGCGCTCTCTCTCTCACTCTCACTCGCTCGCGCTCTCTCTCGCTCGCGCTCTCGCTTTCTCTCACTCTCTCGCTTGCGTTCTCTCACTCTCTCGCTTGCGTTCTCTCACTCTCTCGCTTGCGTTCTCTCACTCTCTCGCTCGCGTTCTCTCTCTCGCTCGCGTTCTCTCACTCTCTCGCTCGCATTCTCTCACTCTCTCGCTCGCATTCTCTCTCTCTCTCGCGTTCTCTCTCTCTCTCTCGCTCGTGTTCTCTCTCTCGCTCGTGTTCTCTCTCTCTCTGGCTCGTGTTCTCTCACTCTCTCGCTCGTGTTCTCTCACTCTCTCGCTCGTGTTCTCTCACTCTCTCGCTCGTGTTCTCTCACTCTCTCGCTCGTGTTCTCTCTCACGCTCTCTCTCTCTCATTCACTCCTGCTGCTTTAAATCACAGCCAGTGAAAGGGAGCAAGGCCGAGTCATGCCGTGTGTGTCAATGGAGACACAGCTTGGGAGCAAACTCGCACAAGTGCCCCCATGGCAAGCCGCTTGCTATGGGGGCACTCTGCAGAGAGGAGGAGCCGGAAGCACTGGCAGGGGACCCAAGAAGAGAAGGCTCGGGGCTGCCCTGTGAAAAAACATTGCACAGAGCAGTAAGTATAACATGTTTAACCACTTAAAGACCGGGCCTCTTTTTTAGATGTGGTGTTTACAAGTTAAACGTTTTTTTGGGGTTTTTTTTGCTAGAAAATTACTAAGAACCCCCAAACATTATTATACTTTTTTTTTCTAACACCCTAGAGCAAACAATGGTTGTTGCAATACTTTCTGTCACACCGTATTTACGCAGCGGTCTTACAAGCGCACTTTTTTGGGAAAAAAATACACTTTTTTGAATTAAAAAATAAGACAAGAGAAAAGTTAGCCCAATTTTTTTTTTTTTTTATAGTGTGAAAGATAATGTTACGCCGAGTAAATTGATATCCAACATTTCACGCTTCAAAATTGCGCCCGCTCGTGGAATGGCGACAAACTTTTACCCTTAAAAATCTCCAAAGGGGACATTTAAAAAATTCTACAGGTTGCATGTTTTGAGTTAGAGGAGGTCTGGGGCTAGAATTATTGCTCTCGCTCTACCGATCGTGGCGATACCTCACATGTGTGGTTTGAACACTGTTTTCATATGCGGGTGCTACTCACATATGCGTTCGCTTCTGTACGCGAGCTCGGCAGGACGGAGCACGTTTTTACATTTTTTTTCTTTATCCTTTTTCTCTTTATTTTACCTTTTTTATTTTTTATTTTTACACTGTTTAAAAAAAAAAATTGTGTCACTTTTGTAATAGAAAAAAAGCATGACAGGACCTCTTAAATATGAGATCTGGGGTCAAAAGGACTGAGATGTTTACACTAAAATGCAAAAAAAAAAAAAAATTGTCATTTAAAAAAAAAAAAAATGGCCCTTTAAGAGCTATGGGCGGAAGTGACATTTTGGCTCCAGTAAGCGGCGGAGGGCACTGGAGTGCGGCGGGAGGAGGGGCGGCCCCATCTCCCGCCACTGATAAAAGTGATCTTGCGGCGAATCCGCCACAGAGACCACTTTTATCTTGTAGCCGGCCGAATACAAGGATACCGGGGTTATGGCAGCTAGCTGCTGCCATAACGATATCCGTCCTCAAAGTAAGGACGTATATCGGCGGTCGGCTAGTGGTTAAAAAAATTTCAAATAGTATATTTACAATCCCTTTAAAGCGGAGTTCCACCCACTTTTACAAGGTGGTCTCAAACTAAAGACCACCCCTCGATTTTGAATATCTATTGTATTTTTTTCTATCTTGCCTACCTTTTTAGAAAGAATAAAGTTACTTCTGTCCTAGACTGGCTGCAGCGCATTATGTCACGTCCTCTTCTGCGGCGAGCCCTCCTCCTTCTCCGCTTCCTTCTGGGACCTGTGTGTGTCCCAGAAGATGGGCTGGCCATTCACAAAGAGACTCGCGCATGCGCAGTAGGAAACCGGTTGTGAAGGCTCCATTGCCGGTTTCCCTTAGTTGGAATGGAGGCGCCTGCACCCGAGCCGGTGGACGAATCGGCCTTGGGGGGGCTGACATTGCGGGCTCCCTGGACAGGTCAGTGTCCTTATTAAAAGTCAGCAGCTACAGTACTTGTAGCTGCTGGCTTTAAAAAAAAAAAAATTTGCGTCTGGAGCTCCGCTTTAAGCCTGTTCAACGAACATGGTGTGATTTCTGTAATCTGGGGTTAGCTAGCTGAACATTGTTATTTGCATGTTTGCTCTTTGCCCTACTTTATTGAGAAAGCTCAGTAGTGTTTGCAAAGAAGTCAGTTTATTCCCACTCTGCGTCTTGGCAAAGTGACTCCAAAGAACACAGAAAGGTCAGTCTTGCTCTGCCTTACAACTTTATTACTGCCTTAGGAATAGTGCATTCCTTCAAAATATTGTCCCTCTTGATTGACAGTAAGACAAATGGGCTGTGTTTCCCTCTGCTTGCATAAGATGTTTTTTAAAGTTAAGTACACTCGTGTGTATATATAGATGTTTGAATATTTTCTTTTTAATAGATTTTAAAATATAGAGCTCTTTACAGAGTGTGCAAAAATATGTCTGTACATATCCATCTGTAATACAATTGAGAAATATGGTATGTCCGTTATCTTAATAGACTGTTGTCTGCTGGTCACCTGGTGTAGATCCTGCTTACTACATTATATCAGACTTTTAGGGCCCATTCACACTAAGAACAGCATATGAATCGCACAGGAACATTGTACGATTCACATGCAGTTCTGTGCAGTGCGATTCCAGCCCATTCATTTTGAATGGGCTGAAATCGCACTGCACCAAAAGTAATGCATGCACTATGTTTGGAAATGCAGTGCAACCAGATCACGCGGTACCATTGTCCGCACTGCATTTGCAACCTGTGTTTTGAGGTGTCTTTTAATGTTACATTTACACCCGCTGCAGATCGCAAGGGCAGTGCAATAGAAATGCAGCGCAGGAAACCAGCACATAGCGCAGGTCTCCCACACCATGTTCTAGCTCCTGGAAAACCACCCCCCCTGCTAGTTTTCAGGAAGAATTTTGAATTTTAGACAAAATAACTTTTTCATGCTTGGGCACAATTAAAGTGATTGTAATGCCCCGTACACACAGTCGGACTTTGTTCGGACATTCCGACAACAAAATCCTAGGATTTTTTCCGACGGATGTTAGCTCAAACTTGTCTTGCATACACACGGTCACACAAAGTTGTCGGAAAATCCGATCGTTTTAAACGCGGTGACATAAAACACGTACGTCGGGACTATAAACGGGACAGTGGCCAATAGCTTTCATCTCTTTATTTATTCTGAGCATGCGTGGCACTTTGTCCGTCGGATTTGTGTACACACGATCGGAATTTCCGACAACGGATTTTGTTGTCGGAAAATTTTATATCCTGCTCTCAAACTTTGTGTGTCGGAAAATCCGATGGAAAATGTCCGATGGAGCCCACACACGGTCGGAATTTCCGACAACACGCTCCGATCGGACATTTTCCATCGGAGAATCCGACCGTGTGTACGGGGCATAAGGGTTCATTTTTTTTTTTTTTTTTACTTTTTAAATAACAAACATATCATACTTACCTCCACTGTGCAGCTCATTTTGCACAGAGTGGCCCCGAACTTCCTCTTCTGGGGTCCCCCGGCGGCTCTCACAGCTCCTCCCCCTAGGAGAAGAGCTCTCCCGGGGGGTTACCCTGCAGGCGCTATAACGAGTCCAGCATTTGGTGTCCATAACCGCCGAGTGTATGACTCTGCCCCTGCGCCCGCATCATTGGATTTGATTGACAGCAGCGGGAGCCAATGGCTGCGCTGCTATCAATCTTATCCAATCAAGCGCCGAGGACCCCGGGCAGAGGGACAGCACGTCCCCGCCGGGTGAAGTTCCAGGGCTCAGGTAAGTAAAATGGGGGGGGGGGGGGGTGCTGGGGGACCGGTCACCGCCGGCTGTTTTTTTTCACCTTAATGCATAGGATGCATTAAGGTGAAAAAACACAAAGGTTTACAACCCCTGTAACATTTCTAAAAAGTAGCAAATTTTGACTTTTTCAATTCAGGCTCACTTTAAATTTGAACACGAGGAAAAGTTTGCACTCATTAACATGAAGTTAACTTATTTTAACAAGTCTGCAGTTTTTCAGCACACCTCACGCGGTTTGCATTATGTGTCACCTGTCTGATTTGAGAGATGATCCTGCCCTCTAACAAAGTGATGCTGGCAGACGTTTGTCATTATGATCTATGGCATGGCCCTTGCTGCTTGATTGCATAGACCTGAGTTATTAGCGGAGACTTTATGGGTCAATAGTGCTCTGACTCTCCCGCTGTGGAGATCAGTACAGCTCTGTCTTGTGCTGCTACAGTCTCTTTGCAAAGAGGAAATTCAAACTAATAGCAAGTTCTAACTGGATTGCTGCCAACCAAAAGTTTGCCATTTTATTTTTATATAGGAATTTTGTAAACAGAGGATGAATGGCGATAACATGTAACCAGGTACTCAAAATAAATTACACATATAAAACCGGATATTCAAAAGATAAGAAACAAAAGTCCATATTGGTCTAAACGTTTACATTTTTGTAAAGTTTAAAAAAAAAAAAAAGTCCTATTAAAGCAATATGAGTAGTAAAGATCCAGTTCCACTACAGGCTGCTCTTTGAAATGTGATCTCTAAAAACATAGGATAGCAAGGGGCGCCAACTAAGTGTAGAAAATCAGTACTTTTATTAAAAATGGACAAATGCACATTTTAAACTTAAAGAATCCTCGTGGGAAGAACTTGCAGGGCAGGATGCTTATGCAGCTGACAGATGGATTACAGAATGCTGGGGAGATGAAGAGTCAGACCCAGAAGTCACAAAACCATGCTGGAGCGTACGCAGAGAGCAAACCCAGAAGTGACATTTCATCTGGGAGGACCAACAGCAAAAGGACGTGGTTAAGAGTTTGGGGTATCAAAGCTCTTTTCTCAAGCCATGGCTTTGACGCTCCCAAATGCGTAACCACGCTCCTTTTGCAGTTGGTCCTCCCAGCCATCACCACTTCCCGGGCTTGCGCTCTGCATGCGTTCCACAGCGGTTCTGTGACTACTGGGTCTGGTTCCCCAGCATTCTGTGATCCATTCGGCAGTTGCACCAGCATCCTACCCTGCAAGTTCTCCCCATGAGACCAAATCTACAACGCAGACGAATTCTATGAGATGAGCGATGGCAATCTACTACACTTAGTTTGTGCACCCCTGTCCTTTTTCTATAGGAATGTTGTGTTTGTTTTGGGTGAACCTCAGTTGTGCTCACATTTATTATTTTTCTGTTTTTTTAGATAGACCATTTAGAGAAATATTGGAATATTGTTGACCTCCTTCTAATGATGTTAGTTGCCTGGCTATTTTGCTGACCCCAGTTCCAGTACCGTTTAGGCACAGACCCAGAACACATACACAGCATTCAGAGGAAATGCTGCCATTTCCAGGTCAGAAGCCAACCGGGCAACTAGTGATCCTAAGAGGAGAGGTCAGCATTGACTCCAAAGGGCAGGTATTTAGTCTAGTAGGAATGCCGATGGAAGATAAAGATCAGTATGTAAACTGGTCACTTTGGCCGGCCATAGACAGTTCGACTCTTGACCAGTTCAGCAGGAACCGACCGAGTTTCGAACCGCGTGTGGGCAGGCTGAATGTACCAAGTTGATGGATCGATCAACTTTGGAACAACCAGTCTGCTGGATTTGCTTGTATTTATCCCTAGCAGCTGCTATAGCCGCTAGCAATAATCAATGTCTTCTCCCAGCAGGGACGACCTCCCCAGGCCATTGGTTGCAGGAAAGAATTTTGCACTGTCTATAGCCTGCCTTAGCTTGTATGCTGTGTCTTGCATTGGGTATTTCTCCAACAACTTTTGCAAGATACACTATGTTACCAAAAGTATTGGGACGCCTTTACACACACGTGAACTTTAATGGCATCCCAGTCTTAGTCCGTAGGGTTCAATATTGAGTTGGCCCACCCTTTGCAAGAGCTTCAACTTTTCTCGGAAGGCTGTCCACAAGTTTAAGAAGTGTGTTTATGGGAAATTTGTTACCATTTTTTTAGAAGCACATTTGTGAGGTTAGGCACTGATGTGGATGAGAAGGCCTGGCTCAGTCTCCGCTCTAATTCATCCCAAAGGTGTTCTATTGGCTTAAGATCAGGACTCTGTGCAAGCCAGTCAAGTTCCTCCACCCCAAACTCGCTCATCCATGTCTTTATGGACATTGCTTTGTGCACTGGTGCACAGTCATGTTGGAACAGGAAGGGGCCATCCCCAAACTGTTCCCACAAACTTGGGAGCATTGTCTAAAATGTCTTGGTATGCTGACGCCTTAAGAGTTGCCTTTACTGGAACTAAGGGGCCAAGCCCAACCTCTGAAAAACAAACCCACACCATAATCCCCCCTCCACCAAATGATTTGGACCAATACACAAAGCAAGGTCCATAAAGACATGGATGGGCAAGTTTGGGGTGGAGGAACTTGACTGGCCTGCACAGAGTCCTGACCTCAACCCGATAGAACACCTTTGGGATGAATTGGAGGGGAGACTGGGAGCCAGGCCTTCTTGTCCACCTCAGTGCCTGAGCTCACAAATGCGCTTCTGGAAGAATGGTCAAACCTTCCCATAGACACACTCCTAAGCATTGTGGACAGCCTTCCCAGAAGAGTTGAAGCTATTATAGCTGCAAAGGGTGGGCCAACTCAATATTGAACCCTACAGACTAAGACTGGGATGCCATTAACGTTTATGTGCTTGTAACGGCAGGTGTCCCAATACTTTTGGTAATGTAGCGTAATTCCCTGCTTAAATAAGATCTAGCCTCTAACTATAGCCAGTCCGCCAAGCACTGTTCACACCAGCAGGAAGGCAGATCCCACTGTTGTTGACATAGGGGTATAGGAGGCGAGAATAATTTCCTCTCTAATTTTATCATGGCATTCTTTCCTGCACTGTATAATTCTAGGTTTGCTTTACCCATTATCTCTACATTACCCCAGGCACTAAGGGTCTATGCTTAATGAAAGCACCCCAGGAACCGCACAATTGGAATAAAGCAATTACTGTACCATGGCATTGCCAAATGTGCTGTCAGCCAGGAGGGAATATTGCAGGGGATTGTTGGAGATAATGGGAAATACCCAGCTAACATCCTGTATGATATGAAAGAATCTGCCAAAGGCGATTTCTAATTGGCAAGCTGGGCTGCCCCCTGGATGCCAATTAGGAGACTGGCAAGGATAGGCCGGACATTTTCTTTATTTACGTTTATTTTAATTATTGATCACAACTAGATTCATCATGTAAAGTGTCAGTAGGAAGAGCTGTTCTTGTTTTACCATCGCAACCAATTACATTCACCATGTTGTATCCACTGCACTACAGTCATTTTATGGTTGCTCTGGGCAGAATTTGTCTTGAGATCAACTGCCAACAAATTAAATGCATTCCAAATTCATAAACCTGTGTGTTCCTTGTAAACAGTCTCATTCATTACATCAGTCAGTGGTCTCCAAACTGCAGCTCGGGGGCCAAATACGACCTTTGTTTGCCTTTATCCACCCTTGGGGCATCATTTCTCCCACTGACTCCAATAATGGGGCACTAGTCCTCCCACCCATACCAAACGTGATGGCTTACTCCCATTGATGCCAGAAAAATTTCCACTTCTGCTGGCCATAGTCCGGCTCTCCTAAAGTCTTAAGGACAATAAACTGGCCCTTTGTTTTTTGGTGTGTTGTGTTTTTTTTTTTTTTTCAAAAAGTTTAGAAAGTTTGGAGACCCCTGCATTTCATACTGGACAATGACTTGTTCTGTGTTCATAGCTTTTCTTTACTGAAGACAACAGTTTTTTTGATGACTCAATTATTCTTTGAGCCATGAAGGCTCAGTCTGTGTATCCAGTAGTGAGATTTCCCTTTTATTTCAGACCCAAGTGATGGGGTAAGCAGTAAGCATGGAGTAATAGGAATCTCCTTAGTGGGGACATAGGAACCCTGACAAGGTTGTTCACCATCCCCCCCCCCCCCCCCGTCAAATATAAATAAGTGTCTGAAAACCATTTTGATGTCTAGTTGATAAATAAAGCTTTCATTTTGTGAGAAAGTCACCAGCACATTATCCACTTGCTGACCAGTCACATACCAGGTACATCATTGTACTTCAAGTGGTTGTTCCGGGATGATGCCTGCAGCTGGCATCACCCCGGTACTGTCGTTTAGAGCCAATAGTGGGCTCTCTTGTATTAACAATCAGAGCAGCTAACTAGCAGCTCGATTGCTATTACAAGCAGTGGGAGGGGACATCTCCACCCTTCCTGACACCACCTGTGGCTTGCTCGGGCTCTGCCGTCTCACCAGGAGACCTGAGCAACCGGCCGCGGCATCCACCGGCCAGTCGGACAGCCGAAAAAAGCCTTGATTGGCTTTGATCAGCTCTCTGCTATGATAACCTGGAAGCAATGACCTGACATCACTTTCAGTTTACCCGGATGTAAACCGTGACATTTTTGAAAGCTCAAAAGTATTCAAAAACACAGATCTTGGTGTTTTGAATGTGTTTAAGGGTGGAGGAGGGATTTGGGGCCTTTAGATCCCAGATCCCTCCATAAAGAGTACCTGACATATGCCTATTGCTGTCACAATGATGTTTACATTCCTTGTGACAGCAATAGAAGTGATAAAGAAGAAAAAAAATTAAACCAACAGTGTAAAAATAGAAACAAAATTAATTAATAAAAAATAAAGAAAATACCCCTATGCTCACACGCAAAAAGTGAACGCACACATGTAAGGTATCATGACAAATGTCAGATCATGGGCAGTAGTTCTAGAACCAGACCTCCTCTGTAAGTCTGAAGTGGTAACCTGTAAAGGCTTTTAAAGCATCGCCTGTGGATAGTAAAATTTAGATTATTTGTCACCGTTGCACGAGCCTGCTCAATTTAAAAGCATGACATGTGACATAAGAAATTACAAAACCCACCAATTTCCTCTCTAGGGCCTCGATTTAAAAAAAATAATTAAAAAAAAAAAAAAAAAAAAACTGATGTAATGAATGAGACTGTTTACAAGGAACGCACAGGTTTATGAATTTGGAATATATATATAGGGGCTCTAAGTAATTTTCATTGTTGCATGTGAATAAAGTGGCAGAAAAATCCTGGTCCTTAAAGTGGGGTTCCACCCAAAAAACAAAAATACCTGGAAAAATTCTAAAAACAAAAACAAAAAAAATTTGGATATTTTTTTTTTTTTCACTTACCTCTAAATGCCTGTTGCTAGGTGGTCCCTCGTAGTCTGCCTGTTCCTTTTCCTGGGCTGGTGACATCATTTCCCCCCAGGCACAGGAAGGGCTCCACTCTGCTCCCTCCCTCCTGTCAATCATCTGGGACCCATTACAGGTCCCAGGTGATTGAGCGGCCAATCACGGCGCGCGGCGCCGCTCGCGTATGCGCAGTGGGTGCCAGGCTGTGAAACCACAGCCCGGCGCCCACAGTTGAAATGCTGGCGCCGACGAGCGGAGGGGGGGACGAGCGGGGCTTCGATCCCCCGCATCGCTGGACCCAGGGACAGGTAAGTTTCCAATTAAAAGTCAGCAGCTGCAGTATTTGTAGCTGCTGACTTTTAATTTTTTTTTTTTTTTTGACGGCCCCCTGGGTGGAACTCCTCTTTAAGTGGTTAGTTTGGGTCAGTCCGCCCAAAATAATTTCATGTTTTGGTTTGGCCCCATCCTGCACTAGCATCTGCCGTCCCCAGTGGTAAGAGCCCAACTTTCCTTGCTCTTCCCTCTAGCAGTTTTGCTGTCCCCACAGCAGTAAGAAGAGACTTGATGGACCAGCAGCATTCTTTGTAGTGGAAACGTAAACCCAGCAGGCATCCCCATCCCCTGTGCAGAGATCTTGTTGCTGACAATTCTAAAAAGCCAGTCAATATTAAAGCCCAAAGGGGCTGAAGCAGTTTAGAGGAAATGTCAGAATACTTTGTGGTCACCATCACTGAGCTCTCAACATTTTTAAGGGCAGCAGTGTTTACTGTGATATTTGCTTTTTTTTACAAATAATTGACTGTGTGCTTCTCCTCCCTTCTAGTGAATTTGATGAGCACAGAAGAACTGGGACGATTAAAGGAACATTTCCTCCGGCAAATTGAAGGTATGTCTGAAAATCAGATGACTGGGACTCTGGAGATCGGGGGCTTCGGCTTTGTATTCTCCACCTGTCTGTGTCTTTCCAGGTTATTGTGTGCTTCAGGCAGAGATCTGAACCTGACTGCAAACCGCATCATTACCTGTAATCCTCTCTAATGTTAAAGCCGAATTCCAGGCAGATAGAAAAGATACAAATGAATGCAGCTCTCATTTTAAATGTAGTTATTTTAGGTATTTAATAGCACCTACAATTTTACACAGCAATTTACATATATTGTACAGTATTGTGCAAAAGTTTTAGGCAGGGGTGGGGAAAAAATGTTGTAAATTAAGAAATGCTTTCATAAATAGAAGTGTTTAATAGTTTTATATTTATCAGTTAACAAAATGAAAATAAATAGAACAGAAGAAAAATCCAAATCAAATCCACATTTGGTGTGACCACCCTCTGCCTTCAAAACTGCATCAATTCTCCTAGGTACACTTGCACACAGTTTTTTGAAGGAACTTGGCAGGTAGGTTGTTCCAAACATCTTGGAGAACTCACCAGAGATCTTCTGTAGATGTAGGCTGCCTCAAATCCTTCTCTCTCCTCATGTAATCCCAGACAGACTGGATGATGTCGAGATCAGGGCTCAGTGGGGGTCATACCATCACTTCCAGGACTCCTCGTTCTTTACACTGAAGATAGTTCTTAACCTTCCTGGCGGTTTTCCCGAGTGTGGCTCGGGGTTAAATTTCAGCACCATTAGCGGTAACCCCGAGCCACACTCGGGATTGCATTGCAGGATCCTGGTGCGGTAAACTTACCTTGTCCCTCGGATCCTGCGATTTGTCCCCCGCAGTGTTCTTGGGCTCTGTCCACTTCCGAAGCCACCCTGTGCCAGGCTTTGTTCCCTGTGAGCGTCGAGACGCATGGGGGCGGAGTCTGGCGGCAAATTAAAAAAAAATGTAAAAATCATAACACATACTGTAATCTTACAGATTACAGTACTGTATGAAATCATTTTACATCCCTTTTGTCCCCAATGCTTTGTCCAATGCCCTGCATGCAGTTTTATATAATATATACTGTTCTTTCTGCCTGGAAACTGGAGATTGTCCATAGCAACCAAAAAGTGTCCCTTTACGTCAAAAGTGGTTTTAGACCAGCTAGAAAACAGCGATAGTAAATTAGAACACTTGCAGAATTGAGCGATAGTGGATCATGAGGAAATTTATTTTATTATATTATTATTATTTTTTAATTATTTATATTTCTTCATTATAATTTATGATTTTGTGTTTCAAACTTCATCATACCCGGGATATCTACTAGACTCTTGTTTGGACAGATTTAAGTGTGTTATTGTTAAGAATTACAGGCCTACAATATAAAACGCCAAATTTCTATGCAAAATAATGGCACCACTTTGGTGCCAAAATCTGAACTAATCATACTGCCAGGGAGGTTAATAACATTGGCTGTATGTTTGAGGTGGTTGTTTTGCTGTAAAATGCATGTGGGGCCAATCACACACCTCCCTGATGGTATGACAAATGCCTGTATTTCTTAGCCTTGAGGGCACCATTGATCCTGACCAAATCTCCACATCTATTTTCAGAAATGCAACCCCAGACTTGCAAGGAACCTCCACCATGCTTTACTGTTGCCGGCAAACACTCATTATTGTAGCGCTCTACAGCCCTTCCGTGAAAAAAACTGCCTCGTGCTACAGCCAAATATTTCACATTTACACTCGTCAGGCCAGAGAACCTGCTGCCATTTTCTGCGCCCCCCCTCAGAGTCCCTATGTTTTCATGCCTAGTTGGTCGCTTAGCTTTGTTTCCATGCCCTATGCACAGAAACCTTGGAACTGGGGGATGCAGAAAATGGCAGTAAGTGCTCTGGACCGATGAGTCAAAAGTTTGCTTTGAATTTCCATAACCCACTAGCTGACATTCTTAGTATCTTTTTACACAGAACTTTATCAGTTCCTGGCTCTGAGCAACTTGGTTTCTCCAACACAGACAATAGGTGTACCAACTCAAACCACATGGTATGCTTTGGTGATATGGGAGTAAGTGTCCATTCAAAACTTCTGTCTTTAGGTTGTCGAAGAACCATATCCTCCATCCGACCAGATCATTATGGCCTCAGAAGGCATTGTCTGCACATTTTTGGCAGGGAAAATTCAAAAAGTATAATTCTCTGCTCATAATGTGCAAGTAAAAACAGTAGCCATTATAGCTGTTAAAAATAATTCTTTTTTTGAGCTTAGTCACTGTTAGGAAAGCGAATTGTTTTGTTTTAATGAGGTTTTACAAGAGAGCGGGTCCTCTTCATTGTCAGGAAATCAGTAAAACACCGCCGCGGCGGCTGCAGATGTGCAATAATCTAAGACACAAGCTAAGTATAGGTTACAGTAAAGCTTATCAGTACTTGATGGCATTAAAGCTTTTATTTTTAGCCTGTGCTTTACAAGGAGAAAAGCTTTAACGGCATTAAGTGGCATATTTTACTGAGTGCAGGCATTTTTGTATTACAGCCAGTGAATTACATATAACCTTCTCATTGTGTACTACAAATGCACATTACACAATTTCATAAGTGATGTGAATGAGAGGGCATGTATAGGGAAAGACTGAACTCTGAAATGTATTTATAAAGGGAAAAGGCCTATCATCCCTGGTAATCTTTTGAATAATGAACACTTATTACATTTTAATGATGCAGATTGATTTAGAATTTTCATTCTTGTGTTGTGTTATTATTGTGTTGTGTGAACACCTAAGTGCTCAGAACATAAAGCAAAAAATGTAGAAAGGTGCAGTGTGCAAAAATCTGAGCAGAAATGGGAAATAAAGAGACCAGTATGAATGTTCTAATGGTAGAGAAAAGTGGATTCATATGCAAAATTCACTCTATGACCTAAGGTTGTAGACCACTGATAATTACACCTACTTTATGGCCAAATGCGGACAGTCCTCCAGATTGTTGAGTTTGGGTGTTTCCTGTGAATGGTACTGCTAATGCTACAATATGCAAAAACATTTTAGGCAGGCCACAGGTGATGATATGGTTTTTCTTTCCTGCAATCATGGGTTGCAGGAAAGAAAATCGCTTGATTTCCCCCCAGGCCTAAGGCTTGGGGGAAAGGCTTACCTGCAGGTACAGTGAATATCTCCTAAACTTGTGGTGTTTAGGAGATATTCACACTGGATGCAGCCGGTGACATCACCTGTGCATGTGATCTGAAGGTCCGGCATACCTGCAGGCCCTTCAGAGCTCCATGCCCCAGCCGAGGGCTCCCGCACACATGCACGGGAGTGACATCATCATGGCCCCAGCCACTTATACAGCCAGAGCCTACGAACATGTAAGGAAGTCCGAGAGAAGATGGAAGCCCTGTCGGTGACAGCGCACCACTGGAGGGCTGTGTTCTAAGGCAGGGGTCTCAAACTGGCGGCCCCCCAGCTGTTGCGAAACTACAAGTCTCATCATGCCTCTGCCTGTGGGAGTGATGCTTGTAAATGTTAGCCTTGCGATGCCTCATGGGACTTGAAGTTTCGCAACAGCTGGAGGGCCGCCAGTTTGAGACACCTGTTCTAAGGTAAGTATTTCATATTGTACTGGTATGCAATGCATACTAACACAGTATGCCATTGTCTTGCAGGGGATTTTTTTTAAGTGCTGCGATTTACTATTGCTTTAACCCCTTCATGTTGACAGTACACAAATACGTGGCCCCATTGGACTGGGCTTTTTTCTCTGGGGCTGCATATTTGCGGACCTCTCTTTGTTTGTGCTCAGTGAGCCGCACAGCGCACTCCCGGCACAGAGACCGGGGTCTCATCGAGAGGGACACAGAATGGCCAGGTCACCTGATCACAACAATCGGTCACTGTGAAATGCGCCCCTGTGTTTTCTGTCTCAGTGAATGGACGAGACATTGTATCATTCTGTCCTTGCAAAAAAAGTGTGTGAAGAAAAAAAAAAATGCCTAAATCAAGGTTTAATCTAGGTTAGTACCAGGGTTAGTGTTTGGATCAAAGGTTTTTTTTTTTTTTTTAATTCATATCAGTGTGTGTTTTAGGTAGGATTTAAAAAAAAAATGCACACTATTGATTCTGGGCATTACAACAGGTACAAACCACAACTAACATACATATATGTGGTATCGCTGCGATCATCAGGAGCAGGAGAATATATTTTGGGCTGTTCTTTGGTGGTAGGTTTTGGTAGTAGCAAGAAATATGCAGCTTGTTTTTATTTATTTTTTTTTACAATTTTGGACCAGTTTTCCTTTGATAATATAAAAAAAAAAAACAAATCAGGAGGCATCCATTACAATTTACAACCAAATAAAAGCTCCAATTGTCCAGAAAAAACAAAGTGTAATCCACTTGGATGCACAAAGTAGTTGTGGTGCTATGTACAGTTTTACGAATACTTGTCAAAATGACAAAATTGGGCTTGGGCGTTTAGATTTGTTTTACCTTTGGGGATGAAGCGGTTAAATCCTATTCCAGAAAAGACCTTCCATATAATATTCCAGAACAACCAAAGAGACTATTTGCCCATGGGAACATATTTTTATATAAATTGAAATACATTTTGTATTTTTATACATTTGTTGCACCATTTTACTTAGCACCATTCCCATAAGTCCCATGGGCAAATTGTCTCTCTGAGTAGGGGGGGACCCCGTTTTACTTGCATATAGTAGTATGGGAGTAGGGGGAGAGCAATCTCTCTCTCTCTCTTTCTCTTTCTCTTTCTCTTTCTCTTTCTCTCTTTC